>NC_047092.1:97037060-97662060 GCF_902459505.1 Geotrypetes seraphini | reverse complement strand
GACTTGACTCTGAGATGCAGTCCAGCCTGAGCATAGCAGAAAAAGATGCAAACAGCTAACCAGTTGGAGATTGGATGTCCCAACTTGTTTGGATCGAAGGAGACAAAAAGTTGAGGTGCAGATCTATGTGGTTGAGTGCGATGCAAGTAGAAAACCAAAGCATGCTTACAGTCCAGAGTGTGAAGAGCTGTTTCTCCAGAGTGAGAATGAGGCTGTGGAAAAAACACTGGAAATACAATAGATTGATTGAGATGAAATTATGAAACCACTTTAGGTAAGAATTTAGGATGACTACGGAGGATCACCTTGTCATGATGGAATACTGTGAAAGGTGAGTCTGCAACTAAAGCTTGGAGCTTGCTGACCCTGTGAGCAGAGATGAGAGCAATGAGAAAAACTGCTTTCCAAGTGAGATATTTAAGATGAGCCGAATCCATTGGTTAGAAAGGAGGTTCATCAATTGAGCAAGAACAACATTGAGATCCCAAACCACTGGAGGCAATTTGAGAGGTGGTTTGACATTGAAAAGTCCTTTCATAAATCTGGAAACCACAGGATGAGCAGAGGGGGGGTTCCCTTTGATAGGTTGATGGAAAGCAGCATTGGCACTGAGAT
Organism: Geotrypetes seraphini; assembly: GCF_902459505.1. NCBI lineage: Eukaryota > Metazoa > Chordata > Amphibia > Gymnophiona > Dermophiidae > Geotrypetes > Geotrypetes seraphini. Next base: position 97,661,445 of record NC_047092.1, on the reverse strand, counting down.
GGACTCGAATGGATGTGGATTTGAGGCCTGATTGAGATAAATGGAACAGGTAATCCAAAACTGAAGACCAGAAGGTAGATTGAGGCTCCTTGTGATGAATGGTGCACCAAGCAGAAAATCTAGTCCATTTCTGATTGTAGCATTGTCTAGAGGTAGGCTTCCTAGAAGCCTCTAAAATGTCCTGTACAGATTGAGAAAACTGTAGAGTGGCAGTTAAATTGAGAGGTACCAAGCTGTCAGGTGTAGAGACTGCAGGTTGGGATGAAGCAGAGACCCCCAACTCTGTGTAAGCAGAGAGGGAAAAACTGGTAGAAGCAGTGGCTCCCTGCTGCTGAGTTGAAGTAGAAGGGAGTACCAAGGTTGCCTGGGCCACCGAAGAACTATCAGAATCATGGTGGCATGTTCCTGTTTGAGCTTGACAAATGTCTTGAGAAAGAGAGGGAATGGAGGGAACGCATAGAAAAACTGATTCACCCATTCCAGTAGAAAAGCATCTGCCTCCAGTCGGTGAGGAGAGTATATCTTGGAGTAAAACTGAGGCAGTTTGTTGTTGTGGGGAGACGTGAAGAGATCTATCTGAGGAGTCCCCCACTGAGAAAAAATGTGATGAAGAGGCGAGGAATTGAGTATCCATTCGTGAGGTTGTAGAAGACGACTCAATTTGTCTGCCAGACAGTTTTTCTCTCCTTAAATGTAGACAGCTTTGAGGAAGGTGTTATGAAGGATTGCCCAATCCCACACCTGTAGAGCTTACTGGAAAAGAGAGAAAGATCTTGTTCCTCCCTGCTTGTTGACATAGTACATGGCGACTTGGTTGTCCGTCCGAATCAGGACTACCTGGTCGTGAAGAAGATGCTGAAAAGCTTTGAGAGCATTGAAGATCGCTCTGAGTTCCAACAGATTGATGTGACACTGACGATCCGTGCTGGACCAATGGCCTTGAGAACGGAGACCATCGAGGTGAGCTCCCCAAGAGTAGGTCGAAGATTCTGTCGTGAGAACCTTCTGATGAGGAGGTGTTTGAAACAGTAAACCTCTGGAGAGATTGGAAGAGAGCATCTACCAATGGAGAGATTGTCTCAACGAAGGAGTCACTCTTATGTGTTGAGAGAGTGGGTTGCAAGCCTGCGCCCACTGAGATGCCAGGGTCCACTGAGGAATTCTGAGGTGAACCCTGGCAAAAGGAGTCACGTGAACTGTAGAAGCCATGTGACCCAGGAGAACAATCATGTGTCTTGCTGAAATTGTAGTCAAGGAAGACACTTTGTGGCAGAGATGAATGAGAGCATTCTGACGTTGTTGATTCGGACAGTGTCTAGAATAGCTCCGATGAAGTGCAAAGTTTGAGAGGGCTGTAGCTGGGATTTGGGAAAGTTGATTTCGAATCCCAAACTTTGGAGAAACCTTGTAGTCTGTTGGGTTGCCAGAATAACCCCTTGAGATGTTGAATCATTGATGAGCCAGTCGTCCAAGTACGGGAACATTCTGCAGAGCTACTGCTACTACCACGAGGCACTTGGTAAACACTCTTGGAGAGAAAGCCAGGCCGAAAGGTAGCATTCTGTACTGAAAATGCAGATTCACCACACGAAGTCTGAGGAATTGTCAAGAGGCTGGATGAATGCGAGTGTAAGCCTCTTTGAGATCTAGAGAACATAACCAATCGTTCTGATATAGAAGGGGGTGTAGAGATGCCAGACACAGCATCCAAATTTTCTCTCCAACAAGAAATTTGTTGAGGGCTCTGAGGTACAAAATAGGCCACAGATTGCCCGTCTTCTTCGGAACTAGGAAGTAACGGGAGTAAAAATCTCCTGCTCTGCTGTTCCAGCGGAACCTTCTCAATGGCACGGAGACGAGGCAGAGCTTGAGCTTCCTGAAGAAGAAGGGCAGTCTGGGATGGATTGGAAGGATACTTTTTTGGAGGCAGATCTGGTGGAACCTGGATGAAATGAAGAGTTTCCTTCCCTGATGATGGACAGCACCCAGAGATCTGATGTAATGGTCTCCCAGCGGTGGTAAAAATGATGGAGACGATCTCCAATGGGAAGGGGAGAGGACAGAGGCAGAATGATGGCGGTTATGCTCTGTATTAGATGGTCAAAAAGGCTGAGAGGCCTTAGGCGCATCAGGAGTCTGAGGTTTCTGTTGCCTTTGCTGCTGTTGTGGTTGTTTCTTAGGAGGTGCTCTTGTATAAGGAGCTGCTCTCTGTGGAAAACGCCTCTGATAAGATGGAAGAGGTCTGAAGCCTTTAGAAGTGGAAGGCTTAGGATGAGTGACGGAAGCAAACGATTTTTCATGTTCAGACCATCATTTAGTAGCTGCCTCGATGGAGTCATCAAACAATTCATTGCCCTGGCAAGGGATGTAGGCCAGGCGATCTTGAAGATTGGGGTCCCTGTCTATAGTGCGGAGCCAGGCAAGCCTGTGCATCGCTACTGAGAAGGCAGCGACCCTCAAGGAAAGCTCAAATGCATCATAGAAGATTGAAGGAGAGTTGAGTCAAAGTTGAGTCAAAGTGCGGAGTTGAGTCAAAGTGGTGATCGTCTGCTGAAATCCTGGAAGACAATGTTGAGGAATATATTTGGAATATTCAGGCAGTGTGTCAACCAAATGCTTGAAATAAGAAATGAAAGCAAAGTTGTAATTCAAAACTCTAGTTGCCATGAGAGAATTTTGATACAACTGGGGGCCAAATTTGTCCATGGTCCTGCCCCATCTTCCCGGAGGGGAAGTGACATAAAATTTGGCAGGATTGGTCTTTTTCAGTGAGGACTCCACAAGAAGGGACTGATGGGATAACTGAGATTTCTCGAAGCCCTTGCAGTAGGCCATCCTGTAATGAGATTCCAGCTTTCCTGGGACAGCAGGAATGGAATAAGGTGTCTCCAGGTTTCTCTTGAGGGTTTGAGAAAGCAGTCTATTAATGTGTAATTTGAGAGACTCTGCAGGAGGACAAGACATACCGTTTCTTCTAAATACTTCTGAGAGTATTTGGAATCAGAATCCAAAGTAATATTGAGTTCCTTACTCATTTGACGTAGGAAAGAAGAAAAAGATATCTGCTCCAAGGATAGTTGACCTCGAGGAGCCTCGCAAGGCAGAGAACGAGGGTGAAGCTTCTCTGGAGTACTGATATCTGAGGCCTGAATATGCAGGTATAGTTGACTCACCAAGAGAATGGACAGAATCTCTCGCAGGAGAAGCAGCGGCGGTATCTGGAGGTGGTGTCCTCAATTTCAGAGCTGGAGGCCTTGAAGAGTCTCAAGGTCTGGAAAGACGAGTCTTGTCTCGAGAAGAGGATCTATGCCTCAATGAATGCCTCGACTGATGTGGAGAACTGTACCTCAAACCAGGCAGGTCTTGAGAAAGTTGACGAGTCTTTGCCCTATGCCTCGGGAAGGGCAATGCCTTATACGAGGAGGGAGGGCTGGAAGCTGGAGATCGAGACACAAAAAGGGATTGAACGCCTGGTGTCAAGGTATCTCGAGGCACTGACAAGGACTCAACTCCTTGAGTAGTATGCTTATGCTCCAGACGAGACACTTGCAAAGACTCGACTCCTTGCATAGAGTGTGAAGAGTCCTCTCGAGGCACTCCCAAGGATTCAACTCCTTGTATAGAGTGAGGAGGATCAGCTCGAGGTACTGCCAAGGACTCGACTCCTTGTGATACTGCTATGTCCTCAGGCTGGACTGCAGGAAGCAGAGACGAGGTAGGAGCATGTTTGGCAAGCATATTACCAAACTGACAATCCAAGAAGGTCTGGATCATAGCCTCCAAATGTGATACCGAGACTTGAGGATCTGGTACATTTGGTGTGACTATAGTCTCCGGGGAAGAGGAAGAATGACCCTTAGACTTGGAGACATGCTTCTTGGGTATCTTGATAACTACTGCTGGCACCTGACCCGAGGGAGGCAGCGAGGCAAGCGTCTCATCAGAAAACAGATTTAGCAGATTTACTTGAGGACGTGCCGAACGAGGATGGCTTGATTAAAGTTGAAGCCAAGGTCGAGGTAGAAGGCAGAACTCCTGTAAGCTTGCCAAGATTCGAGGTTGAGACCGGGGCAAGTGGATCCATACCTCCGAAGAGTTTTACCACCTGAACTTAACGACATTTGTGGGCATGAGATTGAAGGGTAGCGCAGCGAACACACGACTCTGGACAATGGTCAGGTCCCAAACACCGATGTGGGTCAGTGAGAGAGATCGTGCGCTGGTACTGGCTACACTTCTTCAAGCCTGTGACTGGCCGGGACATAAACGGGAAGATAGCCACAGCTAAATCGAAACCCGCTGGCTGAGGCCGCGAGGCAGGTCCCACTGTGGCTGAAAAGAAAAAGTAAATTAAGTTGTTGGTTTGGTTTTTTTAATGAAATGCGCAAGAAATACACAGCGACCCAGAAAAGAAATAAAACACGAGCCATGGTGAGAGAAGGCACAAAGTAGAACTGAGTCTAGTGCAGAGCATTGAAATAGGACTTCTTGGCTCCACTGAGAAATGAGGAGAGATGCGCCCTACCTGGGCAGGAAGGCACTCGTGCATGCGCGGTGCGGCAGTCGCAAACTTTCTGAAGTTCAAGCAAATCTGCTTGCGAAGCTGTCTGCATCCAGGCTCCGTGAATATCACCCACATGTGAGAATATGCTGCCTGCTTGTCCTGGGATAATACCCTCATCTCAGCCACCTTCCTAACCTATTGGAGGCCAACTTCTTTTATATTATCAACGCTGGACTCTCATTACCACAGACACTTGAGTCCTTAAATCATACAAGAAGGTTACTCTCTTTATTTTATTACCATTCCTCCAGACAACTCTCCAAGAGAGTCCTCTTTCACAACTCAACAGATATCCTTTCTTTAAGAAATCAAATCTCTTCTTCAACTAAAAGCCAGAAAAATCAGCTGTTCTACTCCCAGGTATTTCCTAATTCCAAAGAAGACAGGAGGTCTTCGTCCCATTCTCGACCTCTGATCTCTCAACAAATATTTGATCAAAGAGAAGTTTTGCATGCTATCCCTGGGGACTCTATACCCACTTCTAGAACAAAATGATTGGCTTTGCTCTCTAGACCTCAGAGAGGCCTACAAACAGATTCCCATCCATCCAGACAATAGAAAGTTTATTCATTTTCATGTAGATCGTCATAATCTTCAATACAAAGTTCTACCATTCGGCCTCACTTCATCTCAGAGTGTTCACAAAGTGCCTAGTGATAACAGCGGTAAGCCTGTGCTTCCATGAGTTTCAAGTTAACCGCATAGTTTTAAGCGGTATATAAATTTTTTAATAAATAAATAGACGATTAGTTGGTAAAAACTGTATCAACTCAAGCAGTGCACTCAGCTACACAAATGACTCATAGCTTTTCTCCAGCTTCCAGGGTTCAAAGTAAAATTTTCCAAAGTCTCATCTTAAACCCACTCAAGTGTTGGAGTTCATAGGAGCTCAACATGACTCTTATGACCTTTCCTACTCCAACAAAGGCAAAACACCTTGCTTCAAATTTGCACTTATGTGTCCTCTCTACAAATTATCTCAGCAAGACAAATGAAGTGTCTCATGGGTCACATGGCATCCACAGTTCATGTAACTCCCTTCGCTCAACTTCAACTCAGATCAGCTCATCTAGAAATGGGGACATTGGATCTACTATTCTATTGTCCATTGATACTTAGTTTTGGAAATCCATTTGGGGTCAAGTGAATAATTTACTGGAAAATCTGGTGGCATTAACGTATGATACTGTGTTATTTGGTACATCAATGAGAGCTAAGAGCCAAATATCTTTTAATAATAATAAACTTTTACTCATTATGACAGGGGTTGCCATATAGCATATTAGGAAAAACTGGAAAAATTGGGACCGGATGAATTATAATTTTTGGTGGAATTATTTATGCCACATTTTTAAAATGGAGCGTGTGTCACGTGTGATAGCCATGCAGCAGGGGCATTTTAAGAAATTTAAGGATGTTTGGGAGCCATTAACAAAATTTTGTAATGAATGAGTATTACTTTTTCCCATTGAATATAATGTCCAAGTTGGGGGGCGGGTGGGGTTACTATGTTTTTACATGAGATTGAAGACAATTCTTGGGGGAGGGATATTTGATATGAATTAGATTTTGATAGAATATTAAGTGATGTTAAAGTATAAAATGTTTTGATGTTATGTTGCACTTATTGAAAGTTTTAAAATGAATAAAGAAATTTAAAAAAAACACACAAAACCTCAGATCAGCTCAGTGGAGCCTGGCATCTTAGTGGTCTCATGCCATGAACTCCTTATCCCAACAGATCAAAGTCACCTCGCCTCTTTGTTAATCTCTTCAGTGGTAGTTAAATCCGGCAAATCTTTCCCAGATGGTTGCTATTCCACATCAGAGAGTACTCAAGAAGGACACCTCCACATACGCATGGGGAGCTCACCTGGATGGCCTCCGGACTGTGGTCTACTCGAGAAAAGATACCTGATAGAGACAGGGGGGAATAACATGCAGACCTTCGGCTGTGGAGTCAGTAGATAAATCGTTCGACTCTGACTCCTCAGTTTCTAGTACCACTGACACTGACTCCAGGTACCCAAAATTGTCTCAGACTCCACAGCCAGAATCAGTAGATAAATCCTTTGACTCAGACTGCTCTGTTTCTGGTACCCACAACTCCGACTCCAGGTACCTAAAAAGTCTCAGACTCCTCGACTCTGACTTTAACTCCAATTCCACAGCCCTGGGGGGCCCTGGTGTAGAAGTACATGGAGGGCGGGAGGGAAGGGGGAGTTCAAAGAGATGTGCATATACTGGAATGGGGGAGGGAGGAAGAAATAATGGGTTTAAAACCAGAGGAGAGGGAGAGAGATGGTGGACAATGGGATTTAGGGAGGGATGGAACAGAAAGGGAGAGAAGCTGGACACAAGGGATGGTGTGGAGTGGGTGGGGGATAGAGATACTGGATAGGAGGGTAGTTGGGAAGAGAAAGGGAGAGCTGGTGAAGGATGCTGGATAAAAGGATAGTTGAGAAAAGGAGAGATGGTAGGTTCCATCGCTGCAACTGTGGGGATGGAGATGAAAAAAAAAGAAAGACGTCAGACCTCCGGGGGAGGGAAGAGAAGGGAAACGGAAGGGGAGGACAGAGATGGAAGATGGATGGTTAGCACAGAGAAAGAAGACGACCCTGGCAAGCGAGTTATCAGAAGACAACCAGAGCCTGGGACCAACATGATTTGAATAATGACCAGACAACAAAAGGTAGAAAAAATAATTTTATTTTCTGTTTTGTGATTACAATATGTCAGATTTGAAATGTCTATCCTGCTAGAGACCGCGAACGTGAGCTAGGATTTAACAGAGAGAGGAAAAGTCTTCTTTGTTTTTTCCAATTGCTTTATTAATATTTAAATACATTTTAAAACATCTATCTTGTATAATCGAGCATTTAACAATACATTGACTCACTGTATGTCTTCTTTCTTAATACATACTAAAAAAATAAATTTATCTATGTGTCTGCTATAACCCAATCCTCCCTTCCCCTCCCACCCCGGTGAGAGGATGTGCGCAGGAAATTCATAAGGTATAAAAGAATAAAAAGCTATAGTTCAGAGACCAATGGCATTACTCCCTTGGGAGCTGATCCAAATTTCATATGTACCCCAAATGGTATTATAACTATGTATCTGGTTTCTCTGGAGAACAGTTAATTTTGACATTTACTGTATAAATTGGACTTTGGTCAACAGTACTCGGAACACCGGAAGATCTGGTTGTTTCCAAGCCGATGCCAGAACAAGTCGACCTGCTGTCATTATCAAGTGTATCCATCTCTGCTGCTTGATAGGCAGCACTCCATAGTCTTGGGTATCAAAATGCCTAGCACTGCCTCAATAAAGGAAACCACTCTATCCCAATAGGTTTGTGCTTTTATACAATACCACCATAAGTGTTCAAAAGTACCCCTCACATCCTCTCCAACATTTATCCGATCCTTTCCCACACATAGCACACAGTCGCACTGGAGTATAATACCAACAAAAAAAATCTTATAGCCATTTTCTATCATATTGCTAGCTATAGTGCCATAAAGAAGGAAATGCATTATTTTAGACCATTCTTTATCAGTATAGTATTTACCAATGATCTTTTCCCAACTGCGCCTATACTTCAAAGGGGAAAGAAGATGCTACAATTGTACATTATATAATCTAGTAATACTACCCCCTCCCACTTTCTTTTATCATAGCCCTCCCTAGATTCGACTGTTCAGCGATGACTTCTTTAAAGACCACTTTTCTAATAAAGCTTTCGATTTGTTTATAATAAAATAGATCTCTCGGTAAGAGAGCATATTCTTCCACCAATACTTCAAAAGGGACAATTTTTCCATCCTCCAATAATTGATCCAATGTTTTAAGACCTTTCCTTCTCCTTAGGTGGAAGGCTACATCAACCTCACCTGGAGAAAAATTAGGCATATATATAATAGCTGCCCCCATAAAATAGATCTTGTCTCTAAAACATTGCCTACGCACCTGGCCAAAGTTGGACAAGTTCATGCTAAACTGGTGAGAGTGGACTCATTTGGAGCACTGGTCTTGACTTCGGGGCCACCGCGTGAGCGGACTGCTGGGCAGGATGGACCATTGATCTGACCTAGCAGCAGCAATTCTTATGTTCTTACGTTCTTATGTCGTATTACAAGATTAGACATCTTACCTATAGCAGAAAGTTGTGAGTTTTGGAGCCAGGGTATCGCTCACAATAGGGGCGTGCCCAATATCTCCAGCTCCATACGCACCCATGATGTCCCCTTATCCCATTTCAATTTGATTAAGTAAAGTAATTGGGCTGCTTGATAGTAATATCGAAAATGTGATACTGCCATTCCTCCCAATTTCATAGGTTGGTACATCGTCAAACGAGATACCCTTGGGATCTTATGTTGCCAAATATACGCAAATATCTTCTGCTCCAAGTGAAGAAAATATTTACTAAGTAGAGGGATCGGTAAGACTGAGAAAAGATACAACAGCTTTGGGAGCACCACCATCTTAATTGTTTATACCCTGCCTAGTCAGGAGATATAGCCGGGTTACTTACCATAACAGGTGTTATCCAAGGACAGCAGGCAACTATTCTCACATATGGGTGATGTCACCGACGGAGCCTCGATGTGGAAGCCTCGCAAGCAGACTTGCTTGAAGAAACTAGAAGTTTTGAGTCAGCTGCACTGCGCATATGTGAGTGCCTTCCCGCCCAGCACAGGGCATGTCTCCTCAGTTCAGATAGCTAGCAGAGAAGCCAACCAGGTGAGGTGGGTGGGTTGTGAGAATAGCTGCCTGCTGTCCCTGGATAAACCTGTTACGGTAAGTAAATGTGCTTTATCCCAGGACAAGCAGGCAGCCTATTCTCACATATGGGTGACCTCCAAGCTAACCAGAATGGGAGGGTGGGAGTGTTGGCAATTTAGGAGAATAAATTTTGTAATACTGTCTGGCCAAACTGGCCATCCCGTCTGGAGAAAACATCCAGACAATAGAGAGAATTGAAAATATGAACCGAGGACAAAGTAGCAGCCTTGCAAATTTCCTCAATAGGTGTAGATCTGAGGAAAGCTACTGAAGCTGCCATTGCTCTGACTTTATGGGCTGTGACTCTACCCTGTAGTTGTAATCCAGCCTGGGAATAGCAGAAGGAAATACAAGCAGCCATCCAGTTGGAGATGGTACGCTTAGAGATAGGATGTCCCAACTTGTTTGGATTGAAGGAAACAAAAAGCTGAGGAGCAGTTCTGTGAGGTTTGGTGCATTCCAAATAAAAGGCCAAAGCACACTTACAGTCCAGAGTATGAAGAGCTGATTCTCCAGGATGAGAATGAGGCTTTGGAAAAAACACTGGAAGAGTAATGGATTGGTTGAGATGAAATTCTGATATCACACAGTGAAAGGTGGATCAGTAACTAAAGCTTGCAGCTCACTGACTCTTCAAGCAGAAGTGAGGCCAATGAGGAACTCCACTTTCCAAGTGAGATACTTCAGATGAGCCATAGACATTGGTTCAAATGGAGGCATCATCAATTGAGCAACAACAACATTGGGGTCCCAAACCACAGGAGGTGGTTTGAGAGGAGGTTTGACATTGAAAAGTCCTGTCATGAATCTGGAAACCACCAGATGAGCAGAGAGGGGTTTCCCTTCAATAGGCTGATGGAAAGCCGCAATTGCACTGAGATGGACTCGGATCGATGTAGATTTGAGACCAGAAGTGGATAAGTACAAAAGGTATTCCAAAACAGAAGATAAGGAGGAATGTTGAGGCTCCTTATCATGAGAAAAACACCACGTAGAAAATCTTGTCCATTTTTGATGATAGCATTGTCTAGTGGTAGGCTTCCTAGAAGCCTCTAAAATGTCTCTGACAAGTTGATAAAACTGAAGAGGAGTCATGTTGAGAGGTACCAAGCTGCCAGGTGTAGAGACTGCAGGTTGGGATGATCCCTGACTGTGTAAGCGGAGATGGAAAAACAGGTAGAAGGTATGGCTCCCTGTTGCTGAGTTGAAGTAGAAGGGAGTACCAAGGTTGTCTCGGCCAACGAGGTGCAATCAGAATCATGGTGGCATGATCGTTCTTCAACTTGACCAGAGTCTTGAGAATGAGAGGGAATGGAGGGAATGCATACAGGAAGAGATTCGTCCATTCCAAGAGAAAAGCATCTGCCTCGAAGCGATGAGGAGAATAGATCCTGGAGCAGAACTGAGGCAGGTTGTGGTTTTGGGGAGCTGCAAAGAGATCTGAGGCGTTCCCCACTGTGAAAAAATGTGATGAAGAGGCTAGGAATGGAGTGTCCACTCGTGAGGTTGCAGAAGACGACTCAAGTTGTCCGCCAAGCAATTTTTCGCCCCTTGAATATATACAGCATTGAGAAAAGTGTTATGGCGGATGGCCCAGTCCCAGACCTTCAGAGCTTCTTGACAAAGGGAGGAAGATCTCGTCCCTCCCTGTTTATTGACATAATACATGGCGACTTGGTTGTCCGTCCGAATGAGGACTACCTCATCGTGAAGATGATGTTGAAAAGCGTTGAAAGCCTTGAAAATCGCTGAGTTTCAACAGATTGATGTGACATTGACGATCCGTACTGGTCCAGTGGCCTTGTGTACAGAGACCATCGAGATGAGCGCCCCAAACATAGGTCGAAGAATCTGTCATGAGGACTTTCTGATGGGGGGGCGTTTGAAAAAGCAAGCCTCTGGAAAGATTGGAAGAGAGCATCCACCAAAGGAGACTGCTTCAATGAAGGAGTGACTGTTATGTGTCGAGAAAGTGGGTTGCAAACCTGCGTCCACTGAGATGCCAGGGTCCACTGAGAAATTCTGAGGTGAAGTCTGGCAAAAGGAATCACGTGTACTGTGGAGGCCATGTGACCCAGGAGTACCATCATGTGTCTCGCTGATATGGAGGAGCGGAAAGACACTGTATGACAGTTGAAAGAGAGCTTCCAGACGTTGTTGCGGAAGGAATGCTCTGAGTTGGATAGTGTCCAGAACAGTTCCGATGAACTGTAGATTCTGAGAGGGCTGAGGTTGGGATTTGGGAAAGTTGATTTCGAATCCCAAACTCTGTAGGAACCACGTAGTCCATTGGGTCGCTACAATAACCCCTTGAGATGTTGAATATTTGATGAGCCAGTTGTGCAGGTAGGGAAATACCTGAAGACCATGGTTTCAGAGATCAGCGGCTACCACTACCAGACACTTGGTGAACACTCTGGGAGATGAAGCCAGGCCAAAGGGCAGCACTCTGTATTGAAACATAGAGAAACAGAGTATGTCGGCAGAAAAAGGCCAACGACCCAACAAGTCTGCCCACTCAAGAACCCTCCCTCCTCGATAATCCATCTTTTAAGCATTCCTCTGGAGCGACCCCACCAGACGGTCCCATCGTCCCTTGAAGTCGAGCGTGGTATTGGCCTCAACTACCTGACGTGGAAGACCATTCCATCGATCAATTACCCTTTCGGTGAAGAAGTATTTCCTGGTGTTCCCATGAAATCTTTCTCCCCTGAGTTTTAAATTCCCCACCCGAAATCTGAGATATTGGCGGGAGGCCGGATAAATGGGAATACGAGTATAAGCCTCCTTGAGATCCAGAGAGCATAACCAGTCGTTCTGATCTAGGAGGGGATAAAGGGACGCCAGGGATAACATGTGAAATTTTTCTTTAACTAAAAATTTGTTGAGAGCCCTGAGATCCAGAATGGGTCGCAGATCGCCCGTCTTCTTTGGAACAAGGAAATAATGGGAGTAAAAACCCCTGTTCTGCTGTTCAGCACAGTTACTTACCGTAACAGGTGTTATCCAGGGACAGCAGGCAGCTATTCTCACTAATCGGTGACGTGATCCAACGGAGCCCCGATGCGGACGCCTCACAAGCAGTCTTGCTTTAAGAAACTCGAAGTTTCGAGTCGCCCGCACCTCGCTTGCGCAAGTGCCTTCCCGCCCAACGCAGGGCGCGTCTCCTCAGTTCAGATAGTTAGCAGAGAAGCCAACCCGGGGAGGGGGAAGAGTCGTGAGAATAGCTGCCTGCTATCCCTGGATAACACCTGTTACGGTAAGTAACTGTGCTTTATCCCAGGACAAACAGGCAGGTATTCTCACTAATGGGTGACCTCCAAGCTAACCAAAGTGGGATGGTGGAAGAGTTGGCAACTTAGGAGAATAAATTTTGCAATACTGTTTGGCCACACTGTCCATCCCGTCTGGAGAAAGTATCCAGACAATAATGAGTAGTGAAGGTATAAACAGAGGACCAAGTAGCAGCTTTACAAATTTCCTCAATAGGAATAGATCTGAGGAAAGCCACCGAAGCTTCCATTGCTCTGACCTTATGGGCTGTGACTTTACTGTGAAGAGGAAACCCAGCCTGGGCATAGCAGAAAGAGATACAAGCCGCCATCCAGTTGAAGATGGTACGTTTAGAAATAGGATGTCCCAACTTATTTGGATTGAAGGAGACAAAAAGTTGAGGAGCAGTTCTGTGTGGTTTGGTGCGTTCCAAATAGAAAGCCAAAGTACGTTTACAGTCCAGAGTATGAAGAGCTGATTCTCCAGGATGAGAATGAGGCTTTGGAAAAAACACTGGAAGTACAATAGATTGGTTGAGATGAAACTCTGAGACTACTTTAGGAAGGAATTTTGGATGTGTGCGAAGAACCACCTTGTCATGATGGAACACTGTAAAAGGCGGATCCGCAACCAACGCTTGAAGCTCACTGACTCGCCGAGCATAAGTGAGGCCAATGAGGAACACCACTTTCCAAGTGAGATACTTCAGATGAGCCTTGTCCATTGGTTCAAATGGAGGTTTCATCAGTTGAGTTCACACATACATACCAGAGCAGTAAGGATCCATCCTGGAGAAGCAAGTAAAACCCACACTTCTGAGCCTAAGGTAAGTACCCATAGTATACACACTTCTGAGCCTAAGGCAAGTACACTAACGGGGATAGGCATATCATCACAAATTTGGAGAGCAATGTATGTTAATGCACACAGCTTGGGCAACAAAATCCTGGAACTAGAAACAGAAATAAGGAATGCTGACCTTGACATAGTAGCGATATCCGAGACCTGGTTCACAGACTCGCATGGGTGGGATATGGTTATACCAGGCTACAATCTACTTCGTCGGGACAGAGAGGGCAAATTAGGAGGGGGGTAGCACTATACACTAAGGATAATATCAAAACTACCAGGATCACAGAGGTTAGATACACAGGGGAATCACTTTGGGTAAACCTGGCCAGAGGGAACGAAAAATGCCTTTACCTCGGTGTGGTATACAGGCCTCCGAGACAAAAGGAAGACAAAGACAAAGAATTGATTGAGGACATAGAGAACATCACTTTGCGTGGTGACACAGTACTGTTAGGCAACTTCAACATGCCAGATGCAGACTGGAACACCCTCTCAGCAACTACGAGCGGTAGCAAAAGAATAATAACCTCCATTAAGGGTGCACAACTAAAACAAATGGTATTAGAGCCCACCAGAGAAAAAGCAATACTGGACCTGGTACTCACAAATGGAGACAGTGTCTCGGAAGTATCAGTGGGAGACACGCTGGCCTCCAGTGACCACAACATGGTATGGCTCAACCTCAGGAAAGGCTTCTCTAAATCAAACACAGCAACGAGGGTCCTCAACTTTAGGGAGGCAGATTTCGACCACATGAGAGACTTTGTCCATCAAAAGCTGCAAAACCATGCAGAAACTGACAATCCGGAAACTATGTGGTCAAACCTAAAATCCATCCTGAACGAAGCATCTAGCCGCTACGTAAAAACAGTAAGCAAACGCCGGAGAAACAAAAAACCACAATGGTTCAACAAGGAAATTTCGGACCTCATTAAAATGAAAAAAGAAACATTTATTACCTACAAACATCTTGGGAAAAGGGAGGCAAAAGAAGACTATCTGGCCAGATCTAAGGCTGTCAAAAAGGCAGTCAGGGAAGCCAAACTTCAAACAGAGGAAGATCTAGCACGGAACATTAAAAAAGGGGACAAATCCTTCTTTAGGTACATTAGCGACAGGAAGAGAAACAAAAATGGAATAGAACGCCTTAGGCAATCAGATGGAAACTACGCAGAATCTGATACTACCAAAGCAGAACTGCTAAACGAATACTTCTGCTCAGTATTCACCTGTGAAGCACCGGGAGATGGTCCGCAACTACAAATAAGAAACAGCCAAAATGACCTGTTTCGTGATTACGAGTTTACACCTAGTAGTGTCTACCACGAACTTTCAAAACTCAAAGTAGACAAAGTCATGGGGCCAGATAATCTACACCCCAGGGTACTCAGAGAGCTGAGTGAAGTTCTGGCTGAACCACTATCCGTACTCTTCAATCTTTCCATGCGCACGGGAAAAGTACCCCTAGACTGGAAAACAGCTAACGTAATTCCACTCCACAAAAAGGGCTGCAGAACGGAGACAGGAAATTACAGACCGGTGAGTCTTACATCCATAGTGTGCAAACTCATGGAAACACTGATCAAACAGGAACTTGACAAAATTCTAGACGAAGAAAATTTACGTGATCCACATCAACACGGATTTACCAGGGGAAGGTCCTGCCAATCTAATCTGATTGACTTCTTTGATTGGGTGACCAGTCATCTGGATGCCGGCGAGTCCCTTGACGTGATATATTTGGACTTCAGCAAAGCTTTTGATAGCGTCCCACACCGCAGGCTGTTGAACAAACTAAAATCGATGGGATTAGGGGATACATTCACAACATGGGTAAGGGATTGGCTAGATGGTAGGCTTCAAAGGGTGATGGTAAACGGTACCCCATCCAAAACGTCAGCAGTGATGAGTGGAGTACCTCAGGGCTCCGTCTTAGGGCCGATTCTATTCAATTTATTCATAGGAGATTTGACCCAAGGACTTAGAGGAAAAGTATCACTGTTTGCCGACGATGCCAAACTGTGCAACATAGTTGGCAAAAGCAGTGTGCCTGACTTTATGACGCAGGACCTAAGACAGCTTGAACAGTGGTCATCAACTTGGCAGCTGGGCTTCAATGCTAAAAAATGTAAAGTAATGCACCTAGGCAAAAAAAATCCACACAGAACTTACACACTAAATGGTGAAACCTTGTCCAGGACCACGGTGGAACGTGATTTAGGAGTGATCATTAGCGACGATATGAAGGCTGCCAATCAAGTAGAGAAGGCTTCGTCCAAGGCAAGACAAATGATGGGCTGTATCCGTAGGGGTTTTGTCAGCAGAAAACCTGAAGTCATAATGCCACTGTACAGATCCATGGTGAGACCTCATCTCGAGTATTGTGTTCAATTCTGGAGACCACACTACCGAAAAGATGTGTTGAGAATTGAGTCGGTTCAGCGAATGGCTACCAGTATGGTTTTGGGGCTAAGGGAACTCACGTATGAAGAAAGGTTAAAAAAACTGCGGATGTACTCACTGGAGGAGCGAAGAGAGAGAGGGGACATGATTGAGACCTTTAAGTATATTACTGGGCGTATACAGGTGAAAGATGATATCTTCAGTCTTACAGGGCCCTCGGTAACCAGAGGACACTCGCTGAAAATCAGGGGAGGGAAATTTCAGGGTGATGCTAGGAAGTACTTCTTCACTGAAAGGGTGGTAGATCATTGGAACGAGCTGCCTCAGCGGGTGATTGAGGCCAGCAGTGTGTTAGATTTCAAGAGAAAATGGGATATTCATGTGGGATCTCTAGGAGAGTAAGAATCAGGGAGTGGGTCATTGGTATGGGCAGACTCGATGGGCTATGGCCCTTTTCTGCCGTCAATTTCTATGTTTCTATGTTTCTAATATTGAGGTCCCAAACCACAGGAGGCGGTTTGAGAGGAGGGTTGACATTGAAAAGTCCTGTCATGAATCTGGAAACCACAGGATGAGCAGAGAGAGTTTTCCCTTCAATAGGCTGATGGAAAGCAGCAATTG
Source organism: Geotrypetes seraphini (assembly GCF_902459505.1). Taxonomy (NCBI): domain Eukaryota; kingdom Metazoa; phylum Chordata; class Amphibia; order Gymnophiona; family Dermophiidae; genus Geotrypetes; species Geotrypetes seraphini. Next base: position 97,644,941 of record NC_047092.1, on the reverse strand, counting down.
TACTAAGGTGGACTCGGATCGAGGTAGACTTGAGACCAGACTGAGAAAGGTACAACAGATAGTCCAAAACTGAAGATAAGGAGGAAAGTTGAGGCTCCTTATGATGAGAAAAACACCAAACAGAAAATCTAGTCCATTTTTGGTGATAGCATTGTCTAGTAGTAGGCTTCCATGAAGGTTCCAAAACATCCCTCACAGATTGAGAAAACTGTAGAGGAGCTATGTTGAGAGGAACCAAGGTGTCAGGTGGAGAGACTGCAGGTTGGGATGAAGTAGAGATCCCTGATGCTGCATAAGCAGAGAGGGAAAAACTGGTAGAAAGTATGGCTGAGTAGGAGGGAGGAGTACCAAGGTTGTATGGGCCACCGAGGAGCAACCAGAATCATGGTGGCGTGGTCGGACTTCAGCTTGACCAGCGTCTTTTGAATTAGGGGAAACGGAGGAAACGCATATAGAAAGAGATTTGTCCAGTCCAGAAGAAAAGCATCTGCCTCGAGGCGATGAGGAGTGTAGATCCTGGAGCAGAACTGAGGCAGTTTGTAGTTGTGTAGGGCTACAAAGAGGTCTATCTGAGGCGTTCCCCACAGAGAGAAGATGTGATGAAGGGGCGTGGAATGGAGAGTCCATTCGTGAGGCTGTAGAAGACGACTCAAGTTGTCCGTCAAGGCATTGTCCGCCCCCTGAATGTAGACAGCTTTGAGGAAGGTGTTGTGGCAAATTGCCCAATCCCAAACTTTCGTAGCTTCCTGACAGAGGGAGGCAGATCCCGTGCCTCCCTGCTTGTTGACATAATACATGGCGACCTGATTGTCCGTGCGAATGAGTACCACACGGTCGTGAAGCAGATGCTGAAAAGCATGGAGAGCATTGAAGATCGCCCTGAGTTCCAGGAGATTGATGTGACACTGACGATCCGCACTGGTCCAATAACCTTGAGTACGGAGACCATCTAGATGAGCCCCCCAAGCGTAAGTCGAAGAATCTGTCATGAGAACTTTCTGATGGAGGGGGTGAAAAGTAAGCCTCTGGATAGATTGGAAGAGAGCATCCACCAGCGAAGAGACTGTATCAGAGCAGGAGTGACCTGGATGTGATGAGTCAGAGGGTCGGAAACCTGCGTCCATTGAGATGCCAGGGTCCACTGAGGAATTCTGAGGTGAAGTCTGGCAAAAGGAGTCACATGTACTGTGGAAGCCATATGACCCAGAACCATCATGTGTCTCGCCGAGATGGACGGGCGAGAGGAGACTGATTGACAAAGATGGAGAAGAGTCTCCAGATGTTGTTGAGGAAGGAACGCTCTGAGTCAGACAGTATCCAGAACAGCTCCGATGAAGGGAAGAGCTTGAGAAGGGTGGAGATGGGCCTTTGGAAAGTTGATTTCGAATCCCAGACTCTGCAGGAACCAGATAGTCCGCTGGGTCGATAGGACAACTCCCTGAGACGTGGAATCCTTGATGAGCCAGTCGTCCAGGTAGGGAAACACCCGAAGACCATGGTTCCTGAGCGCTGCGGCCACCACTACCAGGCACTTGGTGAAGACTCTGGGTGACGAGGCCAGGCCGAAGGGGAGCACTCTGTACTGATAATGTAGATTCCACATCTTGAAATCTGAGGTATTGGCGGGAGGCCGGATGGATAGGAATGTGAGTGTAGGCCTCCTTGAGATCCAGAGAGCATAGCCAGTCGTTCTGCTCGAGGAGGGGATAAAGAAAGGCCAGGGTCAACATGCGAAATTTTTCTTTGACTAGGAACTTGTTGAGCACCCTGAGATCCAAAATAGGGCGCAGATCGCCCGTCTTTTTCGGAACAAGGAAGTATCGGGAGTAAAATCCCTTGTTCTGCTGAGCCAAAGGAACTGGCTCGATAGCTCGGAGCTGAAGCAAAGCCTGAAGAAGAAGGGCGGTCTGGGCAGAGGAGGAAGGATACTCTCTTGGAGGATGTTCCGGAGGAATTTGTTGGAAAAGAAGAGAGTATCCCTCCCTGACGATGGAAAGGACCCAGAAGTCAGTGGTAATAGTCATCCATCAGTGGTAAAAATGATGGAGACGACCTCCGATATGGGGAAAAATGGGAAAGGGCAGAACGACTGATGTTATGCTTTCTAGGAGACAGTCAAAAAGGCTGAGGAGCCTTGGGTACAGCAGGTGGCTGAGGCTTCTGCTGCTTCTGAGGATGTTGCCTCTTGACAGGCTGATGAATGGCAGGAGCCTGTTTCGGTGGAAACCCCGTTGGTAAATCAGAGGCGGGCGTGAAGGATGAGGAGGAGCTGGCTTTGGCTTAGGATGGAGAATAGACTGGAAAGACTTCTCGTGGTCCGAAATCTTCTTGGTTGCTGCCTCTATGGATTCATCAAAGTGGTCAGTGCCAGCGCAAGGGACATTAGCCAGCCGGTCCTGCAGATTCGGGTCTATATCGATGGTGCGGAGCCACGCTAGACATCACATGGCCACCGAGCAAGCAGTAGCCCGAGCAGACAGCTCAAAGGCATCATATGAGGACTGAAGAAGTTGCAGTCGAAGTTGGGACAATGATGCCAGGACTTCCTGGTACTCAAAATGTGCCCGCGAATCCAAGTAGGGCATAAACTTGGGAAGGATGGACAGAAAAAACCTCGAAATAGGTAATGAAGTGAAAGTTGTAGTTGAGGACTCTGGAGGTCATCATAGAGTTCTGGTAAATGCGATGACCAAATCTGTCCATCGTTTTGCCCTCCCTGCCTGGAGGGACAGTGGCATATACTTGAGAAGGGTGAGAACGCTTCAACGAAGATGCCACCAGAAGGGGTTGATGGGACAATTGAGCACTGTCGAACCCTTGTGATGGACAGTCCGGTATCTGGAGTCCAATTTCCCCGGATAGCTGGAATGGAATAGGGAGTTTCCAGACAGCGGACAAAGGTTTGATCCATGAGCTTATGAAGAGGAAGCTTGAGGGATTCAGCAGGAGGTTGAGGGAGATGTGTGGTCTCGAGATACTCCTTGGAAAATTTGGACCCAGTGTCCAGTTGAATGTCCAAATCAGGCAGTGTGAGAGTGCTTGGACTTAGAAGCCTTGGGCACCTTAAGCACTACCGGGGGAATGAGCTGCTGCGCTATCTGACCTGAAGAGACAGAGGAAGGCACCGCAGCCGTCGTCGAAGGCAGAGCCAGTACAAACGAGGCAGGTTTGATGAGGCTCGGAGCTGCAGGTGTGGGAGCCTGTAGAGCCTCGGATGAGGTCGATGGTGAAGCACCCTTCGATGACGAAAGCTCCATCGAAGACTCCATGCTGTAAAGCTGCTCCCACAAGATGCAACGACGCTTGAAAGCACGGGCTGCAAGTGTTGAGCAAGGCCGGCACGATTTCGGGAGATGTTGAGGCCCAAGACACCGAAGACAGCGTCGATGAAGGTCCATTAGGGAAATCACGTGCTGGCACTTGGAACACTTTTTAAAACCGGTAGCAGGCCGAGACATAGGCCGAAAAAGCTCCGCCGCAAGATCGAAGCCGTGGGGCTGCGGCCATGTGGCCTGCCCGGTCGAACAGATGGAAGAAATTTTTTTTTTTTTTTAAACAAGAAAAGTACGACGAAAATCAGCGATTAAGAGAAAAATAACCCAAAACCGCTGACTTTAGAAGGCACAAGTGAAAATACTTCATGCAGAGAGTCGAAGACGGACTTCTCGACTCCGCGGAAAAGTAAGAACTGAGGAGACGCGCCCTGCATTGGGTGGGAAGGCACTCGTACATGCGCGGTGCGGGCAACTCGAAACTTCGAGTTTCTTCAAGCAGGACTGCTTGTGAGGCATCCGCATCGGGACTCCGTTGGATCATGTCACCCATTAGTGAGAATACCTGCCTGCTTGTCCTGGGATAACAAAGGAACTGGTTCAATGGTATGGAGATTAGAGAGTTGCGTGGGGACAGAAATCCCACCCATCCCCACCCGTCCCCGCCAAGATCCTCTCCGTCCCCACCCGTCCCCGCCAAGATCCTCTCCGTCCCCACCCATCCCCGCAAGGAATTACCTCCATCCCCGTCCGTCCCCATAAAAAGCAGCAATTACTTCTGACAGGATCATCAATTCCAGTTTCTTTTGTGTTTGCGCTGCTGTTTTCTTTGTGGAATCTCTTTGGTGGAACCCTTTTTTTGTTTTCTGTTCAGGTAATTAACTTATAAACCCTCTCTTTTACTAAGGCTGACATGTCCATTATATTATATGGACGAATCCTGCTTCCAAAGCCTTCCATCCCCATGGGAGTCCCGTGGGCCAGAGGGGGGTCCCCGTGGGAGTTCCGTGGGTTAGGGGGGATACCCGCGGGATTCCCGCGATCCCCGTTCCCATGCAGACCTCTAATGGAGACTAAGCAGAGCTTGAGCTTCCTGAAGAAGGGTGGTCTGGGATGGACTGGAAGGATACTCTTTTGAAGGGAGCTCTGGTGGAACCTGAGTGAAATGAAGAGAGTATCCTTCCCTGATGATTGACAGCACCCAGAGGTCGGATGATATTGTCTCCCATCGGTGGTAAAAATGATAGAGACGACCTCCAATAGGGGGAAGATAATTCAGAGACAGAACGGTGGAGGTTATGATCTGTTTTAAACAGTCAAAAAGGCTGCGTAGCCTTAGGTGCAGCACAAGGTTGAGATTTCTGTTGCTTCTGATTCTGTTGTTTCTTAGGAGGGCGAGTGTAAGGAGCTGTCCTCGGAGCAAAACGCCTCTGGTAAATGGGAAGGAGTGTTGGCTTGGCAGGAGCTGGCTTTGCCTTAGGTCTGACAATAGAAGTAAAGGATTTTTCATGCTTAGACAATTTCTTGGTGGCTGCCTAAATAGATTAATCAAAGAGGTCATTGCCTGCACAAGGAATATTAGCCAAATGGTCCTGAAGATTAGGATCCATGTGAATGGTACGAAGCCAGGCAAGGCGACACATTGCTACAGAACAAGCAGCCGCCCAGGCAGACAACTCAAAGGCATCATAAGAAGGCTGAAGTAGATGTAATCTGAGTTGTGATAGAGAAGCGATGACTTCTTGAAATTCAAAGTGCTTTTGAGTATCTAAATAACTAAGAAATTTAGGCAAAAGAGCAATGAGGAACTCAAAATAAGTGACAAAATGGAAATTGTAATTGAGGACTTTTGAGGACATCATGGCATTTTGATAGATGCGACGTCCAAACTTGTCCATAGTTTTCCCTTCTCTTCCAGGAGGAACGGTAGCATAAACCTTGGAAGGATGGGATCTTTTCAAAGAAGACTCCACAAGTAGAGATTGGTAAGATAACTGTGAATTTTCAAATCATTTACAATGGAGTGTTTTATATCTGGAGTCTAATTTGCCTGGAACAGCTGGAATTGCATAAGGAGTCTCAAGGCATCTGGCAAAAGTTTGAGAGAAAAGCTTGTAAAGAGGAAGCTTAAGTGAGTGACTCTGCCGGAGGTTGAGGAAGATGCATGACTTTGAGATACTCCTTGGAACTAGCATCCAATTGAAGGTCCAAGTCAACAGCCATCTGACGAAGAAAAGAGGAGAAAGATAGCTGATCCGGTAATGCCTTGCCTCGAGAAGGACTCGAGGTCGTCGAGGCAGTCTGGGTCGAAGATGCAGTTTCGGCTGGAAAAAAGGTATCAAAAGAATAGGGAGACTTGGACGAGGCAATCGAAACCTCTGAGTCTTCAAGATGTGGAAGTGGAGACCTCGATTGAGGAGTCGGCGGTCTAGTAGAAGTAGGTATACATCGAGGCTTAGTGGAAGAAGGACGCTCTTTAGAAGAAGAACTATGCCTGGAATGATGCCTCGATGAAGGTCTCAATCGTCGGTGAGAACGATGCTTGGAAGCAGATCTCGAAGATCGAGGAGACTTCTCTCTGGAGAAAGAAGCAGCCGATGCCACCAAAGAATGGATAGGACTGGAGCCTGTGGATCGAAGCTCCAGAGGCTTGATGGAAGAAACTCGATGCACTCCCAAAGACTTTGCTCCTTGTATGGAGTGTGAAGATTCCTGCCTATGCACTTCCAAAGAATCTACTCCTTGCTTCACGTGCTTAGATGCCAGACCAGACATTTGCAGAGACTCTGCTCCCTGCATAGAGCGTGTAGACTCAGACTGAGGCATAGGAAGAGGCTCGACCACGCGGGAGTCTGCAGAATGCCCAGGCTAGATTAGAGTAGCTAGCTTCGGTCCCATTTTGGTGAGGAACTGAACAAATTGCTGCTCTAACATGGTCTGGAAAGAAGCCGGCAAGGATGGATCCACGTCTGAAACCGAACCACCTACCTTGGCTAGAGGTACCACCGAGGCAGTGGAAATGTACTTCGACTTAGAAGTCTTAGGCACCTTAAGCACCACCGGTGGAACTGTCTGCTGAACTATCTAACCAGAGAATACAGGGGAAGATACAGCAGACATCGTCGAGGAAGGAGCCACTGCAAACGAGGAAGGTCTGAGGCTCAAGGTCAAAGCAGTGGAGGCAGGAGCGCCCTCGGTGGAAGGCAAGACCGAGGTTGGCTTCGGAGTTGAGGAAGTGGTCAAATCCATCTGGAAGAGCTTCTCCACTGAAAGTAGACGACGTTTAAGGGCTCGAGGTTGAAGAGTAGCACAGCGCTCGCATGTCTTTGGATGATGTTGTGGCCCAAGGCACTTGAGGCACCTGCTGTGTGGGTCCGTGAGAGAAATCGCACGCTGACACTGGCTACACTTCTTGAAGCCTGTCACTGGCCAGGACATAGAAGGAAAAAAGGGCTGCGGCCTGCCCTGGCAGCCGAACGAAAGAAATATATATATATATTTTTTATTTTTTTTTTTAAACTAGAAATAAAATTAAGTACAGTAATTCGTGAAGAAAAATAACACAAACCGCGGTGAGAGAAGGCACGAAGTGAGTAAGTTAAACGCAGAGAGTCAAAGACAGACTTTTCGGCTCCGCGGAAAACTGAGAACTGAGGAGACGTGCCCTGTGCTGAGCGGGAAGGCACTCGCGCATGCGCGGTGTGGCTGACTCGAAACTTCTAGTTTCTTCAAGCAAGTCTGCTTGCGAGGCTTCCGCATTGAGGCTCCGTCGGTGACGTCACCCATATGTGAGAATAGGCTGCTTGCTTGTCCTGGGATAATAAGATTTTTCCACCTCTCCATGTCCTGCCAGATCGCTTTCAGAAGGGAAGGATAGTTAGCAATATACAGCAAATCCATTTGCTTAATTAAATTTATCCCCAAGTATCGTAGTGATTGTTGAGTCCATTTAAAGGAATAATTACTAAAGACTCATCTACGATCTAAATCTGACAGGGTAAGATCCAAGATTTCTGATTTAGGTAAGATCCAAGATTTAGACATGTTTATCCAAAATCCTGACACCTGTCCATAAGCTGTCAAGCTTATACTACAGCTTTCAGCGAGGTGGGAAGGTCTCGTATTGTGAAAAGAATATCATCTGCAAATAATAATATTTTTGTCTCCAACCCACCGCTGCTTATACCTGTAATATTTAAAGTTTGTCGCACCAATTGACCAAAAGGCTCCATAGCTAATGCGAAAAGTACAGGCGACAAAGCACAACCTTGACAGGTCCCCCCTCCCCAAAGTAAAACAATCAGTATATCCTCCATTAATATTAATCGAGGCCAAAGGGGCTATATATAACAGTCAAAGCCAGTGGAGGAAAGTTCTAGACACCCCCATCTTTTCTAATACTTGAAATAGATAGGGCCAGTAAACCCTATCAAATGCCTTCTCGGCATCAATACCCAGAATAAGAGTTGAATCATGTCCGCCAGCAGCTTACCACAATATATGACAAACTCTGTGGATATTATCAAACTTCTGGCGGCCCCTACAAACCCAGATTGATCATCAACTACTAAATGAGGCATATATGTCTATGCATATGACATTTTTATTTTGAAAGAGATAGAGCCGGATATTACTGACTTAGTGTCTAAAGTAAATCTTAGCATTTCCAAAATCCAAATGTGTGCCCAATCCGTTCAGATGAAACTTAACATGTCTAAGACAAAATGATTGTGGCTAGGCCCTAAACTTGATTGCCTTCCTAGCTCTGTAGCATTGATATCTGGTTCTCTTCTGCAAATCGAGTTTTCTGCTAAGATTCTGGGAGTTCTTTTTGACTCCTCGCTATCTTTTAAGGTCTAGATCAGCTCCGTTATTAAGGAATATTTTTTCAATCTACGCATGCTGAGAAAAGTTAGACACCTTTTTCACCAACACCACTTTTCCATTTTGGTCCAATCGATTATTTTATCTCATCTTGCCTATTGTAATGCCCTTTACCTCGGTATTACAAAAACTTGTCTTTCCAGATTACAATTGGTCCAGAATACTGCTGCCAGGCTGATTTTTGGGAAGTATAGGTTTGATCATGTGACACCACTGTTTTTCAACCTCCACTGGCTCCCTGTGTATCTTAGAATCCCGGTTCAAGTGCGCCTGTGTTGTTTTTAAAATTCTTCTAGGTATTTTCATCCCTTTAGTTCCTTTATCTTGGAATCTTTATAGATTCTCTTTTGCAAGAGGAATCAACTTTCCTACCCATCCAGTAAAATTATCAAAAGAACCAAGATTTTTGGCCTCTGTTTGTCCTTTAAGTTCACACAACTTTGGAACGATCTTACACTTTTCCTGAGACGCTTCAGCTCTGTCTTCCTTTCGCAAGGCTTTGAAAACTACTTTGTTCGCCAAACACTTTGGTAATTAACCCTTTTAAGATTGTGACAAATCTAGCTCTCCTCCTAGATTTGGCACAAGGTCAGATAAGATCAGTAAACCCCTATGCAGGAGAGCTGACCAGGTTGGCCCGGTGGATTATGAAAGCGCTGACTTCCCTTGGTCTAACCTTGAGGAACCAGACAGTGACTACCAGGGGAAGTGTAGTCCGGTGTCAGGATACTCTCCAAAGCCTGCAGTTAGGGCTCAAAGAACCCGGGAGTTAGGAAACTACAACTCCCAGAAGGACAGGATCAGAACAGGAAGTGGTCACAGAGGCAGACACAGCTGCATGAAGTTTTCTCCCTTCCCCCTCTTCAGAGCAGGGAGGGGCGAGGTGAAGACTGTTAAAGCAGGGCAGCTGAGTCACAAAGGGGAGGAGCCGAGGAAGAACATAAGAACATAAGAAGTTGCCTCCGCTGAGGCAGACCATAGGTCCATCCTGCCCAGCGGTCCGCTCCCGCGGCGGCCCATCAGGCCCATCGCCTGAGTAGTGGTCTATACCTATCTATACCCTTCAATCCCTTTTTCTTCTAGGAATCTATCCAAACTTTCTTTGAAACCATTTAATGTTTTCTTGTCTACAACAGCCTCTGGAAGCACGTTCCATGTATCCACCACCCTCTGAGTAAAAAAGAACTTCCTAGCGTTTGTTCTAAACCCGTCCCCTTTCAGTTTCTCCGAGTGCCCCCTTGTACTTGTGGTGGTCCTTAATTTGAAAAATCTGTCCCTGTCTACTTTTTCTATGCCCTTCAGGATCTTGAAGGTTTCTATCATGTCTCCTCTAAGTCTCCGCTTTTCCAGTGAGAAAAGTCCCAACTGCTTCAACCTGTCGGTATATGGGAGATTTTCCATTCCCTTTATCAGTTTAGTTGCTCTTCTCTGTACTCCCTCAAGTACTGCCATGTCCTTCTTGAGGTACGGTGACCAGTACTGGACACAGTACTCCAGATGCGGCCGCACCATTGCACGATACAGCGGCATGATGACTTCCTTCGTCCTGGTCGTAATACCCTTCTTAATGATACCCAACATTCTGTTAGCTTTCTTTGAGGCTATAGCGCACGGCGCCGATGCCTTCAGTGTTGCGTCTACCATCACTCCCAGGTCTCTCTCCAGGTTACTGACCCCTAGCGGTGTTCCCCCCATTCTGTATGTGAACATCGGGTTCTTTTTCCCCACGTGCATGACCTTGCATTTCCCTATGTTGAAGCTCATTTGCCATTTTTCGGCCCACTTTTCCAGCTGCGTTAGATCCTTTTGGAGATTTTCGCAGTCTCCCCTGGTTTGAGCCCTGCTGTATAGTTTGGTGTCATCTGCAAATTTAATAACCTCACACTTGGTTCCCGCCTCTAGGTCGTTTATGTAGATATTGAACAGGAGCGGTCCCAGCACTTCTCCTGAACTGAATCCTGGGGAGCTGAGTCACGACTGGAACATGGTGGACATGTCAGAAATGCTTGAGACCACAGCTGAGAGGGAACTGCAAAGCTGTGACCCGATGGACATTGGTGTGCCAACTCTGTCTAATGAGGGTTTGGAGGCAATGGACACAATCTGAGCAAAGGTGGAAAGAGTTTGGCTATTTTGTTTCTTACCTGCTTTGCTTAATAGTTTTGAATCTAAAGTTTGGGGTATGCTGAACTGTATGAGCTTATCAAAGTTACTCTCTGAAGCACTGCAATCCCTGAAACTGGTGCATTAGGCTGTCTAACCTCACAAACTACAGAGCATTTGTGTTTTCCCTCTCTGCACAGCTGGAGGTGGAACGTAAGACACAGTAGAATTACCGTATTTTCACGTAGATAACGCGCACCCGTGTATAGCGCGCGGAAAACACAAATTTATGTACAGAAATTTTTATATACTGCGCACACCCGTATACCGCGCATGCTGCCCGACTCTCCCGTCGCCGCCCGACTCTCCTCTCCCCCTTGAAGTCCTGTCCCCACCCTGAAAGCCTGATGCCCCCCCGACGTCCGATTCACCCACCCCCGCAGGACCACTCGCACCCCCACCCCGAAGGACCGCTCGCACGCACCTGCATCCCCACCCTGAAGGACCGCTCGCACACCCACACCTCCCGACCCCCCCCCCCCATCATGTAGAAGCACCTACCGGTGTCCTGCTGCTTCCTCTTGGCGGTCCCACCCTTTCTCTGACATCAAGCCCTCTTGCCCCGCCGACTCCCCGACTCCCCGACACAATCAGGGCAAGAGGGAGCTCAAGCCCTCTTGCCCCAGCCAACCGCGGCACCCCCGACACGATCGAGGCAAGAGGGAGCTCAAGCCCTCTTGCCCTCCCGACTCCCCGACACGATCGGGGCAAAAGGGAGCCCAAGCCCTCTTGCCCCGCCGACTCCCCAACTCCCCGACAATATCAGGCCAGGAGGGAGCCCAAGCCCTCCTGGGCTCTGGCGACCCCCCCCCCCCCCGCTAGTTGTTCGGGCCAAGAGGGAGCCCAAACCCTCCTAGCCATGGCAACTCCCTACCCCCACCCCGCACTACATTACGGGCAGGAGGGATCCCAGGCCCTCCTGTCCTCGACGCAAACCCCCCCCCCCCCCCCAAGAACCTCCGACCGCCCCCCCAGCCCACCCGCGACCCCCCTGGCCGACCCCCACGACACCCCCACCCCCCTTCCCCGTACCTTTGTGTAGTTGGCCGGACAGACAGGAGCCAAACCCGCCTGTCCGGCAGGCAGCCAACGACGGAATGAGGCCAGATTGGCACATCCGTCCCAAAGCGCCGCCTACTGGTGGGGCCTAAGGCGCCTGAGCCAATCAGAATAGGCCCAGGAGCCTTAGGTCCCTCCTGGGGGTGGGGCCTTGGACACATGGTCGGGTTGGGCCCATGTGCCTCAGGCCCCACCCCCAGGAGGGACCTAAGGCTCCCGGGCCTATTCTGATTGGCCCAGGCACCTTAGGCCCCACCAGTAGGCGGAGCTTTGGGACGGATGGGCCAATCCGGCCTCATTCCATCATTGGCTGCCTGCCGGACAGGCGGGTTTGGCTCCCGTCTGTCCGGCCAACTACACAAAGGTACGGGGAAGGGGGGTGGGGGTGTCGTGGGGGTTGGCCAGGGGGGGTCGCAGGTCGGCTGGGGGGCGGTCGGAGGTTCTTGGGGGGGGCGGTCGTTGAGGGGAGGGGGGTTTGCGTCAAGGGCAGGAGGGCCTGGGATCCCTCCTGCCCGTAATGTAGTGCGGGGTGGGGGTAGGGGGTCGCCGTGGCTAGGAGGGTTTGGGCTCCCTCCTGGCCCGAACAACTAGCGGGGGGGGGTCGCCAGGGCCAGGAGGACTTGGGCTCCCTCCTGGCCCGAACTAGCGGGGGGGGGGGTCGCCAGAGCCAGGAGGGCTTGGGCTCCCTCCTGGCCCGATATTGTCGGGGAGTTGGCGGGGCAAGAGGGCTTGACGTCAGAGAAAGGGCGGGACCGCCGGAAAAAGCAGCACAGGCGCAGGGCTAATAGAAGGGCCGGGACCACCAAGAGGAAGCAGCAGGACACCGGTAGGAGCTTCTACATGATGGGGGGGGTCGGGAGGCTGTGGGGGTGCGAGCGGTCCTTCAGGCTGGGGGTGCGGGTGGGATTGTGTGCGAGCGGTCCTTCGGAGTGCGGGTGCGTGCAAGCGGTCCTTCGGGGTGGGGGTGCGAGCGGTTCTGCGGAGGGGTGAATCGAACGTCGGAACAATGTAAAAAAAATTTTGTACAACGCACTCACGCGTATAACGCGCAAGGGTATGCGCGGTTTGTAAAAACCACGCATAACGCGCGCGTTATATGCGAGAAAATACGGTATTTTCTGTTTTGGAGAGAGAGTTCCTTATCTGCAGGCTCTCCGTGGGAGAGCTATGACGCTAGCAGTTGCTTTTGTTGGTTTTTTTTAAATGAAACTTTGGGTTTTTTTCATACTGCAGGAGGGTTGTTTGCCCCTCTCTCCTGCTCTTTCCTAGTGAGGGAGTATTGCTGGGACTGTCCTAAATACAGAAGGCTGGTAAGAGGACTGAGATGTAAAGACTAGAGTCCAGCCCAACGTTTTTGTTTGATTTGATATTTTGAATTAGAACCAGGCTTGTGTTTTAAAGCCAGGGTGGACAGGTTGACCCAGAGCTCTATGCTTGAAGTGTGTTGCAAACTGTATTGAAAATGCTGCAATTTGCTATCAATACCCGGGCGAATTAATCGGAAGTATAAAAATAAAATACATCTTTATTTTTCCTGACAATCTCGTGGGTGTGTTGTTTTCTTTTCCCCTTTGCCTGATCTCACTGTGGACATTGATCCTGTGGTTTTCACCCTAGGTGGTTGCCTAGAAGGCCTGGAGGATTCCCCAGTAGAGGGGAATGCGCTGGGAGCCGCTAAGGTCACTTGGAACACAGCTCGCTGCAGTGATCAGGAGCTCGTGGGTTGTGACAAGATCCAATTAATGTTTCTCTCAGCTTAATCAAACTATTAGAAACCAAGTCGAGCACTCTTAGATTGAAGTCTCGGTATATAAAACCAAGTATTAGATTAGCTAAAATTTTAGTAAACAATTTATAGTCCACATTTAACAATGAAATAGACCTATAGAAGAAACAAGATGTCGGATCTTTGTCTGGTTTTAGTATCAAAGTTATACCAGCTAAATGCCAAGAATAAGGCAATACCTGTCCATCTACCAAGGTGTTGAGAAAATGCAACAGAGGGTGGGGATCAGAATTGGTCGAAATGTCTTATAAAATTTGTCTGCAAAGCCATCTAATCCAGGCAATTTTCCCACCATCATATCTTTAATAGCCCATGTTCTTCCACTGTAATGGGCAAGGATAATTCAGTAGCTTCCCCAGGTGTAAGACTAGGTAAATGTATAGAATCTAGATAGGAACAAATATCCGCTTCTTTCGGTATATACTCAGGTTGATATAGTTGATGGTAATAATTAATAAGGAAAAATTATGTTCTTACCTGTTAATTTTCTTTCCTTTAGACGCAGCAGATGAATCCAGAGACCAATGGGATAGCACACATCTACCAGCAGGCGGCGATAGTGAAACTAATTAACAGGTGGCCCTATTGGCTGGCACTCCTCCTGTATCTCCAGTATAGCTGCTTGCCCAAGCATCCGTAACCATCAATAGGCATAGCATGTAAAAAGGCAATAATACAGAATACAACCATCAATAATAACAAACTTCGAAAGTTGGAAAAGAAAAAACCAACAGACAATATCCAGTAAGGGTGGGGCTCTGGATTCATCTGCTACGTCTAAAGAAAACAAAATTAACAGGTAAGAACATAATTTTTCCTTCCTTAGCAACAGCAGCAGATGAATCCAGAGACCAATGGGATGTAGCAAAGCAATCCTCAATCTGGGTGGGAAGCAAACGTGCAGCGCAGCACAGAGGCCCAAATAAGAAGGACAGTTACCAACAGACAAAGGATCAATATGCAGGGACTCCAAGAGAGACAATGAGATACTCGTGTGAAATACAGGGCACTATCTTGCTGCTGATCTCACTGTGCCGTGAGTTGCCGTATGTCAACCCAGTCCGGAGACAAACTGACTGGGTCAGAGTCTCTCTGGAAATCCCCTTGAGTGCTAACCCCAGAGTTCGATTAAACTAGCAGCTTCCTTCAAGGGAATACAGCAGGAACACAGACATAGATATATAAATCTGCCCAAGTTTGTCTCAAAGCTGGTGAAACACATTCAACTTGTCTGAACCGGAAAGGATAGAAGCCGCGGCATACCCTGACCAAAGTCATCTGTAAATAAACTACCGGAATGCTACAGCTCTCCCGCCATCGCAAAGACCCAAGCGCACACCTGATTCTCGCTGATACATGGCCGCTGCATCAACACTCCTAGAAACATAGTCGGATTCAAGCCCCACAAAATTTACCCTGCTGCAGCCTGCATAGAAAGAAAATCAGACTCGAGGAATAACCAGAACGGTGCGGTGCCTCCCACAGCGCAGGAAAAAACATGTCCCATCTCATGCACACTGCTAGAAACCGGCACCTGCACAATCAGCTGCACATGGCCTTGACAAACACCGACGAAAGAGAGCCTCAGAATAAACAGGACTACTACTGCTGCACTGAAACCCAACAAGGAGAACAAATGCAAGCATGAAATCACACCGCTACTGCTGCGCTGTAACCAACAAGGAAACCAAGTGCTTGCATGCAAAGGGCAGGAAAGTCCCGGCTCCCTCAACGTATTTCTAGTCATAAAACTTAGCCTCAATAAAATATCCATTCCTTAAACGTACTTTGACCGAATCCACAGTACTAAGACTCCCAAACAGAACCTGAAGTTCAAACAACAGTAAAAAACACATACATACTCACATGCTTGTTGTTAGGGCTGGTTGTGCAGCACTAACAAGGCAGAATGTAGCAACTGTGGTCTTCCTTTTTTTTTTTTTTTTTTTTTAAACAGAGAAGGGAAAGAAGAAAAAATTGAGACCCAGTCAGACCCTCTAGCAATGGAGGGAGGGTGAGGCAGGGACCTGGGGGGGCCCAGGTGTAACCCCTAAAGCTGGCACTGTTCAGCCGGACACCCCTGTCTCACTGAAGAGAAAATCTCAGCAGGAGAAATAGCATTGCCAGCTCACTGAAGAGAAAACCTCAACAGGAGAAATAGAATGGCAGTCTCACTGAAGAGAAACCTCAACAGGAGAAAATAAAGTTCCAGTCACAGCAAGAATCCAGGAGCTATTCGAATAGCAACCATCACATGCTAGGAGATAGAGCATACTGGAGATACAGGAGGAGTGCCAGCCAATAGGACCACCTGTTAATCAGTTTCTCTATCTCCGCCTGCTGGTAGATGTGGTCTCTGGATTCATCTGCTGCTGTTGCTAAGGAAAAGCTTGTTGAATATGGCCTGGAGTGGTACAGTCCCCAGCTGGGCCCCGCATATGTGCAACAACATTGCAAAGCTGTCTTTTTTTCAACTTATGGGCCAATATCTACCCGCCTTTTATTTGTTTCAAAGTATTCCTGGCGTAACCATTGGAGATTATCTCTAAATCTAGAGCCTGAAGGTCTAACTTAAGTTGTTGTAATTTTACTTCTTTTTCAGGGGGTAAGCTCCCACCCTTACGATCCCATTCTAGTGCGTAAATCTGATCAAGGCCCCAGTTTTAAACATAAGTGTTCTTTGAACATGGGTCCCTGGGCCAATAATTTTACCCATATAACCACTTTTAGGCATTCCCAGAGGGTCTCCAAAGAGGTATCTCCAGTATCATTAAATTGTAAATATTCCCCTAGGTCTTTACCTAGTTGTTGCACATGTGCAGGATCCAGCAGGAGATTATCATCCAAGCGCCAATATTTCCTGCCAGGTTGAGCACATTGTATCATTAGATTAAAGCAAATTGGAGCATGATTAGACCATATCCTAGTTTTTATGGTAGAGGAGCTAACAATCTCCATCAGATCTTTCCCCACCAGCCAGAGATCAATTCTGGTGTTGATGTCTCCATTTATCAATGAAGTCCCAGGACTCCATAAATAAGCGTAGTTGGCATTGCTCAGCTTCAGCATAATTCACACCAATACTAGAAATCATCTAGCTTCACATTTAGGGTGAGATTAAAATCACCTCCCACTATAATTTTTCATTCTGCATATTGTGTCAATATATCCCCTATTTTATTATTTAAAAAAACACCTTGATTCACATTGGGAGCATAAAGATTTAACGAAGTATATAATTGGCACCCCAATTATAAGCAAAAATCGACCTTCCTTATCACAAACCACCTCTTTCACCTTTACAGACACATAATTGGCAAATACAATAGCCACTCCAATCATTTTAGATTTCAATTTATTAGAAGCGAAATAAATTTCTTTAGAGCAGATATGAGAGAAAAATCTTTCATGAGCTGGTGCTAAATGCATTTCTTGTAAAAAAACAAACAAACAATTACCATCTTAACTCTACTAGCTTCTTGAAAGTAGAGTTGTCGTTTACGCTGAGAATTCAGTCCTCGAACATTCAGGGACATGAAAAGCTCGTTCAGCATATGTTAAACACAAAACTGCCATAAATGTACTCCCTAACATATATTTTCCCAATCACTCTTCAGACTTATATATACCTTTCCACCAATCATATCTCATACATACCTCTCTCTGCACACATCCCCCCCACCCATTTATCCACCACCCCCTTACCCCAACCCATCTAAACCCTTCCCGTCCACTATCTCTAGATCCAGATCTGACCTCCAGTCAAAAAGTCCAGAAACCAGATCCACTTCCAGATGTCAGGGTCGGAGAAATTTAACCTTATCCCGGTTACTCCACACCTTTATCAATTATCTACCTCACTTCAGCTCATTTTTCTTCTTAATTCTAACATATATTAATTAAATTTTATTAGTTCTTCTCATTATTAGTACAGTCCCTCTAATACAGTTACTCTTGTTCTACATGTCTCTGTAATCACTTTTTTTTTATCCATTCTATGCCATCTCTGGTTTGACAGTCCTGTAATTGAAGATTGTATTTGTTCCATGCTGTTTTTCTCCTTCGTTAGTCCAAAGTTTGGCCTGTATAAGTAACTGTTGGGCCTCTAATGCTGATGTTACTTTATATTGCTTATTTTCTAACATAAAAGAAATCCCAAATGGATAATGTCATTTATAACAGATATTTTGTTGCAAACATTTGGTAACTTCACGGCAGTTCGTCGGCGTTTCAAGGTCGCTGAGGAAATATCTGCATACAATTCTATTTTTGCATTATTCTACAGCAAATGGCCAATTTTTCATTGTAAGAAACATTGTAAGAAACATACTATTATGTCTCTTGGTCTCTCCGCTTTACGTGGCCCAAGAGCGCGATGTATCCGTTCAAATTCTATGAGTGACAAACTTGCTTCTGGATTTTCTGCTTGCAAGAACTTATGACATAAAGATTGTATAAAAGTTGCCGGTTCTTTAAGTTCTTCTGATTCAGGAATTCCACGGAATCTCAAATTATTTCGCCTTGCCCTATTTTCTTCATCTTCAACTTTGAGGAGTAATTCTTCCATTGATATATCTATTTGGAGATTCTGACTCATATCATCATTTTTTTATGTAAACCGTCAATATTTACTTTAATATCTGAGGTGAATACTGCTAATGAAAGTTTAATATCAGCCATCCAATGTTACAAGTCCCCTTTACTGGTTAATGCTGAATCTACTGGAGGGGATTCTAATGTCTCTATCGCTTCTTTTCCAAGTGAGTTTGACTCAGCCTCTTCCGGTGTCGGAGTCTGCTTTGGATTTAGCATTTCCACTGGTTCTTCTGCTCGATATGCAAATATTTTAAGATCTGGTCTAAATTTTTTATTAGCCATAATTTTAATATTATTCCACTTCCAGGTAGCTAAATATTCCAGAAATTTCACAGTATGACTAAATCAAAAGTTCTTTTATTTGTAAAAACCTTTCAGTTGGTGTTTTTCTCACTAATTAAACATAATTTAGTATCACTCTTATGGTTTACTGTTCTTATTTTTTATTTGATACTAGTCTTTAAGCCCATTACATTAACAGGGGCTAGAATAGATGTGTCTGTCTGTCTGTGTTTCTTTATCTCTCTCTCCTTGGCTGCTGTCTGCCCCCAGCACACACCTCCCCCCAAAGCAGCCCCCTTTCCCTCTCCCTGTCTCTCCATGGCCCCTTCTGTCTTCCTCTTCAAAACAGCCTGCGATCGTGGTGGCCAGCTTTAGCAAACCTCACAGGCCGCTCTCCAACTCGGTAGTATGTTCCCTCTGACACGATCCCGTGCGTCAGAGGGAACATGCTACTGAGGTTGGAGAGCGGCCTGCGAGGTTCTTTAAAGCCAGCCATGATCGCAGGCTGCTCTGAAGAGGAGGATCAGCGGCAGCAGCAGCGGCGAGTGAGGGCGGGAGGTGTGTTCCCTGCCGAGGACGCAGGCAGGGAGAGAGCTTGCCTGGCTTCCAAATGGTGAGTGAGGGCGAGAGGAGGGGAGTGGCCAGAAAGCACAGTTACTTACCGTAACAGGTGTTATCCAGGGACAGCAGGCATATATTCTCACATGTGGGTGACGTCATCTACGGAGCCCCAGCGCGGACAGCTTTTCAAGCAAACTTGCTAGAAGTTTCAAGTTTGCACACTGCACCACGCATGTGCTAGCCTTCTTGCCACTAGAGGGCGCATCCCCACCTCGTGGTCCTCAGTTCCATAACATAGCAAAGAAAGCCATCCCCGGGGAGGTGGGCGGGTTGTGAGAATATATGCCTGCTGTCCCTGGATAACACCTGTTACGGTAAGTAACTGTGCTTTATCCCAGGACAAGCAGGCATGATATTCTCACATGTGGGTGACCTCCAAGCCAACCAAAAAAGGGCAGGTGGGAGGATGGCAAATTATGAAAACAGGTTACGTAACACCGACTGGCCAAACCGGCCGTCGCTTCTGGACAAAGTATCCAGACAGTAGTGAGAGGTGAACGTATGAACCGAAGACCAAGTGGCAGCTTTACAAATGTCCTCCATAGGTGTAGATCGGAGGAAAGCCACAGAAGCTGCCATCGCCCGGACTTTATGACCCGTAACGCGACCCGCAAGCGGGAGACCAGCCTGAGCGTAGCAAAAAGAAATGCAAGCAGCTAACCAGTTGGACAAGGTGCGCTTCGAAACCGGGTGTCCCAAACGATTAGGATCAAAGGACAAAAATAATTGAGGAACCTTCCGATAAGACTTGGAGCGTTGGAGATAAAAGGCCAACGCCCTCTTACAATCAAGGGTATGAAGCGCCGCCTCACCAGGATGAGAATGGGGCTTCGGAAAAAACACCGGAAGGACAATAGACTGATTGAGGTGGAAATCAGACACAACTTTAGGTAAAAATTTGGGATGGGTGCGGAGAACCACCTTATCATGATGAAAGACCGTGAAAGGAGGATCCGCAACCAAGGACTGTAACTCACTGATTCGACGAGCAGATGTGAGTGCAATCAAAAAGACTACTTTCCAAGTAAGAAATTTAAGATGCGATTTGTCGATGGGTTCAAAGGGAGGCTTCATAAGCTGAGCCAAGACCACATTAAGATCCCACACCACCGGAGGAGGTTTCAGAGGAGGATGGATATTCACTAGCCCCTTCATGAAACGTGTCACCAGAGGATGAAGAGAGAGAGAACGACCCTCAAGATGCCGATGGAATGCTGCAATGGCACTGAGATGCACCCGAATGGAAGTCGTTTTCAGGCCAGACTCAGACAAATGCAAAAGATATTCCAGAAGCGAAGCCACAGGCACCGAATCTGGTTGCAGACTATTCAAAGAACACCAGGAAGAAAACCTGGTCCATTTCTGAGTATAGCAAAGCCGAGTCGAGACCTTACGCGAGGCCTCCAAAACGTCCCTCACGGCCCGAGACACCGGAACCGAAGTCAGAGGGAGAGAAACCAAGCAGTCAGATGTAAAGACTGAAGATTGGGATGCAACAGCGAACCCCGACTCTGAGACAGCAGAGAGGGAAACACCGGTAGAAGTAGAGGTTCCCTGGTACTGAGTTGAAGAAGTAGGGAGAACCAGGGCTGCCTTGGCCACCGAGGTGCAATGAGGATCATGGAGGCTCCGGCCGATCTGAGATGAACCAGCGTTCTCAAAATCAGAGGGAACGGTGGAAACGCATAAAGGAACCTCCCCTCCCATTCGAGGAGGAAGGCATCCGCTTCGAGACGATCCGGAGAGTAGATCCGAGAGCAATAGAGGGGTAACTTGCGAGTCTCCGGAGAGGCAAACAGATCCACTTGAGGAGTTCCCCAGCGGTTGAAAACCTCGCGAAGTACTCGGGAGTTCAGAGACCATTCGTGCGGCTGGAGAAGACGACTGAGTTTGTCTGCAAGCTGGTTCTGCTCTCCCTGAATGTAGACCGCCCGCAGAAAGATATTCTGGGAAATTGCCCAGTCCCAAAGACGGAGAGCCTCCTGGCATAGAGGCCAAGAGCCCGTACCCCCCTGCTTGTTGACATAGTACATCGCTACCTGATTGTCCGTCCGCACGAGTACTACCTGGTCGTGCAGCAGGTGGACAAAAGCTCGCGCCGCCAGAAAAATGGCGCGAAGCTCCAGCACATTGATGTGGCACCGACGGTCCTCGGCCGACCACAGAGCCTGCGTCCTCAGACCGTCCAGGTGCGCTCCCCACGCGTACTCGGAAGAGTCCGTCGTCAAGACCTTGGTGTGAGGAGGAACGCGAAACAGCAAACCCCCTGACAAATTGGAAGAGTCGGTCCACCAACGGAGCGATCGACGTAAACAAGGAGTTACTGATATCCGGGAAGACACCGGATCGCGATCCTGGCGCCACTGCGACGACAGAGTCCATTGCGCGATTCTCAGGTGTAAGCGAGCGAACGGCGTGACGTGAACCGTCGACGCCATGTGACCCAGCAAAACCATCATGTGCTGGGCCGACACCTGCGACTGCCCTCGACAATGCCGACTCCACCGAAGCAGAGTCTCCCGCCGGGGCGGGGGGAGAAAAGCGCGAAGGCGAACCGTGTCCAGCACGGCTCCAATGAACTGGAGAGACTGCGCCGGACGCAATTGAGATTTGGGGAAGTTCACTTCGAACCCCAGGCCCTGTAAAAGACTGATAGTCTGTCGGGTCGCTAAGATAACCCCCTCCCTGGACGGGGCTTTGATCAGCCAATCGTCCAGATAGGGAAAGACCTGTAGACCCCGCGAGCGCAGGGCCGCCGCCACCACCACCATACACTTGGTGAATACCCGAGGGGAGGATGCCAGCCCGAAGGGAAGAACCCGATACTGCAGGTGCAAATCCCCGACCTGAAACCGCAAAAACCTGCGGCAAGCGGGATGCACCGGAACATGGGTGTAAGCTTCCTTCAAGTCCAGGGAGCACATCCAATCCCCCTCCTCCAAAAGAGGATAGAGAACCGGGAGCGATAACATACGGAACTTCTCTCGGACCAGGAACTTGTTGAGCTTCCGGAGGTCCAAAATGGGGCGTAAGTCCCCGGTCTTTTTTGGGACCAAAAAGTAACGGGAGTAAAATCCCAGGCCCATCTGATCGCGAGGCACCACCTCGACCGCCCTGAGGCTCAACAAGGCCCTGGCCTCCTCCAGGAGAAGGGGCAGCTGGTTCCGATTGGGAGGGCAAGCCCCGGGGGGCAAGTCCGGAGGCGGACAGGAGAAGTTCAGCAAATAGCCGTCTGAGATTATCCCGAGCACCCAGGCGTCCGACGTGATCACCGACCAGGCCCCGGCAAAGGCCGTCAGCCGACCCCCGATGGGGAGGGGGTGGCTCGATATTGCGGTGGGGGCCCGCCCCCAACCGCCTATCCCGTCAAAAGGACGGCGCGGCCTTGGCGGCCCCCTGCGCGGCAGGTTTAGAGGGGCCGCCTCTACCCTGCTGGGGCTGTCTTCGAGGGGGCGGTCTGGAGAAGGCCGGTGTGGACTTCTGAGGGTATCTCCTCGGAGGCTGCCTGAAGGGGCGCTGAGCAGGCGCCTTAGGCTTCGGCTTCACCAGAGAGGCCAAAGAGCGTTCCTGTTTGGAAAGTCGCTCCGTCGCCGCATCCAAAGTGTCATCAAACAATTCCACGCCAACGCAAGGCAAATTAGCCAGGCGTTCCTGCAAATTGGCCTCCATTTCGAGGGTACGGAGCCACGCCAGCCGGCGCATGGCCACTGCACAGGCGGAGACCCTCGAGGCGAGTTCAAATGCATCATAAACCGCGTGGAATAAATAGAGGCGCAGCTGGGTCAGGTTGGAACTAAAGGTGGCGAACCGGTCCCTATGCGACTCAGGCATCACCTCCCGAAAGGAGGGGAGGTCCTTCACCATCGTACGGAGGAAGGAAGAGTACGAGAAGGCGTAGTTCAGGACCCTGGTCGCCATCAGAGAGTTCGCATAGAGACGGCGCCCAAATTTGTCAAGGGTCCGGCCCTCCCTACTAGGCGGGACCGTCGCCGAGACCCGGGAAGGCTGAGATTTTTTGACCGCCGATTCCACCAGAAGCGAAGTGTGGGAAAGTTGGCCCTTCTCAAACCCTTTGATGGGAAGGGTGCGATACTTAGACTCCATTTTGGCGGGGACCACAGCGACCGTCAATGGAGCCTCAAGATTCCTCAGAAAGGTCTGACAGAGGACCTTGTTAATTGGAAGGCGCGGCGACTCCCTGGGGGGGGCAGGGAGATCCTGCTCCTCCAAAAACTCCTTGGTGTAAGTGGACCCTTCCGACAAGTCAACACCCAAAGCCGCAGCCATATCCTGCACAAACCTCGTAAAGGACGAGGGTTTAGCAGGAGGAGAGGGAGACCGAGACTTCCCGGCAGAGCCGAAGGGAGAGGCCTGGTTGGAGTATCTGGGCTCCCTACCCGACCCCGACCCCAAAGAGGCACAGTCCTGCGACCTCGACGGAGTCGGAGACCGGGTGCGCCTGGAGGAACCCCTCGGGGATCCCCCCGGGGTCCGAGGCACCGAGGTCCGCCCCTTCGGCCCGGGCGAGGAAGCCCGAGAGCTCTCCCTGGCCGGAGACCGGAACAAAATGGGGTTATCAACCCGCAAATCCCGAACTTGCAAGGCCCCGCCCCTGGCCGGTGACGAGCGACCACGCCGCCGAGGCGAGGTCCGAGACCTCTTAGCCTTCCTCGGCTTGCGCCTCGCTCGAGACCTGCCCGAGGGAGACGAACCCCTCGAGGACCCCGAGGACGAGGACGAAAGTCTTCGTACTCGGCGCCCCTTGTCCTTCGGCCGCACACTACGCTCCGGCGGATCTCGCGAAGCCGGGTCCGAGGGAACCACCGAGGTCGAGGCCGTGGGCGCCTCGGGAGCCAAGGCCCCGGTACCCGAGACCGAGGTCGCCAACTGCGGGGCCACCGGGGCCGAAGCCTCCGAGGCCGAAGCTGCCGAGGCCGAAGCCTGGTGCAGCTGGTCAATGGCCCCGGTGAGCTCCGAGGCGATCAACGCCCGGAGCAATTCCTGGAACACGGGGATTGACATCCCCTGCGGCAAGACCTGCCGCTGCTCCTCAGAGGGCGACCTCGGTCTCGAGTATTCCCTCGGGGCAGCGGACGATGGCAACTTGGGCTTCACTGAGGCGGACCCACCCGCCGACGAGCCCGAGGATGGCTTCTTAGATGGAGCTGAGGAGGGAAGCGGAGACTTACCCGAGGCCTTGGAAGAGGGCAGCTGCTTCGAAGGCACCGAGGCCCGAGGCGACGCCGACGGTCCCGAAGCTGAGGCCGAGGCCGATGTCGAGGCCGAGGTCAAGGCCGGGGCCGAAGCCGAGGCCGAACTCGAGGCCTTCCCCGGCGGGGACTCCACAGAGAAAAGTTCCGCCATGCGGGCCTTTCGGCGTTTAAGTGCCCGCTTCTGAAAGGTGGCACACTTATCGCAGGATGCCGTCGGGTGTTGGGGCCCCAAACACCGCAAACAGCACCTGTGCGGGTCAGTAATAGAAAGGAGTCTTTCACAGCGCCCGCACTTTTTAAAGCCCGTTACGGGCCGGGACATGGGCCCACAAGCGAGCCGGGAACAAGCGAGGTTCCTCGGCCACGGCTACCGGGAGCCCCCGGTAGTAACGAATACGAAGTATTTTTTTTTTTTTTTTTTTGAAAAAGAAAGAAACAAAGCAAAAAGAGACGAAAAAAACGCAGCGACCGTGCGAAAAACCCCACACAGCCGCGGCGACAGAAGGCAAATTTAGCACAATTTCTCCACAGGGCTTCTGGCTCCGCGGATGAAAAAGAACTGAGGACCACGAGGTGGGGATGCGCCCTCTAGTGGCAAGAAGGCTAGCACATGCGTGGTGCAGTGTGCAAACTTGAAACTTCTAGCAAGTTTGCTTGAAAAGCTGTCCGCGCTGGGGCTCCGTAGATGACGTCACCCACATGTGAGAATATCATGCCTGCTTGTCCTGGGATAATGTTCCCTGCCGCCGGGTTCTAAAATGGAACACGGCCACGGATCACACACCACAGCAGCAGGGAACACGAAACCCTAAGTGCGCATGCGCGCTTAGAGTTTTATTATATAGGATGAATATGAAAATTCTCACCTCCAAAGTATTTTTCCCTCAATTTGATAGCAGGGCTTTTTTTTATATTAATTGCCTAATTTCTTCATTGCAAATCCAGTTGGAGATTTTATTTATTAATTATCAACAGACTACACTCATTGATTATTATCATAATCCTTCCCCAAATCCCAACATGGGAGAACCCTACTCATCCAAAATTACACCATATGCTGCTGAAAATAAGGTCTCAAACCTCCAGAGCTCCAAACCTCCCAAATTCTTCCAGCCCCAGTCAGCTCCTGGGAATCACGACCAAAGATCCACAACCCGATCAGTGTTCTCCCCAGAAATTTTTTCCAGCCGGGTGGCATGAAAAAGTAGCCAGGTGGGATGGGGCTGGGAAATTTGATGGTGGTGAAATTAAATATGTACTATTTTTATTAGTTAATTATTATTAATTATTTTCCAATGCTCAATATGAATTCCTTTTTTAAGGTTTGACACTTGTGCCAGAATATTTTTATTAAATTTAAGAAGTATTCAATTCTAGAAGTGAATAATTAGATATTTGCCCTCTTTCAAATAGTATACATTTTAAAAAAAGGGAAATATTGTTAATGAAGTCATTAGGTTCAATCTAGCCATTTATTTCTGCATGAATTTAAACAACTTAAAAAAAAAAAAGATAACTATAGCTCATCCAGTTATACAAGAAATGGCTCAACAACACTTCTAATATGAAAGAATTGCCGCTGCTGGGTCAGACCAGTGGTACATCGTGCCCAGCAGTCCGCTCCCACAGACCTAGGTTCCTTCCTGAGGTCTCACTGAGGATATGAAATAGATGCGATCCCCACTTCCAGACCTCTTCTACATTATTTATGGAGAGGTGTTACTGAGCCTTGAAGGAGACCTGTGTGATCGCACTACAGCAAAACAAAAAATAGCAGATAAAGATTAAAGTGAGAGCTAGGGCAAAACAGTTCTGGTAAAGATGCAGGTAATAATTAGCAACGTATTAAAAATATTTTATTTTTATTTGCTTATGTCATTTGAAAGCTGCTTGAATTTAATACAACTTTAATTTATTCTTTATAGTGGGGGGGGGGGGAACAACACGTCAACAGTAAAGTTAGAATAGGTCATTAAATCCAGTGGCATACCTAGTATATATGAAAGCCAGTGCTGATCATTTTTTAACAACCCCATCCTCTATATATGTTTTTGTGCAGTTTTCCTGATATATCATTTGTATTACATTATTGAAGTTTGAAAATCAATAAAGATTTATTTTTTTTTTAAAGTTATTTTTAGTAATAATCCATGAGTCACACAAGGGTGCACCTAGGAAAAGGCAGCATCTTAAAAACATTGCCGAAACACCTCAAGTCCAAAAAAAGCTTTTTTCGGACTTGTGAGGCGTTTCGGCATCCCCTTTGAAAGAAGCCTGATCAGTCGGGACACACCCTGATGTAGCCTATCGGTGAAACGCTGGCCTTCGTTGGTGTGCCGATCAGCAGAAGATAAGTGGATTTTTCCTCTATCAGTCTTTTATTTATTAGTGAAGCACAGTTTTAAGCTCAAGTGCCTAGTATTTATAGAAGGTTTTTTGCCAGTGAGGTTACCACTTGACCACCTTTTACTATCCACCTTTGTGGAGGTGGGAGGGCCTGTTCTGAGGCTTTTTCCTTCATTTTTTATTTGGTATAGAGCCTTTACTGTTCTTACACTATACTTTTGAACATCATACTAGTCTATATTGAAAGTGTTTACTATTGCATACATTTGGTTTTCAATACATCTGGAGTTTTTTTGTACCTAGCATATGTGACACCCGGGGCCCATCATTTTTTGGACACCCCCCCCCATCTGTATGAAAAACATGATTTTTAGTAACAATCCACACGTCACACATGAATATCTAGAAAAAGGCAGCATCTTACATACTGCAGTGAGCCGTACATCAATAAACCCGCTGTAAAATTAAACAAGCCAGACTAGTACAGATCAATCCTACACAGTCAATCCTAACAGAAAACCATGTCTTTTCGAACACAGAGAACACAGAAAACACCTTCGCCTAGTATGTAATCACAAACTAACTCCTCCCCCTTTTACAAAACTGTAGTGTGTTTTTTAGCCACGGTGGTAACAGCTCAGATGCCAACTCTAAAAAACACTCTACAGTTTTGTAAATGGGGAGATAGAATAAAAATACGTAGACAAAGGTTAAACTGAAGCACCAAGAAGCTGGACTCTGCATACAATGCAACATCATAGAAACAGCGATGCATCTCACCTAAAGCAAAAAAAAAAAAAATAAATATAATTTTTTTCTACCTTTTCTTCTCTGGTTTCTGCTTTCCTCATCTTTTTGTCACTCTCTTCCTTTCATCCACTGTCTACCCTCTATCTACCCCTTCTATATGGCATCTTCTCTCTATTCCCGTTCTAGAAACTTTATGCATCCCCCTTCCATTTTTCCCTTCACCCCCATTAGTCTGGCATCCATCTTCCTCCCTTCCCGCCTCCAATAGTCTAACATTTCTCCTCTCCTCTTCTTCCCTTCCCTCTCCCACACCTACATGGTCTGGCATTTCACTCTCTCCTCTCCCTTCCCCTCACTTTCATCAGCATCTGCCCCATTCTCTCCCTTCAACCCAATTCCATGCAGTATCCTTCCCTCTTATATCTCTTTCCCTGCAATTCCATCAGCATCTGCCCCTTTATCTCCCTCCACCAGGCTTCCATACCACCCTGGCCCCCTTTCTTACCTTTCACCATGATTCCATACCACCCTGACCCCCTTTGTCACCCTTCACCATGATTCCATACCACCCTGACTCCCTTTCTCACCCTCCACACCCTTCCATGCCACTCTAACCTCCTTTCACCACCCTACTACAGTGTTCTCCCCAGAAATTTTTTCCAACTGGGTGGCATGAAAAAGTAGCCAGGTGGGGCAGGACGGGGAAATTTGGTGGTGGGGAAAATTAAGGGCTCCTTTTACTAAGCTGCAATAGCATTTTTAGCGCGTGCAGAATTGCCACGCTACACGGCTAGAACTAACGCCAGCTCAACGCTGGCATTAGCGTCTAGCACGTGCAGCAAATCTGCGTGAGCTAAGCACGTGGTAAAACCGCTAGCGCAGCTTAGTAAAAGGCGCCCTAAATGTGTACTATTTGTATTAGTTAATTATTATTAGTTATTTTCCAATGCTCAATATGGCAGCCTTTCTTAAGGTTTGACACTTGTTCCATAATTTTTTATTAAATTTAAGAAGGAAAAATTATGTTCTTACCTGTTAATTTTCTTTCCCTTAGACGCAGCAGATGAATCCAGAGACCAATGGGATAGCACACATCTACCAGCAGGCGGAGATAGAGAAACTGATTAACAGGTGGTCCCATTAGCTGGCACTCCTCCTGTATCTCCAGTATAGCTCCTTCCCAAGCATCCGTAACCATCAATAGGCATAGCATGGAAAAAAAAAAAAACTTCTTTCCCATAACAAATCTCAAAAGGCAATAATACAGAATACAACCCTCAATAATAACAAACTTCGAAAGTTGCAAAAGAAAAAACCGACAGACAATATCCAGAAAGGGTGGGGCTCTGGATTCATCTGCACTCTAAGGGAAAGAAAATTAACAGGTAAGAACATAATTTTTCCTTCCCTAGCAACAGCAGCAGATGAATTCAGAGACCAATGGGATGGAGCAAAGCAATCCTCAATCTGGGTGGGACGCAAACGCCTCCGCAACAACCGACGCACTAAACGCATCTACAGCATGCGCCCCCACATCCAACCAGTAATGCTGAGAGAAAGCACTCTCGGAAGACCAAGTAGCCATGAGACCAAAACTCCTCCAAGGAAAAAACCTCTGGACCGAGTCCAAGAAGTAGCCACCACTCTGATGGAATGGTCATGAAGTTCTTTCGCCAACCGCTTCCCTGCCATCAAGCAAGCGTAAAGAATGTTCTCCTGGATCCATCAAGCGATGGAGGCTTTGGACGACGCCATATGTTTGAGGCGTCTCTTGAAGAATACAAAAAGGTGATTTAAACAACTAAAAGTCATTAGAAACCTTGTTCGCGGAGAACGCTACGCACTTTCAAAAAAATGCAGTGAATAAAAGCACGTCTCCCCATTTCTCCTCCCAGGAAGAAGGAAGGAAAAGGGAGCATGTCATAAAAGAAAGGATGACACCTCCTTAGAAAGAATTGTGGTACCGTCCGAACTGATACCCCAGATTTTGGAAATCAGAAATAGGAATTCCCGCTGAAAAGGCCTGCAATTCAGAAAACTGCAGAGCCGAAGCCATAGCCACAAGAAACCCTGTGTTCAACGGCACAAGGAGGAAATGAAGCCTTCGGTAAACTGCGAAGAAGTACCTGAAGATTGTACTCCGGACATGGCTTTCTAAGAGGTGTACAAATATACCGTACTCCGTTTAGGAACTGAACTACATGAAGCTGAGAAGTAATCGAAGAGCAATATACCTAGCCCTTGTAACAAGCTAAGAATGGCACTTGAAGCTGAAGGGAATTGAACGCTAAGCCCTCGGCAATACACCTGTGCCAAAAAGGAACTCTGGAAGGGTGCAAATGTTGAGAAGTATCCAAGAAAGGAAAAACCTCCAAAAGGAAGCAGAAGCCACAGGTGAAGATGTCTGTAGCTCCTGAATAAGAGAAGAAACAACCTGCTTCGCATAACTCTTACACGTCAGTCATGACTTCTCAAAAGCTAGGTCGTAATACCAAAGTAGTACGAATATCCATGTTGATCGGACCCTAGGTGAGCAAATCTGGAGATACCAGGAAACTTCTTAGTCCGGCTGTCGAAAGACTCAACAGATCCGCATAGCAAGGATGGCGCAGCCAAGCCAGATATTCTACAAATACTGTGCCCGGAAAGCAAGCTTGAGATGGCAAATCCAAGCCATCATCAGCCAGGGGAAAACACTGAAAAAGAGAAACCAGAGGTGAGAAAGAAGCCACGCTGTTACCCCCTCTAACTCCCACTCCCTGTGCCCGCCGAAGAAGCTAGGAAGCATTGAATTGTGAGACGAGGCCATGAGGTCTAGTTCCAAGAGATCTCACGTCCATAAAAAGAGCTGGAACGCCTGAGCCAAAATTCCCAATATCCAGGATGTAGAAGATTTTACTAACGTTTACACTTTCTAGAGGGTACACAGTGCTATACACTGTAACATACAATAAATGGGCCATGCTCAGATTTCGCGGAGAGAAAGACTATCCAAACTCTTTTCCTGACCCTTAAAATGATCTGCCAACAGAAGAGAAAGATGAGAGTCCACCCATTGAAGTAGAACAACTGTACCTGGCAACTGAGTACATCACCTACTGCCCAAGCTGTAGAGAAATACCCCCATCATAATACTGACTGAAAGGACCCTCAGCGGCATTCCAGAAGAATGGTCTGAAGCTCCAGAAAGGTAGCCTGACCATGCTCAAGAGTAGAAGAATGAACAAGTACTGAGTCGCCTTTTAAGACCAGACTCCAGGAGCTGAGGATGGAAGGCACCGAGCCCCCCCAACCCAACAGCCCAGGATGTTTGGTGGCCATGAGCTAGTCCAGCAAAGATCGAGGCATGCCTTTGAAAAGAGAAATCTCACTGAGCCACCAAATCATACAGAGCGATGCATGAGGAGCCTACCAAATAATTGGAGCCCTGAGATACCGGGAACCACCGGAACAAAAGCGACTGCTGTAGCGTTATAATGGGAAAGCAAGCCGAAGTTCCCAGTGGAGTCATCAACATGGATCCTAGAACCTGTACAGAATCCCATACTCTGGATCATGGTGACCAAAGAAGAATGCAAACCTGAGACTGTGACCCATCGCCCTAGTCTCTGGGAAGAAACACATTTCTCTCCTATATGAATAAAAACATCTCCCCAATATACCTATAAATAGTACAGGAGAAAAGAGTACTGTGCAAATTCGAAGATTCACGTCCAAAGAACTGAGGAAAAGAAACCACCCTTTTCGTGTCAGTCAAAAGGCCCAACTGGAAGACGTCCGAATCAAGCAGTCAGTCAAGAAGAAATTAGGTGAATCACCTGGTAGCGCCAAAACGGTACCACCGGCCACATTTTCTAAAATGTTCTTGAAGCCTTAGGTAGGTGAAATGGCATGTGCCAAAACCGAAAGCGCTGCTCAAAAAGAGGCAAGCAAACCTAGTGCCGATTCGGAGTACATAGAGAAAATGTAAATATTCTCCCAGTTTTTCTGCAGAAATGTGTAACCCTGAGAAACTAATTCAGCAGAATGGGATCCAGCCTGCCCAATGCCCCCGTCTTGGGCACCATGCAGTAAGTGGAACAACATCCCTTAGTTCCCGAAGAACTACAAGGACTGCCCTGAGGACCAGTAACACTGAAAAGGGAAACACAAAACAGAGAGACTCCAAGAACGAACTGGAAACCTGAGGAGGATGCAAAGTTGCAAGCATCCTGAAAAATCTTCACAGCCCCCTGTCCTGACATTATAGCGTCTTCTCCCTCATGAGAAAGCCTGAAGAGTCATTGGAAGAATTCAAGATCCCCTCAGAATGAAGTGCAGAAGGTCAGGGAATGGCAGGATGAGAACTGTAGGATCTGCAAGAAGATTCTACTAGGAAAAATCAAGTTTCACAATGAAAATAGGAATATACTAGAACCATGAAAACAGTACTAACGCCATGCAACATGAGCGAAATACGGTTCACGGAAGTTTCGCCCCCCACATTTCGCCCCCAGCAATTCGCCCCTCACATTTCGCCCCCGCACATTTCGCCCCCCGGATATTTCGCCCCCACACATTTCGCCCCCACACATTTCGCCCCCCGGATGTTTCGCCCCCACACATTTCGCCCCCGCACATTTCGCCCCTGAGTGTCAGACTATTCCTCTCGCAGGCGATTTCTTTGCCGACACGACGGCAGGCTACAAATTCAAAGTGCACAGCTGGCTGTTCTCACTGCCTCTAATGTCGGCCCTGCAGCTCCGGACTTCCCCACACCTGCTCTCTCCCCCCCCCCCCCCCCCGATCACTATTATTTTAAATGTTATGGCAGCCACGGCGCTGTATCCATCGGAGGAGACTTCTAACCTCGGCCATGAAGTTGCTGTTGCAGGAAGAGTTCCGGGGCAGGCCGAGGTTAGAAGTCTCCTCCGATGGATACAGCGCCGTGGCTGCCATAACATTTAAAATAATAGTGATCGGGGGGGGGGGAGAGAGCAGGTGTGGGGAAGTCCGGAGCTGCAGGGCCGGCGTTAGAGGGAGTAAGAGCTGATGGTGCCACAGGGTCCCGCGTTGGGGGGGGGGATGGTGCCACAGGGTCCCGCCCCTCCCCTCTACCTTGACTGGCTGACAGGCTAGGCAGACGCTGTGCTTAAGTAAGCGTGTCGCTCCTTTTAGATTCAAAGCTCAAAAGACTGGGAAGGGGAGGAGGAGACGTGGCAAGAACAGGCTCATCTGCACCCCCTTAACTGTAATTGGTTGATAGAATTGACAGACAGTGCACGCTACCTCGGCCTGCCCCGGAACTCTTCCTGCAGCCACCACCCGCCTAGGCAGGAACATGAAGTTGCTGTTGCAGGAAGAGTTCCGGGGCAGGCCGAGGTTAGAAGTCTCCTCCGATGGATACAGCGCCGCGGCTGCCATAACATTTAAAATAATAGGGGGGGGGGGGGGAAGAGCAGGTGTGGGGAAGTCCGGAGCTGCAGGGCCGACATTAGAGGCAGTGAGAACAGCCAGCTGTGCACTTTGAATTTGTAGCCTGCCGTCGTGTCGGCAAAGAAATCGCCTGCGAGAGGAATAGTCTGACACTCAGGGGCGAAATGTGCGGGGGCGAAACATCCGGGGGGCGAAATGTGCGGGGGCGAAATGTGTGGGGGCGAAATGTGTCTGGGGGCGAAATGTGGGGGGCGAAATGTGAGGGGCGAATTGCTGGGGGCGAAATGTGGGGGGCGAACCTTCCGGATCCCGCGAAATACGTATGTCCTTTAAAGTGAATACGTACTAAACTCAATCAAGATGCTGCATCTACCGCCCTGTGGAAAACAACAGCATCCTTACAGGTATCGGACAAAGTTCACATCGCTAATGAGAGCTTCAGGGATGAGGCTAACAGCCACATAGCGCGTGATCCTCCGCGGGTTTGATAGAATAGGTAACTGGCTCCTGGTTAAAAGGAGCTGTACAGCCGTTCCTGTCTGGTCGGGGGGCCCGTCTAGCATGTGCCATGAGAAAATGGCGACAGGAGAAACCAGCATGATAAGCATGGAAATCTGAAGTCCAGGCCTCCTCAGAAATAGAGAAAGAGAGTCCTGGCCGCAGGAAGATGCGCAGTGTCATTATGCCCATAGAGACAGCCCAAACTTGGAAACTGTTTGTACTACCTTTAGGCATATATATCCTGTGCCACTACTAGACACATGCAGCTCAGCACAGCGGCCCAAATAAGGACAGTTACCAACAGACAAAGGCTCAATCTGCAGGGACCTCAAGAGAGACAATGAGATACCTGTGTGAAGTACAGTGCACTATCTTACTGCTGATCTCACCGTGCCGTGAGTTGCCGTATGTCGCCCCAGTCCGGAGACAAACCGAGACTGGGTGACCTAGCACAGGTCAGAGTCTCTCTGGTAAACCCCTTGAGTGCTAACCCCAGACTCCGATTAAACAAGCAGCTTCCTTCAAGGGAGTACAGCAGGAACACAGACATAGACATATAAATCTGCCCAAGCTTGTCCCAAAGCTGGTGAAACACATACAACTTGTCTGAACCGGAAACGAGAGAAGCCCCAGCATACCCTGACCAAAGTCAGCTGGAAACAAACTACCGGAACGCTGCAGCTCTCCCGCCATTGCCGGAGACCCAAGCGTACGCCTGATTCTCGCTGACACGTGGTCGCTGCATCAACGCTCCTAGAAACATAGTCAGATTCAAGCCCCGCAAAATTTACCCTGCCGCGGCTTGCATAAAAAGAAAATCAGACTCGGGGAATAACCAGAAGAACGGCCCACAGCGCCGGAAAAAACATGTCCCATCTCATGCGCGCTGCTATAAACCGGCACCTGCACAATCAGCTGCACATGGCCGTGACAAGCACCGATGAAAGAGAGCCTCAGAATAAACAGGAATACTGCTGCACTGAAACCCAACAATGAGAACAAGTGCGAGCATGAAATCGCACCGCTACTGCTGCGCTGTAACCAACAAGGAAACCAAGCGCGTGCATGCAAAGGGCGGGAAGTTCCGGCTCCCTCCACGGATTTCTAGTCATAAAACTTAGCCTCAATAAAATATCCATTCCTTAAATGTACAATGACCGAACCCACAGTACTAAGACTCCCAAACAGAACCTGAAGTTCAAACAACAGTAAAAATCAGACATACTCACAAGCTTGTTGTTAGGGCCGGTTGAAGCCAGTTAGAGCTAGTAGTGCAGCAAAAGCAGGGCAGAATGTAGCAACTGTGGTCTCTTTTTTTTTTTTTTTTTTTTTTACAGAGAAGGGAAAGAAGAAAAAAATTGAGACCCAGTCAGACCCTCTAGCAATGGAGGGAGGGTGAGGCAGGGACCTGGGGGGGGGCCCAGGTGTAACCCCTAAAGCCGGCACCATTCAGCCGGACACCCCTGTCTCACTGAAGAGAAAATCTCAACAGGATAAATAGCATTGCCAGCTCACTGAAGAGAAACCTCAACAGGAGAAACAGAATGGCAGTCTCACTGAAGAGAAACCTCAACAGGAGAAAATAAAGTTCCAGTCACAGCCAGAATTCAGGAGCTAGTTGAATAGCGGCCATTTCCTGCTGGGAGATAGAGAATACTGGAGATACAGGAGGAGTGCCAGCCAATGGGACCACCTGTTAATCAGTTTCTCTATCTCCGCCTGCTGGTAGATGTGTGCTATCCCATTGGTCTCTGGATTCATCTGCTGCTGTTGCTAGGGAAGTATCCAATTCTAAAAGTGAATAATTACCGTATTTGCCGGCGTATAAGACGACTTTTCAGTACCTTAAAATCCTCCCCAAAGTCGGGGGTCGTCTTATACGCCGGGTACTGTTTACATTCCCTTACTTTACATGCCCTAACATCTCCTTCCTTACCTCCTGTCTGACTTCTCTGACTTCTAATACTGTTAAAGGAAACCTTAATAACTAAAGGTTTAAGCACTGTTACTAGCGATCCAAGCTGGTCTGACATAAACGATGCTAATTTCCCAAATAATGGAAATCATTATTCACCTATAAATATTAGCAAACAGGAGGATCTGGAGCCAGAATCACGTTCTATACGATACGCCCCTGGGTCGGCTCTGCTTACAAAACCCAACTGGTGTGGGAGGGGTACAATTTGCTGCTTCTTCAGACCAGAGCCCGGGGGCCCCGCCTTCTGCACTTTTCCCCCGCCCACCAGCCCGCCTCACCTTTTGCCTCCGCCTACCACGCAGCGGGCCGTCAAAGCGCAACCAATGAGAGGAGACTTAGCTCGCTCGCCCAGCAGTGAGCCCGCGCAATGGATTGAAGTCGTGTTGCCGGCCGGGTTAAGCTCGCCCTGGGGTTCGGAGAGCAAGGCGTGCTACGGGGGAGGGGAGCCGGTGCCGGGATGTGGTGGTTAGACGGAGCGCTGTTCCGGCTCGTCCGGTGAGTAGTGGGTCCGCCTGCGGCCTTTATCCTTTCTGCTCTGCTTCCTAACTGTGGGGGGTCTGGTGATAATAAGGTCTTTTCTTAGCCAGTTTATTTAAAAAGATAAATAAACCAGGTTTTGCTATAGGAATGCGTGCACATGTCAGGTCTGTGCAGCTCTGGGGGGAGGGGGTAAGTAAACATTTGAATTAAAATTGTTGAAATAAATTCTGATGTTCTTTTAAGTTTTATTTGTTGTGGAAGAAGGGGTAGTCTTATACGGCGAGTATATAACAAACTCTATATTTTAACTGTAAAAGTTGGGGGGTCGTCTTATACGCCCAGTCGTCTTATACGCCGGCAAATACGGTAGATATTTGCCCTCTTTCAAATGGTATAGAGCAGTGTCTCTCAAACTTTTTTAACTCCGGCACACTAAACGGAGCAAATGTTTTTTGTGGCACACTAAATGCAGCAAATAGTTTTCATGGCTGGAAAAAATTTCTGGGGAGAACACTGTTGCCGTTAGTTTTCAAGGTCCAATCACGTCAAAGAATGATGCTTATCTGGGCAGTTGTATAATAAAAAGAATGGATAAGATAACATGAGAAGTGAAATTGTCATGAATCAGAGGGATACATACCCTGTAGGTCCTAAAAGCAGGCTTGTGGATTAGATATAAACTATGAAGGCAGTGGTGTACCTAGCATATGTGACACCTGAGGCCCATCATTTCTTTACACCCCCCCATCTGTATGAAAAACATGATTTTTATAACAAATCCACACATCACACAAGAGTTTACCTAGGAAAAGGCAGCATCTTACATACTGCAGTGAGCAGTACAACATCAATACACCCATTGTAAAACTAAACAAGCCAGTCTAGTACAGATCAATCCTAACTGAAAACCATGTCTTTCGAACACACAGAACACAGAAAACACCTTCACCTAGTATGGAATATGTAATCACAAACTAACCCCTCTCCCTTTTACAAAACTATAATGTGGTTTTTAGCCATGGTGGTATCAGCTCAGACTCTCATAGAATTCTTAGCAATTACCACCATGGCCGGTGCTAAAAAAACGCTCTACAGTTTTGTAAAAGGGGGGATAAAATAGAAAAACGTAGACAAAGGTTAAATTGAACTACCAAGAAGATGGACTCTGTATACAATGCAACACCACAGAAACAGCGATGCATCTCCCCGAAAGCAAAAAAATAAATAGAATTTTTTTCTACATTGTCTTCTCTGATTTCTGCTTTCCTCATAGTCTTGTCACTCTCTTCCTTTCATCCACTGTCTACCCTCTATCTGCCCCTTCTATATAGCATCTTCTCTCCTTGTATTCCCCTTCCATCTCTCCCTTCACTCCTATTATTCTGACATCCATCTTCTTCCCTTTCCTCCTCCAATGGTCTGGCATCTCTCTCCTGTTCTTCCCTTCCCTCTCCCACACGCCCATGGTCTGGCATTTCACTCTCTCCTCTCCCTTTCCCCCACTTCCATCAGCATCTTCCCCCTTTCTTTCCCTCCAACCCAATTCCATCCAGTATCCTTCCCCCTTATGTCACTCTCTCCTTTCCCTGCACACCAATTCCATCAGCATCTGCCCCCTTTCTCTCCCTCCACCACCATTCCATACCACCCTGACCCCCTTTTTCTCCCTCTACCACCCTTCTATGCTCCTCTCTCCCTCCAAACCAGCAAGTTCCCATGATGACTGCTTCTGTTGCCTCTGCCTCTGGAAGATGTAAGTGATGTTGGAGGGGGTGGGCCGGCAGACGCAGGGAGTTGTGGCAAGGTTCTGCAATGACTGCAGCTGCCAGTCCACCCCTTCCGACGCCACTTACATCTTCCGGAGGCAGAGGCAGCAAATGCAGTCATCGCAGGACCTTCCTGCACTTCAGTGTGGCTGCCGACTCTACTTCAGAATAAACACGGCAGCCATGCTGAGGTACAGGTGCCATTTAGAGCAGCTCGGAAGGTTCTGGATCCAGCCGGCTTTGTACACCCCTAAGGCTGGCACCCGGAGCGGTCTGCTACTGTATGAAGGGACAAAAAATAATAAAAAGAATGGATAACTTGACCGATTTAGACATGTCATACAATTATAACCACAAAAATATGTCATAAAATGTAATTCTAAACTCAAAAGACTCCAGACGAAAAGCAGACTATAGAAAAGAAACCAGAAAAGACCGGGTAGATGAAAAGTGAAACCTGGAAAAGATCTAAATTATTGTTCAAATGAGCTTCTATTAAAACCAAAGAATAAAACCACAGCACTAGGGAAAGTAAAAAATGGAGAGTAAAATGGACTTAACAAAAAGGTCTCTGCACTGATGAGATAAACTCGTACGCAGAATAAATGTGAACTTGCGACAGTGGGGCTATGATATTTGATCTGTTGAAAGAGGCGCCAAAAAAGTGTCGGCAGTGGATTGAATGCACACTGATAGGGGAGGGGCATCAGGCTGTTAAAAAAGGCTGCTTTAATAAATAAATGAAAATACTGGTGAAAAACTAAATGAAAAACCAAAACCATGATAAAATGCAGAACCTGACTGCAAGTGATAGTGAAAGTAGCATAAGCCACCCATAGTACTGTTAGTGCCAGAGCTGCTTAGAATAAAGAACTGTTCTGTACATGAGGACAAAAAAAGAAAGAATGAGGTGATAAGATGTAAAGTGCTGGCCCCTCACTGCACTACTTGATAAAACTAAGGAGCGATGTTCTAGAGCAGTGTTTTTCAACCTTTTTTGGGCAAAGGCACACTTGTTTCATGAAAAAAATCACGAGGCACACCACCATTAGAAAATGTTAAAAAATTTAACTCTGTGCCTATATTGACTATATATAAAGTAATTCTCTTGAATAGGAATCAAATAAACACAAAGAAAGTATTTTATAATTACTTTATTATGAAATATTAAGTAAACAGAATAGTGAAAAATTATAAAATACTTTATTCAGTGCGAAACCTGGGCCTGTTTGGCTGAACACAAAGCTGATATTCTGGCTGGAATCGAAGAAAGACACACACGTAGCTCTTCGTCAACAGCTCTCAGTCTCTCTCTGTATTTGGTTTTTATAGCATACAAAAATAGACAAATATACCCGCCATCCTTTTTATTAAACCACAATAGCAGTTTTTAGCGCAGGGAGCTGCGCTGAATTCCCAGCGCTGCTCTTGACGTTCATAGGCTCCCTGCGCTAAAAACCACTATTGCGGTTTAGTAAAAGGTGACCATATTGTAAAATATAGACAGCAGATATAAATTCAGAACTGTGCATAGTAAGTGAAGGGAAGTTTTCATCTCTGGGAATTTACCCAGTTAACTATTAAGTTATTTGGACAAATTCCTTTGAAAACTTTGCTAAATTTAAAATAAAATCATTTTTCCTACCTTGTCTGGTGATTTCTGGTTGCACTTTCTTCTTCTGACTGTGCATCCAATCTTTCTTCCCTTCTATCAGCCTGTATGCTTTCTCTCCTCCACACCTCATTCCCTCCCCCAAATTTTTCTTCCTCTCTCCCTGACCTTTCTTTCTTTTTTTCTGTTTCTCTTCTTTCCTTCTGTTTCCCTGCCTGCCCCCTTTCTTTCTTTCTCCCTGCCGTTCCCCAAGCCACTGCCGCTGCCATCGGGGAACAGGACCCACCAATGGATAACAGGCCCCAAAGCCGACGCCGACGCATGCTCTCCCTGACGTCAATTCTGCAATCGGAGAGGAAGTTCCGCCCAGCCAGGCAGCGATTGGCTGGCCCGAACTTCCTCTCCGACTGCAGAATTGACGTCGGGGAGAAGAAGACTTATCGGCTCGATAGATTAGATCGCCAAGACAAAGTGAGTCCTGGGTGATCGACTCACTTTGACTTGGCGAGCTACTGGCGCCCCTGCCTCGGGCCCCCTGTCAGCTCCGGGCCCCTGAATGCAGGACTGGTAGTACTGCCCTGATGGCGGCCCTGCGGCACACCAGGCAACATCTCGCGGCACACTAGTGTGCCGCGGAACAACGGTTGAAAAACACTGTCCTAGAGCAAGGGTGCCCACACTTTTTGGGCTTGCGAGCTACTTTTAAAATGACCAAGTCAACATGATCTACCAATAATAAAAACAAAACACATAGCACACTGTACGCATAGAAAATGTTAATTATCATTCCTATTCCAGGGTTTTTCAAAGAGGTCAAAGCAGATGACTCTATGCAGTCACCTCAGTAACAACCATACAAAAATAGACAAATATACCCCCTCCCTTTTTATTAGACCACGATAGCAGTTTTTAGCACAGGGAACTGCGCTGAATGCCCAACGCTGCTCTCAACGCTCATAGGCTCCCTGCGCTAAAAACCTCTATTGCGGTTTAGTAAAAGGGGGACCTTAGAGTAAAATATAGACAGCAGATATAAATTCAGACACATTTTGATCACTAAATTTAAAATAAAATCATTTTTCCTACCTTGTCTGGTGATTTCATGAGTCTCTGATTGCACTTTCTTCTTCTGAATGTGCATCTAATCTTTCTTCCCTTCATTTAGCCTGTATGCTTCCTCTCCTCCAGACCTCATTCCCGCCCCCAACTTTTCCTTCCTCTCTCCCTGCCCTTTCTTTCTCTCTGCCTCCCTTTCTTTTTTTTCTGTTTCTCTTCTTTCCTTCTGTCTCCCTGCCTGCCCTTTTTCTTTTTTTCTCCCTGCCCTCCCCCAAGCCACTGCCATCGCCATCGGGGACCAGGATCCAAACCGCCACCAATAACAGGCCCGAAAGCCGCCGCCACCCCAAGCTCTCCCTGCTTCGGCAGACCAGCATTCCTCTTCCCGACGTCAATTCTGCCGTCGGGGAGAGGGAGACTGATCGGCCCAAGATCGCAATCGACCTATTGGGGGAAATGCTGATGGGTCCTGCCTTCGCAGAAACAGAAAGTAGGCAGGACCCGGCAGCAAGAAGAGCAAATGCTTCACTAACTTGTCTCCCGCCTTAGCCCGTAGGGAACGCTTGCTTCAGGGCTCTCAACATGTGCGTGCCGGCTTCCCTTCTCCTCCGGACATAACTTTCGGTTTCGGAGGGAAGAGAAGGGAAGCCGACAAGCATACGTTAGAGCCCCGGAGCATAAGTTCGCAATGGGCTGAAATCTCCAAGCTGGGTTTTTTGTTTTTTTTTAATGTTCAGCAGCGGCGGCAGCAGCAGATGACAGCTGGGTGCTCGTCTAAATTAGCTGGACGGACCGCCAAGCTAAAAGGCCCTAGGGAGAACACTGTACTATGCTCCTTTCTTTCTCCTTCCCAAAAGGTCCCGCGATGACTGCTTCTGCTCCAGATGGAAGAGGTAAGTGATGTCGAAGGGGGCTGGGCCAGCAGACGCAGGGAGTTGCGGCAAGATCCCACGTTGACTGAGGCTGCCTGTCCACCCCCCCCCCCCCACGACATCACTTACCTCTTCCGGAACAGAGGCGGTAGACGGCGCAGTCATGGCAGGACCTTCGTTCACTTCAGCGCTGCTGTCGACTCTGCTCTAAGTATGGCAGCCGCGTTGAGGTGCCGTTTGGAGCAGCGAGGGAGGTTCCGGATCCGGCCGGCTGTGCACCCCCTTGGAGCGTGCACCTGGGGGCGGACTGCCCCCCTACGTCCCCCCCTTGGTACTCCACTGCCTGTCCCCCCTCTGGTGATCTAGTGGTAAGCTGGGACAGTGCAGGCAGGCCTAGTGGCTTAGTGACATAGTGACAGGCAGGAAGGCAGCATGGTCCCCCTCCGGTACTTTTTTAAAATTGCTTGTATCCTGTGCTTCTGCCCTTCCCTCCAGCTGACTCCTCTGGCAGCATCAGGGCGGCGACAAGGCAGGTGCAAGCTCATTCTGAGCAGGGAGCGTCAATTGAAGGTTAAGTGTACAGCGCCATAGAAGGGATTAGTAGTAGTGGATCAGCCTCTCTTACCCGCAGGCAGCAGAGCAGACTCAGTCAGCTAGCTCACGAGGACGAAGGGGACGCTGAAGCTGAAGTCGGTGGCGGAGAAGAGCATGTTGGTGGTGGAGAAGCCGTTTGCTCTCTTGTCCGCCATGTCTGAGCTGCTCTTACACGTCTCCACGTGCAGCGAACCAAACAGCCAATCTGACGCCAGTTCTCGACGCACAACGGGAATGGGTCCGATCCAATGGAATGGTCCATGGCAGCAACTCACTCGAGCAGCAGAGGCAGAAGCGGCGATGAGAGAGTCCATGAGGGAGAATGCCTGACAGTGGGGATTGGACTCCCTCGGTGTGGTGCAGGAGCTGTTCAGTGAGCACAAGGCGGTGTGGCAACCCAGAAATCAGGAAGTAGGACCCAGAAAAGACTTAGGCAGTTGGAGCGAGAGGTGGGGAATGGGGGTTAGGTATTCGCTCCATAAGACGCACCCTTATTTCCAACCACCCATCTTATGGAGCGAAAAATACAGCTTTCAGAGGCCAAATCTTTCTTCAAGACAGTACAGTATACTGCTGTTATAGTATCCTGTCCTGACCCGAGGAAAGGGGTTTAGTCCCAAAAAAATTACCTTATTTCAATTTTCTATTTATAGATTTTTATCAATACAGTTACAATGCTCCTTGATAATACATAAAGCAACAAAAAAAAATTTTCTACCTTTTGTCATTTCTGCTTTAATCATCTTCTCTTCATTCTCTTATTTCTATTCAGCATTTGTCATCTCTCCCTTCCCTGGAACATCTGCCCTCTCTCTTTGCCCCTTCCACCTAGCCTCTGCCCTCTCTCTAACCCTTCCATCTACTGTCCACCCTCTCTCTGCCCCTTCCATCCATATGGCATCTTCCCTCTTTCTTTGTCCCTTCAATAAACTGTATATCCTGTGCCATTTCTCTCCTTTGTACATGATTCATTTCAGCTTCACCCCCTCTCCATTTTTTTATCTCTATCCTCTCCCCTATGCTCTGGCATCTCTCTCTTCTCCTTTCCTTCCTTCCTTCCCACTCCACCCCATGGTCTGACATCTCTATCTCCTTCCCTTCCCTCATGCCCTGGCATCTCTCTCCTCTCCTATATCTCCCTCTCCTTCCTTGCTCTGGCACCTCTCCTTTCTTTCCCTCCCTCTGGTCTGGCATTTGTCTTCTTAGTTTCCTTTCCCTCCCCCCATGCCCTGCCATCTCTCTCCTCTCCTTCCATCTCCCCCATCCCCTCCATTATCTGGTATTTCCACTCCTTCCTTTCTCTCCCTCCGTCCTTCCTTTCCCCTGGTCTGGCATCTGTCTCCTTACCCCCACATATGCCCTGACATCTCCCCCTCCATGGTCTCCTCTCCCTTCCCTGTTCTTCCTTCCCCCCCCCATTGGGTGCAGCAGTAACATTTCCCCCCCCCCCCGCGCAAATTGGGTGCAGCGGCAGCAGCATTTCTCTTCCCCCTCCCCCCCCGGCAGATTCACTACAGGTTAAGGCGGGAAATAGGTCAGCGACGGAGGGAAGCTTACAACTTGGTGTTCTTGTTTGCTTCAGGCCTTCCTCACTGCCAGATCCTGCCTTCGTGGAAACAAAATAGGCAGGACCCGGCAGCAAGGAAGGCTTAAAAGCAGGCAAGAACACCAAGTTGTAAGCTTCCCTCCCTGCCCTATCTCCCGCCTTAGCCTGTAGCGAATCTATTTCTTGAAACTACTTTATTCTTCTCAGACATCTTCTCCCTCCTTATCAGTGAGCCAGCAGCAGTTACTTAAGCATGCAGCTGCTAGCTTCCGCCTCTCCTCTTTCCGATTAGTTCTCCTGCACAAGGCGAAACCAATTGCAGAAACACATCAGCCTGTCTTGCGGGATCAGCAGCAGAACAAAAGCTAACACGATATCAGGGTTCTCCCTGTTTCACGCACTCAGTCGTAGTGAACCTGCAGCCCCTGTCTCCAACTGCGACCATAAATACCAACCAGCAATAGGAAAAAATTTTTTTAAAAAAAGGTGATAACCCGTTTTCTGGCGCTAAAAAGAAAAAAAAGGCAGGCTGAGGTGTATTTTGCGACCGAGATGACAACCAGGCGCTCACCTAAATTAGCCAGGCAGAGTGCCCAGCTAAAAGGTGCTAGGGAGAACACTGCCAATATCCACCATTAAGGCTCCTATTCCTCTCTCATTGGGGCCAAAGTCTCGCATCAATATCTCTCCCTCCACAGCAGGCTCCCGGGTCTCAGGCCACACCTCCACTCCCAAACAGAATCGGGCACACTGCTATCTACTCCTGACAGGAACCACCGAGCTCCATCGGAGGAAATACTCCCTCCTCCGCAGCTCACAGATGCAGTAAAAAAACAATTGTTCCACTCTGTTCCTGTTAGGGCTCATCCGAATCCCTCGAATGTAGGGCGCCCTTCTCTTCAGCCCTTACGCTCCCAGCAGGGCCCGCCAAGATCCGTTGGAGGGGGAACACCCTCCTACGCCGCTCACACTTGCAGCAGGAACACCGTGGGACAATTGCTCCTCTCCGCCCCTGCTAGGGCTCACCAGGGTCCTTCAAATGCA
This sequence comes from Geotrypetes seraphini, assembly GCF_902459505.1. Lineage (NCBI taxonomy): Eukaryota > Metazoa > Chordata > Amphibia > Gymnophiona > Dermophiidae > Geotrypetes > Geotrypetes seraphini. Next base: position 97,601,105 of record NC_047092.1, on the reverse strand, counting down.
GGGTGCTCTCCTCTTCAGCCTGTGCACTCTAAGCAATGGTGTTGCGGAAGCTGTCTTCCTTCTCTCCTGGACAGCTAGGATTCAGTGGGGCAACACGCTGACTTTCTTCTCATCAGCGTGGAGTCCGGGTAAGCTCACATGCTAGTCAAGTTTCAAGTTTATTTCAAAGTTTTATTAAATTGCAAAATCATAATCCAATGCGATTTACAACAAATAATAAAATCAGGGTAAAAAACAAACAAGCAAACAAATAACAAAAACCCACATTGAATGAAAACCGGACAATTAATAGAACTTTGACAAAAACAAGACACAAAAGGAGAATAGGATTAAATACAATTCATAAAGGAAAAAAAAGGAAAAAAGGTAAAAAAAACCAATGGGATGGGAAAGGGTTAATTTTCAATTAAAAAACACTTTAGTCAGCCATTCACTTCCGTTTCCGGTCATGCACTCAAAGGTGGCATCTTCTGTCTTTTTTATTTTGTTTACACCACAGTGCCAGTGTGGATATGAGAGGGCAAAGGGGTGAAGAGGTTATAAAATAAACCCACTAGGATGTTTGAAAAAAAAAAAAAAGCCCAAACCAAAAACACCCAATTGGGCAGGAAAATAGAATCGAAAAAAATCAATTCAATAGGCTGAAGTTGAATCAAAAAGTTTTTTCCCTGAATTGGGCAGCACTAGCTCACTCAGAGCATGGGCCAAGCCCTTCAACACCACACTGAGGTTTCAAAATGGGAACGGTCTGCACAACAGGGGGCTCAGCCTGAGAGTCCCCTCAAAAACCGAGTGATGTCCAGGTAAGAAGTCAGAGACCAAAGGCCACTCTAAGCCCCAAAGCACAAGATACCAGCTATCTTCACTTTGAGGAACGAAACCGCAAGTCCCTTTCGAGACTGGCTTGAGGGAAAGCAAGGATCACAGGGGCTCTCTCTGGTTCTACCTGCTCCTTGACACACTATAACTGGAAGATTTTCCAGTTCTTAACATAAGCCACAACCGTCGCAGGCTTCTTAGCCCTAAGGAGAGCCGCAATCACAACCTCCGAATCAAGTCCGCACGCTCAAGAGCCATGCTGTAAGATCAAATCATTTGGCTTCTCCATTAGAATCAGGCCTTGACTGATGAGCCCCAGATAAACAGGCAGAAGCACCAGATTTGCGTAGCAAAGTCTTCAGGGCTAGTGTGGAGCCACCAGATCCCAACGGGGCACTAACCTGCAGATGATCTAACCTACCATGTCCCACAGCAGAAACACTGAGAAGCATATCTTTGGGTCAGGGCTGAACCAATGCATCCAACTCGGCACTTCCCTGCTCGACTCTGCAACTGTAGAAATGGACTGACTGTGCATTCTTGGCTGTCCCAAGTCTGAATTATGAGGAAAAATGCCCTCTGGGACAGTGACCACTGGGATCCAGAATCTGCCAGCCGAAAAAGTTAGCTTGAACATTCTCTACTCCTACCATGTAGGCTGCTGAAAGGGTCTTAAGTGCAGTTTCACTCACTGGAACAACATTCATGCCCAAGTGAAGAAACACACTTCTGGTACCACCCTGTCTGTTCACATAAGCTGTTCGAAAACACCCTGCTTTCCCAGTCAGGAAAGACTGCAATGAAGCAAGACCAACCGAATGGCTCAGAGTTCCAGATGACTTATGGACTATTTGCTCTCTGATGGAGACCACTTGCCCTGGAGAGGGTGACTACAGCACAGGGCACTCCAGCCATTGAGGTTAGCATAGATTGTCAGACTACTACACGTACTCCTTCAATATCAACTGGGCCAAAAGCAAAAACAAACAAAAAGCTCAAAGAACAACCTACAACTTACGTAAATACATCGACTCCCTCCAAATTCTGGAATAAAACAGACGTAATAATGCAAGATTGTAACCCCAAGGACTTCATCTCACAATGGTGCAGTCTAAGTACAGCCCCAATACAAACAAAAACCAGAATCAGCAGATGATCAGACAAGTGGTTCGACAACGAACTATTCCTACTCAAAAGACAATGCAGACGACTAGAAAGAAAATGGAGAAAAAGTAATCAAGAGCCCACAAAAACAGCATGGAGAAAACTAAACCAACAATACAAACTAAAACTGAAAGAAAAAAGAAAGACACACTACCCTAACCAAATAGGCAGAGATTCTCAAGACACTAAAAAACTATTCCAATTACTAAAAGAACTCACAGACACCAAACCCTACCTGGCCAATAACAATACCCCTCCACCCTCAGCCACCCTTTTATCTGAATACTTCAAAAACAAAATCACAAATGCCAGGACTACCTTCACTGGAACCCCTTCTCACCTAGAAGAGATCACATTGCCCCCCACAGAAAAAGAATCAGTTGCAGCAGACAGAACCTGGTCCCACTTCTCCACTATACAATGGTCAGACCTTAACAAACTCTATAAAAAATACAGCCACGCAGCCTGTGACCTCAACCACTGCTCACCATACCTGTTAAAAACCTCCATTACTTTATTCCACGCCCTCCTCTTAAAATGGATACAAAACTTGCTCACAGACTGCCTTTTCCTGCAAGACCTCAGCAAAATCATCGTCATCCCGATCCTAAAAGACCCCAAAGGAGCAACAGATCGACCATCCAACTACAGACCAATAGCCTCAAGACCACTTTATGTCAAGCTAATGGAAGCCCTCGTAGCTAAACACTTCACCAACTACCTAGAAAACCACAACTTACTCCACACTACAGTCTGGTTTCAGAACCAATTACAGCACAGAGACACTACTGGGATCCCTCCTGGACACAGCTACACAACACTTCAGCACAGGCAAAAAATGCTGATTATACAACTAGATCTCACCGCTGCTTTTGACCTGGTAGACCATGACATCCTACTACAAATACTAGATTCAATAGAAATCACAGGTAAGGTATATTCATGGTTTCAAGAATTCCTACAATCCAAGGCTTACAGAGTAAAGTCAAACAAAGAAAAATCAAAACCATGGTCCAACCCCTGCGGCGTACTCCCACACTCTTCAATCTCTACATTGCATCCCTTGGCACCTGCCTAGACAAATTAGGCCTAACCTCCTATAGCTATGCAGACGACATCACCATTCATAGTAACATACATAGTAACATTGTAACATAGTAGATGACGGCAGATAAAGACCCGAATGGTCCATCCAGTCTGCCCAACCTGAATCAATTTAAATTTATTTTTTTTTTAATTTTTCTTCTTATCTATTTCTGGGCAAGAATCCAAAACTTTACCAGGTACTGTGCTTGGGTTCCAACTGCCGAAATCTCTGTTAAGACTTACTCCAGCCCATCTACACCCTCCCAGCCATTGAAGCCCTCCCCTGCCCATCCTCCACCAAACGGCCATACACAGACTCAGACCGTACAAGTCTGCCCAGTAACTGGCCTAGTTCAATATTTAATATTATTTTCTGATTCTAAATCTTCTGTGTTCATCCCAAGCTTCTTTGAACTCAGTCATAGTTTTACTCTCCACCACCTCTCTCGGGAGCGCATTCCAGGCATCCACTACCCTCTCCGTAAAGTAGAATTTCCTAACATTGCCCCTGAATCTACCACCCCTCAACCTCAAATTATGTCCTCTGGTTTTACCATTTTCCTTTCTCTGGAAAATATTTTGTTCTATGTTAATACCCTTCAAGTATTTGAACGTCTGAATCATATCTCCCCTGTCTCTCCTTTCCTCTAGGGTATACATATTCAAGGCTTCCAGTCTCTCCTCATACGTCTTCTGGCGCAAGCCTACTATCATTTTCGTCGCCCTTCTCTGGACTGCCTCAAGTCTTTTTACGTCTTTCGCCAGATATGGTCTCCAAAACTGAACACAATACTCCAAGTGTGGCCTCACCAATGACCTGTACAGGGGCATCAACACCTTCTTCCTTCTACTGACTACGCCTCTCTTTATACAGCCCAGCATCCTTCTGGCAGCAGCCATTGCCTTGTCACACTGTTTTTTCGCCTTTAGATCTTCGGACACTATAACCCCAAGGTCCCTCTCCCCGTCCGTGCATATCAGCTTCTCTCCTCCCAGCATATACGGTTCCTTCCTATTATTAATCCCCAAATGCATTATTCTGCATTTCTTTGCATTGAATTTTAGTTGCCAGGCATTAGACCATTCCTCTAACTTTTGCAGATCCTTTTTCATATTTTCCACTCCCTCTTCGGTGTCTACTCTGTTACAAATCTTGGTATCATCTGCAAAAAGGCACACTTTTCCTTCTAACCCTTCAGCAATGTCACTCACAAACATATTGAACAGGATTGGCCCCAGCACCGAACCCTGAGGGACTCCATCAGTCACCTTTCCTTCTTTCGAGCGACTTCCATTAACCACCACCCTCTGGCGTCTGTCCGACAGCCAGTTTCTGACCCAGTTCACCACTTTGGCTCCTAACTTCAGCCCTTCAAGTTTGTTCAACAGCCTCCTATGAGGAACTGTATCAAAGGCTTTGCTGAAATCCCATTGCTTTGTCCACCTTCAGTTTTTCAAGTTGCTCATAAACACCCTCCTCCATGAACGGCGCAGAATCTACTCCATTTTCTCATGTAACTTTGCCAGACAATCTTGGTCCTTCTCCAGGATTTTCTTCTGTGAACACAGAAGTATTTGTTTAGCACATTTGCTTTCTCCTCATCACTCTCCACATATTTGTTCCCAGCATCTTTTAGCCTAGCAATTCCATTTTTTATCTTCCTCCTTTCACTAATATATCAGAAAAAATTTTTATCTCCCTTTTTTACATTTTTAGCCATTTGTTCTTCCGCCTGTGCCTTCGCCAAACGTATCTCTTTCTTGGCTTCTTTCAGTTTCACCCTGTAGTCCTGTCTGCTCTCCTCTTCTTGGGTTTTTTTTATATTTCATGAATGCCAACTCTTTCGCCTTTATTTTCTCAGCCATTAGGTTGGAGAACCATATCGGCTTCCTTTTTCTCTTGTTTTTATTGATTTTCTTCACATAAAGGTCCGTAGCCATTTTTATCGCTCCTTTCAGCTTAGCCACTGTCTTTCCACTTCTCTTATGTCCTCCCATCCTAACAGCTCTTTCTTCAGGTACTTTCCCATTGCATTAAAGTCCATACGTTTGAAATCTAGGACTTTAAGTATCGTGCGGCCGCTCTCCACTTTAGCCGTTATATCAAAACAAACCGTTTGATGATCGCTACTTCCCAGGTGAGCACCCACTCGAACATTAGAGATACTCTCTCCATTTATGAGGACCAGATCCAATATCGCTTTTTCCCTTGTGGGTTCCGTCACCATTTGTTTGAGCAGAGCCTCTTGAAAGGCATCCACAATCTCCCTACTTCTTTCCGATTCCGCAGACGGAACATTCCAGTCCGCATCCGGCAGGTTGAAATCTCCCAACAGCAGAACCTCCTCTTTCCTTCCAAACTTTTGGATATCCACAATCAGATCCTTATCAATTTGCTGCGATTGAGTCGGAGGTCTGTAGACTACACCCACGTAGATAGAAGTTCCATCTTCTCTTTTCAGAGCAATCCATATCGCTTCTTCCTCTCCCCAGGTCCCTTGCATTTCGGTCGCTTGGATATTGATCTTTACATAGAGAGCTACTCCTCCACCTTTATGACCATCTCTGTCCTTCCTAAAAAGATTATATCCCGGTATGTTTGCATCCCATCCATGTGATTCACTGAACCATGTCTCTGTGATAGCAACAATATCTAGATCTGCCTCTAACATCAGGGCTTGCAGATCATGAACTTTGTTGCTTAGACTGCGAGCATTTGTGGTCATTGCTTTCCAGCTATTTTTCAGCGATAATCTCCTTTTTCGTATGGATTTTTGTGTTGTTTCACTTTCCGTTGCAATACTAAGAAATGAGTTGCTGATATTGCTTATGTTGCAGCCTTTACTACTATCACATCTTTCCTTTTTCCGGGGGTGGTCTCTATAATTGTCCTTCGTACATACACCACCCCCACCTTCTAGTTTAAATGCCTAGAAAAATATTGTCTAAATTTCTCTGCAAGGTTTCTTTTTCCTGCTGTAGTAATATGTAGCTCATCAGTGCAATATAGCTTCTTGTCCTTCCATGTATTTCCCCATCCTCATATGTACCTGAAGCCTTCTTGATGACACCAGGCTCTGAGCCATCTATTAAAGTCCTCTGTGTTTTTCACTCTTTGCTCTCCCTTTCCATGTGCAGGCAGTATTTCAGAAAAAGCTAAAGTCTTTACAAAAGGTTTCACGCCCTCACCAAGCTCCCGAAAAGCTTTCTGTGCTGCAAGTGTGGAGTTGTTGGCCAGGTCATTTGTTCCCAGATGGATAACAACATCAGTGTTAAAATCCTTAGTTTCTTCCTTAATTATAGTCAGTATTTGCCTGGAACTCCTGGTAGCTGAGGATCCTGGAAGACATTTCACTATTTTGGTCTCCTCGCCCTGTGTTCCAAGGTTAATGTCTCTGATGATGGAATCCCCCAACAGTAATAGTTTTCTGTTTTTGGCTTTATTTGTACTTAGGGTGCGCTTGGTTCTCTTAAACTTTAATCAATATACAGAGAGACTTCACCTCCATATTCATATGCACTATTAAAAGAAACAAGGTGTGAATGTCAACTTAAACTTTAATCAATATACAGAGACTTCACCTCCATATTCATATGCACTATTAGAAGAAACAAGGTGTGAATGTCAACTTAAACTTTAATCAATATACAGAGAGACTTCACCTCCATATTCAATTTTGTATTCGTTTGTCGGTTCCCTGACGCAGTACTGAAACGTGGCACGTCGGAACCAGTTAGCTATTTAAGCTAAGTACCAACATTTTTCTACCTTATAATTGCGATAGTAGTCTCAGCATAGCTGGATAAGCTAGCAAATAGCGTACATTATAAACATGAGTTTTGGAGTGAAGCTTTATTGAACACTGCAATGATTGGTGGGTGAGGCGGAGAGATCAGCCTTCATGTCTCTGAGCAGAGTTCTATTGTATTAATCATTTGAGAAACAGAATTGACGTCGGAAAGACTTTGTGTCAGCTTTAGCAGTAGCAGGGCAGTAAGATAGCAGCCGACCCAGGGAAAGGAAGGAGGGAGGCTTTTTTTTTTTTTTGCGCAGCAGGTAGGGAAGGAAGTAGGCAGGCAAGCAGGCTGGCTTTGGCCAGGGAAGGAGGGAGAGAGGTAGACAAGCAGGTAGGCTGGCTTCGGGGGTGGGGGTGGGACAAAGTGTGGAAGGCAGTGAGAGGGACATAGGAAGGAGGCACTGGGGGCACTAAAGACATGGGAAGGATGCACTGGGGGTACTAAAGACAGGAAGGGGCACTAAGGACATGGGAAGGAGGCACTGGGGGCACTAAAGACAGGAAGGGGCACTAAGGACATGGGAAGGAGGCACTGGGTGCACTAAAGACATAGGAAGGAAGCACTGGGGGCACTAAGGACATAGGAAAGAAAGAGGGAGGGAATAGAAAGGGACAATTCTTGGGCCTGAGTGCAGAAAGAAAGAAATGAAAGAAAGGATACACAGACAGAAGGAAATCACCAGACAGCAAAAGTAGGAAAAATTATTTTATTTTCAATTTAGTGATCAAAACATGTCAGTTTTGAGAATTTATATCTGCTGTCTATATTTTGCACTATATTTGTCTATTTTTCTATAGTTACTAAGGTGACCGAGCTCGCGGAGATGGGACTTTAAAATTTTAGTGCTAGTAGTTTGCCGGTCCACAAAATAATTATTTTAATTCTGTCGGTCCACGGGTGCAAAAAGGTTGAAAAACACTGCTGTAGGCAATCAACTGGCGCCAGCACCTCTCCTTCTTTCTGCCCCTCTTCCCTGCTGGCACCCCTGACTAGCGTCTCAGGGCCCGTCTTGAGGGCCTCTGCACATGCGCAGATGTGATGATGTCACACATGCGCGTGATGTCATCACGGCGACAGCTGCACATTTCCGGGTGCCTCAAGCCGTGTCTCTACCACCCACAGAAGGGCAATGGCTCTACAATCTGGGAGGAATTTGGGACGGCAATTTGCCATACTGGCCACGAGGTCTTCTAGCCCTTTGCCAAACAGCATCTGCCCTTTGAAGGGTAATCTGCTGGGAGTGGCCTTGGAGGCTGAGTTGCCCGCCCACTGTCTGATCCAGAGCATCTGACAGGCAGAAATGGAGTAAGCTGAAACCTTACTCAGGACTCTGATGTCATAAAGAGCACTGGCCACCAGTGTTCCCGCTAAGCTGCGTTGGCCTGCGCTCGCGCACAAAATATTACATCGCAGCGCAAAGTTTCTCTTCACAGCGCACACACGCGTCGGTAAGGTAAGGGGACGCATTGGGGGGATTGCACTTCCCCACAATTGCCATGCTTCGGTTCCTCTTCTTCCTTCCTTCCTCCCCCCCCCCCCCCCCGCGGGACCCTGCGGCACCATCAACTCTTACTCCCTCTAATGTCGGCCCTGCAGCTCCAGACTTCCTCGCACCTTCTCCCCTCCCCCTTTGGATCGCTATTATTTTAAATGTTATAGCCGCGGAGCTGTATCCATCAGTGGAGATGTCTAACCTCGGCCTGCCCCGGAACTCTTACTGCAACAGTGACTTCCTGTTCCTGCCTAGACGGGCGGCTGCTGCAGTAAGAGTTCCGGGGCAGGCCGAGGTTAGACATCTCCACTGATGGATACAGCTCCGCGGCTATAACATTTAAAATAATAGCGATCCAAAGGGGGAGGGGAGAAGGTGCGAGGAAGTCTGGAGCTGCAGGGCCGACATTAGAGGGAGTAAGAGTTGATGGTGCCGCAGGGTCCCGCGGGGGGGGGGGGGAGGAAGGAAGGAAGAAGAGGAACCGAAGCATGGCAATTGTGGGGAAGTGCAGAGCTGCAGGGAAGAGTGTTGCGGTACCCAGCTGGAGGGAGAAGGAAGATGAGGGAGGGAATTAAAGGAGATGCCAGGGCTTGGAGCGTAGGAGGAAGGTATGCCAGTCTAAGGGAAAAGGAAGGGGGAGATGTGAGAGCATGGAGGGGGAGCGAAAGATGGAAGAAAAGGAAAGGAGAGAGATGCCAGAGAATCAGGGAAGGGGAGATACCAGACTATGAGGAGAGGTGTGGGAGAGGGAAGGCGAGGAGAGAGATGCCAGACCAATGGGGTGAAAGGAGAGATGGAAGGGGGAGGCATACAGTTTCTGGAAGGGGCATAGAAGGAGAGAAGATGCCATATAGGGGAAGAGAGACGGCAGACAGTGGATGGAAGGAAGAGAGTTACAAGAAGATGAGGAAAGGAGAAACCACAGAAGACAAAGGTAGAAAAAAATTTCTATTTATTTATTGCTTTAGGAGACATGTGTCACTGTTTCTGTGAAGCATTGTATGCAGAGTCCAGCTTCTTGCTGGTTCAATTTAACCTTTGTCTATGTATTTTTATTTTATCCCCCCTTTTACAAAACTGTGAAGCGTTTTTAGCACCAGCCTTGGTGGTAGCAGCTCTGATGCTCAGAATTTTATGAGCATCAGAGCTGTTACCTCCGTAGCTAAAATCCATACTACAGTTTTGTAAAAGAGGGAGGGGTTAGTTTGTGATTACATATTCCTTACTAGGCGAAGGTGTTTTCTGTGTTCTGTGTGTTCGAAAGACATGGTTTTCTGTTAGGATTGACGGTGTAGGATTGATCTGTGCTGGTCTGGCTTGTTTAGTTTTACAATGGGTGTATTGATGTACTGCTCACTGCAATATGTAAGATGCTGCCTTTTCCTAGGTACTCATGTGTGACGTGTGGTTTGTTACTAAAAATCATGTTTTTCTTACAGATGGGGGGGGGTGCCAAAAAATGATGGGCCCCGGATGTTACATATGCTAGGTACGCCACTGTATGTAAAGATACCAGAAAGCTGGCGTAGCAAAAACTTCTAAGTTTTGAGTATTTAACCCTCCCACAATCTCACGGGCACTCGTTTCAAGTTTATTGAGATTTTGATTTAAACGCAATATCAAATATTTTCAATGCGTATAACAAAAATAAATTTGGGGAAATAAATAAAACCATTTGAACCAGTGTTCCCGCTAAGCTGCGCTGGCGTGCGCTGGCGCACAAAATATTACATCGCAGCGCACACGTTTCTCGTCACAGCGCACGATCGGAAGAGGCGTACGGCAGATGGCAGGGCGGCGAGAGGAGAATCGGGCGAGTTGGCTCATAACTTGCTGGCGCCCGATATTTTTGGCTCACGGTGAAAAAAGTTTGCTCACAACACCCGCCCGCTTAGAGGGAACACTGCTGGCCACATAACCCACACCCTCATTAACATGCGAGGACAAGCTCCAAGGGACCAGTCCGAAGTATGGTATGGCAAGCCCGAATGACAAAAGAGGCAGCCGCTGAAGATTTGGTACCCAAAGCTAGAGCGTCAAACTGCCTTTTCAGGATCGCATCTGCGGTCCTGTGCATCCTTCAGCATCACTCCACCTTCACTAGGAAAAGATGTATGCTTGGTCACCTGTGCCACTAGAGTCCACCTTTAGCTGGACAAACAGCTGCTGGAAGTTCAGAGACAAAGGATAGAGCAGAGACATAGCTTTGGCCACCTTGAGAGAGTCTTCAGGAGCCTCCTATTGGTCAGTGACCAAGGATGTAAGATCTGGATGAGCAGGAAAAAAATTTGTCTGTGTATTAGATTTGTACATGACAAGAGCACATGATAGAGAACTGTGAAGTAGAGGGCTCATGGTCATCAAGCCTCCTGGCTGCTGGACCCCCAAATCATCCACCATCAAAGAAGAGCCTTGCGATAATAAAGGTATGGAAAGGGACTTCCAATCATCTCAGTCCTGATCCGAAGGGTCACCAACACTGGGAACCAGCGCAGTATGAGGTGGGATCGTCTGCTTGGGAAAAAGATCCCCCTTAGGTGGAACAGGCGTGTCCAAAGGCAGCAAAGCACTTCCTGGTCCTGTTAAGTAGGCTTTCTATATAATATTGACAAAATCAGAGAAAGCCTTGCATCGGGGGACCTTGTGTAACCCCAGACTGGAGCAGAAGAGATGAATCATCCGCCACCTAGAGCTTGGGTTTCGCCCCCATTACTGCTTGGCTTATCTGAGCAGGATCTCTTCCCCTTAGTCATGCTTTTCTGGGATATCGGGGGGGAGGGGTTCCAAGGCCTTGGAGAACTGACTGGGGCTGAGCTCAAAGCTCTCCCCTCACAAGTCTTCCAGCACGTGGAACACAGCTGCTCCTCAACCAGCAACTCTGCACAACCAATGCATGATCCAGGACTAGAAAGGCCTGGGGCATCCATAAGAGGCAGTCGCTAGCAAAATCAATAATTTTTGAGGCAGAAAAAAATAAGTTTTAAAATTAGATCACTAAAAATCCATGATAGCCACAATTAAAAAATTGTGCCAAAAATGGGTTGTTAGAAACAGAACAAAAAAAGAGCAATTTTAGGGTTTTGGAGGATGAGAACCCGAGTACTAACCCCAGAAACCTGATACAAAAAACTACAAACACCCCCACCACTGTCACTCACTGTGACTGCTGGTGCCTGTTTGATCAGTTTGGCTGCACGGAAAGGATTTCTATCTTAGAAATTGCACACACTTCAATCGTCGAAGGAATTCTTCAGGCTGCCACAAGATTCCTCACACAGCGACAGGGGGAGAAATTACCCAGCCAGTTCCTTGATACCCAGAGGATTCTTAGGGGTCACACAATCTGCACTCAAGCCTCTGATAAAATCAGCAGGCGAATCGCATCTAGGGGGACGAACCCCTAACTCCTGATGGGACCCAAAGCCAACTCAGATTGGCCTGGGAGCAGCAGTCCTCCCATGCAGGACTGCGTCCTTTCCCTAACAGAGCATGCCTGAGCAAGGGACCTCCGAGCACCAAAGCCACGCAGAATTTCAAAAATCCAACTGAAAAATAACTGAAAATAAAGAGAAGCAGAGCAAAACACACTTTCTGAGTTCACCTGCAGAAGGAATGACTGAGGAAGGTGCTGTTCTCCACTGCAGAATGGGTGGAGTTTCAAGTTCTTAGGGCTAGATTCACTAACCTTACTTTCCGTGTCCGATCCGTATCCGATTGCATGCAGGCTGACAAATTCACAAAAAGCCTGCATGCAAATGGGGGCAATCGTTGGCACACCCCCCACCGACTGGAGAGTGATCCTTGAGCATGTGCAGACCATCTTCCTTGACTGTAGATGGTTTGTGCATGCGCTGGCCCTCCATGCTCGGCAGAGCAGAAAACTTATTTTTTGCTATTTTTTTCTTTGCAAGCCCATGGTTTTAACCCGCTTTAAGCCCACTGGTTAAAACCACGGACTTGCACTGCGGGGAAGGGCAGGAGAGTCGGGGTGGCAGGAGAGATTTGGGGCAAGAGCAGGAGATGGGGCAGAGAGCAGGAGATCGTGGCAGGCAGGAGATCAGGGCTGAGATTGGGGCTGAGAGCAGGGCAGAGAACAGGGCGGCAGAAAGCAGAGCTGTCGGAAAGGACCTGAGTAACTGGTCCTCAGCAGTCGCTTATTTTTGGATCGATCAACCCAGTCAGTGTCCCTCTTTTTTTTTTTTTTTTTTTTTTAGTGAATTGTGTCCCTGCCTACTTTGCATACCGTTTCCCCTCATTTGCATGCACGGATCGGAATTGGATCAGAGGAGAGGTTAGTGAATCGGGTCGGAGGGAAATCGGGTTGCAAACCAATCGGTACAAGATCAGTTTGCTTAGTGAATCTTAAAGAGATACCTCTTCTGAAGTTTCACAGGAAATGAGAATCGACTGCTCAAGTACCAACTCATGTATATCCACAACAAAAATTATGTTAATATTACATGTTTAAAATGTTCACATTTTCATCAAAATTTTAAATCCAAAATACTATACCAGTACAGTTCCTCCCTTCCGCATTACTCCACTCATAACTCGGTTCTCTTTGAACTGCTATAATATAATGTAGCTTATACATTCTATAATTCCTTACCTTATAAATTACCTTGAACCTAATTAGGCATAGTGCAACTTAGAAATACTGGATTAGTTTAGATCAGGAGTGCCCAAATAGTTGATCACGATTGACCAGTAGATCGCAAAGACAATGTGAGATGATTGCCTTTGCGATCTTGTTCTGTCAGAGAGGAAGTTCTGGGCCAACCAATCACTGCCTGGCTGGCCTGAAACTTCCTCTCCGACGTCGGAGGTGAAGGCTTTGTGGGTCCAGTGCTTGTACGTGCCAGGCCTGGCTCAGGGAAGCAAGGAGAAATCGGCGTGGTGGCTTGGGGGGGGGGGGCAGAAGGAGAGAGAAAGAAAGGCAGAAATAAAGAAAGGGGGCAAGGGGAGAGAGAAAGAAAGAGAGACAAAGAAAGAGAGACAGAAAGAAACGGGGAGGGGGCGGAGAAAAAGAAAGGCAGAAAGAAAGAAATATTGGATTTACTGAAGAAGGAAGTACAGTGTGCCTCACACAACGAACTTAATTCGTTCCAGGAGCAAGTTTGTTATGCGAAAAGTTCGTTATGTGAAACGCGTTTTCCCATAACAATACATGTTAAAAAAAATAATTCGTTCTGTAGCATAAAATATGCTAAGATGACATAAAAAAAGATAAATTTATCTTGTTAGAGCTGTTAGCATGATATAGAGGGGATATATGTGAAGGGGAGGGGAGACAGGGGTTTTGTTGATCCTTGCTGTGTATTATAATCACCCCCCACATACTCCCCAGTACCTTTTTTAATTCCTCCCATCTTTCCCAGCCAGTGGCGTACAGGCCAGAAGCGCAGAGATCAGGAGCAATTCCTCTGCACGCCTGTGTGGGCCCATGCCGATCTCCGAATGGCTGCAGTTAGTTCTTGTGAGTCCCGCGAGAGCTGGCTGCAGTTAGTTCTTGTGAGTCCCGCGAGAGCTGACTGCAGCCATTCAGAGATCAGCGCAGGCCCAGGCAGTAGCACAGAAGGCTTGCTCTTGATCTCTGTCTGCGCTTCTGGCTGGGAAATTTGCTAGACCACCAGTTCGAGTGAGCGGGTGAGATTAAAGTTGCAGCAGTGGTGGCTTTTTTAAAAAAATATGTGGCAGCGGGGGGAGGTTTAAAAATATGCGGTGGCGGGGGGAGGTTTAAAAATATGCAGCAGCGGCGGCAGGGGGGTTTAAAATATGCAGCAGCAGCGGCAGGGGGGTTTAAAATATGCAGCAGCGGCGGCAGGGGTTTTTTAAATATGTAGCGCCACTGCACAGGGAGCCAGGCGGAGAGAGGGCAGTTAAGCGATGCAGCTCGGGCGACTTCGTTGTGTGAAACGAAGTTCGTTGTGGGAAGCAAGACCTGAAGTTCGTTGTGCGCAGCGTTCGCTGTGCGAGGCGTCCGTTATGCGAGGCACCACTGTACAACTAGAGACTCATGAAATCACCAAACAAAAAGGTTGGAAAAATGATTTTATTTTCAATTTAGTGACCAAAATGTGTCCGTTTTGAGAATTTATATCTGTCTATATTTTACACTATGGCCCCCTTTTACTAAACCGCAATAGTGGTTTTTAGCGCAGGGAGCCTATGAGCGTTGGGAGCTGCGAAGGACATTCAGCGCAGCTCCCTGTGCTAAAAACTGCTATCGCAGCTTAGTAAAAGGGGAGGGGGTATATTTGTCTATTTTTGTGTAGGTGTTACTGAGGTGACATTGCATATTTTAAAGTCATCTGCCTTGACCTCTGAAAAAAACCCTGAATACAAATGATAATTAACATTTTCTCTGCGCAGTGTGCTTTGTGTTTTTTAAATTTTTATTGTTGGTAGATCATTTTGACTTGGTCATTTTAAAAGTAGCTCGCAAGTCAAAAGTGTGGGCACCCATGGATTAGATTAACAGTAGACTTAGAAGTGCTTTGAAGTACTAGGGTTTGTTTTTTTTTATTTCCTGCAATTTCTTCTTCCTTCCAAAAACACTATGAAAAGTCCGATATCTTTAAGAATTTTATTCATAACCCCTTTCGCACACCATTTACATGTAACTTTATGTCCATAAGAATGTTAGGCTCTCGAGATAAAAACAAGCACAAAAAATAATCAAAAATGTAAAACTGTACATGCTTTCACAAAACTGAAAAGAGCAGAAATACCAAGTCACACGCGTCCGACTTCCCTCACACGCCACGCACCCCTCCCCAACAACCTGGTGCGTCTGGCTTTTCTCCCTCATTCTATTACTCTTCCCATTCCAGCAAGTCTCCTCCTCATATCCAGCATCCCTGTGTTCCCCCCCTCCCCTACCTCGAAAACAGCCCGGTATCTGGCACTCAATCTCGAATTCCTGCACACCATATCTTACCTTTAAACTTATCTTTAAGACCAACAATAAACAACCTCGAAGCATTACTTCTTCAACAGCTCTCCTCCTTTAACGCCACCTCTTGGCCTGGACTACGTCCCGCCCTTCCGGAAACAGGAAGAGGTCTGAGAGAGAGAAAGGGGAACGCAATCCAGGCCAAGAGGTGGCGTCAGAGGAGGAGTGTCGCTCGCTGATGATCTCAAACAAAAGTGGAGGCTTAACCCGAGTTTAACAATAAGCGCGAATGCCGGATTGTGGGCTTGAGAAATATAAAGAGAGGGAGATACCAAACCGGAGAAGGGTAGTGTTGTTAGATGGCTGGCTTCGCTGACTTGTTTCTCACATCACTCTTATTGATGTCCTTGTATTGGAAAAGGATGAAGGACTATCCTTGGAATGCCTAAGGAGAAGCTCTCAGGTTGCAGTAGTTTTGTGTGTGTAGTTCGGGGCAACCTGGCTAGAGTGGACAGACTCCATCGGGCTCTCGTGTCTCCACCAGAAAGAGAAAGATGTCGGAGGGATTTCCCTCCTTTCCCCCAAGAAATTAAAGACTGCTGTGAATGAGGATGGCTGGAATGTCTAACATTAAAGACATTTTCTGTTGGATACAAAGGAGTCTATACTGTAGCGAACTGCAGAAGGTCACTTCCCTACGATGCTCCTTCCCACCCGCAGTCTCCTACAACTCCCTGGTGCTCACTGACCCCAACCGTACTCTAATGGCCTCTAGCACTATCCCAGCCGACAGACTCTGGGCTACCTTTGAGCACATATCCAAATCACTCATCCTTAAAATCTGTCTCAAACTGAAATCTTGCAATTGTTCTTTAGACCCATTTCCCTCCTACCTCTACGAGGAAATACCCTCTCAGGCCATCTCTTCCATCACCAAACTCTTAAACTCCGCCCTACATTTGGGCCTATTTTCCCCAGAAATGGGCCATATCGTCTTATCCCCTCTATTGAAAAAACCCGACCTCAACCCCTCTTTACCATCCAGCTATCGCACAATAGCAAATATCCCTCTCCTAACTAAGATGCTTGAGTCCATCATATTGACCCAACTTTCATCCTATCTTGAGAAATTCTCCATTCTCCTACCTTACCAATATGGCTTTCGCCCCAATTTCAGTACCGAATCCCTATTGACCTCCCTAATCTCCAAGATTCAACAACTTCACTCCCACAACAAGTTCACCGTCCTCCTGCAATTCTATCTTTCTGCCGCTTTCGACGTCGTTCACCACGATATTCTAATTTACCAACTCTCTGAGATTGGCATCACCTCTACAGTCCTTGAATGGTTCTCAAAATTCCTCTGTTCCCGATCCTACATTGTCAACATGAATGGCACCTCATCCTCTCCCTGGATACCAACCTGCGGAGTCCCGCAAGGTTCTCCTCTATCTCCTATCCTCTTCAACATTTATATATCTTCTCTAAAACTCCTCCATCTATCCCCCCTTGAAACAATTTACACCTATGCTGATGACATCCTTGTCCTTCTTGAGACTGACTCATACCTCACTAATCTCTCAGAGAACATTTCCTCTTGTATCTCGAACCTCCAATCTTGGGCCCACACCGTCCAAATGAAATTGAATGAATCCAAGACAAAACTTCTTTGGCTCGGCCCAAACTTAGCTCAGCTACCCACCTCAATCCCACTGTCCTCTGGCTTCACTCTGCAGCTCGAATTCTCCAGCAAGGTCCTGGGTGTCATTATCAATTCTACATTGTCCTTCAATGACCACCTCAACTCCCTGGTAAAAAAATGTTATTTCAGCCTTCACATGCTGAGGAAAGTAAGATCTTGTTTCCACCAAAATCATTTTGCCGTTCTTGTCCAATCCATCATCCTCTCCAGACTGGACTATTGCAATTCTATCTTCATAAGCCTAACAAAGAAAAACCTTCACAGACTCCAACGGATTCAAAATGCCGCGGCCAAGCTTATCTTTGCAAAAAGTAAATTCGATCATGTCTCACCGCTCCTTCTCAAGCTTCACTGACTTCCGATAATTCCCAGAGTCCATTTCAAATGCATCTGCCTAACTTTCAATATCGTCCACGGCATCCTTCCTCCATTCATTCCGCTTTCTTGGAACTCCTCAAATCCTAATACCACCAGACCCACCCAAAAATTGAAGCTATCCTTCCCCTCACTAAAAGGCATTTCCCTCCCAGGAATACTGGGAACTTCCCTCCACTTCAGACTCACCGAGCTCTGGAACAACCTTACCTCCCCCCTTCGGAACCTGAGTGCTCTCCAACCCTTCCGTAAACATCTGAAAACCTGGTTATTCTCAAAAATCTAACTCTTCCCTCCTCATTTGACATCCTAGCCCTCTAACTTCTTTCTTTCCTCTGATCCTCATCTAGCCCTTACCTTGTAGTTCCTTTCTCATTACAACTCCTGTAAACCGTGCCGAGCTCCACAACCATGTAGATGGTGCGGTATATAAACCTAAGGTTTAGTTTAGTTTAGTTTAAAACTTGAAACTCGTACCCTGTAAACGAACTCAGAAGATGTCTTTTGCTCTACTTTTCTTTGTTATTTTCAAATATTTTTTCCATCGGATTTTTGAGATTGTAACCCAAAAAGCATTGGTCCAGGGAGACTGAATGCTTTTTTTTGTTGCTTTAAGAATTCTGATCTGTAGGTGTCATATACGGAATCTTGAGCAGCATTACTCGGGTGCAATGAATGTTTACTGATAAAAGAAAAAAAAGTTCTGTTAAACTGTTGGGAGAGAGTAACTGATGCAAAAAGAGAGGAGGGCTGCTGTGTGTGAGGAAACTTTGAGAGTGAAAATTTGGGAGTTCTGTGACAAAGCTGGTCTGGAAAGAAAACAGTGTTGGTGAGAAATTTTTCTTGCAGGAACTTGTCCAAACCTTTGTTAACACAAGCTACATTAACTGCTCTTACCACATCCTCTGGCAACGCATTCCACTATTCTCTGAGTGAAAAAAATATTTCCTCTTATTGGTTTTAAAAGTGTAGGGTCATGAAATGGTTAACTGTTGTTTAAAATATTGCTCTGGTCTACATAGCTGAAGAAAGTTTACAATCTATTGACTTCATCTGCCTAAAATGTATGTCCCTACCTTACCACATTGTAAGCTGAATAGATAAGAGTTTGAGCCATGATGTGCCCTGCCCTTCTGTACATGTAGCATTTAGACCTGTAAGATTTAGATAAGCAGAGAAATGAGCTAGTTTCCTATAGGACTATAAGTTGTACCCCTGAACCTATCATAAGTGCTGGCTTAGGACCAATAATAATTGTAGAAAAGTTATAGAAGTAACAAATGAAAATTGTAGTTTTTGCATATATTAGTTTGCGAAAAGGGCATAAAAGTCCGTGTATTTCCTGTTTCTGACACTCTAGTAGGCAGGCTCTTAACTGCACTAGAGTCCGGTATACCGTAATAAATCTCATGTACTTTCTTCACGCCTCTGACTTTGTGTGTCCAAGTGACCTTTCATTTGGCTTCCGAACAGGGACTTGAAGGTCTCTTGACCACTGGTTACTCGATTGGTCACTTGTTTCTGGTCCTACGGCTGACGTGTCTGCTTAGCCGGCTGCCTTCCTTTTGGGGGGTTGGCAGACCTCAGGACGTTTGACCACTTCAACTGACTTATCTAGTCTCAGTTTAAAGTACAAGAATCCGTATCAGTTTAATTCTGTCCTGTAGTGGCCACCATCTGGTAAGTGGGGATTGATCATCCCTATCCTGTCTCTCGTCTCCTGCCTAGTAAGCCTCGTGATCTGTCGCTGAAGTCGTGGGGAAGGATTCTAGGAAACTGTTATTTTCTGGTTGAGTAATTGAACTGAAATCTGTTGTGTTTTGTGTATTTGAGAGTGTCTGAGACGTCCTTGAGGACGAAGCAAGTGTGGACCTGTTAGTACTGTGTTTCCCTAGTCTGGAGACGGGCAGGGCCAAGAATTCAGGGAAGTGTTTTTGTCCTCCATTGCATAATGGGGGGATGTCTGTCTACCTGTAGGGATCCCTTGATATGTTAACTAATTTTTAAAAAGGAATTTGTCTTTGATTATACTTAACAAATAAACCCTTATTTGTCTGTGCCAGTTAGAATGGCCGATATTTGGTGTGGGCTGGCCCCCTCTGGCTCCCTGGAAAAGGACATAACTCGTCAGGTTTATATGCATTCGTTTGCTGTCGGTTCCTCTTCCAGTCAGCCAATTTTTGCATTCCAATGGGAAAACCCTTCCACTGGACAAACCTCCCAAACCTGGACTCGTCTATCCCAGGGCTTTAAAATTAGCCCCACTCTATTCAGCACCGCCCTTGCTTCAGACCTTGCCAAATTCTTCCCTTCATCTGATTCCCAAGTCCTGCAGTATTCCGGGTTCTTTATGAGTTCTGTCTGTCCAAATGTATCAGTGAAGTTTAAACTGTCAGTTGTTCACAGCATGAGAGGAGAGTACTTTTCCTTTTGTGCTGATAAGGGCCATGAAGTGTTTAGCACTTCAAATGCGGTTTCTCCTGAAACAGATAAGTGGTTTTGCATTTGAAGTTTTTGGCTATGTTATAAAATGTTTATGTATATTCAGAAATAAATATAAACGAAAAATATGATTTCTGGAAATTATATTCCATGCTAAAAAGAAGTTCTTTGTCCAAATTTAGAAGTTATTTGTCTAAATTTAAAAATTCTGAAAAGGACTACATCTGTAATTTGATCTCTTTGATCTTTAAGCAACTCTCTCTCCTTTGTGAAATTCTGTAGGAAGGGGGAGTAAGTCTCTACTGAGACCCATGTTGATTGTAAAAAAAAAAAAAAATGAACAATGTTTAAACTTGCGAGTACAGTAAAACCTTGGTTTGGGAGTATAATTTGTTCCAGAAGCATGCTTGTAGTCCAGGGCACTCGTGTACAAAAATATGCATACTTGTATTGCAAGCCCTTGTTCGTTTGGAACAGTCACTGCATTTCTGCAGCGTCGTATAGAGAGGAACCATTGGCTCAGTTGTGAAAATGTGATGCTTCTATACTGTATGTATGTGTATTGCACGACGTTGCTGGTATATAAAATTTAATCATTGCTTGTCTTATAGAACACTTGCAAACCAAGTTATTTGCAATCCAAAGTTTTACTGTATATTCCAATCTTTGTTTTATATTTCTTTTTATAAATCATGTAAGTTTAGTATAAAAATGTAAGTTTAGGTAAGAATGTAATTTTTAGGAATGCTTTTATATGGAAGTAAATATTTTTGCCAGTCAGCTGATAGTGAAGGGACTGCTGCTTTAGAGAGCGCTTGTGTCAGACTACCCTGCTTAATGGGTGGATCCAGAACTGCATTTTACTTAATTTTTACAAGTCAGCTCTTTGGGGTAGGAACCTGATATAGAATAGGGATTAAGAACAATTCTTATGTGTTAGTAGACATCTTAAGTTCAATTATTTTGTACCTTCTCTAATCTTTTGTAAACCGCATAGCACTTCACGGTATTGCGGTATATAAACTGTTATTATTATTATTTATCTGAGTCTTTCAGATAGTGGGTCTGCCTTTTCAATTTTCCTGTGGCCATATTTACATTGATTTCAAGTATGCCTTCCTCGTGTCACCTACCTTGGCTTTCAAATCTCCCAGGGTACCAGGTCCCTTCCCACACCCAGGTCCAGGTCCAGGCTGTCTGTAGTCTCCCTGTCCCTGATAACTGCAAGGCTCTGAGCACCTTTCTCAGTATTGCAGGATACTGTCCCATCTGGATCCCTGATTTCTCTACTATTGCTCGTCCTCTGTATGATTCCACCAAAGGCGCTGACTCAGCCCCTTTTGTCTGGACCCAACTTCAGGAGCGGTCTTTTCGCTGCCTCCAAAAACTTCTGACTCAGGCCCCTGCCCTCTGGCACTTCCACCCAAGAAGCTGAGCTGTATGCCCTCACTTCTGCCCTGCGATATTCTGCTTCTTTAGTCTTGCAACATCTACACTGACTCCAATATGCTTTCTTTACCTTGCATTCCCATAGGGCCATCTGGAAATATTGAGGTTTCATTACAGCCTCCGGCCGCCTGATCCATCATGCTCCCCTCATTCTTGACCTTCTTGAGGCCGTACAACTACCCTCACGTGTTTCTGTTACGCACTGCCATGCTTACAGATGCGTGACGGACCTTGTCTCTCGTGGCAATGCCCTTGCCGACCGCACAGCCCGAGCTGCCAGTCTCTGCCCCCTCCTTCGGCTCCTCTGTACACCATCATTCCTTTTCTGGATTACCTTACACCCCAGTACACTTCTCAAGAACAGACTTGGGCCCGCCCTCTTTCGGGCCAGTCTGTCCTGAAAGGGGGGTGGATACAAAATGCGCCAATTCAAGTGCCAATCCAGACCCACACACTGATACTTCAAACACGAGCACAGTGGGTACCCTCATATTCATTCCTCAACATCTGGCCCTCACGATTGTCAAAAGATGCCATGATCTGGCACACTCTGGAGAACCCGCTATGCAAATGACTCTCAAGAGACATTTCTTTATCAATCACCTTGATCAGCTAGTCCGGAATACGGTCCGACAGTGTGTTGTCTGTTCTAGAATAAAATTCCCAATCAGATGACTGCCACCTCTTGGACACCAACCCATTGGAACATATCCGATGCAGGTTCTGTCTGTAGACTTTACCCACATGCCCATTTCCCGTTCCTTCAGTCACTTCCTAGTCTTCACAGACACCCTGACTAGATGGGTCAAAGCCTTCCTTACTTGCACTGAACGCGCCAGAGACGTAACCAAACACCTCCTGAATAATTCCGTGCTTTGATCTCCTTGTTTCCATAGGCAGTGACAACAGCCCCCGCTTTCATTGTCAATGTTGTCCAACAAATTGCTCAGGCCCTCCAAATTGAATAGAAATTACATGCTGCTTACCATCCTGAGAGCTCTGGTCAGGTCGAAAGACCCTTCTCATGAAATGAATTGAAGAAACTAATCTGTCCTGGCCTGTCCTGCTGCCTTCTGTTCTTTTTCAGATTAGATGCACCCCATCTAAACCCACTAAATTGTCCCCATTTGAGCTCATGTTCGGCGGCCACCACCCATTGTGAACCCAGATCCTGGTTCCTTTGCTACTCTGGGATCAGATATCCTCCAGAGTCAGGTCCAATCTTTAGCTAACGCCCTTCAAGAGCTCCACAAATGGGTCCTGGAAAGGGCCCCACTATCGATAGCTACACAAGTCCATGGGTATATCCCTGGAAATACAGTATGGCTAAAACTTGGAAGTCAGACCCCCTGAAACCTAGATGGATAGGTCTTTTTACTGTCCTAATTTCTTCTCTTACAGTTGTCAAGGTGTCCGGACATGAAACTTGGTTCCACTACAAAACAGATCTTCAGCTGAAGCTTTCTAAGACCTCAAAAGTTCTGAATATTTACCATTGTACTTAGCAGGTGTTCTGAATATAATTCTTTATAAGTGTTTGAGTTTAATTGACTGCCTGTGGTTCACCACTGCCTTTAGCAAGTGTCTTGAGTATAACTGTTTGAAGTTTTCTAAGTTGTGCCTGAAAGAAAAATGAGCTTCCTATATTAGTATATATATATCTGATATTTGTGTTGCCCTTACTTATGCTTCTTTCTTCTGTATTTCTTTCCTATTGTACTTAACAAGTACAACTTTTGCCTGATGTTTGTTTGCATGAAGGAGTTAAGTACAGAAAGTGTCAAACATTTGAGGGTATTTTCTGTTTCCAACTACTGGTGATGAAGTTTAAAAGTGGACGGAAATCTGCATTTATAATGTTGAGGGTCCACTTATCAACTAGACTCTTATTGTAGACCCCACTCGCCTTGTGTCTTTGTATTGTGATACATGTGTGCTATTTGATGTTTCTCAAGGTCATGGTACTACCCCTAATACAGTTTTGTGTGGCTCCCTAGATTAACTGTGTTATTATACCAAATGTACTAAGTATATATGTCTGTATAACCTGATGCCTTTAAGAACTGCCCCTATGAGGAAACCTTCACTAATGGTGGAGCCTGTCCTTTATGAGAAAGTGTCTTGTGGGCCACCTACAATAACCCACACAAATATCCCCCTAATACCCCGTCTGCCTCCCTTACTATAGGTCCTAGCTCCGGCCCCTTGTGTACTACAGGCTACTGTAATCCCATGGTTTTCACTATCACTGACCCATATAACTGGAATGCCAATGTCCAAGTCCAGAAGGCCAGAGACCGCATGGCATTGTATATTGATCCAGGTACTGTTGTATATGTCTGAATTATATCCCATGTGCTCCTGTCCATCACTCTGTGGTGTTTCCCCAGTTTTATGAAATTATGAAAGTAGATACTAATATCCTGTAATCACTAGAAATCTGTTTATACAGTTTGCTGAAACTATAGGTCAGACTCTTAATGTTAGCAATTGTTTTGTATGAGGAGGGACTGGTATGGGAGAACAGTGGCTATGGGAGGCAATACAGCTGGACATGTTAAACCTGACTTCACAGACCCTCACTTTTACGTCAGGTCCACGACCTTCACGATGGGCCTTGCGAACCTCCATTGTTGCTTCCCACTGTCTTCAGCGCCCTTCAGACACTGCTTAATGAAACTTCCTATGAATGATGGTCAGCTCCTGATAGTTGATATTGGCTCTGTGATCTGTTTGCCTACTCTTGGTTGCCTGCTAACTGGACTGGTACATGTGTGCTTTGCATGATCCATCCCAGCTTCTTCCTGTTACCGCTAGCCGATGGTGAACACCTGGGAGCCCCTGTATTCAACACCAGGGGTCACCAAAAGCGGTCTACTTCCACCAATTCCCTTAAAATAGGTGAATGGGGTGATGACTATCCTGCAAAATGGATCATTGCTGCTTATGGACCTACCACATGGATCGAGGATGACACCTGGGGCTATCGGACCCCAATCTATATGCTGAGCTGCATTATTCGTCTACAAGCTGTACTCAAACTGATAACTAATGAGACCACCTGAGCTTTGAGTACCATTGGCAGAGCGAATGCTAAAATGTGCACTGCTATTTCTCAGAACTGCCTAGCTCTAGACAGAAAGTGGTGCCTGTGGTAAATTCAACCTCTCCAACTGCTGCCTTGAACTTGAGTAAAATGATTGAGGACGATGTGGATCGTATCACCAAACTGGCTCATGTTCCTGACCAGACCTGGCGTGACCTTACTGCAGACTGGATCTCTGGTACCTTCGGCTCCTGGTTGCCCTCTGGTTCAGCACCGAAGATCATCTTGCTGGTTGCCGCCCTGTCTTCTCTGCTCCTTTGCTGCCTGCCCTGTGTGGTCCCCATAGCCATAAAGCTGCTCCACTGAAATATGGACTCTGCTGTCAAACGTTCCACTGCTGCATTGGCCCTTGCCCTCTCCCAGTATCGTCCCTTACCCATTGGGGACCCCGACTTTCCTGACCCCTAACTTTATTTTGTCAGGCTTGGCTCCTTAGGTACGCCAGCCTGAAAGGGGGGAATGTAGGGTCATGAAATGGTTAACTGTTGTTTAAAATATTGCTCTGGTCTACATAGCTGAAGAAAGTTTACAATCTATTGACTTCATCTGCCTAAAATGTATGTCCCTACCTTACCACATTGTAAGCTGAATAGATAAAAGTTTGAGCCATGATGTGCCCTGTCCTTCTGTACATGTAGCATTTAGACCTGTAAGATTTAGATAAGCAGAGAAATGAGCTAGTTTCCTATAGGACTATAAGTTGTACCCCTGAACCTATCATAAGTGCTGGCTTAGGACCAATAATAATTGTAGAAAAGTTATAGAAGTAACAAATGAAAATTGTAGTTTTTGCATATATTAGTTTGCGAAAAGGGCATAAAAGTCCGTGTATTTCCTGTTTCTGACACTCTAGTAGGCAGGCTCTTAACTGCACTAGAGTCCGGTATACTGTAATAAATCTCTTGTACTTTCTTCACGCCTCTGACTTTGTGTGTCCAAGTGACCTTTCAAAAGTATTACTCTGTAACTTTGAGTGTTCCCTAGTTTTTGTAAATCTTAAGAACATAAGCAGTGCTTCTCCTGGGTCAGACCAGAGGTCCTTTTTGCCCAGCAGTCCGCTCACATGGCAGCCCATCAGGTCCAGGACCTGTATAGTAATCCTCTATCCACACACTTCTATCCCATTTTCCTTCAGGAAATTGTCTAATCTCTTCTTGAATCCCAGTACCGTACTCTGTCCTATCATGCCCTCTGGGAGCGCATTCCAGGTGTCCACCACTTTTTGGGTGAAGAAGAACTTCCTAGCACTGGTTCTGAATCTGTCCCCTCTTAATTTTTCCGAATGGCCTCTTGTTCTTGAAGTTTTCAAAAGTTTTAAGAATCTGTCCCTCTCCACTTTCTCTATGCCCTTCATGATCTTGTAAGTTTCTATCATGTCCTTTCTATGTCTCCGCTTCTCCAGGGAAAAGAGCCCCAGTTTCTCCAATCTTTCACCATATGACAGGTTTTCCATACCTTTTATCAAATGTGTCGCTCTCTTCTGTACCCTCTCAAGAATCGCCATATCCTTCTTAAGGTACGACGACTAATATTGGACGCAGTACTCCAGGTGCGGGCGCACCATCGCCCGATACAATGGCAGGATAACTTCTTTCGTTCTAGTTGTAATACCTTTCTTGATAGTACCTAGCATTCTATGCGTCTTCTTAGCAGCCGCTGCGCACTATTGTCTTGTCCACTATTATCCCAAGTCCCTTTTTTGGGTACTCTCACCCAATAACAGCCCTCCCATCGTATAGTTGTACTTCGGGTTTCTGTTTCCTACATGCAAGACTTTACATTTCTCTACATTGAACTTCATCTGCCATCTCATCGCCCACTCTCCTAGTTTGTTCAGGTCCATTTGTAAATCTTCGCAGTCCTCTTTAGTCCTAGCCCCACTAAATAGTTTGGTGTCGTCTGTGAATTTTATTACTTCGCACTTCATCTCTGTTTCTAGATCATTTATAAATGCATTGAACATCTATCTGCTTGTGTACTTCTTCAAGGCTTACTTCCATGTTTGTTAATTTTTCTGCTTGGTCTCCTTTGAAGATTTGTTCAGGTTCCGGTACGTTGGATGTGGCCTCTTTTTGAAATACTGACAAAAAGAACATGTTTAGTCTTTCCGCCACTTCTTTCTCCTCCTTCACCACTCTTGATTCAGTAAAAAAATTGATCCACTTGTACTTGTTCTATACCACTAAGGATTTTGCAGACTTCAATCATATCTCCCCTCAGCCATCTGTTTTCCAAGCTGAAAAGCCCTAACTTCTTGTCTTTCCTCATACGCGAGGCGTTCCATCCAGTGGCATAGCAAGGGTGAGCGGTACCCAGGCGAAGGCACCTCTCCCCTGCCGCGTATGCCCCTTCTCCATACCTTTTTAGCTTTGGCATGAGCAGCCACCAAGTTACTACCTGCGTTGGCTTCGGCGCACTCTCTGACATCAATTCCTAGGCACGGGTCCCAAAAGTGCCGTCAGAGAGAGCACCGAAGCTGATACGGGCAGTAAATTGGTGGCTGCTCATGCCCAAGTTGAAAAGGTATGTGGGAAAGGGCGCATATGTAGCTTGGGAAAGGGGGCGGAGAGGAAGATGAGTGCCGGCACCCCAAGGAAGTTGTGAGATTGTCCTGTGCCTTAAGTAGGCCTGGGGAGGGCCAGCTTGGTTTACCTGGACAGGTAGATATGGTGAAATGAGCAAACATGAAATAAAAAATTTAGCCATTACACTTTCTCACATTGCATCAGGATTCACTAGTTAGAAAAACCTGTTGATAGATAGGGCCTAATCCAAGAGCAGTGAGAATGTGTTATTAGTGGCTATACATAAATATATGAAACTAGAAAATATTGGATAAGCTAGAAAATCATAATCAGAGAGGCAAAGCAAAAAATGGGAATAACAGATTGAGTTCACACATGTGCTATGTGCTTGAAGGACAGGAAGGCAGGCTAGGGCATTAGTGTGATTGATAAGCACCATAGCAAATTTACCCCAGATGGCAAAGCTTAAGTTTTATAAGGCTTCTTTGTTCTGAAGAGTGTTCAGCCTGGACTAGGCTGGTCCTCAGGGAAGTTATAGGCAGACAGGAGTTGGCCTCTGACCTGGTTGCCTACATTCCAAGGGGCCCTGATTTTGCAGTGAGAAAGACAAATCGAATCCACATGTGTATCATTGTATGTATAGATCCAGAATTAAGTTTTAGTAAGTCAGTAAAACTACACAATAGGAATTTACTTATGTAGCTATAGGTAACAAGTGTAGATTAAAATATATTTTACTTTTGATTTCATATATTTGAAATCTGAAGAAATTCTGAGAAGATTACATCTGAGATTTAACCTCTGACCTTAAGCAATTTTTTTCTACTCTGTGAAACTCTGATGGGAGGGGGGTTAATCTCGCCTTCCCTCCTTCTCTTTCTAGTTTCAGTTAGACAAAGGAACATGAATTGCAGCACAGAAATGCAGGTTGATCTTAACAGGAAAGGATTTAAAGCTGAGTAGTTTTGTGAGTACATTACAATATCTGTCATTGTATGTCTTCTTTTTATAAAACATGTAAGCTTAATTTGAGAATGTAACTTTTTAGGTGTAAGAATGTAATTTTTAGGAATGCTTTTGTGAGAACGTCCATATGAAGGTTTAGAAGCAAGCCTTATATGGAAGCAAATAATTTGGACCAGTTAGATTGTAGCGAAGGAATGTCGTCATTTAGGATATATATGGATGTGTAACTGGTAAAATGTTGGAATTTGTTACTAGCAAGGCCAGCTTTTGGCTTATGTAATAATTCTCATGATGCAACTAACCTTATGATTAATCACTTTTGATAATGAATAAAAAATAATTTTGCTTTTATAAAACATTTGCATCATTTTCATTATTCATTTTTACAAACCTAAAGAAGCTACGAGTATGCTTGTGTGCAATTATCCTGAACAGATGGCACCTGGGGTGGACTGCCCCCTAACCCCCCCCCCCTGACTAAGCCACTGGTTCCAACTCCTTTATTATCTTGGTCGATCTTTGAACCTTTTCTAGAGCCACTATATCTTTTTTGAGATAAGGAGCAAAAGCTGAAGAAGGTGTGGGATATGTGACCATGAAATTGAAAATGTTTTCAGTTGCTGGAATGTCTCTCTGGAATAAGCAGTCAGGACTTATAAGACTAAGGGCCTCTTCTATTAAACTGCGCTAGCAGTTTCTAGCTCGGGGAGCCTTGCTGAATGGCCCGTGCTGCTCCTATGAGCGTTGGGAACTCTGAAATATTCTTAATTCTTAAATCCATTACTCCTGAATTTAAAAAAAATAATAATAAAACCTTGGAAAACACACTCAAAGCTCAAGATTTAGCTGATTATTTCTGTAAAAAAATTGCACTAATACGAGAAACTTTTACTATAAATAAAGTTGACGACTCCTTGCATAAAAACACTAAATTCACGCTACCAACATCTAAATGCTTAAATTTTAAAATTCCATCTCTAAAAGAAATAGAAGGAGTCTTCCAAAGAATTAAATTAAAAAACTCTCGTTCAGAATTAATCCCTCCATTTTACTTGAAAAAATTCATTTCTTGCTTTGGTCCCTTTATACAGTCACTTATCAAAAATAGTTTTCTTACATCCACGGTTCCTCTCAATTGGAAAAAAGCTATCGTTACCCCAATAGTGAAAAAATATAATGCTGATCGTAATGATGTAACTAACTATCGCCCAATTTCAAACTTGCCTTTCCTAGCAAAAGTAACTGAAAAATTGGTTTTTGAACAACTTACAGACTTTATTGAGTCATCAAACATATTGCACCCTAACCAAACGGGCTTCAGGAAATACCATAACACAGAATATTCAATGCTAGGCTTGGTATCTAATATTCATTACTACTTAGACCACCACAGATCGGTTGCCCTTTTTTCCTTGGATCTCTCAGCGGCCTTCGACATTATAGATCACGCCCTACTACTAAATCGTTTGGAATCCTTCGGTATTGGAGGACAGGTACTGGAATGGTTTCAATCTTTTCTTTCCAATCGATTTTCAACTGTCATAATCAAAGAAGATTATTCTACCCCTTACACTTCGCCTTTTGGTATACCTCAGGGTTCTATTCTATCTCCTCTTTTATTCAATATCTTTCTTTCACCTTTTCTTACTATCTGTCAATCACTAGGCTTTACCTCATTTTCTTATGCTGATGATATTCAACTTCTCCACCCACTTGATCCCGGAAATAATGATGAAATTAAAGCCATCAACACCAAATTGGATATAATAAAAAACTGGCTCTGTAACAATAAACTCTCATTAAATATACAAAAAACACAAACAATGCTATTCACATGGAAAAAAGACATTATACCAATATCCCCTTTTTTGCTTGAAAATAACCCAATTGAATCTGTTTCATCCATAAAAATTTTAGGAGTTACTATCGATACGAATCTATCTTTTCATGATCACATAAGCCAAACGGTCAAATCCTGTTTTTATAAATTACGTTTGATAAGATCTATTTCATCCTTCTTAGAACCAAAATCTGTTAATATCCTTGTTCATTCTATGATTATTTCCAAATTAGACTACTGTAATTCTTTATTATATAATATTTCCCAAAAAGAAAAGAAAAGACTCCAAATAATCCAAAATACTGCCATAAAACTTATACATAAAGCAAAAAAATATGACCACGTAACACCCCTTCTTATTAAGTCACACTGGCTACCTATTAATCATCGAATAACGTTTAAAATAGCATTTCTAGTCTTTAAGGTCCTACTATATAATACCCCTCAATTTATATCTAGAATGATTATTCCATATCATTCAAATTGATCTCTTCGATCGTCACAACAAGAATTATTATTGGTCCCTTCCTTAAAAATTGTGGGAACAAGGAGAAACGATATGTTCTCAGTTTTAGCTCCCCAACTCTGGAACACTCTGCCTCTTTTTATTAGAAAGGATAGAGATCTTGTCTCTTTTTAAAAACTTTCTTATTCAATGATGCCTTTATCGAATAATTAATCTCCTTTTTTTTTTCCCCTCCCTTTGTTTTTTTTCCCCTTATATATGTTTTTTTCCTCCATCAAGAGAAAAATTGTAACTTTTTCCCCCTTTCCCTCTTTTCATGTTTGTTTTTAACATTATATATAGGAATCTTTTCTGTTTTATGTAATTATTTAACAAATATTTATCTAGTTGTTATTAATGTATTACTAATATGACTATATGTTCTCTTATAATCTGTTTTTAACTGTACATCGCTTAGAATGTTTTAAATAGGCGATTCATCAAAAATAAAGTGAACTTGAACTTGAACTTGATACACTACATCAAGAAAATTGGTGAGGCAAGACCTCCCTTGGCTGAATTCATGCTGACTGTCTCATTAAATCATGTTTGTGTACATTGTGAAAGGGAAGCCCCTGTCCCAGCCAAAAGAACAATGAAACCCAGCATGCATCCTGCCCTGGGCCCGGGAAAACCTGGCAGGGAGCCGGGACAGCCGGCACAGCCAGGAAGGGAAGAGAAAAACCCGGTCATAACCCAGCCTAAGAGCCAGAGGGGGAGGGCACTTGAACCTAATTCTTCCCCCTATTACTCCTTTCCTCCTTCTCTGAAACCTAAACCCAACTCAGGAGGGGGTGGGGTTAACACTCGAGGTGGGTAGGTCAGAAAGCCTCAAATACAAACAAGGGAAAATCAGTTTGGGAGCTCAGGTGGGACTAATTCCAATCAGCCAGCAACCAGGGAGGATTGTAGCTACCACAGAGTGCCTGTGCCCCAGCCCCGTACGCTATCCAGGAGTCAGCCCATCAGGAGGGAAAGTGAAGGCCCTGGAGGCAACCTTGCATGGCCGTACAAACCCAGGGAGGGTGCACCAAGAGATTGGCCGTGGAAAGGACCGGTTGGCAAAGAGCTAACACCCAGGCAAGACGGGTTGGGAGAAGCAGCCCGAGGACACCGGGTGGAGAAACAGCCAGGGCTATGGGTCTATGGACTGGGAGATGAACAGCATTCCTGGGGAGAGTGAGCCCGGGGAATACATGGACTTAGGGGAGAGTGAGATATGAGAGGTCTGGTCCATTCTCTCAACAATCCAGCCCAGGTTAATTGAAGCCCTGGACACTAGCAGTGTTTGAAGCAGGGTCAGGGCAATCCTGGCCAATTGAGAAGTAATTAGCAGAACTGTTTAGTTACCTTTCCTCTGGAGGACTTGGAGGGGTAAGAAGCTCCTGAAAGTTAGCCCAGGTTGGGCTTGGCTACGTTCAGTAACCTTGGACACATTCTGTGTAGGAGAATTTGGAAGCCAAACCTTTGCTTTCTTTCTGTTGGGAGGTTTGGGATGTTAACGTGCTTTATTTTATGGACCTGGAAGCTCCAGGCAGGGCACAAGGACTGAAGCCCCTGTTATGCTTGGTGGAGGAAAGTGTGAAGAACGTACTATATGTTCCAACATGTTTTTTTTGAAAACTTTAATAAACCTGGTTCCAGTTGCTAAGAAATCCGTCTTCCAGATTTTCGTTCATCCAGTTTTCGTTCATCCAGCCATATAAAAGGCGCATTAATAAATCTACCTGTGGTCCGAGCCCGGTTTCCCACCTACCTAGGAACCGGCCCGGTCACAACATGTTCCACAATTTTATTAAATATGTTTCCACTATTTTGCCTGGCACTAAGGTTAGGCTTACTGGTCTGTAACTCCCTGGATCTCCCCTAGAACGCTTTTTAAAAATCAGCGTAACATTGGCCACTCTCCCCATTTATTTAAGTTTTTAATGTTTATATTTTTGACTGTTTTCATAAGTTAAAGTTGATAAGGAGGAGCTGCTAATTTCAGTTTCTGTTAAGAAAAGAAAAACACAACACAAATACATCTCAGCAAAAACCATCTCGGCAGTGGTGTAGTAAAGGGGGGAAGGGCGGATGGTTCGCCTCGGGCGCCTTCTTGGTAGGGGTGCTGGCACCTCTCTGACCCTCTGCTGCGCATACACTTTCCCTTCCCTTCCGCGTACCTTAGGGCCAGATGCACAAAGCTCTGACACCACAGTAAAAAATACTGTGGTGGGAGTGATTTTTCTTTGGCATGCAAATTATATCATGCTATTCATGCAGAGAATTATGGGTACAAGGGAGGAGGAACTGTGCCTGGCTCTTGCTCCTCCTTCTGCCTGCCCTGTCAAAAAAAATTGCCCCTGCTCTCTCTGCACAATGGTGACCTCATTGTGAGATCATCAAGGTGCACGTGCAAGGTAGAATGCCACAATTAAAATACATGCTGGAGAGCTT
The DNA here is from genome assembly GCF_902459505.1 of Geotrypetes seraphini. Classification (NCBI taxonomy): domain Eukaryota; kingdom Metazoa; phylum Chordata; class Amphibia; order Gymnophiona; family Dermophiidae; genus Geotrypetes; species Geotrypetes seraphini. The sequence continues at coordinate 97,568,502 of NC_047092.1, read as the reverse complement.
GTTGGGATTTGAACCCATGATCTCTGGAAGAGGAGCAAAGGGCTTTTACTTATTGAGCTTTAGTATTTTCCAAGCAGATATCTCTGACTGCCCTGTGATATGATAAGCTTAGCAGATCCCTAAGCAATCTTATCACAGGGCAGTCAGAGATACCTGCCTGGAAGCTGCTATAGCTCAATAATTAAAAGCCTATGCTCATCTTCCAGAGATCATGGGTTCAAATTCCAACCAGCTCCCCAGCACATATTTTAATTGTGACATTCTACCTTGCACGTGCACCTTGGTGATCTCACAATGAGGTCACCATTGTGCAGCTGCAAACCTCCATTTACAATGAAGTAGAAGCCATACTAAGGTCTGTATCTGGTTTTAAGCTTTTGCAAATGAAGTAAAGTATGCAATCTATATATTTTTGGCATGTGCTTTGCTTTCAAAAATGAGCTGATTGGAGCACTAATTCATTCCCTAGTGATATCATGCATTGATTATTGTAACTCCCATAACAAAAAAGAACTAAGACGCCTCCAAATTGTGCAAAATACCACAATAAAAATTATATGGAATGCTAAAAAATATGATCAGTTTCCCCGCTCTTGCGCAAAGCATATTGGTTGACTGTTGAACACAGAATTAGTTATAAAATTCTATTACAGTGGTACCTTGGATTACGAGCATAATCCGTTCCAGGAGCATGCTCGTAATCTAAAATGCTTGTTTATCAAAGCGAGTTTCCACATAGAAAATAATTACATTACATTAGGGATTTCTATTCCGCCATTACCTTGCAGTTCAAGGCGGATTACAAAAGAATTATCCTAGATGTATTACAACAAGAACTTACAAAAAAAAAAAAAAATTGGTCATTTTCAAAAAGAGTAAGAAATGGGTAAGGTTATTTGTTTGGGGTAGTTGGCTTTAGTGAGAGGTGGAGTTTGAGACTTGCGGTATTATTTCTTTTTTCAGAGTTTTCTTGAAGAGTATGGTCTTTATTTCTTTTCTAAAAGTCTTGTAGTCGAGGGATGCCGTCAGTAGATTGGCGATTTGGTTGTCTAGTTTGGCTGCTTGAGTGGCCAGGAGGCCATCATATAGTTTTTTCCGTTTGACCTCCTTAATTGGGGGGTATGAGAATGGGGTGTGAGTTTTCCTATGTCTGGTTGCGGTGTTGTGGATGAGGCGTAGTTTGGACTGTCTCCGTATAAAGTCTTAAATAGTAGGCAGTAGAATTTAAATTGTATTCTTGCTGGGATCGGAAGCCAGTGCGATTGGAGATATGCTTCTGTAATGTGATCATGTTTCTTTAATGAGTAGATGAGTCTTAGTGCTGTGTTTTGGATAGTTTGTAGTTGTTTTGTTATGGTTGTAGGGCATGGGAGGTAGAGGATATTACAGTAGTCAAGTAGGTCTAGTATTAAGGACTGAACTATGAGCTGGAATTGAGTTTTCTCGAAGAATTTCCGAACTTGTCTTAAGTTTCTCATGACTAAGAATGACTTTTGTATTGTTTTATTGATTTGCGGTTGCATGGTGCAGCATCTGTCGATAGTTATTCCTAGCAGTTTTAGGGTGGTTTGTATGGGGTAGTTGATTGCATTGATTTCAATGTTGGTTATGGTTGGTATTTTGTTGTTTTCTAGGAGGATGAATTTCATTTTATCTGGGTTCAATTTCAGTTTGTGATCTTTCATCCAGGTTGCTATTGATTTTAGTGTTTGGTATATTGTGTTCGTCATGGAGAGTTCAGGTTGTACGAAGGGTATGAGAATGGTAATGTCATCGGCATAGCTGTAGGAGGTTATGTCTTGTTTGTCCAGGTGAGAGCTGAGGGAGGCTGTATATAGATTGAAGAGAGTCGGGGATAGAGGGGATCCTTGGGGAACTCCGCAGGGGTTTGACCAAGGTTCAGATTTTTGTTTGTCTGATTTTACTCTATAGGTTCTTGATTTAAGGAATCCTTCAAACCATGTGTATACTTTATCTGTGATACCTATTGTATCCAGGATTTGTAGTAGAATGTTATGGTCCACCAAGTCGAATGCAACGGTAAGGTCTAGTTGTATGAGCGTCATTTTTTTTTCCTGTGCTGAGATGTCTGGCTGTGTCCAAGAGAGATCCTAGTAGTGTTTCCGTGCTGAAGTTGTTTCTGAAGCCGGATTGTGTGGGATGGAGTATGTTATGGTTTTCTAGGTAATTAGAGAGGAATTGGGCAACTAGTCCTTCTATTATTTTGACATAGAGTGGAATAGAGGCAATGGGTCTGTAGTTGGCTGTTTGGTGTATCGGTCCTTTGGGGTCTTTGAGAATCGGGGTGATGATGATTTCTCTGAGGTTGGTAGGGTAGTGGCCGTTTATTAGCGAGATTTGTATCCAGTTTAGAAGAAGAGCGCGGAATTTTGTGCTGGATGTTTTTAGGAGATATGGTGGACAGTTGTTGAGGTCACAGGATGCATGGCTGTATTTTTTGTAGTATTTGTTGAATTCAGGCCATTGTATGTTGGGGAATTGAGACCATATTCTATCTGCTGCAGTAGAATCTCTATCTATGGGGAGAATTGTAAATTCGTTAGGATGGGTAGAGGTGTCATTGAGGGTAGCTCTTGCATTGGTAATTTTATTTTGGAAGTGTTCTGCTAATAGAGTGGCTGAGTGGGGGGGTAGTATTGTTAGTGGTCAGGTAGGGTTTGGTGTCGGTTAGGGTTTTTAGAATTTGGAATAGTTTTTTGGTGTCTTGGGTTTCAGTGCCTACTGGACTACTGCAATATTATCTACCTGAGCTCCACAAAGAAAAATACCAGAAGACTAAAACTGATCCAAAACACCGCCATTCATCTCATCTATGGCCTGAAGAAATGGGAACACATCACCCCATACTTCCACCAACTTCACTGGCTGCAATTCGAATCCAGAGTTCTTTTCAAGTTCGCATGCTTCTGCTACAAAGCGGTAAATGGCCTTTCGCCAAGATACATCACTCCCCACTTTAACCTTCACTGCACCAATAAGAAATCCCACAGAATTCAGCTGTTCGCCTTCCCTTCGCTAAAGCTCTGTCATCTCAAAAGATTCCTAGATAAAACCCTCGCCTTCCAAGCAGCCAAGCTGAACCCATGGCTAGCCCAAATGATACTTGAGACCCCCACCTACCTCGGCTTCAGAAAATTACTCAAAACTTACCTATTCAGCAAACAAGACCCTTAACAGTCCCTTCCGGTAATCTCCGGGCCTCTTGCTCGGCTCATCTCCTCCTCATGATAGCTCCTATCCTCCCCTTCTTCTACCTTCTTCCTTCTTCATCTGCCAAGTTTGGCTAAATTTGTTGTAAATCCGATAAATTTGTGGTAAATCTACATGTCTATGCGGATCCTATTCTAACTAATGTAAACCGCCTAGAACTCGCTGGGTATGGCGGTATATAAGAATAAAATTATTATTATTATTATTATTAGGTTGGTGGGTTCATAGACAATTGCGCACAAGACAATCGCACGCGGACAACTGAGCGCAAGACAAATGAGCGGAAGACAATTGAGCGTGAAGACAAGTGAGCACGAAGACAACCTAGCGTAAGACATTTGAGTGCAAGACAATTGAGCACAAATAATTTTCCGTAATATGCACGAGCGAGACAACTCAGTGCAAGACAACTCAGCGCAAGACAACTCAGTGCCGGCAGGTGAGCGCAAGACAACTCAGCACCGGCAGGTCAGCGTGAGAAGGTTCATAGATAAAACTGCCGAAGGTAAAGGCGCGCGCAAGACAGAAGTGTTTTTAGGGGCTCTGACTCGGGTTTTTTGGGGGGAACCCCCCAGTTTACTTAATACAGATCGCGGCGGCGTTGTGGGGGGTTGTAACCTCCCTCATTATACTGGAAACGAGTTTCCTTGTTTTTTAGGGGAAAAGTGAAGTTTTCAGTAAAATGTGGGCGGTTACAACCCCTCAAAACCCCCACAATGCTCCCTCAACGCGGCGCAATCTGTATAAAGTAAAGTGGGGGGTTACCCCCCCCACACCCCAGTTGGAGCCCTTTAAAGCAGTCATCTTCTTCGGCACGCACCTCCACGCTGCGCTCAGTTGTCTGCGCGTAGCCTTTGTCCCAGCGTGCTCATGACCTGATACCGTTAAAGCAGAGCTGATAGGAATGGGACAGGGACAAGGACAGCAACATAACTCACAGGGACAGGATGGGGAAATTTAGTTCCTGTGTCCCTGTGTCATTCTCTATTTGGAAAAAGAATTTAATAAGTCAAAGTAACAGGGTGGCCAGGATATCCAGTTCTAGGCTGCAGATTTTGGGATAGTTCTCAATTTTTGACCCAGGTGTTTTTGTCCCGTTACCAGACATATTCATTGGGGACTGTGAGACCTGTAATAGTGGAAGGTAAATGGGCATAGTGGATGTTTGCAATGGGCATAATGAAATGCCCATAGTCTGATGCCTGCAGTGTCTATTCATCTGATCCATCTGTCAAATGCTAAGTTTCATTATTTGTGTTTGTCTTGCATGATATGTTTGTTGTATGAATTGTTAACATTTTTTAAAGCTGAATTTGCTTAATGATCTTTACATGAAAGAAAGCAATGTTACTTACCGTAACAGTTGTTATCCAGGGACAGCAGGCAGCTATTTTCACTAGTGGGTGATGTCATCCGACAGAGCCCCGATGCGGATGTCTCACAAGCACTTGCACCGGGCGTGTCTCCTCAGTTCAGATAGCTAGCAGAGAAGCCAACCCAGGGGAGGTGGATGGGACGTGAGTATAGCTGCCTGCTGTCCCTGGATAACAACTGTTACAGTAAGTAACATTGCTTTATCCCAGGGCAAGCAGGCAGGTATTCTCACTAGTGGGTGACCTCCAAGCTAACTCCAATGGGATGGTGGGAGAGTTGGCAACTTAGGAGAATACATTTTGCAATACTGTTTGGCCAAACTGTCCATCCCATCTGGAGAAAGTATCCAGACAATAATGAGAAGTGAAGGTATGAACCGAGGAGCAAGTGGCAGCCTCACAAATCTCCTCAATCTGTGTCGATCTGAGGAAGGCTACAGAGGCCGCCATTGCTCTGACCTTATGGGCTGTGACTTTACAGGGAAGGGGTAATCCAGCCTTGGCATAGCAGAAAGAGATGCAAGCCGCCATCCAGTTGGAGATGGTACGCTTCGAGACAGGGCGTCCCAACTTGTTCGGATCAAAAGAGACGAAAAGTTGAGGAGCAGTTCTGTGTGGTTTGGTGCGATCCAGGTAGAAAGCCAAAGCACGTTTACAGTCCAGAGTGTGAAGAGCTGATTCTCCAGGATGAGAATGAGGCTTTGGAAAAAACACAGGAAGAACTATGGATTGGTTAAGATGAAATTCAGAGACCACTTTAGGCAGGAATTTCGGATGAGTGCGGAGGACCACCTTGTCATAATGGAATACTGTGAAGGGAGCACTCGATACTGCAGATGAAGATGTCCCACCCGAAATCTGAGGAATTTGCGAGAGGCCGGATGAATGGGAATGTGAGTGTAGGCCTCTTTTAGATCCAGAGAGCATAACCAGTCGTTCTGCTCGAGGAGGGGGTAGACAGAAGCTAGGGTCAGCATGCGAAATCTCTCCTTGACCAGGAACTTGTTGAGCACCCTGAGGTCCAGAATAGGACGCAGGTCACCAGTCTTCTACGGAACAAGGAAGTACCGGGAGTAGAACCCCCGGTTGTGTTGGTCCACAGGGACCGGCTCGACGGCCCGAAGCCGGAGCAAAGCCTGAGCTTCCTGAAGAAGAAGGGCGATCTGGGTCAAGTTGGAAGGATACTCTCTTGGAGGATGGTCCGGGGGAACCCGATGGAACTGAAGAGAATATCCTTCCCTGATGATGGTAAGGACCCAAAGGTCGGTGGTTATAGCTATCCATCGATGGTAAAAATGATGGAGGTGACCCCCAATTGGATAGACAGGGGATAGCAGAACGGTGTTGGTTATGCTCCCGACAAGAGAGTCAAAAAGGCTGAGGAGCCTTGGGAACAGCAGAAGGCTGAGGTTTTGTTGAGACTTCTGCGGAGGCTGTCTCTTCGCCGGTTGCCTTGCAGCAGGAGCCTGCCTGGGAGTGTAACGCCGTTGGTATATCAAGGGTGGTCGAGAAGGTCGAGACTGAGTAGGTTTAGGCTTCGGAAGAAGGATGGACTGGAATGACTTCTCATGGTCCGACAGCTTCTTCGTCACTGTCTCGATGGACTCATCAAACAAATCCGCACCTGCACACGGGACGTTGGCAAACCTGTCCTGGAGGTTCGTGTCCATATCAATGGTCCGAAGCCATGCCAAGCGACGCAAGGCCACGGAACAGGTGGCGGCCCGTGCCGAGAGATCAAACGCATCATATGAGGATTGCATCAATTGAAGACACAGCTGGGACAGCGAGGTGACAACCTCCTCGTATTCAAAACGAGCTTGAGAGTCGTCGTAAGGCAGAAACTTCCGAAGCACTGGAAGGAAGAACTCCAAATAGGTGGCAAAATGGAAGGTGTAATTGAGAACTCGGGAAGCCATCATCGAGTTCTGGTAGATGCGCCTCCCGAACTTATCCATGGTCCTCCCCTCTCGACCCGGGGGCACGAGGCATACACCTGGGACGGATGAGATCGCTTGAGGGAGGAATCGACCAGCAGGGATTGATGGGAGAGTTGGGAGCCCTCAAACCCCTTATGGTGCACTGTGCGATACCTGGCGTCCAGTTTGCCAAGAATGGCAGAAATGGAGTACGGTGTTTCAAAACAGCGCATGAACGTCTGGTCGAGGAGCTTGTATAGAGGCAGGCGAAGAGACTCAGCAGGAGGATGAGGCAGATGCATGGTATCCAGATACTCCTTGGAGTAGCGGGAACCCAAGTCCAAGGTGATGTCGAGATCATCTGCCATCTGCCGCAGAAAAGATGAAAAAGACAGCTGGTCCGCCAACACAGGACGCTGAGACGGACTCGATGAAGTCGAGGCCTCCTGATCCAAGGAGACATGGGATCTACAAGGAGAGAACGATCTGATGGTATCCTCGAGCTCCGGGCCCGGAGGAGGCGAGACATCTGAAGATGAATACACCATACGAGGAAGCTTCCTCTGAGGCGAGACTGTAGAATGTCTGGACGAATGCCTCGAAGAATGTCTGGAGCGGTGCCCCCCACTCCTCCTCGAAGGAGACCTGGAACAACGATGCGAAGATGGCTCCCCAGAGGCTTCCAACGAGTAGATGGGGCTGGAGGCCGTAGAGCGAAGAGGAGGGTGGGTCGACGCCTCTCGAGCAGCATGCCACGGGTCAGGAGACGGCTTGGCAGGCAAGGGGCTCCTGAAGAAATCCTCCTGACGACGCACAGGGCTTCGGCTCCTCGGAGGCAAATCCCAATTGTCTCTGTCCGAGGCGGGGATGGGTTCCAGAGGCGGCATCTCACTAATCGAAGCACTCCTCGATGAACTTGCAGCGAAACGCCGAGCTTCCTCGCCTAGCAGTGAGAGCGAGCGGCGAGGCAGAGGAGAAGCAGGCAGCTCGACCCCACGAGGAGGTTCCGCATGCCCATGCTGGATTGTGGCAAGCCACTTGGGCCCCATGGTAGTCATAAGCTCGAGGAAGTGGGCTTCCATGAGCGACCGCATCGAAGCCGATAAGGGGAGAGCCGCATCCGAAGTGGGACCCCCTGCACGGTCTTCGCAGTCCCGGGTGGCCGAGTGCTTGGCCTTAGAAGCCTTAGGCACCTTAAGAACCACCGGGGGAACGGTCTGTGGAGTTACCTGACCTGAGGAGACCGAAGCAGGCACCGGGGCAGGAGGCGGAGTTGAAACCGGAACGAAGGAAGACGGTTTCAAAAGACCCGATGCAGCAGGAGCAGATGCCAACTTCGAAGGCGAAGTGCTGGTCGAAGCCGAAGGTTCCTTGGAAGCCTCCTTAGCGAACATCTACTCCCACAGGAAACAGCGACGCTTGAAAGCACGTGCTGTTAAGAGTGGAAAAAGGCCGGCATGATTTCGGAAGATGTTGAGGCCCGAGACATTGTAAACAGCGTTGATGCGGGTCCGTCAACGAAATCGCGCGCTGGCACTTGATACACTTTTTAAAACCGGTAATAGGCCGGGACATAGGCTGAAAAAGCTCCGCCGCTAGATCGAAGCTGCGGGGCCCCAGCCACGCGACCGACCCGGTCGAATCTACGGAAGAAATTTTTTTTTTTTTTTAAACAATAAAACGACAGAATAGAACACACGATAAGAGAAAAATAACTCAAAACCGCGAGCACTAGAAGGCAAGAACAAGGGTTCACTCAGCGCAGAGAGTTGAAGCAAAACTTCTCAGCTCCGCGGAAAGAAAAGAACTGAGGAGACACGCCCGGTGCATCGGGCGGGAAGGCACTCGCGCATGCGCGGTGCGGGCATCTCGAAACTTCTGAAGTTTCTTCAAGCAAGTATGCTTGTGAGACGTCCGCATCGGGGCTCTGTCGGATGACATAACCTACTAATGAGAATACCTGCCTGCTTGTCCTGGGATAATATATGTTTTAAGTGTTTATGAAGATCATTATCTCGTTTTCTTTGTTTGTTTAAATCGTTATTCATGTTCAAACTTACAAGTGTCTTCACACTCTGTCGTCTTCACACTCAGTTGTCTTCAGGCCCAACAGATTCCAAAGATTAAAGACAAGCTTCACTGCCCCCCCCCCAGAATAAAAACCAAGCAAAACTGTCCACAATTTGCTTGCAGCCTTCTAGTTATTGATTTTATGAAGTGTCTTAATATGTTAAACGATAATAATAACCAATTTGTTAAATGGCAACCTTAGTCATTATAAGTCATTGTAAGTTCATAATCTCATTGGAGTTTGTGAGGGTAAAATAAATTTTGGACTCAATAGTTGTATTATAATGTTTTTATTTCTGGGTAACTGTGTTATTCGAAGAAAGCATAATACAGTGAACATATAGAATGGATAACATAAGTCCCCCCAGGGCAAAGTTAAATGCAAAATAAGTATTATTGAACACAAGTAAACATGATGTGAACAGCAAATAATAACATTGAATGATAAAGACCATTATAAGGAGTTTGAAATTGAAAAGACAATTACATGGTCAAAAAATATGATGATGCTTGAGCTTCAGTGTTTGAACTGGAAGATGTAAAAGATTATATACATACATAAGTATAGTACATATACACATATAGAGTACTTCTCTGTCAATGAGAAAGTATTCTTCCTCATCAAGGGCAAGCACAGGAATATTGGAGAATTGAACATTAAAAGCAGTTGTAAATTGAAAAGACAATGATTGTTCCACATCCTCACTCTGATCTGAAGAAATAAATGCATGTTGTGTCAGAAGTATATGAAGACCTGTTAATGCTTAAAAAAATTCTTAGTCAACAGAGATATTATGACTGCAAGGGTAAGCACAGGAACATTGTAGAAATTGACAGGGCGTGGATGAAACTCCAGTGTGAAAGCCTAAATTCACAGAAAGAGAAGTATTCTGTATGCTTTAGGTATAAAATAATTAAGCCTTGAGCTTCAGTGTTTGAACTGGAGGATGTAAAAGACTATGAACTGTTAAAGATTATATACAGAGATACATACATAAATATAGTCCATATATACATATTGAGTACTTTTTGTTAAATGCTAAAATATTGTTCCCCATCAAGCACAGGAACAGTGGAGAAATGGACAGAGTGTGGAGAAAACTGACTCTTTGGCTCTCATTCAGTCAGTGTGTGTGTGTATGTGCAGTGGGAGCCACAGTGTGAGCCACAATAGTGGTCGCTGAAACAGGGGTGGTTGGTGGTGAGGTACTTAGATTAACTGAGTACTTTGCAAAAACATCATAGATTCACAGAGAAGATGGCTTCCTATTATGGATTTTGTGTGCACAAGTACAAATTCTCCGAGCGTGAAGTACTCAGATTAACTGAGTACATGTTGCTCAATGCTAAACTGCTGTTCCCCATCAAGGGGAAACGTAGAAATATAGGTGAAATGGACAGGGCCTGGGGGAAACTGGCGCACCTTTTCAATGCTAATGCCTTGACACTGCGCTCAGGAAGTATGTATTACATACATGCGCGTTTTATATATATGTTGTGCGGAAGTATTTTGTTTAACAGAGTACTTTTCATTCAATGAGAAAGTATTGTTCCCAAACCTCACTGTCATCTAAAGAAAGAAAAAGATAAAGGCATGTAGTGTCTGAAATATAAATATTGAATGAAGAACTGTTAATGCTAAAAAAAGTTATTAGTCAACAGAGATATTATGACTGCAAGGGCAAGCACAGGAATATTGTAGAAATGGAAAGGGAAATGGAAATGTTCACCGCCAGTGCTTTGAACCCTTGCTTGGTAAGTACCGATTACATTTACATAGTAAAAAATATAGGAGTGGGAACACATACCACACTCCACTGGGAGGTATTTGAATCTCTTCATTATTGGTGATATTGGAGAGCATTTGAGGAGTGGGATTTTATACCTCCTGAAGAAGATTATTCTCATACTATAACTTCAGGAGACCAGTGTTCCTGTTTTATTAATGGTAAGTAGTTCTGGGATTTAAAGCAAACTAGATGCGCATCTCCATACAAGACTAAAATTACGCCAGGTACACCTTATACAGCAATCACATTGTGTGTGCACGAAAGGAAAGATGTTAACATATCACCTCTATACATTTCATCTAATTTATACTTAAATGATTAAGAACGATAAGTGTTCTACTCGATTAAAAAGATTTCTAAACAAGATAAGCTGTCAATCTTGTAGCTTTACAAATTCTACCTAGTTGACACAGCCATGTAAATTAACACTTATGTTTGATAAGGTTTTGCATTTTTCCTGTACACAGTTGTGCCTTATTTTCAATAAACTGTATATTAAAATGTCTTTTTAAAAGTATCATAAATATGATGTCACATTTTTCTGCTCATCAAAGGAGAGCTGGCAAGCCAAATCCAGACATGGGAGCTGAGACGGTAGGAGGCAGGAGAGTCATGATGCTGGAGAACTGAATTGTGAAGTTGTAGTCACAGCTGCTGCAACACAGGAGGCTGGAGGGCAAAGAAAACAGTGTTGTCAGGGAGAGAGCGGGTGAGGGACGGAGAGAGAGGGAGGAAGAGAGAGAGGGAGAGAGCCACTTACAGGAGGATTGAAGATCCTACAAGACGGTAGGAGGCAGGCGAGTCATGATGCTGGAGAACTGAATTGTGAAGTAGTCACAGCTGCTGCAACACAGGAGGCTGGAGGGCAAAGAAAACAGTGTTGTCAGGGAGAGAGAGGATGAGGGAGGGAGAGGGAGAGAGCCACTCAAAGGAGGACTGAAGATCCTACGAGACGGTAGGAGGCAGGCGAGTCATGATGTTGGAGAACTGAATTGTGAAGTTGTAGTCACAGCTGCTGCAACACAGGAGGCTGGAGGGCAAAGAAAACAGTGTTGTCAGGGAGAGAGAGAGTGAGGGAGGGAGAGAGCCACTCACAGGAGGATTGAAGATCCTTTGAGAAGGTAGGAGGCAGGCGAGTCATGATGCTGGAGAACTGAATTGTGAAGTTGTAGTCACAGCTGCTGCAACACAGGAGGCTGGAGGGCAAAGAAAACAGTGTTGTCAGAGAGAGAGAGAGGGTGAGGGAGAGAGAGAGAGGGGAAGAGAGAGGGAGGGAGAGGGAGAGAGCCACTCACAGGAGGATTGAAGATCCTACGAGACGGTAGGAGGCAGGCGAGTCATGATGCTGGAGAACTGAATTGTGAAGTTGTAGTCACAGCTGCTGCAACACAGGAGGCTGGAGGGCAAAGAAAAAAGTGTTGTGAGGGAGGGAGGGAGGGAGAGAGAGGGAGGGAGAGGCAGAGAGCCACTCACAGGAGGATTGAAGATCCTACCAGATGGTAGGAGGCATGCGAGTCATGATGCTGGAGACTTTAGGTGGAGTGGGGTGGGTAAGTGGGGAACGGATGTGGAGGGGGTGGGAGTGTGGATGAATAGGGGAGGAAGAAGGGGTGGGAATTGTTTTTTTACTTTTTTTGTATTTTTTTTTGAGGAGGGCTAAGGGCAGGAGGGGGAGGGAGTGAGGCAGGTGGAGGAAGAAGGGGTGGGAATTGTTTTTTTTTTACTTTTTTGTATTTTTTATTGAGGAGGGCTAAGGGCAGGAGGGGGAGGGAGTGAGGCAGGGGGAGGAAGAAGGGGTGGGAGGAGTGGTGACAAGAGGGTGCAGCTCCCTCAGTAACAGCAGGAGCCATTCACGGGGTGGGTGGGGTGGGGTGGGAGTGGCACCACGAAGTGCTGCAAGCAAGATCTGTAGTGCCCCTGTCACGTCACGAATGGTTCTGACGGACTCCTCTGCAAAGTCTTGCATGTGCTGCACCCCCGCTAAGATGGTTGCCACCACCGTATAAATGTCCTCCACTGTTACTGAACTGGGCGGAGGATCTGTTTGTGGCAGCGTGAGCCACAATAGTGGTCGCTGCAACAGGGATGGTGGGCGGTGCGGGGTTGGTCCCACAATATCGGGTGGAGGGTCGGAGGGGGGCACAACAGGTGGGGCAACGGGTGGGGCTTTGAATGGGGAGGGGGGATGTTGACATAGGCGGGGAGGAGGATGGGGATGCCAATTTATCTGCAATGAAAAAGAGCATTAAAAGCAGTTGGACATTGAAAATACAATTACATAGTCAGCATCTCAATGGCATTTGATATTATATTAAGAAAATACAAGTGATGTATTAAATCTTAAATGTGTTTATTAATTGTACACTTGATGTACGTTTTAAAAATGAATAAAATATTTTAAAATAAAAAATTATAGAATCAAAATATCGGAACACTTACCGGACTGGACAGAGAGGTCGCTGAATCTGTCCAGGATGGGGGTTGAGGGAGGACTCATGGAGTATGTGGGAGGGCTGGGGGAGAGGTGATGACAGAGGGACGATGTTGGGGGAAAAGTTCAATACAGAAGTGGGGTTAAGGGGGTGGGAGGGAGGGGGAACTGGGATTGGGAATGAAGGGCAGGGCTGGGTTTGGGGCGTTTTCGGAGGGGGATCCTGGAAAAGGGTAGTCTAGGGCGTCGGTGGGGGGAAATTGGACGGGACTGGGCGGAGGTGGAAGGGGGTTGGGAAGTTGGGCATTGGCGTGGGATAAGAAAGGGGCGGTCAGGGATAGGGGCATCTTCCTCTTCCTCCTCCTCCTCCTCTTCCTCCTCACTCGCATCTGAAGACATAAATGCATGTAGTGTCAGAAGTATATGAAGAACTGTTAATGTTTAAATTACATTATTAGTCAACAGAGATATTATGAATGCACACCTTATACACAGCCGATATTTTACTGTTACATACCTGGGGGTGTTATCCAGATTACGTCGTACAGCCCGCACCCATACAGGATGATGGAGCCTAAGCTCTCGGGCTTTTTTCTTCAAATCCTCAACCTGTTATATAATGGAGAGACATGAGTGAGGCATGATATATATATGGGATATGTTAAAGCAAGGGTAGTCAACTACAGTCCTCAAGCCCCGTATTCCAGTCCAGGTTTCAGGATTTCACCAATGAATATATATTGAAAGCAGTGCATGGAAATAGATTCCAAGCATATTCATTGTGGAAATTCAGAAAACACGACTGGAATACAGCTATTTAACTCAAAGTAAATGAGGGACACCATTATCAACTGCGCAATTTTGCAGCGGATACATGATGACGCAGTGCGCGATTTCATGAGATGCGTACGAAATACACATCCATTATTGGCTTCCGTGCAAAAAACAAATGGGCATATTTTACATGTATTTAATAAGTACTTATGGAGCGCGGTGTTAGAGCGCTGGCATTGAAGAGGTGCGCCAGTTTTCCCCAGGCCCTGTCCATTTCCCTATATTTCTAAGTTTCCCCTTGACAGGGAACAGCAGTTTTGCATTGAGCGTGAAGTACTCAGTTAATCTGAGTACTTCACGCTCAGAGAAGTTGGGCTTGCGCCCACGAAATCCTTGATAGGATGCCATCTTCTCTGTGAATCTGACGTTTTTGCAAAGCTTATATACCAGTCACATGACCGATGGAGTGTGAATATCGTGAGATTTCCCCTTTCTGCGCTGCTATTGATTATCTAAAACACGTGTTAAATGGTTAATCGTCAAACACAGATTTTATTACATTATACTGATGAAATGCGCATATTTATTGAGTATGTGTGAATTGTATAGTATATAGTTTTGTAGTACTTTATTGAAACACAATTAGCGTTAGCATGGCGCGCATGTGTTGAAACGCATGATGACATCAGCATGTCTCCATTAGTGCATAATGATGTGTGTCATCATGTTAGTTGAGTACTTTTTTGCGCAATTGACAGGTTAGTTTCCCAGCGCGCAATTGACGGGTTTTAGTCCAATTAGCGCAAGTCAAAACCGCGCAGACGAACAGAGTTACTGTGAACTCAGAATAAATGGCGACAGTTATAAATGCGGGTGGGGGGGCCTAATTGCGCATGTGCATATGTTGTTCAACGTATGCATGTGTTGACCTATTAATCCTAAAGATTCATATCTGAGTGGCGCCAATATGAAGGTGCAGCATACATGTGAAAAGGGTTTATCAAATGCTGGCAGTAATCTTTTATTTATTGTATACGTAAAATAAATAGGAGCAGAATGGGTGCAAGTCAAATGCGTGACAGTGACGCATTTGCGCATGCGCAGCTATAACAGTGTTTGCATATGGGAAACACATAAGAACATTAAAATTATATGAATTTTAAAAAGATCAGGGAGTCATGAGCAAATTATTTTAATGATTACACATCATTTTCCACTCATAATATAGTAATACATTCATACATCACATATTTTAGGGAAGAGGGATGCGGAGGGAATACATTACTGCTCAATGCAGTAAGTAAGATGCTGCCTTTTCTATTTACACTTTTGTTGATTGATAAACATCATGTTTTCCATAATGATAGGTGTTGTCAATAAATGGATAGAGGTTTAATGGGATGTGCAAGCTATTATGGGATGCATTTCTTTAACTGGTCTTTTTATAAATAATTGAATTAAAGCATCTGGACAAAAACTAATTACAGAAGATGGGGTATATTTTACAACCTTATATAGGTATCATCACACTAAGGTGTGTATTGGGTCGTTCTTTAATTCTCAGTTTTGTCCTGAATAGAGGTCTGCACGGGAACGGGGATCGCGGGGATCCCCCCCTGGCCCATGGGACTCCCACGGGGACGCCCCCCTGACCCACGGGACTCTCACGGGGACGCCCCCTGGCCCACGGGACTCCCACGGGATGAAAACAGCCTACCTAAATTCTGGCGATGCAGGCATGCAGCTTACAAGTCCGGCGTCGCGGCGGGAAATAGCCATGCTGAGCAGTGAACTCAGCACGTACACAGATGAAAGTCTTGCTTGCTGATTGGTCCGGCGGCCCCGCCCCGCCGTGCCGTCAGACCAATCAGCAAGCAAGGCTTTCATCTGTGTACGTGCTGAGCTCACTGCTCAGCATGGCTATTTCCTGCCGCGACGCCGGACTTGTAAGCTGCACGCCTGAAAAAGAAATTATCCTGGCCGGGGTCGGTGTCATGCTCCGGAGCTTCTACTGCCTTCCTATCTCCCTCTCCCTTCTACCTGCTTCCGGCCACACCCCCTGCTCCGCGGCTCTCTTTGGCAACTCAGCAGCAGCGATTGACACAAGCTTCTGACGTCGGGGACTACCCTCTGCGAGTCCCGCTTGTTTCAACTTCCTTTTTCCACAAAGGCGGGACTCGTAGAGGGAAGGCCTCGATGTCGGCAGCTTGTCTTGATCACCGCTGCTGACGAGTTGCTGAAGAGAGCCGCGGAGCAGGGTGGTGTTGCCAGGTGCAGGTAGAAGGGAGAGGGCCAGATGCAGGACTCGTGGGTGAGGGAGGAGAAGAGAGAGAGAGAGGGGAGGGAAACAAAAGGAAATATTTCATACTGGGCTGGGCCGGAGTGGAGGGAGGGTGGATAGATTCTGGCTACCGGGTGCAGTAACAAAGGAAAAGGGGGGAAAGCTGAAAATGGAGATAGTGACACAAAGAAGAGAAAGAGTAAGCAGGACCTACTGAATAAGGATAGAGATACAGAGGGGACATGAAGAGGAGGTGAAATAGAGACATATAAGTAATGCTGAAAAAGTGGGGGGGGGAGATAAAGACATTGAAAGGGCAAATGGTGAACATGGGGTAAAGACAAGGACAGAGACAAATGAAGATTTTGAAAAAGTGGTGAGATAGGGATATAGGTGAGATGGACACAAAGAAGGGTGATGCTGGAAAATAGGTGGAATGGTAATTCTGACAAGACACAGAAGGGAAATGCTGGATCAAGGAGAGATGGGGCTCAGGCTGGATGGAATGAGGAGAAATGCCTTGTTGGCCCGGAACTTCCTCTCCTACGTCAGAATTGACATCAGGGAGCGGAATGCTGGTCAGCGCGACGCTTCTGCAGGGAAAGCTTGGGACGGCGGTGGCTTGGGGGCTGTTCCCCGATGGCGGTGGCAGCAAACCGAGTGGCTTGGGGGAGGGCACGGAGAAAGAAAGAAAGGGGGCAGACAGGGAGACAGAAAGAAGGGGGAACAGGGAGACAGAAAGAAAAAGTTGGGGGAGAGAATGAGGTCTGGAGGAGAGGAAACATACAGGAGGCTGAAAGAAAGGAAGAAAGATTGGATGCACAGTCAAAAGAAGAAAGTGCAACCAGAGACTCATGAAATCACCAAACAGCAAAGGTAGGAAAAATGATTTTATTTTCAATTTAGTAATCAAAATGTGTCAGTTTTGAGAATTTATATCTGCTGTCTATATTTTGCACTATGGCTCCCTTTTACTAAACCGCAATATCGTTTTTTAGCGCAGGGAGCCTATGAGCATTGAGAGCAGCGCGAGGCATTCAGCGTAACTCCCTGTGCTAAAACCTACTATTGTGGTTTAGTAAAAAGGGAGGGGGTGTATTTGTCTATTTTTGGATTTTGTTACCGAGGTGACATTGCATAGAGTCATCTGCCGTGACCTCTTTGAAAAAACCCGGAATATGAATAATTAACATTTTTTCTGCCTTTCATTGTGCTTTGTGTTTTTTTTAAATTTTATTGTTGGTAGATCATTTTGACTTAGTCATTATAAAGTAGCTCGCAAGCCCATAAAGTGTGGGCACCCCTGCTCTTACTCTGGGGCACCAGACCTCCCTCACGGCAAATGGAAGAAAGAGGAGAATTTTTGGTCATAGGGAGGAAGGTACAGAATGTGATAGGGAAGAAAAAGATGAGAGTGAGAAATGTGGCAAGGGAACAATGGGACAGATTGAAAGGGATGCAAGAGGGAGGAATATTGGACAGTGGTGAAGGGAATGGAGGGAGAGATGTGGCATAGTGTTGGAGAGGGGTGATAGAAGGAGAAATGTTGGGCATGGGGCTGGTGGGCAGGCACGAAAGATGAGAAAGAGATAAATGCTGGACCATGGTAGGGGGAACCAATGGACAGCAACAGAAGAATTTACAGAAGATGGGAAAGCGGAAAAAAGAAACTGGGACCAACTTTATGGAAAAATAAGTCTCCAGACAACGAAGGTAAAAATCGGAATTTATGTTAGCTTTGGGAAATGTATATGGCAGATGTCTTTGTTTTGTGTTCAAAAGAAAAGGAAATGCATTTCTGGTTGTATTTCTACAGTGTTGAAGTACTTGTTGACCCTTGCTGTGACTGGTGGGGATCCCCAAGCACCGCCAGCAGAGGACCTCCTCTAGAGATGGCCAGAACTCCCCTCCACCAAGCGCAGCAGTCGCTGGCAGCATCCATGAGCCACTGAGGTGCCAGCATCTGTGACTCAGGGACGCTACTGCTGCCTTCCAAGCTTGGCAAAAGGGACCCCCGGCCAACTGCAAAGGAAGTCCTCAGCTGACAGTTTGTGGGTTCTCATCAGCTGAGTATTTATATTTTATATTTACATTAGAGGTTCTGGTAGAAACCCATTTACAAAGTATGTATTCTTCCCAATTAATATTTCCAAATTAATAAAGTCTCTTTGCTTATTTGTAAATGGGTCTCTACCAGAGCCTTTAATTCAGTAGCATAATTAAATAAAATAACTATTTCTGAAGTTTATAGGGAAGGATGGTGACAGAGGGGATTCCTAGCGGGGACGGGTGGGAACGGAGGGGATTCCTCGCGGGGACGGGTGGGGACTCCTCGCGGGGACGGGTGGGGATGGAGGGATTCCTCACGGGGATGGGTGGGGACGGAGGGATTCCTCACGGGGACGGGTGGGATTTTGGCGGGGATGGGTGGGATTTCTGTCCCCGCGCAACTCTCTAGTCCTGAAGTTAACTGACCTAATGTTAACTGAAAATGGAATCTAAGTCACTCAGCACTGATAATATGCCACCAGGTCAATTGTACTGGAGATGATTTAACCTACATAAAGCATGGAAATGAAAATTCTTATTTTTCTATTGGAATGGTGAACTTATTTTCTCTGCTAATGTCTTAGAAGTTTCAAGCATCAAATAGCATATTCTTTTTCTGCCTTCTGATGCATTCCATTGTACTTTAAACTTGAGTTTATTGTGGACTAATGGTTATAGCTACAGCCTCAACACCCTGAGGTTGTGGTTCAGACTCTGCAGTGCTCCTTTTGACCCTTGGCAAGTCACTCAATCCTCCATTGTACAAGGTATGTCAGATAGATTGTGAGCCTACCGGAACAGATAGGGAAAATTCATGAGTATCCATTTGAAAACCACTTAGATAACCTTGAAAGGTAGTATATAGAAACTGGGACGAAGAGCGAAGTAATAATATTCGTAGATGACACCAAGCTATACAATGGGGCTAGGACTAAAGAGGACTGCGAAGATTTACAAAGGGACTTACTACATTTTAAAGAACACTTTATTGTTGCTCCTAAGCTTTTGGATCCTTACAGAGTGCTGGCTTTTCTCAAAGAAGACCCAGACGCACACCTCAATGGTAGTGGCATTAGTACATATAATCTACGTCTCCTTGGGTTCAGGGAGCAGACTGACTATGTGTTAATTTGTTAAAAAGTAGCCTAAAACTGGTCTTTGGGATATTTGGAGCATTGAGTTTCAGCATCTCAATGGCCACTAATTTGTTGTTGGATGAAGAGATGATCAATGTCTGCAACTATGAGACAAACTTCGGTTTTTATTTAACATAGAGCATCTTGGACACCAGTTGTATATTATTCATTCTAGGATAAAATAGCATTTGGAATGATGGGAGGGAAGGGAGGTAATTGCATGTATCCTAAAATAAAATGGAAAGATTGCCCAATTATATATTTAATGATGTAAGAATAAATATGATTAGAAGAAATGTTATTCATTTTTTAATCTTACATCAAGTGTTCCAATAATAAAACAATTTAATTTAAATACATCACTTGCAATTCTTTCTAACAGTTAATTGTTTCAATTGTGTCCTTATTTGTTACTTAGTGGGGATAGTACAATAAAAACTAACATTTAATGGCATGGTTATTGATGTCATACTAACATAAATAAAACAACAAAATGTTTTAACCATTGGTAAATGTTTATTAAAATATAGCATATGTGATAAACATGTAATACACATATGTTCAAATGCAGTGTCAAGAATACAAAATCTTTCAGTTCACCATTCATGATCTTTTATGTACAACATGCTGAATTGTAAAAACAATGCATTATTCTACATCTCATGTTTTCTGAGATTGACTGACATTCCTACTTAGGGACTCTGCTTGTGTGTTCTAGAAAGACCAACACCTGAATGCAACCATCACATTTGCACCTTTGTTAAATTAGGTGTGTTATAGCATAAAAACACACATGGTGGGGTTGAACCTATAAATAATA
This sequence comes from Geotrypetes seraphini, assembly GCF_902459505.1. NCBI lineage: Eukaryota > Metazoa > Chordata > Amphibia > Gymnophiona > Dermophiidae > Geotrypetes > Geotrypetes seraphini. The sequence goes on along the minus strand of NC_047092.1, from coordinate 97,548,628 downwards.
TAGCATTGCTTCTAATCATGTATGGTTGAACAACAACATAGAGTGTGAGAGCTGGGGTTGTTACAGCAGGTAACCAATATCAGTGGGTCTGAGAGCAACTGTTGGCAGAGCAGTTAACCAACAAGTGGGAGTGAGTGGGAAAGATGTTGGCAGAGCAGTTAACTAATATCTCTGGGTCTGAGATAAAAGGTTGGCACAGCAGTTAACCAACAGTAGTGGGAGAGAGTAAGATATTGGCAGAGCGGGTAACCAATATCTCTGGGTCTGAGAGCAACTGTTGGCAGAGCAGTTAACCAACAAGTGGGAGTGAGTGAGAAAGATGTTGGCAGAGCAGTTAACCAACAAGTGGGAGTGAGAAAGATATTGGCAGAGCGGGTAACCAATATCTCTGGGTCTGAGAGCAACTGTTGGCAGAGCAGTTAACCAACAAGTGGGAGTGAGAAAGATATTGGCAGAGCGGGTAACTAATATCTCTGGGTCTGAGAGCAACTGTTGGCAGAGCAGTTAACCTGGAAACATCCTGGCATCCTGGAAACATCCTGAAACATCCTGGCATATCCTGTGCTTTTGATAGGGAAAAAGTACATGGAATGGATGTTTCCTGCCTTATACGTGGTTGAGAGTTCTGAAATCAGATAGATGCAGCCCTTCCTGGGGTCAGAATTGCAGGATCCTGACAGATCCTGCTAGATCCTGGATATCCTGCAAATCCTGCACATCCTGGCATTTCCTGTGCTTTTGATAGGGAAAGAGTACATGGAATGGAGTACATGGAATGCTAAAATCAGAAGAATGCAGCCCTTCCTGGGGTCAGAATTGCAGGATCCTAACAGATCCTGCTAGATCCTCGATATCCTGCAAATCCTGACATATCCTGTGCTTCTGATGGGGAAAAATGCATGGAATGGATGTTTTCTGCCTTATAGATGGTTGAGGATGCTGAAATCAGATAGATGCAGCCTTTCTTGGGCTCACAATTGCAGGATCCTGGTACATCCTGGCATATCCTGTGCTTCTGATAGGGAAAGAGTGTATGGAATGGATGTTTTCTGCCTTATAGGTGGTTGAGGGTGCTGAAATCAGATAGATGCAGCCCTTCCTGGGGTCAGAATTGCAGGATCCTGACAGATCCTGCTAGATCCTGGATATCCTGAAAATCCTGGCATATCCTGTGCTTCTGATGGGGAAAGAGTGTATGGAATGGATGTTTTCCTGCCTTATAGGTGGTTAAGGGTGCTGAATCCAGATAGATGCATCCCTTCCTAGAGTCAGAATTGCAGGATCCTGACAGATCCTGCTAGATCTTGGATATCCTTCAAATCCTGGCATATCCTGTGCTTCTGATGGGGAAAGAGTGTATGGAATGGATGTTTTCCTGCCTTATAGGTAGTTAAGGGTGCTGAAATCAGATAGATGCAGCCCTTCCAGGGGTCAGAATTACAGGATCCTGGTACATCCTGACACATCCTGGCATATCCTGTGCTTTTGATAGGGAAGGAGTGTATGGTAAGGATGTTTTCTGCCTTATAGGTGGTTAAGGGTGCTGAATTCAGATAGATGCAGCCCTTTTTGGGGTCAGAATTACAGGATCCTGACAGATCCTGGATATCCTGCACATCCTGAAACATCCTGGCATATCCTGTGCTTTTGATAGGGAAAGAGTACATGGAATGGATGTTTCCTGCCTTATAGGTGGTTGAGGGTGCCAAAATCAGATAGATGCAGCCCTTTCTTGGGTCAGAATTGCACGATCCTGGTACATCCTGACACATCCTGGCATATCCTGTGCTTTTGATAGGGAGGGAGTGTATGGAATGGATGTTTTCTGCCTTATAGGTGGTTGAGGGTGCTGAAATCAGATAGATGCAGCCATTCCTGGGGTCAAATTTGCAGGATCCTGACAGATCCTGCTAGATCCTGGATATCCTGCAAATCTTGTACATCTTTACACATCCTGACACATCCTGGCATATCCTGTGCTTTTGATAGAGAAAAGTGCATGGAATGGATGTTTTCTGCCTTATAGGTGGTTAAGGGTGCTGAATCCAGATTTATGCAGCCCTTCCTGGGGTCAGAATTGCAGGATCCTGACAGATCCTGCTAGATTCTGGATATCCAGCAAATTCTGGCATATCCTGTGCTTTTGATAGGGAAAGAGTGCATGGAATGGATTAGAGAATGACACGTTGACAAAACTCATCACCGTTCCCGTTCCCACGGATAACCGCGAGAAATAATCCCATGTCATTTTCTAGTGTCTATTTCAACCTCGGTCCTTCTACACCAGCATTCTTCAAAGCAAAGCTTGCGGGTCAGTGATTGTGCCCAATTATACTCTGATTCTTTCCTCTCTCCTTAAAGAATGACATAAAGATGGTTTCCCGCAGTTATCTGCGGGGATGGGAACAGTGATCAATTTTGTCACCGTGTCATTCTCTAGAATGGATGTTTCCTGCCTTATAGGTGGTTAAGGGTGCTGAATCCAGATAGATGCAGCTTTTCCTAGAGTCAGAATTGCAGGATCTGGTACATCCTGACACATCCTGACATATCCTGTGCTTTTGATAGGGAAGGAGTGTATGGAATGGATGTTTTCTGCCTTATAGGTGGTTGAGGGTGCTGAAATCAGATAGATGCAGCCCATACTGGGGTCAGAATTGCTAGATTCTGACAGATCCTGCTAGATCCTGGATATCCTGGATATCCGGCAAGTCCTGCACATCCTGACACATCCTGGCATATCCTGTGCTTCTGAGGGGAAAGAGTGTATGGAAAGGATGTTTTCCTGCCTTATAGGTTGTTAAGGGTGCTGAATCCAAATAGATGCAGCCCTTCCTAGAGTCAGAATTGCAGGATCCTGTCAGATCCTGATAGATCCTGGATATCCTGCAAATCCTGACACATCCTGGCATATCCTGTGCTTCTGATCTGTGAGATATAGGTCTTTGGCCGCAGGAGTGCGCATGCACGAATCCCCAGCCTTACTGCTTCCCAGGACTGTCCACCAGCGTTGGACTCCCTGCTCTCCAGATCGCGGTGTCGGTTCCTCTAATGAGCTGCACCAGCGTCAGAGAAGGCTTCCGACGCTAGCGGGGATCGAGAGGAGCCACTGCGACACTTGCCCGGAGCAGGCCAGACTGCGGGCCGGGCAGGGAAGCACAGACAAAAACAGACTCCAGCCGCGAGCTGCTCAATGGGACCAGACAGGCAGCCAGCCACGCTAGGGAGGGAAATAGAATGAAAAAAAAGGTAACATGCAGGGAGAAGCTGGGCCTGCCTGCAGGAAATGTGATAAAGGAAGGGGGGCCCTTGGAGCAGGCTAGATCACGGGACGGAAAGGGGAGGGGCCAAAAGGAGCAGGCCACATGGTGATAAGAGTAGGGAAGGGGGTGGGGGAAAATGGTGCTACTGCTGCACAGGGATCTGGAGGGAAAGGGAAATACCTGCTGCTGCTGCACATGGAAGTGGAGGGGGAGGGAAATGCTGTTGCAGCACAGGAACATGCAGGCAAAGAATAACAGACAGACAGAAGGAGGGATGGAGACAGAAAGAAAGGAGGAAAGACACATTGGCAGGGAGAGCGACAGAAAGACAAAGAAATGAAGCCAGGGTGAGCGAGAGAGATAGACAGTGGGAGGGAGAGAGACAGAAAGACAGACAGACATATATTCTAGCACCCGTTAATGGGAAGGATGTTGTTGAATGGGAGTGCCCAGGAGGGGGACTTGGGGGTGGTGGTGGACGTGACGGTGGGGCCGACGGCACACTGCGCAGTGGCCGCTAGGGGAGCTAATAGAATACTGAGTATGGTCAAGAGGGGTATTGCTGCCAGAGCGAGGGAGGTTGTCTTTCTGTTGTGTCAGACGATGGTGCGTCTGCATTTGGAGTGCTGTGTCCAGTGTTGGTTGCTGTGCCTTAGGAGGGATGTGGCGTTGCTTGAGAGGGTTCAGGGGAGAGTGACGCATCTGATGGAGGGGATGGAGAACTTTTCTTGCGCTGGGAGGTTGGAGAGGCTGGGTCTCTTTTCCCTGGAGGGGAGGAGACTTGGAGGGGATGTGGTGGAGACTTGCATGATCATGGGGGGCACGGAGAGAGTGGAGAGGGACAGATTCTTCAAACTTTCGAAGAGTGTAGGAACAAGAGGGCATTCGGAGGGGTTGAAAGGGGACGGATTCGGAGGGGATGCTGGGAGGTTCTTCTTTGTCCGACGTGTGGTGAACGCCTGGGGTTCGCTTCCGGGGGACGTGGTGGGGCGGAGTACGGTGCTGGGGTTTGGGAGGGGATTGGACAATTTTCTGCTGGAGAGGGGGATGGAGGGGTGTGGATGGAGGATTGCTGCATGGGTCCTGGACCTATTGGGCCGCCGGGTTGGAGGGCTGCTGGGCGCAATGGACCGCGGGTCTGACCCAGCGGAGGCATTGCTTATGTTCTTATGGGGAAAGAGTGTATGGAATGGATGTTTTCCTGCCTTATAGGTGGTTAAGGGTGCTGAATCCAGATAGATGCAGCACTTCCTAGAGTCAGAATTGCAGGATCCTGACAGATCCTGCTAGATCCTGGATATCCTGCACATCCTGACACATCCTGTGATTCTGATGGGGAAAGAGTGTATGGAATGGATGTTTTCTGCCTTATAGGTGGTTGAGGATGCTGAAATCAGATAGATGCAGCCCTTCCTGGGGTCAGAATTACAGGATCCTGGTAGGTCCTGTGCTTTTGATAAGGAAGGAGTAAAATATGTGGATGTTTCCGGCCGCTGTCCCCCCCACCCCCTCCACCCCTTCACTTTACTTTGTATGGTATTTTTATTTCTTCTTTCTGGAACATATTGATTATATTTTATGCCTCTTTCAGTCCCCCACAATCACTCCCTGCAGCAGCTTCTACTATTTAGCTCTGCAATTTGTACCAGCTGTGTTGACTGATTTCTGTCATTCTACAGGAAGTCCCCTCCCCTTTTGCTGACATCATTGTCTTCTGCCAAGCCCACTCACAGAAGAATAGAACTGCATCATAGGGGGGCAGGACTCTAAAGAGAAATTCCCCACTGAAAGACAGCCTGTTGCTGTCATTAAAAAATGAGCAATCTATTCTTAAGGTGGTCTGCCCTACATCCTGGAGATCCTGAGAATCCTGCAAATCCTGGTTTTACCGTGTTCCCTCTGCCAGTGTAAGGAGGCTACCTTTCCAAACCCTGACTGCTTGGTCATTTTTATATCTTCCCGACTCTTACCTTCACCTACCTCTGACAATTAGTGATAATCTCTCTAATCAACTCCTTTCTGTCTTCAAATATCTTTCTTTCCAAGTCTCTATAAAATCTATTTCTAGAACAGTCTCTCTAGTGTTAGAGAGTTTCTTCCCCCTTCTCTGCAAATCTATTTGCTGTTTTCAGATACCCCCTTGGGCTCTCAATCTCTCCTTTCTTCTTTTTTGACAATTTCTCGTACGGCTGAGAAAATCTCTCATAGATAGATATCCCTAGATCCATATATCTGTTTTCATGCGTCTCTGACAAATGTTCTCTTTCTCTCTCAAAGTTTCTGTAAGCCTCCCGAGGGCTGCCTCTCTGGAGCTTTAAGAGTATCCCTGAGCCGGTGTGTCTGACGTTCATTACTATCTCGATTAACCTTTCCTGAATATCACTCTCTAAAGGAATTTCTCCTAAATGCCTTTCTGAAACAATCTCGATTTGATGGTTTTCTATGGATTAGCTCTTCTGAAAAATAATCTCGCTCTCTTCTTTCTTCTTTTTTTTATCTTGTTTCTGAAAACAAAGACCTTCAGCACATGACTTTCCAGGACCAAAACACGTAACGTCATCTCACAGGACGCCAATCACACTGTGTCCTGGGAATTGAAGTTCAAATAAATATGCTACTTGTGTTCGGGCTCTAGATGGATAGTAATTTATAAGGAAACTTTTTTTCCGTGTTACTATAGAAACCACCTCTCTGGACGTAATTAGAACTGCCATTTAGTGCAATAGGTGTGTCATTGTGGACGGACGTGTTATCTCCTCATACTGGTGAGCCCTGCAGAAGGAATCCATTCCAGCTTTTCAACACCTTTTCCTTCATCAGAGGACTCTGCTGCTTTTTCAATTTTTTGGAGTCTTTCTGATCTGCTCTGTATATTTCTTTACATTCTTTTTTGCTGTTTTGGCAGCTTTTGGTACTCAGAGCTCCCCACTTCCGAGGATCAAGCTCTGCCTGCCTGGAGGAGGAGCACACTGAGGTCTGAAACTGACAGGCCAATCTCTCTGTGGTACCTGTCATAGGTGTCAGAACAGAGGGGGGGGGGGTCACAGGGGCCATAGCCTCCCTAAAAATTGACCATTCTGTGGGTGATCCGGGGGGAGCCCCCCCTTTCTTGCGAGGCTGGGATCTTGCTACCAGCCAGTGTGCCTGCTGATTGGCACTCTCTTCTACTGCATCTACTCCTCCTCACTCCCTCTCACCCGCCCACCACGTTTAACTTCTTAGAAAAGCGCTGCATGGCTCTGTAGCTGGCCCAGAGTCTTCTTTCCACTGCGGCCCGCCGTCTCTGACAACTTCCTGTTTCCGCTAGGGCTGTCCGCAGTGGAGAAAAGACACCGGGTCAGCGGCAGGGTGGTGCAGGTGAGCAGGTAGGAAGGAGGGAGGGGGAGTAGTAGATACAGGCGAAGGGGTATGTTAGAGAGTGCCGACCAGCAGGCATGCTGGCCTGTAGCTAGGTGTAGAGAGGAGTATATGGAACTGGAGGAAGGGAGAGATATTGGACTCAGATGAGGGAAGGAGCATGTAAGGGAGGGACTGATGTCAGATGTGTGAGGGACAGGGAGAGATGGATTTGGGGATGACAGAGGGGGTAGAAGGAAAACGGAGGGGCTGAAGAGGGACAATAAGAGATGGATTTGGAGAAGGACAGAGGGAGTAAGAGAGGGAGTGATGGACATGAGGGAAAAGAGAAATGGATATTGAGGGGCAAAATGTGAAGAGAGAGATTTGGTAGAGGGGGCAAGATAGGGAAAGAGATTCAGGGAAGGGGACAGAAGGGGGAGGGAGAGATGGACAACTCGGGGAAAGCAGAGAAGAGAAGATATGGCTAGGGAAAGGCTGAGGGGATATGGACTGGGGACTAGGATAGGTGAGAGATACTTGGGAACACACCAGGACCTCTGGTCATACTCTGCTGCTGCTTGTGGCTTTGTGAAGAAAGAACTGCAGCTGGAAAGGAGGAGAAGACCTACTTAGATGTTTTAGAGCCAGCCAGAACACAGGTACACACTATTGGGAGGGGGCATGAACTTGGGATACAGAAGGGAGGGAGGAAGAGAGGCACATTTTATCTGCTATCATTTACTATGTTACTGTATTACATTGGGTCACAGGAGGGAGAGAGAGGGACATGTTGGGAAACAGGAGGGAGGGGCACATTGAGACAAGGAAGGAAGGGAGTATGAACTTGGGACAAATGAGGCAGGGAGCATGAATTTGGGATACAGAATGGAGAGAGGGACGTGTTAGGACACAGAAGCAAGAGAAGGGGCACAAACTTGGGACAGGCTGGAATGGAGGGAAGGAGCACTAACGGAACACAGAAGGGAGGGAGGGGGCATGAACTTGGAACATAGGATGAAAGGATGGGGGAAAGAGATGCTGAGATAGGGGAGGGAATAGAATGGGAGAATTGTTAAGCATGGGTGTGAGTGAGAGGGAAAGAGATGGTGTACATGGGGAAAGGAAGAAAGAAGAATTATTGGACATGGTGATGGGAGAGGAGTGTAGTAGAAGGGATAAGAGGGAGAAATATTGGATGTGGTGGTGGAGAGGAAACAGTGGGTCAGATGGAAATGGATGCAAGAGGGAGGAATGTTGCACATGGTGGTGGAGGGAATGGAGGAAGAGATGTGGCATGGAGCTGGGGAGGGGTGATAGAAGCAGAAATGTTGGACATGGAGCTGGTGGGCAGGAGCAAAAGATGCTGCACACAGTCCAGGGGATAAGAGAGGGAGAAATATTGGATGTGGCAGTCAAGGGGGTGGGAGAGAGACACCTGGATCCTTCTCTCCCTCTCTTTCCTAACTCACTTTGCAGCAAGGGAGGGAATGAGAGAGAGATAGATGGTGGATAGTGAGACAGAGGAAGACGTTGCACATGGGGGTGGAGGAGAGAGGAAGAAATGCTGTGCAGTGGTGGGGAGGGGAAAAGATTACACTTTGTGTAGTTTAATTTTGTGGCTACCATTGAGTATTATTTAAAAAAGAGCCCAAGAGCTTGTCTCAATGGGCAACTATAACTATGGGCTGGATGGCCCAAGTAGTCGCCCATGTTGAGACGGTTTGCTAGGGGATGGGGGAGGTAGATGGGCAAGAATGGGTTGGAGGGGGAAAGGAGGGATGTGGTTTCCCGCCGGTAAACCATAAAAGGATTGGCTGTTCAAAAGGAAGCAGGGAATGATGGGAAGGGGTTTATAGGTGGCATCCCTGTTCCTCAGAGGCAACTTTAATTTTGCGACGAGTATGCTCCTTTGCTCGGCAACGTCTTACCCTTTAAATTTGCTGGGCTTTGGGTTTGGGATGGTCCCACGTGGGAGTACGTTGGGGTCTGCTGTCCATGCGTTGTGAGGTAGGCTTTCCTGGCCTCACCGACGCGACGGGCTGCGTAGACACACAGTGCGAGCACTGGGAGATGTGCGGGGCCTGTGCTGGGCATAGTGGTTGGGGTGGTCCCTAGTACAGCGTGGCTGTATACCTCTGTCGGGCTTCTGCCTTTTGGGCCTCGTGCGTAGTCTGCCTGCTGGACACAACGGTGTGACCCCCCCTAGGGAGTTTGCTACGGGGGCCATTTCTGATGCAGTTTTCAGGCGGCGGTTCCTTCTGTTGCATGGCGAAAGGTGCGCGGTTGACTGCTGCATCTCTCCAGGAGCCGGACAGGTGTGCTGTGCACTGGGGTCCTTGCGTGCAGCTGGGCAGGGTTTGTGTGGCGGCGGTGGGTTTAGGTGGCGTGCAGCTCCAGGTGCGCTACTCCCGGTGGCCTTCGCACATGGGGAAGCACTGACAATATTCGTTGACCTTCGCTCACCACAGCTTCATTGCATTGCAACTCCCAGGGTTCACGTGGCTGTATTCGACACCTGTAGTGGATTCCGATCTTCTCCCTCTTCGGGCTAACCGCGTGAGAGGGTGATATGGCACATAAAAAAAAAAATAACTAAATAAATGAAAACAAACAAAAAACAAAGAACATAAAGCCCAACCATTAACTCAACTCAAACATTCTTTCCTGTGCTTGATTCCCGTTTTGCTGGCACTGTTTCGGGGCTTCAGGCTCAACTGTGAGTGCCGGCATTAAACACTAGTTAGCACCTGCATAACTTCCAAGTCAAAGCCTAAGCATATCCATCTCCCCTCCCTCTCACCCACCCAATCCCCCTCCCCCTCCCCCCTCGATGACTAGATCTGCACCTCCCAGCCATCCTATCTCACACTTGGCTCTCCCTACTTAGTGAGCCAATGGGGACAGAAAACCCCACTTGCAGCTGGCCTGACACTGAATATTATTATTATTTTTTATTTTTTTTTTTTTGGGGGGGGGGGGGATTTAGCCAGCAACAGTCAGTATAACAAAAAAAATGCTGACCATTGCCAGCCGTGAGAGGGTGATATGGCACATAAAAAAAAAAATAACTAAATAAATGAAAACAAACAAAAAACAAAGAACATAAAGCCCAACCATTAACTCAACTCAAACATTCTTTCCTGTGCTTGATTCCCGTTTTGCTGGCACTGTTTCGGGGCTTCTGCTCGGTGCTGGCCTGTTGGGCCTGGCGCAGTGTGAGTGTGGGGAGTGACAGGGTGGCGGGTATGGGCCTCCGGCTCGGATTGGGTGGCGGGGCCTGTGCTGCAGTGCTGTTTACACCAATTGGTTGGGAAGGTGCAGGGCCTCGGGGGAGGAGTGTCGGGTCTCCGTGCCGGCTCAGTCGGGCTGCATCTGCTGGCCTCCTCCCGGTGCTTTCGGGGTGCCTCTCGGCAGGGATTGTGTTGGTGGTGTGCGTGCTTCAGAAGCAGAGGTGCGGTTGTCGTGGGAATGTGGTCCCGGGTCTCTTCCTCGGTCCCTCTTTCTGAACGTGTCCAGGAGTAGCGGGTCTCATCTGTAGGGTGGACTGGGGGTTTTTCCGGGCTTGCCAGTACAGTGGTGTGGCTTGTGGCCTGGGATGTACCCGTGGTTAGGGTAGTGGACTGCGAGCCCTGGGATCCAGGTTCCAGTCCCACTTTGCCACTTGCAGGGCATGCCTCCGGGTTTGTATGTTCCAGCTGTTTGTCTGCAGTCTCGGCTGCGTGGCCTCATGCTGTACTTGCTTAGGGACACCTGGCATGAACGCTGCCTTCACGGCTGCTGGTGGGGGCCTAGTAGTTTGGGCTCTGTTGGGGTGTTGTTAAGGGTGCGTCCCGGGTGGTGGGCTGTGCCCGATTGACTGTGCTGGGTGGCCAGGGTCGTCAGCAGGGGACTGGGGGGATAGAGGCGTTCCTGTTGTCACGGTCTATGCAGTGGGGGGGGGGGCCGGGGGCTTAGTGGGCTTTTGCGCCTTGCCTTCTGGGGGTTTGCGGTATCTCAGTGATTTTTGGTAGCCTCCCGCCCCCGGTTGGTGGCCCCCCAGTCCTTTTGTGGTACTCTCAGGTCGTTCCAGACTCTGGGCTCCGTCTGCGACCTCCCATGGAAGTCACAGGGCAGTGGAACCTTCACGTACTCTTGGGGAGCTCTGATAGCCTGGTTAGGAATGGTGCCCTGTGGTGGTTAGTTGTGGCTAAGGATGCCAGGCATGGTCACTACCTACCTGGCTGCTAGTGGGGGCCCAGTATGTTGGGGCTTCGATGTACTGGGTGGTGGGCGCTCCCGGATGGGGGGGTGCATGTTGTTGGTGGGTTCCCCCTTCCTTGAGGTCACGCATGCCCACTTGACTGGGCTGGTTGGCAAGGGTCACGTGGGGGGTCCCGATCCTTGGGGTTAGGGTGGATGCATTGCAGAGGTTTCCCTGGTGTAGGTGCTTGGTGAATGGCCGGTATCCTGGTTTGCGCTAAGCGTGGTCATCATTGCGAGTGCCCTGTGTTCTCTTTGTGTAGGGATGGGGTGTGCCGGAGTCTTCCATGGGAAACGCAGTAGGCATGGTGGATGGTGCAACAGTCCCACAGGGCAGCCATCCCCTTGCCGTTGCGGCACCTAGGTGAAGGATGCCCCGGAGGCCTTACGGGTCAGTTTTCCTGGGGGCGCATTTGCTTCCTCCGTGTTGTCCGAGAAGAGGGAGGTGGTTTGGGGCTCTCCACAGGGTCAGGGAGGTGGTTGGGCTCCATGGGGTCAGGGGTATGGCTGGCGGTGCTGGGCAGGGCTGTGGGTGATTACAGTAGGGGTCTGATACAGGGGTTCCTGTTCGCTTGTTGCTGCTGTTTTCTTCTCTTTATTTTCAGGATGAGCCTGCAGCGGGGGTTGCTGGCGGAAGCCTTGGAATGGTCCAGGAGTGCTTTAGTGCTGGAGATTGTTAGTGCATAGGGCCTGAGAGTTGGATGCTGTTGGGAGACAGGGTGGTTGCTGCGTAGGGCGCCATTCCCCCTACATTCCAGGTCCGGAGAGGGTTCGGTGGCTGCTACCATGGCGCCACTGATCAACAGCTTGTCCTTTGCCGGCAGATCGCAGAACTGGAGGCAATTTCCACAACTGGAAAAAGTGGCTGTTTTTTTCGGGCAGGGGGGACTTTGCTGTGTGGGACGCACACTGGTGGCTGGAGTGGGCTGTGTGGCTGCTGTTAGGGCACCACCAGTTGGCGGCCCCCCTATTGCTGGTTTGCTGCAGAACTGGTGGTTCTGTGGCAGTGGTCGTGGGCAGGGCCAGGTGGTCCTGGAGCTACTGCCTGCTGGGCTCATCAAGGGATGAGCAGTGGGCTGGCAGGGAGCCATGCCTGGTGGTTCAGCAGACCTTGGACAATGGGGCATGAGGAGACATGCCACCCCTCAGACCCTTGCTAGCACGGCGGGGTCGGGGGTCATTTACTTGTTCTAGCCTGGACCCTTGCTATTATGGCGGGGTTGGGGACCATTTATACACTTGACAATTACTCTATATCTTCGCTGTATATGTACAGTCTCTTCCCCTGTAAACCGCTTTGAACTGTTTGTGGTATAGCGGTATACAAAAATAAAGTTATTATTATTATTCATGCTTGTAGGGGCAGGACCCGGTGATGCCGAGGGGCCCGTGGGTGGATTTCGCTGGCTGTGTGGTTGTTGACTAGGCGCCACCGGTCGGCAGCCCCCCTCCGGTTTTCTGGTATGCTGCAGCACAAGGGGATGTTCAGCGGTGGTGGCTATGGCAGTATCATGGTGGTCTCGGCGGGGGGAGGCAGAGCAGGCTGTGTGGGTGCTGTGGGTTGCAGCCGCTTCCCCCCTTCTTTTTTTGGTTGGCCAGTTGGGTCTGGTGGTATCTTGATGGGTCTAGTGGGGCCTTGTATGAGGCAGAAGGGGGCTGTGTGGTTGCTCAGAAAGATCCAGATGCCATCCAGTAGAGGGATACAGACCTGAAAGCTTCATCACTGGTCCATTTAAAGCTCGAGCATGAATCCTAATTCAGTTTTCAGTTAAACCAGTCCTTCATTTGAGCCCAAATTTTACTCTTAACAAAACTCCAAGGACAACAGGAACTCTCGCACACGCTACATACCACAATCAAAAACTAAAACAAGTTATGTCAGCAAGGAATCCCCATTTCTCCCAAACATGACAACAAAACAAACCACACATCAGGGCAATGAATTTGGTGTCCAGGCCTGTGCCCTCCTCACCTGTTATTCTTGATGCGGCTCAACACACACAACACCTGGCTCTAGGTAAGTGCGCAGGTTATCAAGCCAGCATGAGGAGGGCTGCGCATCATCTGCCTCGGGCTCCTCGTCGCCTCCTGTCCCCATGACTGCTGCTGCCACGCTTAGATAGTTATCGGCGGCGAACTCAATCTGCAGCTACGGCCTGAACCAGCCACACTTTCTTTTTTTTATAATAAGTTTTATTAAGTTTTTTTAAAGTAAATTTTACAAAACATCCAAAGTGTCATCATCATAAATCAACAGAACAAACATTACAAGTATCTCTCCAACATGTAACAGAATCATAATCAACCCTTATATAGTATAACATGTACATGGTAAGATCTGAAGAGGGAGGAAAAGAAAAGAAAAATCAAATAGCCAAAAGTCGAGAGGAAGAAATGAGGTGTTCCTTTACAAAACAATCTAGATACACCTAAGGTGAACAAGTTCATAGGGTTCATAGAGTTCATAGGGAGGCTGTTACCTCTGACTATGATCGCCTGTTCATATTTTTTTATAAAGACAGAGTTCCACCAAAATATGTAATTCAACAGTAGTGCTGATTTCTAATTTTTCCAAAACATGCAAAATACCAATAGCTAACAGGAAATCTATCAGTTTATGCGGACAATCAAGAGCAGTAAAACAAGAGTTGTGAACAAAATATTATCACATCAATGGCTATATCCGCAGAACATTTGACAATGTCCTTGATAGTTAACAAGATTGGGATCAAGAACAGTTTAACCTTATCACAGTGGAAAAGCATGTGAGTAAGTTGCCCTCGTCCTTATTACAGTATCAACAGGTAGAATTTGGTCTCAGTTTCGCTTTGCACATGCGAAGCGGGGTCCAATTGGCATGCCATATTAAAAAGTATAATGATTGTGAAATCCTATAAAATCGTTCCACTATCTAGAAGCTGGAAAAAAGGAGGAGGCCTAGCAATAATTGTTAAAAACTTCTTCGAATTTAACAGAATAGATTCTAAAACCACAGAAGATCACTAACGCAGAACTGGAAGAATCACTAATTGTGACACTATTCTACATCCCCCCCAAAAAATGGACTAATGCCAAAGAATTCTTTGAATTTTTCTCGGCTAACAACATAAAAGGACCGTACAACATGTTGCTGGGTGACATAAATATACACTTAGAACAAGAGAAAAAACCGGAAGTGATTGAAATTGACATGCTCCTAAATACCTTAGGTTTCATAATACCAGACAAAGAGGAAACACACGAAAAGGGACACCAACTGGACATCGTAAATTTTTCACATAAAGACTTCCCCCAACCTAAGATCCAATACTGCATAGGAGCTTGGGAGAAATGCATATGGTCAGACCATTATATTTGCAATTTTGAGTTACGCTGGAAAAAGAAACATTCATTTGCAAACTCACAAATAAAGCCAGACAGAAAACAACAGACACCTGCAGAAGCACCATTAATCCAACAGAATTCTGGACGCACTATGAATTATATCCTAAATCAGAGGAAGAACAAGATTTCCCTACCAGATGGGAAAAATTCACCAAAGACATACTAAACCAAATAACTCCAGCTCAAACATACAAAAAGAAGAAAAGGGTATCAAAAGAATGGTTCGGCGCTGAACTACTAACCCTCGGACAAGAACTCAGAAAACTAGAAAGAACATGGCTCAAAACTGACAAAGAGGAAGATAAAAGAAACTGGAAACAAAAAATAAAAAACTACAAAAACCTGATAAAAGAAAAGCATTATAAACATTACGCTCAGAAAATAGGAGCAGTCAAACAAACAGCAAGAACTGTTCAAACTAGTGAGTACCTGATTGTAAAACTGCTTAGATAACCTTGATAGACGGTATATAAAATCCTAATTAAACTTAAAACTAACAGACACTTCACAGGTTCAAAAAAAATCACAATGAACAGATACCATTGGTCAACTCCTTCGCCTTCTACTTCAGCAAAAAAAATCACAGACTTAAGAACCACTATACCTACTCCCTCACCCGATTTCGAACTCCACTTCAGACTGCAGGAAATATGATATGATATTTGATATGATCTGGAACCAATTCATCACCTTATTCAATAAATACGCCAAATCAAATTGCCTATTAGACGAATGCCCATCTAAGATCATGCAAGTTGCAATACCTGAATTTAAAAGGGATCTATTCAACTGGGCTACATCCACTCTTAAAAGTGGGACATACCCTGAGCATATGGGACACATATTGATCACACCCATCCCCAAAGACCAGAAGAACTCTATCACAGTGGCGTCCAATTTTAGACCCATAGCGAGTACCCCCTTGTTCACCAAATTGCTGGAAGGGCTGGTCAACCTGGAACTAGTAAACCACCTACATAAATTAAATTTCCTCAATGAACATCAATCGGGTTTTAGAAAAGGATACAGCACCGAGACAGTCCTAGGCTCTATCCTCAACCACCTATATGATCTCTTCAGTAAAGGTACCAGCGCCCTGATCTTACAATTAGACTTTAGTAGTGCTTTTGACCTTGTGGACCATGAAAATAATGCTGAATTGCCTAGACACAATGGGTCTCACGGGAAGAGTTTGGACCTGGTTCCAAGGCTTCTTAACAAAACAATCTTATCAAGTGGTCTATGAAGGGAACTACTCTAACTCTTGGAAAAGCCCTTCGGGAGTTCCTCAGGGTTCCCCTCTATCTCCCACTTTGTTTAATATCTATATCTCTTCCTTAGGTAACCTACTACAAAAGCTAAACCTAATTTATTATATATACGCTGATGACATCTCTATCCTAATTCCAGTGACCAACGTGACCAATGCCACCTCAAAACACATCTCCCACATCATGACTGAAATTGAACAATGGACTATCAATTTTAAACTGAAACAACTCAGAAAAGACGAAAATTTTCTTGGCAAGCCCAAAGGACAAAATCACTACAACATCAATACATCTAAACGGTCACGAACACCCAATATCTAAAATTATAAAAATACTAGGAGTCACCCTAGATACCCATCTGACCTTGATCGAACACACAAATTCGGTGACAAAAAAGTGCTTCTCCACACTTTGGAAATTAAAAACCATAAAAAAATACTTTGACCCTTTATCTTTCAGACTACTGGTACAGTCACTGATTCTGTCCACCCTGGACTACTGCAACATCATTTATGTGGGTATTCCTAAAAAACCCTGAGAAAATTAAGAATAGTTCAAAATACTGCCGTCCGCTTAATATTCGGACTAAAGAAAAGTGATCATGTTAGTCCCTTCTACAAACTGCTGCATTGGTTACCAATTGAGGCTCGAATTTTATTCAAATTCTCTTGCTTTTGCTATAAACTGGTGTGGGGAATGGCCCCCAACTATTTACTACCACATTTCAAACTTTATTCCCCCACAAGGATAACCAGAAATCACAACCTCTTTGCCTACCCGAAGATTACAGGCTGCAGATACCGAACCTTTCTAGATAGAACATTCAAGTTTCAAGCTGGTTGGCAGCAAACTTGGCTAGGCTACTTCATAGACGGCACCAGGTTGACATACGGCACTTTTTGAAAAGAATTAAAGACCACTCTGTTCAAAAAATTTATTTCATAGCTAGACTTCCTCCCCCCCTCTCAAAGCTACCGCTCACCATACTGAATCCACTTTTTCCCCATTAACGGTACTTTGTATTCCGTATTCTCTGACTCTTCAATGTCTTCTTCACCATTTGTATTCTGTTAATCGCTGGCTTTCCAACCATTTCAATGTAATATGTTAAAATTATATTGTAATCTATGTATATCATTCTTCTTGCCAATATGCACCATTGTAATCTCTGATCGCTCTGTGACCTCTTCTCTATCTGTATGTTGTAATTCACTGACTGTATAGCTATTCTTCTCCGAACCGCCTAGAAGTCGCAAGATTAAGGCGGTATAGAAAATAAAGTTATTATTATTATTATTAAATTGCTTGTATGCAAATGCAAGGAGCCTAAGGACCAAAATGGGAGAACTGGAAGTCACGGCCAAAAAAGGGGACCTAGACATCATTGAAATCACGGAAACATGGTGGACTGAGGAAAACAAATGGGACGTAGTACTGCCAGGGTACAAACTCTATAGGAGAGACAGGACACACAAGAAGGGTGGAGGAATAGCACTATATATAAAGGACATCATTCACTCGACCAGAGTGGATACGACACCAAAGGCGGAAGGATTGGAATCATTATGGATTAAACTACCATGAAGAAATGGAGCTGACATAAAATTGGGACTGTATTATCACCCATATGGACAAACAGAAGCGAACGACGAAGAACTGGAAGTAGAATTGAGGCGGGAATGCAAAAGCGGAAGTGTGATGGTAATGGGGGATTTTAACTAACCCGGGATAGACTGGAGTATTGGAAACTCCAACTGTGCGAGGGAAGCAGAATTCCTAGAGGCTGTGAGGGAATTCATGGAACAGCTTCATGGAACAGCTTGTCAAGGAATCAACGTGAGGGGATGTCACTCTCGACCTAATCCTTAACGGGCTAGGGGGACCTGCAAAGGAAGTGGAAGTAGTAGGACCACTAGGAAACAGCGATCACAACATGATCCGGTACAAATTAGAAGTAGGAATATCAAAAGTGAAGAGAACCACAGCGACAACGCTCAACTTCAAGAAAGGGAACTACGATGCTATGAGAGCAATGGTGAGAAAGAAACTCAAAAACAACTCAAAAAGGATGGAGACCATAGAGAAAGCCTGGGCCCTATTCAAGGACACGGTGCAAGAAGCACAAAACCTGTACATCCCCAGGTTTAGGAAAGGGTGCAAAAAAATTGAACAAAAGACCCGGTATGGATAACAAATGAAGTGAAGAAAGCGATAGGAGACAAGAAAAAATCATTCCAAAAATGGAAAAAGGACCAAACTGGGGAGAACTGGAAGGAACACAAAAAACACCAAAAAGAATGTCACCGAGTGGTTAGGAAAGCAAGAAGAGAATATGAAGAGAGGCTGGCTGGGGAAGCAAGAAACTTCAAAACATTCTTCAGATACGTTAAAGGGAAGCAACCAGCAAGGGAGGAAGTAGGACCGTTGGATGATGGAGACAGAAAGAGAGTGGTAAAGGAGGAAAAAGAGGTAGCTGATAGGTTAAACAAGTTCTTCTCGTCAGTCTTCACAAGCAAGGACACATCCAATGTACCAGAACCCAAAGAGATCATAAGTGGAGATCAAGAAGAAAAACTGTCGCAAATAGAGGTAAGCCATGAGGATATCCTCCAACAGATAGATAGATTGAAAAGCAACAAATCACCAGGCCTGGACGGAATCCACCCAAGGGTACTAAAAGAACTAAGAAACGAAATAGCGGAAACACTCTGACAAATTTGTAAACTATCTTTGAAAACTGGGGAGATCCCTGAGGACTGGAAAATAGCAAATGTCACACCTATCTTTAAAAAGGGATCGAGGGGTGACCCAGGGAACTACAGGCCGGTAAGCTTGACCTCAATTCTGGGCAAGATGGTAGAAGCACTGATAAAAGACAGCATCTGTGAGCACATAGAAAAAAATGGACAACTGAAAGCGAGCCATCATGGCTTCTGCAAGGGAAGATCGTGCCAAACGAACTTACTGCACTTCTTTGAAGGGATAAACAGCCAGATGGACAAAGGGGAACCCATAGACATCATTTATCTCGACTTCCAAAAAGCCTTTGACAAGGTACCCCATGAGCGGCTACTTAGGAAGCTGTGGAACCACGGGGTGGAAGGGGACGTATACAGATAGATTAAACACTGGTTAGCAGGCAGAAAGCAAAGGGTTGGAGTCAAGGGCCACTACTCGGACTGGAGGAGGGTCACGAGCGGTGTTCCACAGGGGTCGGTGCTTGGACTGCTGCTGTTCAATGTATTCATAAATGACTTAGAAACGGGAACGAAGTGTGAAGTTATAAAATTTGCGGATGACACCAAACTCTGTAGCAGGGTTTGGACTGCGGAAGAATGTGAAGACCTACAAAGGGACCTAAATAAACTAGAAGAGTGGGCAAATAAATGGCAAATGAACTTTAATATAGAGAAATGCAAGGTCATGCATATAGGAAAAAAGAACCCGATGTTCAGCTACAAAAATGGGGGGATCAGTGCTAGGGGAAAGTAACCTTGAAAAAGACCTGGGTGTGCTGGTGGACACAACAATGAAATCAACGGCACAATGTGCAGCAGTTTCAAAGAAAGCAAACAGAATGTTGGGTATTATTAAGAAGGGTATTACAGCCAGGAAGAAGGAAGTCATCATGCCGCTGTATTGTGCAATGGTGCGCCCGCATCTGGAGTACTGTGTCCAATACTGGTCACCGTACTTCAAGAAGGACATGGCAATACTTGAGAGGGTTCAGAGAAGAGCGACGAAAATGATAAAAGGTATGGAAAACCTTTCATACGCAGACAGGTTAGAAAGGCTGAGGCTCTTCTCCCTGGAAAAGCGGAGACTCAGAGGAGACATGATAGAGACTTTCAAGATCATGAAAGGCATAGAGAAGGTAGAAAGGGACAGATTCTTCTGTCTGTTGGGAACCACAAGAACAAGGGGGCACTCGGAGAAATTGAAAGGGGACAGGTTTAGAACAAATGCTAGGAAATTCTTTTTCACTCAAAGGGTGGTGGACACCTGCAATGCGCTTCCGGAGGTTGTAACATAGTAACATAGTAGATGACGGCAGATAACGACCCGAATGGTCCATCCAGTCTGCCCAACCTGATTCAATTTAAATTTTTAAATTTGTTCTTTTTAGCTTTACCCAGTACTTTGCTTGGGTTCCAACTGCCAAAATCTCTGTTAAGACTTACTCCAGCCCATCTACACCCTCCCAGCCATTGAAGCCCTCCCCAGCCCATCCTCCACCAAACGGCCATATACAGACACAGACTGTGCAAGTCTGCCCAGTATTAGCCTTAGTTCAATATTTAATCTTATTTTCTGATTCTAGATCCTTTGTGTTCATCCCACGCTTCTTTGAACTCAGTCACAGTTTTACTCTCCATCACCTCTCTCGGGAGCGCATTCCAGGCATCCACCACCCTCTCCGTAAAGTAGAATTTCCTAATATTGCCTTTGAATCTACCACCCCTCAACCTCAAATTATGTTCTCTGGTCAGTGGCGTACCTAGGGTATGTAAATCAACACTTTCAATTGGTGACTACTATGTTTGTAGGACAAAATAGTAATGAAGTTTTGCAGAGAAATATATATGTGAGACTAGTATCAACTCTAAATATGCTCAAAAAGAAGGAAAAAAGCCTCAGAAAGAGGTCCTCCCACCGCCACAAAGGTGGATATCAAGGTGGTTAAACGGTAACCTCACAGGCAAAACCTTCATTGATATGAGTAATTTGAGCAAAAACTTGTGCTTCACATATATAAATAAATTGATAGATAGAGGAAAAACCACTTATCTTAAACTGATCGGCACACCGACGGAGGCCAGCGTTTCACCGACAAGTTGCATCAGGGTGTGACCCGACCGAACAGTCTGCAAAACAGAGAAAAACAAAGGAAACTTCAGCAATTTCTCAATAAGTTTTGACTTTTATGAATATTAACTCGTACCTTAAGAGAGCGGAAACTACCGCTTCAAAAGAGTCCAAAAAAGATGGCTGTCATGGGGCGGCTTTAGAATTCTTGAATTTAAATACCCCCGGTGTGACATCACTACCGGAAGTAAATCTAAAAAGACGTAACAGCTGAGAAAACGTAACATCTGAGAAAAAATCAGACAAGGTGAACCAATGCCATAAACCAGAAAACACAAAAACGTGCCCTTTCCACTGTGTGTTACTGTTTTTCGTTTTTATTAGTTTTAAGAATTTTTATTTTTATTATTACTTTTGTTCTTATTTTTGTCATTATTTTTTCTCTTATCTCTACATTCATAAATCATTAAATCATGATAATTATCTTATGATGTTATTTATGTGATGAAGAAAGCCCAATACCAAAAAGGATGTAAAAAATATGAAAAAGTTCTTATATACTGATGGCTTTAGTAAGTTTAGTAAAATGCATTCCACTCGAGTCTTTGATTCAGACCGACAGGTTCTTCACTGTTTAATAAATGGATCCAAAATTGTTCAGCACGTAATAGCTGAGTTTGACGATTCAAAGTTCCTTCCTTGATATGATCAATGGCATAGCATCGTAAATCTTCAAAACGATGGTTTTGCCTGTGAGGTTACCGTCTAACCACCTGATATCCACCTTTGTGGCGGTGGGAGGACCTCTTTCTGAGGCTTTTTTCCTTCTTTTTGAGCATATTTAGAGTTGATACTAGTCTCACATATATATTTCTCTGCAAAACTTCATTACTATTTTGTCCTACAAACATAGTAGTCACCAATTGAAAGTGTTGATTTACATACATTGGTTTTCAATATATCTGTGTTTTTGTACCTAGGATATGTGGCACCCGGGGCCCATAATTTTTTGATACCCCCCCCCAAGTAAAAAAATATTTTTTGTAATAACCATGAAACTGAATAAATGGTCATAATAGAAACAGGCAGTGAAAATTTTCTTTTATTGAACCTCATATATGTAACCATTATTCCAAACATACCATAACATAACATAAATTATGTCTGAATTGTCATGACATCAGAAGTACATATGGAGTAGTTGCAGGTGATGATTGGGACAGTTCTGATTGTGTTAGTTCGGTTTTATGTGTTTTTGAATAGAAGGGTTTTTATTTCTTTTTTGAAGGTTTTGTAGTTTGTGGTCGAGGTCAATAGGTTGTAGAGTTGGGGGTCGAGTGTTGCAGCTCGAATGGCTAGGAGGTTGTCAAACTGTTTTTTTCTTTTGACGTTTTTGGTTGGAGGGTGTGTGAATGGTGCGTGAGTTCTCCTATGTCTGGTTGAGGTGAATTGAATTATTTAGCTGAAGAAATTAGTTACCCCCCCATTCCACACACATTAATTCTCTTCCATTTTTGTTCCCATTATAAAAAACACTGATAAGTTCTCAGAAAAAAAATACATTTAAATAAGAAGTGAAAACAAAGGCCCCTACAGATGAGAACATAACATAAGAATAGCCTAACTGGGTCAGACCAATGGTCCATCATGCCCAGTAACCCATTCTCATGGAAGCCAATCCAGGTCACTAGTACCTGGTCAAAACCCAAAGAGTAGCAACATTCCATGCTACCGATCCAGGGTAAGCAGATGTTTCCCCCATGTCTTAATAACAGACTATAGACTTTTCCTCCAGGAATTTGTCCAAACCTTTCTTAAAACCAGCTACGCTATCTGCTTTTACCATAACTTCTGGCCACTTCATTTTTAAGCTTAGATCTTTTCTTCTAAACAGAGACCTTGCTAGATGTCAAATACAGCACAAGGTAACTTCACACGGACTTAGCTGTGTAGGAAATGTGAATCTCCTCATACACCCACCATATAGTGCAAAAATGTGCAAAGGTCTGTTTTTTTTCTTTCGATCACTACATAGCCTAATGCCACACAAGCAGCCCTGTTACAAACATATTCTGAAGGTTAATGCTAAGGTTAACAAAGTTTCCTTCCTTGGACCAGAAGGAGATACTGACAAACCACTGGAAGAGATCCCAAAACAACTATCCAGGAACAACACCCAAAGACCCACTCAGTGTGTAAACCAGTTGAGTGGAGTGGACTAACTGGGGGGTGGAAATGGGCCCGGAGTTTGCTCAGCAGAATTTCCCAGATCACCTCTTCCTCTCAACACATTGACACGCTGCCACCACCACCACTAGAATCACTTCACCGGGTAGGCCAGCAATGTTATAAACTTTATAAAAAATATAATGGAAAAATTCTATTCAAGTGACCAAATGAAGTTAAAACTAACGAAAGATGTAGGAACACTTGTGATATATAATGTGCGTTTTTATAAACAAGGGAAAAAAGACCTCAAAATACCCCTTATATGTGATCAATGAAGTCACAACATTTTCGGGGTGGGTATCATCACTGGTCAAAAACCCTTGATTTTTATTTTTTTAAAGACTATTTTTTATATGCTTTTGTGATTTACTTTCACTTTAAGTCTAACTGTGACTATTTCAAAATTTTCTTTTTATTGAATGAACATAAATATAACCAGCATCTTTTATAACAAGTATTCACATAATTTTTGTTTTGTTCTAATGTGAAATACTGAAAAAGCACTTATCTCAAGAACCCGATGGAGGCCCAGCCTGTTTCGCACTGATGGGCTTCTTCAAGGGTGATGATAAGATTTATAATGGTGTATTTAAACCTGTCTGAACATGTCCCGGCCCCATGGTGTTGTCATAGTGATGTATGTCTTAGATCTTTAACAGCTGTTAACATCAGAAATAAAAGTTCTCACAGTTGTTAGCAACAGAAATAAAGGTTCTCAAGCCATCAAACAAAATGACTGTTTAAGGCTCGTAGATTGAGTTACTTTCTTAAAGATCGTGATGTAGAAAAAGAGGGTTACCCGAAGACAGAAAAACTGTACGAATCAGACAAAGAAAACATGGACCCCTTTAACACGCAGGTAACTGAAAAAAGGCCTACCAAGAGGTCTTGTAACTTTCTTAAAGACTGTAATGCGGAGAAAGAGGGTTACCCACCGGCTGAAAAACCGATTGACGCGACGGCAGATACCGGGGAGCATACACATGAATTAACAGATTCTGAAATACAAGAGTTTCCAGATGCTCAAAAGCTATATGATACGGACACAGAAAATGAAGATGTAGGCTATGAACTACCAGAGGATTATACTTCAGATATTGAATTTTATGAAGCTGCCGCTGACGCCGAAGCAACAGACATGTGGAAAAGCCAGGATCTTCCACGGTAAGAGAGAGACACACACACATTTTATTACCAGGGGGTTACTGAAGGGTTTATGAATCTGAATGTGTTCGTGTGTTTTAAAAAGGAAAATTTACTTCTGTATGTTTTTTTGTTTTTTTTTTGTAGGGAAGTGGCGGATCTTCATGATCACAGAAACCTGTGGACAAGGTGTACATACCGATGATAAATCTAACCTGTTTGTGTTTTTTCTGCTCGTTTCAAAGAGAACCAGCGGTGAATGAACATAAACCTGAAGATTCTTGTGATTATGGTCTGTGGACCGGCATAGGCCTTTCCAAAACACCAACAGAACTTAAATCAGTTATAAAGGTAGCTGTATACTGCATTCTAAATAAATGTCTGCAAGGCATGAAGGATGAAGATTGTGGAGCCTGCTTAATACGTGCTGGGGGTCAAAAACACCACGATTGCTTGATATGGGGACAAAAGGAAATACGAGAGAAACTCAGGAAAACTTGTGACATGCTGTGCCTAGAACGTGTAGTAAATGTAGTCACTTTTGTAGGCTATAAAATGAAAATTCTGATGCTTTGTAATGAAAGCATTAATATAATCATTGATTTAATCAGAGATATTAAGACCTCTATAAACGGGCCACGACTACTCAATAGATTGGTCAATTTCATGAGAGATGGTGAATATGTAGAGATTGTAAATGATTTAATCCGTGACACTGATTATAAATCATTCTTCAAAAGAAATGCTTTTTAAAACATGTTTGGACTTCGACAAATCGACCTCTCATGTCCTCCAGAGTCTCACAGTCAATGTTCTTTGTTATGTGGAATGCAGTTTGGACCCCGTTTCGCATGTGGAAAGCCAAGTTAAAACCAGATCCCCTATGTTAGAACTGTCTGAAGGAACCTGGCACTCTTGATCACATGCTTTATACATGCACTGAGGTTCGCTCTTTTTGGTCTCGTATTTGAGTCACTGTTCAATCTATTACATCCTGCTCAGCTAATATCTCCATGGATATTATAATTCTTCGATCTCAACACCCCTGTTTTGCTCTTTCACAATGTCCAGCCAAACTTATCGACACCATGTTTGTGACTGCTCTTATGCACATTTTGAAAAACTGGAAGTCATCTTCATTACTGGACCACACCTTTTGGTGGAATTCCCTAAGCATGTATCATAAATATGAATCATATGCATATGAAAAGAAATGCCTATCCAAGCTCTCTTCACAGTTGGTATGTCCTAAGTCACCCTGGTCATTTCTTGACATGTATGTTCACTCTGCTGGATAGACACTCCTGTCTTCTTCTCCTTTTTTCCTTTCTTCTTTCCCTTTTCTCTTCTTCTTCCTTTCTTTTCTGCGCTTCATAGCAGTTTTATTGTTCTGGTTCATTCATAATGCCTACAGTTTTTGGTACTTATTGAACTGAATGTATATGTTTAATGGCTTGTTTTTGTTGACTATTATTTATTTATTCAGTTGGATTAAGGCATTTGTTTACTGTTTCTTATACTTATGCTGCCTTTTGTACTTTTAAAATATTCAATAAAAAAATTGAACTAAAAAACCCCCAAAAAACCCATGTTTTTTATTCTTGGTATTGTGGGAAATACAGTGTGTAAACAGCATGTTTGTTTGTATAAAAGTTTAAACATTTTATTGTTGTAAAATAAAGATTTTTTTTTAAAACAAAAAAAAAATACAAAATGTGTGTTGTGTTTTAGGAATGACTAGCCACGTGAATTATCAGCTCAAACTAAAACAATAGAAGGTGTGACAGGTTATAAGGAACTAGGCTCTAGACACGTAGGGGTCATTTTGATATCTAAAATGACTAACCAAGACAAACAAGCTCTAGCAGAGGCCTTAGACATACAATAAAGCCTTTGTGAATGGATAACCTCTATAGAGGGTTGTAAGTGTATAAAAATAAGCTGTGAGAAGACCACGTGAGTAGAAAAGGGGCTTTTATTTTTGGTTTTAGGGATATCATTTTTTCTTTCTCTGAATCTATCATTGCATTTAAAAAACAGGAACGGGGATCTTATGGTAGAAATAAACTATCTCTTACCAGAAAAAGACAACAGATATTAAACAGTAAGTGACAAATGTATTATCTGGCATATATGTTGATTTTTAAAAAGAGCATCTACAAAACATTCTTTTTTTTACGTTATGATTAGACCAAGAAACGGCTGGAGAGCCAACACCTTCTACATCGACAAGTTCTAACCAATAACTGGCTCCTTACCGAAAGCCAAAAGATAAACGAAATAGTAGGTATCCTGGTTTTATAAGGAGACTAGGGTTAAAAGAAAATGTCATTACTTTAATAATGGTTGATCAAGAAAATATTAGGCAGTCAGATCCTCAAGGATGGGGAAAAAGTATTAACGGTTATGCTATGTTATAAATTGTAGATAGGGAAAAGGTTAGAAAGTCGCAAGCAGATACCATGAACCTGACGGAAAAGTATAACAGGAAAAGATCACATAGTGAAAGCTTCTTAGACGGGGAACTAGAGCCCAAAGGTGCTTACAAGAAACCAAAAGATAAACGAAATAGTAAGTATTCTGATTTTGTAAGGAGACTAGTGTAAAACAAAATGTCATTACTTTTATAATGGTTGAAGAAAAAAATGTTAAGCACAGACAGATCCTCAAAGGGGGAAAAAGTATTAACGGTCATGCTATGTTATAAATTATAGATCAAGAAAATGTTAGAAACGTCACAAGCAGATACCATGAAGCCGACAGAAAAGTCTAACAGCACAGAAGCACAGCCGGACAGCACAGAAGGAGAATGTTATGAAGTTGATAATATTCTGATAGCAGCAAAGTGTCAGAGGATGGTTCAAATAAGGGTGCATTAGGTCCTTCTGAAGATTCAGAACCAATCAGCTATGTCCAATTTGTGAAAAGATGGGATCGTAAACTGGACAAGTTTCATAATGTACTTTATTCAGAAGAATTTCGTTTCATTAATTTAGACAGGATAACATCATTACGTGAGGCTCAAAATGCTATATGCCAAGGCATTCAACATATCCTGGACGATGTTAGCAACAGAGTATCGCCCGGTGACTACATACAAGTGCATCTACATTCATCACTTTTTCACAACTCCTTGTTTTCTGGTAAATTAAATCCTGAATCGCTAGATGCTGATGATTTCTTAGACCAGGTTGCTAAACTCCTTCAAAGTCACAGAGAAATACAGGTCTGTGATTTATTCCGTGTTGTACTTGTAATAAGAAACAAGTGTGGTGGGGGTCGTAGGGTGTTAAAATCTATACTGTTTAGCCAGATTTTGCAGAAAAAAAGGATGTATTTAATAGATTTGAATAACAGGCAATAACCTGTGTTTTGCCGGTAGCCTTACAGCACTTATGTCCCCCGTAAAACTCACAGATGCTGAACTGTTAATAGGTGCTGAAAAGCTACATAATGATTTGGGGTGGTCGGTACATAAAAAAGTCATGCTCGATGATGTAGCAACCATAGAACAACATTTAAAGATAAATATAAGAGTTGTGTTTTATACAAACTTATGGTGTTGCTTTAAAACATCAGATCAACCCGTTTATCCAAAAACGGTTTTCTTATTGCTACCTGACAATCATTTATACGGCATAACCGATGTCAAAAAATTCTACGGGGAGCGTAATTTCTGTACTTTTTGCCAGAAGCCCTATAGTCACGACCACTCCTGTACGTTATGGTGTCATCTTTGTTCGACACAGACGTGTTTGAACAATGACGGTATACATCAGAGGTGTCCTAATTGCAAGATGTGTTGTCGCTCTAAAGACTGTTTAGATAGACATATGCAGCTGGCTCAGAAAAAAGAAGTGGAGTGTTTATCTAAAACACTGTGTCTGAAATGTGAGTCCTATGTGAACGAAAAACATAAATGTAAGGGTAGGATGTGTAAGCTATGCCGTGAACCCTTAAGCAGTGATGACATACACTTATGTTTTATGACACCCATCGATAAACTCAAAACATCTGAAAAGTATATTATTTACGATTGCGAATGTATGCAGGAAACGGGCTGGCACATTCCTAATTACATATATGCTGAGGACTTGTACGAAACAAGAAAATGGGAATTCAAGGGTCTTGAGTGTATTTTTGCCTTTATACAGATTTTTTGTGACAAAAAATTTAAAGACTATACCTTCATAGCCCATAATCCCAAAGGCTATGATGGGTATTTTGTTCTTAGCCAACTGTTAAAGGAAAAGATGGACACAGATCTGTTGGTTCAAGGTGGCAAGCTTTTACAAATCACAGTAGAATCTTTAGCTATTCGATTCATAGACTCTCTAAATTTCCTACCTATGAAACTTAGCAAACTTCCAAAGGCCTTAGGTTTTCCAGGCTGTAAGGGTTATTTCCTACATTTTTTTTAATACTCAGGAAAATCAAAACTATGTGGGGCGTATGCTGGATATGGAGCATTATGGTGTGGGAAACATGATGCCTGAAGAAAAAGAGGAATTTTTAAAATGGTACAAGGACAACCAGCACAAGATGTTTGATTTGCAAAAAGAGCTGGCTTATTACTGTCAACAGGATGTGGCTATTTTGCGACAGGCATATGTTCTCTCCAGAGCAGAAATCATGAAAATGACACAGAAAGATGTGGTTGTAGAACGTGAGGGTATTTCAGAAATTCTAAGGAATTGTTTAGACCCTTTCCAATATATAACCCTAGCCTCTGTATGTATGGCCATGTTCAGATTTATGTTTTTAGAACCCAAGACAGTGACACTCATCCCCCCGAATAACTATCACAGACACAAAAAGAGATATTCATCCCCGTCTATCCAATGGTTGCTGTATCAAGAGGCTACACAAAATATACAGATCATGCATGCTCTAAACGGGGGTGAAAGAAAAGTGGGGTCTTATTTTCTTGACGGTTACGCTGTTATTGATTTTACATGAATTCTTCATGTATTGGGGTCATATATGATTCTCAGCGGTCTCTCAGACTCATAGATGCTTCTACTGTCATGATTCATGGTTTCCAATAATCTCCCCATGGTCGCATAATATCCTCTCTGGATTGTAAATTGGTGTACATATCCTTCTCCAGAGGTGACAACGTACTTTATGTCTTCCTTAATATTTTCCCAAGTATGTGCGTATTGTATTTCCATCAGCCCCGCTTCCCACAGCCCCTGTAAGTCCAAAGGCCTAGCTATTTGTATGGTAAAATTAGAACTGGTATTATGGGGAAACATAGCTGCCGAAGCATTGCTAGGCAGTGTGATATAAAAGCCACCGTCATTCTTTTTTTTTTCCCCTCTGTGTTGCTTCAAAAGACAAAATCAGATGTCTTGAATCTCTGAGGCCTTCACACAACTGTTAAATTTATCAGGCCACCCTTTCCATTTCACGAGACAAATTTTGTTCTTACCCCCACCTTTTACCTTTAGAATCTTTTCGATACGGTATATTCTGTCCTCTAGAGGCTTGACTTTTAGTAATTCTTCAGGATAAAAAGAACCTTGTATAGCTTCGCTATCGTAATCCTGTATCTTGTATATTGTTCTCAGACCCCTGTTTAAAACATATTTTATTATAAATATCTCATCCGTCCATATCTGCTCGTAACCTTTCTCAAATTTTCCTTTAATTTTTGATAGCCTCACATGGTCTCCTTTCATTAAGAGATCCTTGGTGGGATCGCGTTTGATGTTACTGCCGTAGACTGTTTTCCAAATCTGCAAAGAGTTTGAGGGTGTCACATCTACAGGCTTCGCCTGTATCGTTCTGTGAAAACTATAATTATAGCTGTGCACTATAGCCTGTAGGACGTCTTGATAAGTAAAGGTATTATGGGCTGTAAAATACCTCCACATTTTGGATTTTAAAGTCCTGTTAAATCTTTCCAGTACAGCTGCTTTAACATCATTATGGGTCACAAAATGACTAACACCTTTTTGTTTTAATAAATTCTTCAGAGACTTATTTAAAAATTCTTTACCCTTGTCTGTTTGAAGTTTTTCAGGTGTACACCCTAAATTAAATATTGTTTCAAAAGCTTTGGTAACTTCGTGACCGTTTTTTGTTTTTAAACTCACGACCCATGCATATTTTGACAGGATACCTATTACCGTTAAGATGTATTTGTAACCGTTGTTATAACGGGTAAAGGCTGACATGTCGACTAAGTCACTTTGCCACTGTCTGTCAACTTCTGACACCATTGTTTTATTTCTTTTAAAATGGATTCTAGCCAGTCTGTGTAAATTGTATGCGTTTTGACCGGTGATCCAGTCCACTACGTCTTTTCTCCGGACTGTAATATCGCTCTTTTTAGCCGCTTGAAGTAGAGGGTTAATGCCTCCATAGTTTCCTGCCGCTTATGGATTATAATAAATTTGCTTCAATAAAGATTCTTTCATGTTCCATTCAGCTCTGACAGCTTAGCTCTAAATTAAAAAAATAGGTCTTAAAACTCTGCCTTTTTTAACAGACCCCTGTTAGGTGAGAGCTGTTTTTTTTTTTTTTTTCAGATTGTTAAGACAACAGTAAGGGGCCGGGCCATGTTCAAACATGTTTAAACACACCTCCACCTCTCCCCCCCTTGGCTTTATCAGGGGGGCTGCAAGGGGCTTATCAGCTGTCCCCATTAACCATTAGCTCAGAATTCCTACTGAAAGTGTGATAAAACCAGAAAAGAAAAAAAATATAAATAAATGCAGCCTTTTCTCAATTGTTTCTGCCCCTGGTCTGTTTTAAAAAACAGGAAAGATTTTGTGAATATCTTTTGTTTTGTGATCTGCTCTATCCATCAGCTCTTAAACCATGTCTTTTAACTAAAAAAACTGTTAAAATAAAGACACTTCTTTTTTCTGGCCACATCATTTCCGGGAAGGTTTTGACTAAGTCTGTTTCCCCTATTTCCGCCTACGTGGTCAGAAAAGCGCATTTCCGACGCTTCATTTACCCTATTTCCGCCTACGTCATCAGAATGTTGTAACAAAGCCCCTACCTCACGATCCTCATTGTGGGGCTCTGTTCGCTTATAATTCACCCTGACGTGCTTCCCCAAAGGTAGGAAGCCCTGCTGGATCCTTCTTCATTCATGGAACGGAAAAATCAAAAAGAATCAGTTCATGGTTCTATTCAAAACAGTTTATTGAACCCAGGCATGAGAGTCTACTTGCTCACAGTTTAGACTCTGCCCTATAAACTTAGTCCAAACAAAACAAAAATGAAGCTGATACAAAAAGGCATATTACAGCTCACACCTTCATCCAGGTAGGTCAAAATCATAACAAAATTCACAAGGTTAATATTGTTCCAAGCCAACAATGAAAGTTCAAAATGTTGCTGCCTTTATGTTTCGCCAGGCCAACAACAATCCAGACAGCACTCCCAACAGTGCTGAGATCAAGCCTTCAGAGTAATCTGGCTTGGACCCCAATCAGCTCAGCAAAGCTAATGGGGGAGGGAAGCAAGTGAATTCACCTTTAAACTTTCTGAAAACAGAATGCCACGAATGGCCCCACTAACCCAACCTGGTTGTTTGGTGAATTCGCCCCACCTTGCTTAACATCCCTCAATTATCTTCTTCAGCAGATCTACACATAAACTTCCTGCTTGCTGCTACTTTAAAGTTGAAAACAAAAACGTTTTTTTTTTTTTTTCTTTTTGCTTCAAGACAGCACAGCAGCACAAACCTTAGATAATTCACTTAGCACCTTGTTTTAAGGAACCAACAGTAAGAGTACTACTGTTACCTTGCCCAACACCCAACCCAGCTACTTAGCTTAAATCCATGCCAGAATTCTCAGGCAGATCCTCGGGTTGTGAACATTCCATGGGCTCTGGCACTGCTTGCTGGCTTAGCCCCAGGTCAGTATCTGCTTCCAGCATTTCAATATCCTGGGACTGCAGCCCTTCCTCAGGTGAGCCCTCTCCTGAAGCTGGCTCAGGGAAGACTAACTTTCTCCTTCTGAGAGCAGCCTCTAAATTGCAGCGACGCCCACGCCCTGTTCTCACAGGAGGAGGAGTTAGTTGCACTGCCTGCTTAGGCTTGCATGGCTTCCTGTTAATCACCCTCAGCTGGGGGTCAGCAGAGGGAAAGGGATGACTCAGAGGCTGTTCTACGCCGTTACTCTCTAAACCCTCCACCCCCTGCAGACTGTTTGCTTCAGTGTTAAAGGGGAAGTCCAGCATTTTCCTTCCACTGGGCTTAATCTTATCTCCCTGATTAGCTCTTTGAATTAAAGGGCTAGCTTTTGCACTAGCAAAGCCTGGCACGTGACCAGCTCTAGGGCTAGGTTCGTGACAATGTGCACTTCCGGTAGGGCAGGCACTCCCATTTCCGGTGATGTCATCAGAAAGCGTATTTCCGGGGTCAAACATGCCCCCATTTCTGGTGATATCAGAAAGTGCATTTCTGGGGCGGGACATGAAGGGGCGGGGTCATGGGCAGTGGTGGGGCATGAGGGGCGGGACCATGGGTGGGAGTGGGGCATGGGCAGGGCTACCACCATTTATTCCTATGGGAGGGGTGGGGCCATGGGCAGGGGTGGGGCATGGGCGGAGAGTGGGGCGGGGCAATGGGTGGGCGTGGTGTGGTGTGGGCAAGGCTTAACCTGGAAGTGAATGCTGATTGGTCGATCCTTATTTCTAACAGCTGTCAATCATTTTGACATGAGGTGTACCCATTATACTACTGCCATTTCCATATCATTACTTTTAACCTGGTCAGCTCTCCTGACCAGGGACTGTGCTTTTCTTTTATCCATTACAGGTACAAAGCTGGCTACGGGTTTATCACAAGACATAGACATTTCTTTCTTTCTGTCTGTCTCCCCCTGTCTGTCTTTACTTCTCTCTTACTTTTACCTCCCCCCCTGTTCAGCAGCACCTCTTTCCTGCTCCCCCTGTCGAGCAGTAGCCCTTATTCCTTCCTTTTACCTCCCCCTTGTCCAGCAGCACCCCTTCCCTTCTCCCCCTGTCCAGCAGTAGCCTTTCTCCCTTTTACCTCCCCTCTGTCCAGCAGCACCCCTTCCCTGCTCCCCCTGTCCAGCAGTAGCCCATCTCCTTTCCTTTTACCTCCCCCTGTCCAGCAGTACCCCTTCCCTGCTCCCACCCTTTCCAGCAGCACCCCTTCCCTGCTCCCCCATCCAGCAGTAGCCCTTCTCCATTCCTTTTTCCTCCCTCCTGTCCAGCAGCACCCCTTCTACTTTCCTTTTACCTTTCCCCTGTCCAGCAGTACCCCTTCTCTGCTCGCTGGCCTGCTGTGTACACAAGCATGGTAGCTGCAGTGGTGCCATTTCCCAGCTCGGTTTAGCGGTTGTTATTCCCCCTCTACACGGTCGGTGCCAAGAACAGCTGGAGGCTATGGCCGTCTGAGCTGTCGGAAGGGGGAGAAAGTGGCCTGTATGGGCATAAGGCCATAGTCAGCCATAGGTGAGGTTCTGGGCAGCAGGGAACTGGAATCTGCAATGCCTCTTCCTGTGCCTGTTGCATGTGGGAAGCTCCTGTTCCGCCCTTCCCTTCCTGAAATGAAATAGAGACCATGGGTACTATGATGTTGTGGGCTGGGGATTGAGCCTGGATCTATCTTTTTCTATTGCGGTATTTGGCTCTAGAACTGTGTTTTGGCTTGTGTCCTGAGGCAGGAATGTCACAGTAGTACCCCTTCTCCCTTACCTGCTCCCTGTCCAGCATCCGCTAGGCTGGACAGCCTCAGGGCTTTTGCTAGGCAGGCCGCCTCACATTATTGAAGTGCACCAGCCTAGCAAATGCCCCGCTGCTGGCCCGTCAGAGGTCAGCCGGTGTCGGAGATGGGGCAGGAACGTTGCTGGGGAAACCTCCGCACGTGTTGCATACCGCCTCAGGCTACTACTATGCATATCTGGCACGGAAGCACAGATCATGGAGGCAGGGATCATGAAGTTTGAAGTGCGCATACACGCTTAGGGTTTTATTATGATAGATATTATTAAAAACATAATTACAAATAATGGTGCATTAGGCCCGTCTGAAGATTCAGAACCAATTAGCTATGTCCAGTTTATGAAAAGATGGGATCGTAAACTGGACAAGTTTCATGGTGTACTTTATTCAGAAGAATTTCATTGTATTAATTTAGACAGGATAACTTATTACATGAGGCTCAAAATGCCATACGCCAAGGTATTCAACATATCCTGGACGATGTTAGCAACAGTTTCACCCGGTGACTACTTACAGGTGCATCTCCATTCATCACTTTTTCACAACTCCTTGTTTCCTGGTAAATTAAATCCTGAAGCACTGGATGCTGATGATTTCTTAGACCTGGTTGCTAAACTCCTTCAAAGTCACAGAGAAATACAGGTCTGTGACACTAGGAAGTATTTCTTCACTGAAAGGGTGGTTGATCGTTTGAATGATCTTCCACTTCAGGTAATTAAGACAAGCAACATGCTCGATTTTAAGAAAAAATGGGATAAGCATGTGGGTTCACTTCGTGGAAGTGCTTAGGGGGGGGTCCTTAGAGTGGGCAGACTTGGGCCAGTGACCCTTTTCTGCTGTCATATTCTATGTTTCTATGTTTCTATTCCATGTTGGTGTGCTTGTAATAAGAAATAATGGTGGTGGGGCCCGTAGGGTGTTAAAGTCTATACTGTGTAGCCAAATTCTGCAGAAAAACGGATATATTTAATAGATTTGAATAACACAGGCAATAACCTGTGTTTTGCTGGTAGTCTTAGAGCACTTATGTCTCTGGTAAAACTCACAGATGCTGAGTTGCTAACAGGTGCTGAAAAGCTACATAATGATTTGGGGTGGTCAGTACATAAAAAAGTCATGCTCGATGATGTAGCAACAATTGAACAACATTTAAAGATAAATATAAGAGTTGTGTTTTATACAAACTTGTGGTGTTGCTTTAAAACATCAGATCAACCCGTGTATCTTAAACTGTTTTCTTGTTGCTACACAATTACCATTTCTACAGCATAACTGATGTCAAAACATTCTACAGGGAGCGTAACTTCTGTACTTTTTGCCAGAAGCCTTATAGCCACGACCACTCCTGTACATTATGGGGCTCATAATCAAAAGAGAAAAACGTCCAAAAAAAGGCCTAAATCGGCACTTGGACGAACATTTACATTACATTAGTGATTTCTATTCCGCCATTACCTTGCGGTTCAAGGCGGATTACATCCAAACTAAAAACAAGAATTACATTTCAACTTTGAAGTAATAGAATAAACGATGAGATAAAATGTAAGGGATAATTATGGGTTTTAGATAATGTTTGGGAATTAGAAAAAAATTAGAGAGTACTAAGGGTTTATAGAGTGCTGGATGTTGGGTTAGGATTGTTGTGCTGGATAGGTTTAACGTGTTTTTTGAAGAGTATGGTTTTAATTTCTTTCTTGAAGATTTTGTAATCTGTGGATGAAGATAACAGAGTGGTGAGTTGTTTGTCCAACTTATCTGCTTTGGAGGCTATTAAGTTGTCATAGAGTTTTTTTCATTTGATATTTTTGGATAATAGAATAGTGAATGGGTTCTTCTGTGTCCAAGTGCTGATAATCAAACCGGGTTTTGGACGTATTTCTAAACAACTTAGTCCAAAGCTAAACAGTAGGTGTGTCGAGGGCGGGAGTTGGGCGGGACGTGGGCCGGCTTAGACTTAGTCGTACAGCATGTATAACCGAAAGTTAAACAACAGAGCCTAGAGGAAAGTTGAACGTTTTGATTTAGACCAACTAAAACATGGTCTAAGTCACTAAAACCCACCTAAACTCACCAGATAATCACTGAAAACACATAACACAGACCCCCACACACTACCCCAGTGATCACTAACACCCCCCACCCCAATACAAAATTTTAATCATAACTTGAAATTTCAGCCTCCAGACCATCATCACCTGGCTGCCTAGCATAGGAAAGCCTAGTCGTCCAGTCCAGAGGCAGCTTAAGTCATCTTGGGGGTGGGTTTGAGACCCATAGAGAGATGGACCCATGCCCATAAGCTCCTATAATCACTGCTTTGTTACTGAAACATGTGCACTCCCCTATACACCCCCAAAACCCTTTTGTACTGGCATATAAGTGGCTCCTGCATCCATAAGGGCTATAGGGGTGGTAGATAAGTGGGTCTAGGGGATTCTGAAGGTGGTTTGGGGGGCTCACCGTGACCTATAAGGGAGCTGTAGTGAGGAGAAGCCATGGCACCCTGTTTGTGAAGTTCACAGCAGTGCCCTGTAAGGTACCCCCTATTTAGGAGAGCTTTGCGGGACTCCGCATGAGTTTACCCAACTAAAGGATTTTTTATTGTCACTATAGACATGATATGACCGTTTGCTCAAAAGATCCCGAAACCATTTTAACACATTACCTGAAAGACCAATTGACTCCAGACAGTCAATCAGAATAACATGGTCAACCATATCGAAGGCACTACTTAGGTCTAGTTGCAGAATAAGAGCACCGGTACCCTGACTGAATAAAGTATGGAGGAAGTCCAGTAGTGATGCCATGACAGTTTCAGTGCTGAATCCAGAACGAAAACCAGACTGATTGTCTTGAAGTATGCTAAATTTGTCCAGATACATTACTAGTTCCTGGTTGACCAGTCCTTCCATTAGCTTAACGAATAAGGGAGTGCTCGCAATTGGTCTGTAATCAGATGTCAGTTTGGTAGATTCTCTAGGGTTTTTTACGATTGGGGTGATCAAAATCTGGCCTAAATCCTCAGGGAAAGTACCGGTTAGTAAGAGAGAGGAGAGCCAGTTGTATAACTTGGCTTTAAATGAGACTGGAGCAACTTTCATAATGTTTGGGGGGCAGCAGTCTAATCTGCAGTAGGAAATGGCGTATTTCATGTAATATTTGGAGAATTGTTGCCAGGAGGGGTAGTGAAATTATTCCAGGCCATATCTACCCTAGGGTCATCTTTGTGTTGGGCAACTGGGTAGTTCAAAAGGTTGGTTGAGGAGCCAGCTAGTTTGGATCTCAAATTGATGATTTTGTTGTTGAAAAAATTCATCCAGATCATCTGCAGATGGTGGGGAATCTAGGGTAGAACATGAGAAGGCCTATATGTCAAAGAAATTGTTGATTAATTCAAAGAGATTTCTACTGTTGGTGTTTGGCGATCCGATTGTTTGGACGTAAAAGTTAGTGCGCTTCTTTATTATTAGTTTTTTGTATTCGTTTAATTTTAGTCTCCAATTTGACCACCCCACACTGTCCCCTGATTTCAACCATTGTCTTTCGAGTTTCCGTAATTCCCGTTACATATTTCCTAACTCGGTATCGTACCAGCCATTCAGATTCTTGTTTCTTATTTTTCATAGTTTAGTGGGGGCCATTTTGTTTAATATCAGCGTGCTCTTGTTGGTCCAAGAGTCCGCCGAAAAGGAGTCTGAGTC
Source organism: Geotrypetes seraphini (assembly GCF_902459505.1). NCBI lineage: Eukaryota > Metazoa > Chordata > Amphibia > Gymnophiona > Dermophiidae > Geotrypetes > Geotrypetes seraphini. The sequence continues at coordinate 97,511,536 of NC_047092.1, read as the reverse complement.
TGGGCTAGAAGTTAAGTCATAGTGTGACCAGAATTCTACTGGGTTCACCATACCTCTGTTAGCTACCATTTTTTTAGGTCTTTTTGCCACCTTGGGTTTGGTTGGGGAGCGTCTTACTTGCCAGCTAAATTGGAAACTGCATAAACGGTGGTCTGATCATAGAGAGTCAGTCCATATGGCTTGATTTCAGTAAATCTTGGGATTGACTAGTTCTTTGGTTGAAAAAGTGACTAGATCTAGCTGGTGGCTTTTTTGATGGGTCTTTTATGGAGGCGGCACAAAGAAATCTAATGAAGAAATGAAGGATATTAGATCTTTGGAGTCACCCTGCTCTGTCTGCTCTAGGTGAATGTTTAGATCACCTGTCAGTAGGTTGTGTGGGCCTAGTGTAGAGTTTGTAAGGAGGAATTCGTAGAAAATGTCTTTGGCTGCGGGCCATTTCTTAGGAGGAATGTAGAATAGGGTAATTATTAGAGCATCTTCTAACTGATCTGTCCAGAGTTTACAAGAAATGATTTCAAGGTCCACTGAGGAATTTGAGGCTAGGATTGTGGACTTGAATGATTCTTTTAAGATGATAGCTAATCCTCCCCCTTTACCTCTGCTTCTAGGTAGAGATAAAATTTTAAACCCAGGAGGTAGACATTCACGTATAATAATGTTGTTATCTGAGACCAACCAAGTTTCAGTTAGAAGAACAAAATTGAGGTTGGCTTCTTCCAGCCAGTCTTTGGCCAGCTGTGACTTGTTCCTAATAGAACGTATATTTAAGTAGAAACTGTGAAGATTTTGATGGTAAGGAACATCGGTGGTTACAGAATAGGTAATCTTTCTCAGTTTCTGCTGTCTTTTACAATAGGGTCTGCTAGGTTTTTGTGAGGGGGGGTACATCCGGGATTTGGAAGGGACCCCATTCTGAACAGCTCTAAGATGTTCTGAGTTAGTTGGGCGAGATCTTATATGTACTGGGATAGGGATAGCAAAAAATGCAGCAACTGACCTGCTTTTGTAGCAGGTCCAATAGACCATAAGGACCCAAATCAGATAATTAGAGAGCCATCTTATACAGAGTAGTCAAAGAGACTGAAAGGCTTAAGAGAATAGGTTAGGAATTGTCTGGAGTAATCATGCAGATACTTTATGTGGAAAAGTCATGCTAATGGTTTTGCTGGAGTAGTCATGCAAATACTTATCAGAGTTTTTCCAGTCCGTGGGCCTGCAGGGGTCTTCCAGGGCAGAAGTAGAGATCTCTCAAGCAGGCACAGGTTGTTGAGAAGAACTTGTGGAGATGTGCAGAAGTTCTCCATAGCAGTCCCCTTGTAGCTGGGGGGAGGAAGTGGCAGCGGAGTAGTATCTTTCACTCGTTTGGACGTGCCAGGCTACAGGAGGGGAGGAGCTGTAGAGCAAGGGAGTTTGGATATGCGCGCCTTTGCCATGCACCTTAGCTAGCATGCCAAATGACTAAGCGTTGTTCCCTCCTCCGAATTTGAATGCTCCCGGATAGACAGGAGGGGCGGAGTAAGCTCTCACGCCCTGAAGGGGAAGGGGGCCACAGTAAAGCTCCATGCAGGAGCCGGTCCAATCGTCGGTGGATGTGGAGGGGAGGCTGCAGCAGAGCTCTGTGCAGGAGCCGGCCCGATCGTCGGTGGATCTGTTGAGGAGGCCGTTCCCTCCTCCAAATTTGAATGCTCCCGGCTAGACGGGAGGGGTGGAGCAAGCTCGCACGCCCTGAAGGGTGAAGGGGGCCACAGTAAAGCTCCGTGCAGGAGCCAACCCGATCATTGGTGGATATGGAGGGGGGGCCGCAGCAGAGCTTCATGCAGGAGCCGGCCCGATCGTCGGTGGATCTGTTGAGGAGGCCGTTCCCTCCTCCGAATTTGAATGCTCCCGGCTAGACGGGAGGGATGGAGCAAGCTCGCACACCCTGAAGGGGGAAGGGGGCCGCAGTAAAGCTCCGTGCAGGGGCTGGCCCGATCGTCGGTGGATGTGGAGGAGGGGCCGCAGCAGAGCTCCGTGCAGGAGCCGGCCTGATCATCGGTGGAGGAATTTTTGAAATGGTAAAAAGACAACCAACATAATACATTTAATTTGCAAAAAAGAGCTGGCTTATTACTGTCAACAGGATGTGTCTATTTTGTAGCAGGTCTGTGTTTTCTACCAAGCTGAAATCATGAAAATGACAGAGAAAGATGTAGGTGTAGATTGAGAGAGTGCTTCAGAAATTCTAACAAGTTGTTTAGACCCTTTCCAATATATAGCCCTAGCCTCGGTATTTATGGCCATGTTCAGATTTATGTTTTTAGAACCCAAGACAGTGGCACTCATCCCCCCCTCCCCCAGATAACTATCACAGACAGAAAAAGAGATATTTATCACCCTCTATTCAATGGTTGCTGTATCAAGAGGATGCACAAAATATACAGATCATACATGCTTAATGTGACCATTTATTTTTTCATCAAAACGGGACATCTATTAATATTCAGTCCCGCCCCCAATCCCACCCTAGCCCCATCTCCAGCCCAACCCTAGCCCCACCCCCAATTTCTTCCATTCATTTTCATGTACTCATAATTTCTTATTAATTTATAATGGTAAATATAAAATATTTTTAAAAAACCACAAAGCACACTGTACGCAGAGAAAATGTTAATCATCATTTACGAGTTTCAGGGTTTTTTCAAAGATGTCAAGGCAGATTACTTTAAAATATGCAATGTCACCTCAGTAACTATAGAAAAATAGACAAATATAGTGCAAAATATAGACAGCAGATATAAATTCTCAAAACAGACACATTTTGATCACTAAATTGATAATAAAATCATTTTTCCTACCTTTGTTGTCTGGTGATTTCATGAGTCTCTGGTTGCACTTCCTTGTGCATCCAATCTTTCTTTCTTTTGCATTCAACATTTCTTTCACAATCCAGCCTCATCCCCTTTGGGTCCAGGTCTCTCTCTCTTTTCCCTCTGTTACCCTCCCCAGATTAAGTGTCAGTTTTCTTTTCTACCTTTGTTCCAGGTCTCCCTCTCTCTCTCCCTCTGTTTGAACCTCCCATAGTCCTGCATCTGTCTCCTGTCTTTCCACTTTCGTCCAAGCCTTTTTCTCTGTAGTCTTTCTAATGTGCTTACAACCCCCCCTTTCTCTGCCTCTTTCTCTCCTTCTTTCCTTCCTCCCTCCTTCCCTCCCAGCAGATTTTAGCATATCTCTCTCCTCCTTTTTTCCCCTCAGATCTAGTATCTGTCTCCTTCCTCTTTACCTCCTCCCAGGTCTGGTATATGTCTCCTCTCTTTCCCCCCTGCTCTGGCATCTCTCTCTCCGCCCCCTTCCTCCTGTTCTTCCTTCTCAATTTATTTTCTGCATCTGTCTAAATTTTTTTTTACTATTCAGTCCTCAATTTCCCTCTTTCACTGTGTCTACCTATAGCTTGCCACCTCTTTCCCTCACCCCTTCCAGTAACTATCCTCTTCCCTCAATCCTGCATGTGCCCTTTTTTTTCTCCTCCCCACTTCCTTCCAGCATCTGCTCCCCCTGTCCCTCACACTTCCATTCAATATCTGTTTCCCTCTCTCTATCCCTTCCATCTACTGTTCACCCTCTATCTTGCCACTTCCATTCACTGCTCTCTGTGCTCTTTCCATCCAGTGTCTACCCTCTCTCTCTCTTCCATATGGCATCTTCTCTCTTTCTATGCTCCTTCCATAAACTATCTATCCCGTGCTCCTTCTCTCCTTTGTACATGATTGATTTCAGCTCTGTCACCTTTCAGTTTTTCTCTCTCTGTCACTACCCCCTCCCCTATGCTCTGGCATCTCTCTCTTCTCTTTTCTTTCCTTCCCACCCCATGATCTGGCATCATCCCTTCCCTGATTCCCGGCATCTCTCTCCTTTCCTTTTCTTCCATCTCTCCCTCCCCCTCCATGCTCTGACATCTCCTTCCTTTCCCCCTTTCTTTTCCCTTGGTCTGGCATACCTTCCTCCTTCCCTCTATGCCCTGGCGTCTCTTCTTCCCTCCAAGCCCTGGCATCTCCTTTCATTCCCTCCCTCTTCCTTTTCCCTCCAGTTGGGTACAGCAACACTCTCCCCAATTTTCTCTCCCTCTGCTCCCTTTCCTCCTCTGCCACCCAAGGCCTGGTGTCTTGAACTTCATCGGGCAGCAACAGCATTCACAATTCACTGCTGTTGCTGGCTTCAGGCCTTCCTCTCTGTCGGGTCCTGTCTTCATGAAAACAAGAAGTAGGCAGGACCCGGCAGAGAGGAAGGCCTGAAGCCGACAACAGCAGCAAATTGTAAACACTACTGCTGCCCAAAGAAGGTAATGGCGCCAGGCCTTGGAGCACTTGAGGCAGACCGCTTCTCCCCCCTCCCAGTCGAACTCCCACTGACCCTCCTATCTCTCCCTCCCAAGCGAACCCTGCCGACCCTCCCAGCAAAATGACCGAGCACCATAGAGAACAACACGGAGAACATATCTGAAGACTTTGGAGCCCTGGGTGAGAAGCTGAGGAGGATGGAAGCGCAGGTGGTCTTCTCCTCGATCCTCCCTGTGAGGGGCAAGGGAAGAGCCAGGAAGGATCGTATCAAGAGGACAAATGACTGGCTGCACAGATGGGCAGGGAGATGAACTTCGGATTCCTGAACCATGTAGAGACGCTGCAAGGACTACAGGGACCAGATGGACTCCACCTGACCAGAAGGGGAAAGAACGTCTTTGGACACCGACTAGCCTGCCTACTTTGTAGGGCTTTAAACTAAGTAAGTTGGGGAAGGGTACCCACTAACGTGCTGGCGCAAGTAACCAACCTGCCGAGGAGATAAGAGGAGCAGCGTAACATAGGGTTCCCTGTTCCGGGAGGAGAAGGGCAGCGTTGTTGAAGGAAGGCATTAAAACACAGAAGGCAGGAGAAAGCAGGAGAAAGCAAGGCTTGGGGAAGCGGCGAGAGTTCGCTCCGCCCCCCCACCGCATCACAGGCAGCGCCGGACTCTCCCTTAAGAGGGAGGAGCCAATGGCGCCCAGCCGTTCGACGCGCGGCAAAAGCGCTCGCCTTAGCGAGAGCGCCTTTGCGAAGGGCCTCAAGAAGGGCCAAGTCACTACACCCAGGAGCACCAGGGAAAGACTGTAAGGTAAGGAAGAAGCAGGTGCAGAAGGAACAATCACACAACCAAAGGTAAGGTAAGGTAGAATGAAGGCAGCACACAAGAAGAAGGCAGCAAGGCAAGAAACAAGCGCAGAAGGAAGTAAGCACACAAGGAACACGTAATCTTAACTGTTATCTTGAAGTAGGAATGACAATGGAAGCAGGGGGAAACCAGAAGATGAGCTTTCCAGTGTTCTGCACAGGCTGTCATATGTATGACTACCTCCCCTCAGGGAGACAGTCATATGTATGCGGTCGGTGTCAGGAGCTGGAAAGCTTGAAGAAGGAAGTCAAGCAACTAGAGGACAAGATACAGGAGCTAGAAGGACTTTATACCACGGAGGACCCAATCAGGACAGCTGAAGACTTCATGAATGAGAGACACATCGAGGAGGAAGTCAGGGAACTCGAGAAATTCATTGAGGAAGCATACAGGAGGGTGGAAGAAAACGAACCTCAGAGGAAAGATGAAGTTATACCAACACCAGCATGGAAGGGCAAACAAGTAACAGATGACCTCAAAGAAGACACCCACAGAGGAATACCACACGAGGGGGAGGAATTGGCTAGTCGATGCCCAGAAGAAGGAGCGAAGCACACGGAGGACATTGACTTGAGACCAAAGCGAAATTTGAAGAAGGGAAAGTCAGCGATCCTAGTGGGAGACTCGATCCTGAGGCATGTGGACAGCCACATAGCAGGAGGGAGAGAGGATCGACTGGTGACCTGCCTGCCAGGAGCGAGAACCAAGGACATCGTGGACAAAATTGGAAAGATCCTGGAAGGAACAGAGACGGAAGAGACTGCAGTAATGATCCACATCGGGACGAACGATGTCAGCAGAAGAGACTACAGAAGAAGCATGCTGATAGAACAGTTCAAGATGCTGGGAAGGAAGCTGAAGATGAGGACCCAGAAGATAGCGTTCTCAGAGATCCTACCGGTACCGAGGGCAGATGTGAAAAGGCAAGAGGAACTACAATCAATAAATGCGTGGATGAGGAGATGGTGTGAGGAAGAAGGGTTCTACTTCGTGAGGAACTGGACAACGTTCTGGGGCAAGAGCAAGTTCTACAGGAGAGATGGACTGCATCTGAGCATGGTGGGAACAAGACTTCTAGCAAACAACGTCAGGAGGGGAATAAAACAGGCTTTAAACTAAGAAGAAGGGGAAAGCCGACAGTCGACCAAGCGTCGATGATTCGGAAGAATGTATCCCATGAAGATACCAAAGGAAAAAAAGCCGGGAAGAAACAATGGACAAATTACAGCAGTCGACTAACCCAGAAGAGGAGGTTAGAAGGAATATAATAAAAGAGAAGAAACTAAAGACCGAAGCACAGGGAAAGGAAATGAAGGCAACAAAATACCAGGAGCTAAATTGCACATATACTAATGCAAGGAGCCTAAGAAACAAAATGGGGGAATTAGAAGCCATGGCCAATGCGGAGGACATAGACATCATTGGAATCTCTGAAACATGGTGGAATGAGGAAAGCATATGGGATACAGCATTGCCAGGGTACAAGCTCTATCGCCGGGACAGGTCAGGACAGAAAGGCGGTGGAAAAGCACTATATATAAAAGAAAGCATACAATCAACAAGAGTGGACACAACAGAGACGACCAACAAGCTAGAATCGCTATGGGTTAAAATATCAAGAAGGAAAGGGCCCGAAATAAAGATAGGCCTATACTATCGTCCACCCGGACAAACCAGAGATATCGATGAGGAAATGGAAGCCGAGATGAAGCGAGAATGCAAAAGTGGTAACACGGTTATTATGGGGGACTTCAACTACCCCGGGATAGACTGGAGTCTTGGAAGCTCAAGATGTGCTAGGGAGACAGAATTCCTAGAGGCTATACAAGATTGCTTCATGGAGCAACTTGTTAGGAACCGACGAGAGGAAATGCCACTCTGGATCTAATCCTAAATGGACTAAGAGGACCTGCAAAGGAAGTGGAAGTAGTGGGACTGTTGGGAAACAGAGATCATAATATGATCAAGTTCAAGGTTGAGGTAGGAATTCTGAAAGGAAAGAGAACCATAGCAACAACTTTTAACTTCAGGAAAGGAAACTACGAAGCAATGAGGGGAATGGTAAAGAAGAAATTTAGGAACACTTCCAAAAAATGGCAAATGGTAGAACATGCCTGGCCTCTTTTCAAGGACACGGTGAGCGAAGCACAAAATTTGTATATCCCCAGATTCAGAAAAGGGTGCAAAAAGAGTCGAACAAAAGACCCGGCGTGGATAACTAAAATAGTGAAGGAAGCAATAGGCAATAAGAGAAATTCATTCAGAAAATGGAAAAAAGACAAAACTGAGGAAAACTGGAAAGAGCACAGGAGGTATCAAAAAGAATGTCACCGTGTGGTTCGAAAAGCCAAGAAATAATATGAAGAGAGACTAGCCAGGGAAGCACGAAATTTCAAACCGTTCTTTAGATATGTTAAAGGGAAGCAGCCGGCTAGGGAGGAGTTGGGACCGCTGGACGACAGAGACAGGAAGGGAGTGGTGAAGGAGGAAAAAGAGGTCGCAGAAAGACTTAACATGTTCTTTTCGTCTGTATTTACAAGCGAGGACACAACCAACATACCGGAACCTGAGCAAATCTTCAATGGAAATCAAGAACAAAAGTTAACATCCATGGAAGTGAGCCTTGAAGATGTGCACAGGCAGATAGAAAAACTAAAAACTGACAAATCCCCGGGTCCGGACGGAATTCATCCAAGAGTTCTGAAGGAACTAAAGGAAGAAATAGCGGAACTACTACAACAAATTTGCAATCTATCCCTGAAAACAGGCATGATCCCGGAGGATTGGAAGATAGCCAACGTTACGCCCATCTTTAAAAAGGGATCAAGAGGTGACCCAGGAAACTACACACCGGTGAGTCTGCCCTCGGTTCCGGGGAAAATGGCGGAAGCACTGATAAAAGAAAACATCAATGAACATTTTGAAAAAAACAATCTTCTGATAACCAGCCAACATAGATTCTGCAAGGGGAGATCGTGCCTGACTAACTTATTGCACTTCTTCGAGGGAATTAACAAACAGATGGACAGAGGAGACCCCATAGACATCATATACCTAGATTTCCAGAAAGCCTTTGACAAGGTGCCTCATGAACGTCTACTCCGGAAACTGAAGAACCATGGGGTGGACGGAGACATGCATAGATGGATCAGAAACTGGTTAGAGGTTAGGAAACAGAGGGTAGGGGTGAAGGGCCACTACTCGGACTGGAGGAAGGTCACGAGTGGTGTTCCGCAGGGCTCGGTGCTCGGGCCGATGCTATTTAATATATTCATAAATGATCTAGAAACAGGGACGAAGTGCGAGATAATAAAATTTGCAGATGACACTAAACTATTTAATGGAGCTTGGACAAAGGAGGACTGCGAAGAATTGCAAAGGGACTTGGACAAACTAGGGGAATGGGCGATGAGACGGCAGATGAAGTTCAACATTGAGAAATGTAAAGTATTGCATGTAGGAAGCAGAAACCCGAGGTACAATTACACGATGGGAGGGATGTTATTGAATGAGAGTACCCAAGAAAGGGACTTGGGGGTAATGGTGGACATGACAATGAAGCCGACGGCACAGTGCGCAGCGGCTGCTAAGAGAGCGAATAGAATGCTAGGTATAATCAAGAAGGGTATTACAACCAGGACGAAATAAATCATCCTGCCGTTGTATTGGGTGATGGTGCGTCCACATCTGGAGTACTGTGTCCAATATTGGTCGCCGTACCTTAAGAAGGACATGGCGTTACTCGAGAGGGTTCAGAGGAGAGCGACACGTCTGATTAAAGGGATGGAAAACCTTTCATACGCTGAGAGATTGGAGAAACTGGGTCTCTTTTCCCTGGAGAAGAGGAGACTTAGAGGGGATATGATAGAGACTTACAAGATCATCAAGGGCATAGAGAGAGTAGAGAGGGACAGATTCTTCAAACTTTCAAATAATAAAAGAACAAGAGGGCAATCAGAAAAATTGAAAGGGGACAGATTCAAAACGAATGCTAGGAAGTTCTTCTTTACCCAATGTGTGGTGGATACCTGGAATGCACTTCCAGAGGATGTAATAGGGCAGAGTACGGTACCAGGGTTTAAGAAAGGATTGGACAATTTCCTGCTGAAAAAGGGGATAGAAGGGTATAGATAGAGGATTACTACACAGGTCCTGGACCTGTTGGGCCACCGCGTGACCCAGCGGAGGCATTGCTTATGTTCTTATGTTCTTAAGTAAGTTGCCAATCCATTTCTGAGTCTGTGTTAAGTACACACTGCATTTCCGAGTCGGAGGTAAATACACACATTGCAAACAGTAGTATGGGAGTCCAATTAGCTCAAGCAGGAATATCTACACAGAGACATAACAATCAAGGTATGGAGGGCTATGTATGTTAATGCCCACAGTTTGGGCAATAAGATTCTGGAATTAGAGACAGAAATGAGGAACGCCGACCTAGATGTGGTGGCGATATCCGAGACTTGGTTCACAGACTCCCATGGATGGGATATGGCTATACCGAGATACAACTTACTTCGTCGGGACAGAGAGGGCAAAATGGGAAGGGGGTAGCACTATACACTAAAGGGGACATCAAAGTTACCAAAATCGCAGATGTCAAGTACACCGGGGAATCCCTCTGGGTGAATTTGGCCAGGGGAAGGACAAATGCCTGTATCTTGGCGTAGTATACAGACCTCCAAGACATGGATATAGAATTAGTCGAAGACATAGAGAATATCACTTTGCGTGGAGACACAGTATTGTTAGGAGACTTCAATATGCCAGATGTGGATTGGAACAAACTTTCCACTAGGACCAGTGGAAGTAGGAAGCTATTAACTTCTGTAAAAGGAGCAAGACTCAGACAAATGGTATTAGAGCCCACCAGGGATCGGGCGATACTGGACCTAATACTCACCAATGGAGAAAGTGTCACAGAGGTCTCGGTAGGCGATACGTTGGCCTCCAGTGACCACAACATGATATGGTTTAACCTCAGGAAAGGTTTCACTAAGTCAAGCACATCAACCAAGGTCCTCAACTTCAAGGGCACAAACTTCGAAAGAATGGGAGATTTCGTCCATCGGGCACTGCAGAACCAAGCCGAAACAGATAATGTAGAGGTAAAGTGGTCAACTCTGAAATCAACCATACACGAAGCAACCAACCACTACGTAAAATCAGTAAGTAAACGGCGAAGAAACAACAGACCACAGTGGTTCTCTGTGGAGATCTCAGACCTCATAAAAAAGAAGAAAAGAGTGTTCATCTTCTATAAACAATCAGAGAAGCAAGAATCCAAGGAAGTCAAAAGCGGTCAAAACGGCAGTCAGAGAGGCCAAACTCCGAATTGAGGAGAACCTTGCAAAGAACATCAAGAAGGGCAATAAATCCTTCTTCAGGTATATTAGTGACAGAAAAAGAAACACAGATGGGATAGTATGCCTTAGGAAACCCAACGGGAACTATGTAGAATCGGACACCGATAAAGCCAAACTTTTAAATGAATACTTCTGCTCGGTCTTCACTTGCGAGGCGCCGGGATCCAGCCCTCAGCTGCCGACAAGGGAAAGCTTGGAAGACCCGTTTCAAAATTTCGTGTTTACGCCCAGCAGTGTCTACGATGAGCTATCAAGACTCAAGGTGAACAAAGCTATGGGACCGGACAAACTACTCCTCAGGGTGCTCAAGGAGTTGAGTGATGTCCTGGCGGAGCCGTTATCCGCGCTCTTCAATCTTTCCCTAAGTACAGGAAGAGTCCCGTTGGATTGGAAAACAGCCAACGTCATTCCACTCCACAAAAAGGGATGCATGATGGAGGCTGATAATTATAGACCGGTGAGTCTCACATCGATAGTGAGTAAACTTATGGAAACACTAATCAAACGCCAATTAGATACGATCCTTAACGAGAAGAATCTATGAGATCCCCATCAACATGGTTTTATGAAGAGAAGGTCCTGTCAATCAAATCGGATCAGCTTCTTTAATTGGGTAACAAGAGAGCTGGATAAAGGGGAATCCCTGGACGTCGTGTACTTAGACTTCAGCAAAGTATATGATAGCGTCCCACACCGCAGGTTATTGAGCAAGATGGGCTAGATGGGATTGGGTGAAACATTAACCGCAAGGGTTAGGGACTGGCTTAGAGGTAGACTTCAGAGGGTAGTGGTAAACGGTACCCTCTCCGATACGACGGAGGTGATAAGGGGAGTGCTGCAGGGCTCGGTCTTGGGCCCGATCCTGTTTAACATCTTCGTAAGAGACTTAGCTGAGGGGCTTCGAGGTAAAATTACATTATTCGCCGATGACGCCAAACTATGCAACATAGTAGACAAAAGCACAATAGACGAAAGCACAGTGCCCGACAAAAGCACAATGCCCGACAGTATGACGCAGGACCTACTCCTGCTCGAGCATTGGTCAAAGACTTGGCAACTAAGTTTCGATGCCAAAAAATGCAAGGTCATGCACCTTGGCGCCAAAAATCCATGCAGGACTTACATCCTAAATGGTGAAATCCTAACAAGGACTGTAGCAGAACGTGACTTGGGGGTGATCATTAGCGAAGACATGAAGACTGCTAATCAAGTGGAGAAAGCTTCATCCAGGGCTAGACAAATCATGGGCTGTATCTGTATCAGCCGTAAGCCCGAGGTCATAATGCTGTTGTACAGATCCATGGTGAGACCCCATCTGGAATACTGTGTACAATTCTGGAGGCCGCATTATCAAAAAGACGTGCTTAGAGTTGAGTCAGTTCAGCGAATGGCCACCAGGATGGTCTCAGGACTCAAGGATCTCCCGTTTGAGAAACGACTGGGTAAGTTGCAGCTATACTCACTCGAGGAACGAAGAGAGAGGGGAGACATGATCGAGACGTTCAAATATGTCACGGGCCGTATCTCTTTTTTCTTAAAGGACCCATGGCAACAAGAGGGCATCCATTGAAAATCAGGGGTGGGAAATTTCATGGTGACACCAGAAAATATTTCTTCACCGAAAGGGTGGTCGATCGCTGGAATAATCTTCCACAACAGGTAATTGAGGCCAGCAGCGTGCCAGATTTTAATAAAAAATGGAATTGGCAAGTAGGATCTCTTCATGGAAGTAGTTAGGGGGTGGGTCATTAGTGTGGGCAGACTGGATGGGCCGTGGCCCTTTTCTGCTGTCATTTTTCTATGTTTCTATGAGCAGCATCCCTCCCTCCAGTAGCGTCGGCAGCCGCAGCACATTAAACAGGCTGCTTCGTGGCTTTCCTGCTGGTGAAGCGTCACTGATGATGTCATCAGTGACACGGCAGAGGGACTCACCGGCAGGAGAAAGCCGCAAAGCAGCTTGTTTAGCATGCTGCGTCTGCCGACGCTACTGGAGGGAAGTTTGCTGCTCGGTCATCTTGCTTGGAGGGTTGGAAGGGTTCGCTGGGGGGGAGAGATAGGAGGGTCAGCGGGGCCCAAGTGATGATGTTGCCGCTTCCGAATCCAGGCTTTGATCCCCTATCCCGTTGCCCCCACTCACAGCTACGGGACGCCCTCTCGAAAACAAGACATTTCAGCGTCCCAAAGCTGTGAGTGGGGACAACGGGACAGGGGATCTGAAAAAGGGACTGTCCCATTCAAAATGGGACGTATGGTCATCTTATACATTCTCTGAATGGGGGTGAAAGAAAGGTGGGATCTTATTTTCTTGACGGTTATGCTATTATTGATGGGGTAGAAACAGCTTTTGAATTTAATAGCTGTTATAATAATATAGACCAGAATCCTGTAGCAGCCATGACCTTTGGCTTTCTTTATTACAAAACACAGCTAAAGACAGCATACCTGGAAAGCCTGGGTTTCAAGGTCGTAAGTGTGGGAGTATGAGTGGAAGCATATGGTAAAAGAAAATGATAGGAGCTGTGCAGACTTCCTGGCTAGTGCAGCATTACTGCAACCCTTGGTCCACAAGATGCCCTTTTTGGGGGTAGAACAATGTGGAACTTATCTAAGTATTTCATGAGATCAAGGTTAACTAGACCTTCCATTAGTTTGAGGAAAAGTGGTATGTTGGCAATGGGTCTGTAGTTGGCAGCCGAGGAAACTGGCTCCTTGGAGTTTTTAATAATAGGAGTCACAAGGATATGGCCGAGTTCCACTGGAAAGTAGCCAGTGGACAAACAGAGAAACCCAGTTGAAGAGTTCAGCTTTGAATGGGAAGGGGGCTGATTTTATGATAGATGGTGGGCAGTTGTCTAATAGGCAATTGGATTTTGCATATTTAGAGTAGAGCTTGAGAAATTGGTTCCAATCTGAATTTTCAAAGTGATTCCAGGTCATGTCAGCAATTGAACCTTCATTTTCTAAAGCAGGTTGGTTAATTATTGAGTCTATGCTAGTAGCATAAGAGACAATTTCAAATTATGAATTTTAGTGGCAAAGTAGTCGGCTAGGTTTGCAGCAGAGGGTAGGAGATCTGTGTTAGAACGTTTATGTAAATCAATATCAAACAGAGAATTGACTATTCTGAAAAGTTCTTTGCTATTCAGCGAAGGAGAATTAATTGTTTGGGAATAATGTTTAAAATGCTTTTCTTTAATCATTCTTTTATACTCTTTAACTTTTAGTCGCCAGATGAATCTGTCCTTATCTTTCCCTGCTTTACACAATGTTCTTTCCAATTTGCGTACTTCTCGTTTTAAAGCTAATAGATCAGTATCAAACCAGCTGTCTGATATACGTGTTTTCTTACATAGTTTCAATGGTGCAATATTGTTTAAAACCTGATCACTGAAATTTTTCCATTCTAGAATGAAATTTGGATCTAAGTCAGAATTGGATATTAAGCTATAGTGTGACCAAAATTCTACTGGGCTCAATTGTCCTCTTGTCCAAATTGTTTTCTCTTTAAGATTGATCCTTGGTTTCCTTTTGGGTTGTTTTTTGATCCAGCCTAATTCAAAATTATATAGAAGGTGGTCCGACCATGGGGTGTTAGCCCAGGTTTCACCTTTAAAACTTACACTGGGGGTAGTTGGAACATTGGAAAGAAATGTAATCAAATCTAAGTGGTGACCTTGGAAAAGCCTAGGGATGTGAGGAAGGAGAGTAGATCTGCTACGTTGGAATTCTCTTCCTGCTCGAGGTGTAAATTAACATCACAGGCTAAAAGGTTGTAGGCGTCAGCTTCCGAGTTTGTAAGGAGGAATTCATAGAGGTCTTCTTTTGCTAGGTTCCATTTGTTAGGGGGCATATAAATTATTGTAACAATCAAATTATCTTTATAGTCCTCTTTGGATATTTTGCAAGTGAGAATTTTCCAGATCATTGGTTAGTTTAGAGTCTAGAACTTGAAACTCAAAATGATCTTGGAGAATTATTGCTAAACCACCACCTCTTTTTGAGTTTTTTGATAGAGGAATAATTTTGTAATCTAAAGGTAGTATATCACCTATAGAATTCTGGGCCCACTACGAACTACAACCCAAAACTGAGGAAATACAGGATTTCCTGGCAAAACACAAACAAAGAGGAAGACAAAGCACAATGGAAACAAAAAATGAAAAACTATAAAAACCGGATTAGAGAAAAACAAACAAAACATTACGCACAAGAAATAGGGACACCCAAAACAAATAACAAAAAACTTCTCAAGCTGGTTAACAGTCTAACGGACACTACCCAAATCTTAGTACAGGAAAATGAATGTATACCCTCAGCAGAAACCCTGGCCACTTTTTTCAACAACAAAATCTTAGAAGTAAGAGCGACCATACCCTCACCCACACCCAACTTCACATTCCAAATCAGACCCCTCGAAAAAGAACCCAGAGTAGACATGATCTGGAACCACTTCGAACCTCCTGATTGGCACCAATTTCTCACCCTGTTCAATAAATATTCTAAATCAAATTGCCTCCTAGACGTATGTCCCTGAAAACAGCCACACCAGATTTCAAGAAGGACCTATTCAATTGGATAACAACCACTCTTACGGAAGGAACATTTCACGAGGAAATGGGACATATACTAATCACACCCATCCCAAAAGATCAAAATATCTCTCTAGCTTTGAAAACCAACTACAGACCCATAGCGAGCATCCCCGTATTTACCAAGATTCTTGAAGGATTGGTCAACGTGGAACTAGGAAACTATCTAGACAAATTCAGCATACTAAACGAACACCAATCAGGATTCAGGAAAGGCTTTAGCACCGAGACAGTCCTAGCCTCGATCCTAAATCACCTATACGGCCTATTCAGCAAAGGAACAAGTGCTCTAATTCTACAACTAGACTTCAGCAGTGCTTTTGATCTAGTTGACCATGAAATAATGATACACTGCCTAGATGCAATAGGAATCATGGGAAAAGCAAGGAACTGGATACAGGGCTTCCTAACAAATAGATCATATTGAGTGGTTAGTGGTGGGACATATTCAAATTCCTGGAGAAACCCCTCGGGAGTGCCACAGGGTTCACCACTCTCACCCACACTGTTCAACATCCCTAGGGCACTTACTGCAACAACTAAACTTGAACTACTACATATATGCAGATGACATTTCCATTTTAATCCCAGTGAACAGCATTACAAACGAAACCTCAAAATACATCTCATATTATGACCAAAATAGAACATTGGACAATCAACTTCAAACTGAAACTTAACACAGAAAAAACAAAAATCTTCCTTGCAAGCCCAATGGATAAAATTATCAACACAACACTATACATAAAAGACCACAATTACCCGATTACTAATGCAATAAAAATACTGGGAGTCGCATTGGACACACACCTGACAATGGTTGAACACACGCGAACATAGTGGTAAAAAAATATTTCCTGATATTATGGAAATTAAAGACCATCAAAAAATACTTTGACCCATTATCATTCAGATTACTAGTGCAATTACTAGTGCTTTCTACTCTGGACTATTGCAACATCGTTTATATGGGTATACTCAAAAAAACAGTGAGGAAACTTAGAATTATTCAGAACACAGCGGTCCGCTTGATATTTGGATTAAAAAGAGCGACCATGTCACCCCCCTACTACAAACTACTGCACTGGCTGTCAGTCGAGGCACAAATAATTTTCAAGTTCTCCTGCATATGTTTCAAACTAGTTTGGGGACTAACTCCTATGTACTTGCAATCTCACTTTGTATTCTACAGCCCTATAAGACAAACCAGAAACTGCTATCTTTTTGCATACCCAAGCATTACTAATTGTAAATACAAAACCTATCTGGATAGAACTTTCGCGTACCAAGCAAACAAACAACAACATTAGCTAGACAACTACATTAATAAAGCTAGACTGACCTACAATGCTTTTAGAAAACTCATAAAAACTGCCTTATTCGATAGATATATCACCTAAACAGAATCTTCATCGAACACTTTTTTCTTTTCTCATCCTCCCAATATGCCCCCTCTGAAATCCTAATCAAACTGTATCTCGTAATTTCGGGACCTTTCACCTAATATGTCCCCTCTGAAAATTCTTAACAAACTGTATATTGTAATTTACACTGTAGTTTTGTAATTTTCGCTGTATATTGTAATTTTCACTGTATTTTTTGTAATTTGCGACCTCTCTCAAAATGGTCCTCTCAGAAATTTCTTAGCAAACTGTATATTTTATTTTTTCGCTTTCTTAAAGTTTCTGTACTCTGTATTTCCTCTGACTATCTGCATATTGTAACTCGCTGAATGTCCAGCTCTCTTGACTGTAAACCGCCTAGAAGTCGCAAGATTGTGGCGGTATAGAAGAATAAAGTTATTATTATTATTATTAACAGCATCCTGATCGGAAATTAGCCATGTTACGGTTAGAAGTAAAATATCTAGGTGGGTTTCTTCCAGCCAGTCTTTCACTTACATAAGTTACATAAGAACCATCATCTATGAATCAGACCTTTGGTCCATCAAGTCCGGCAATCCGCACACGCAGAGACCCAGCCAGGTGTACACCTGGCGTAATTTTAGTCACCCATATCCCTCTATGCCTCTCGTAAGGCGATGTGCATCTAGTTTGCTTTTAAATCCTAGGACGGTGGATTCCGCAATAACCTCCTCTGGGAGAGCATTTCAGATGTCCACCACTCGCTGCGTGAAGCAGAACTTCCTGATATTTGTACTGGACTTCTCCCTCCCCAGCTTCAGTCCTCTTGTCCGTGTCACATTGGACATTGTAAATAACTTATTTTCCTGCTCTATTTTGTCGATTCCTTTCAGTATTTTGAAAGTCTCAATCATATCCCCTCACAATCTCCTCTTCCCAAGGGAGAACAATCCCAGTTTCCTAAGTCGTTCCTCGTATTCCAGTAGCTTCATTGCTCATCTCTGCACCCTCTCCAGCAGTTTTATATCCTTCTTTAGGTTGGGAGACCAATGTTGGACACAGTATTCCAAGTGTGGTCTGACCTTTGCTCTTTAAAGCGGCATTATAACCCTCTCCGATCTACTTGTGATTCCCTTCTTTATCATGCCTAGCATTCTATTTGCTTTGTTTGCCGCTGCCGTGCATTGTGCTGACGGTTTCAGGGTCCTATCTATCAGTACACCCAGGTCCTTTTCTTGTTCACTCTTACCCAGAGTTGCACCTGACATTTTATACTCATGTTCCTTGTTCTTTCTGCCTAAATGCATTACTTTGCACTTTTCCACATTAAACTTCATCTGCCATTTCTCTGCCCATTTCTCTAACTGACACAAGTCACTCCGGAGTTCCTCACTATCCTTCTGCAATCTGATTGCCGGCATAGCTTTGTGTCATCTGCAAACTTGATGATCTCACTGGATGTTCCTTCTTCTAGGTTGTTGATGAAAATATTAAATAAGATGGGCCAAAGTACCGAGCCCTGGGGCACACCGCTAGTCACTTTCTCCCAGTCTGAGAACTCCCATTTATGCCCACTCTCTGCTTTCTGTTCTCTAGCCATTTGTCTACCCATCTTAGTATATCTCCCTCTATTCCATGGCTTTGTAGTTTCCTGAGAAGTCTTTCATGTGGAACCTTATCGAACGCTTTCTGGAAGTCCAAGTATATTATGTCCACCGGTTCTCCACTATCAATTTATTTGTTCACTGTCTCAAAGAATTGAAGTAAATTCATCAAACATGATTTCCCTTTCCTGAAGCCATGTTGACTGGCTCTCATCAGGTCGTGTGTATCCAAGTGCTGGACTATGCTATCTTTAATCAGTGCTTCAACCATCTTTCCAGGGACAGACATAAGACTCACAAGTCTATAGTTGCCCGGTTCTCCTCTTGATCCTTTTTTGACGTTCGCTATCTTCCAGTCGTCTGGTATCTGTCCAGTTCTAATTGACAGGTTGGCAAGTTTTTGCAATAGTTCTACGATTTCAACCTTCAGTTCTTTTAAGACTCTCGGGTGAATTCCATCCGGTCCAGGGGATTTGTCGCTTTTAAGATTGTCGATCTGGTAGTATATCTGGTCCAAGTCCACTTCTACTGTGGTGAGGCTGTCCTCTTTAACTCCTTTGAACATTTTCACTGCTTCTGGTATTGTTGCAGTATCCTCCTTCGTAAAGACAGATGCAAAGAAGGAATTTAGTCTGTCTACAATTTGTTTGTCTTCCTTGATGTACCCTTTTCTCCCCTGGTCATCCAACAGTCCCACTGCCTCTTTTGCGGGTTTTTCTCCTTTATACATATCTAAAGAAGGGCTTGAAATTTTTGGCCTCTTGCGCTATTTTCTCCTCATAGTCCTTTTTGGCATCCCTCACCGCCTTGTGACATTTCTTCTGATCATCTTTGTGTTTGTTCCAAGCTTCGGTTGTTTTCGTGTGTTTCCATTTTTTAAAAGAGTCCTTCTTTTCTTTTATGGCTTCCTTCACCTCTCTAGTAAGCCATGGCAGTTCGCCTTTGCCTTTAGTTTTCCTTTCTTTGGAAATCTGCAGAATGTAGAGATTTTGTGCTTCCGTGATAGTATTTTTCAGTAGGGATCATGCCTGATCTACCATTTTAACTTTGCCCATCTTTTTCTTGAGCCGTTGTTTTACCATGGCTCTCATGCTATCGTATCTTCCCTTCTTAAAGTTTAAGGTCGTGGTTAAGGTTTTGGTACATTTCCCTTTCCCAATGTCAAGGTTAAAGTTGATCCTGTTGTGGTCGCTTGTCCCCAGCGGGACCATGACTTCTACTTCTTTTGTCGGTCCCGTAATGCCATTTAAGATCAAGTCCAAGGTGGCATTTCCTCTCATCGGTTCTCCCATCATTTGTTCCAGGAAGCAGTCCCCTAGTGTTTCCAGGAACTTGGCCTCCTTGCCACAGTTTGAGGTTCCCAGGTTCCAGTCTATCCCCGGGAAATTGAAGTCTCCCATGATTATTACATTACCTGTCTTACATTCTTACATTTCCTCTGTCATTTCTGAGTCTGTTTCCTCCATCTGTCATGGGGTCGATAGTAAAGGCCAATTTTTGTGTCCGCACCATTGTGTCTAGGAAACTTGATCCAGAGGGACTTCAGCTTCTCTTTCCTTTCCGTCGTAGCCTCTCTAACAGATTCTACTCCTTCCTGAACATAAAGGGCAATACCTCCACCTTTCTGCACTACTCTATCTCTTCTGTATAGTTTGTATCCCTGTAGTACTGTGTCCCATTCGTTTTCATCATTCCACCATGTTTCTGTTATGCCAATGATTTCCAGTTCATCGTGTCTTGCTATTGTCTCTAATTTTCCCAATTTATTTCTCAGACTTCTAGTATTCGCATACATACATTTGAATTCTCTTTGTGTTACCCCCTTGGACTTTCTAAGCTTAGCAGTCTCTACTGTTTCTTTCATGGTATCCTTTTCTGCTCCTGCATTGTCTCCCTTATTTGCTTTGTGGTCATCCCCTCCCGTGTCTGAGTAGTTGTCCGTAGTTCCTTCTTCGGAGCATCCTTTCGCCCGGGCTATCGACTGGTGGTCGACTGTCGGCTTTCCCCTGTCCTTTAGTTTAAAGCCTTCTCGATGGCCCTCTTCATGTTGCCTGCTAATATTCTTGCTCCTTCCTTGTTGAGGTGTAGTCCGTCCTTTCTGTAGTACTTGCTTTTTCCCCAGAACGCCGTCCAGTTGCACATGAAGTCAAAGCCTTCCTCTTTGTACCATCCAGGCGTTGATCACTTGCAATTCTCCTTGTCTCTTTCCATCTGCTCTTGGTACCGGGAGGATCTCGGAGAAAGCCACCTTCACCTCCCTGATCTTTAGTTTTCTTCCGAGTGAGCGGAGCTGGCCCTTCATCTCTTCCCTGTCATACTTCTGTCCACTTACATCGTTGGTTCCCATGTGGATAAGCACAACAGTGTCCTCTCCCCCTATGCTGTCTATGATCCTGGAGATCCTGTTGGCCACATCCAGGTGACGATTCTATCCTCTCTCCCTCCTGCGGTGTGGCTGTCCATATGATGTATAATGGAGTCTCCTACGATGATTCCCATCTTCTTTATTCGGGGGTTCTTTGGGGGTCGTAAATCCACGTCCATGGTGTAGGGCCAATTTTCTTCCTCCTGCAATACGCTTGAAGTTGTTTTTGGCTCTTTGTATGGGGGGACGTCTTCATGCGTTCTCTCTCTTTCTCCTGGTGTGCGGTCGTCCCCTATCTCAGCTTCAGTCTCTTCTGAATTTGTAGGGGTGTCTACTCTCCTCTCGTCCAGGCCATCTTCCTGGGTTGCTCAGGTATCTCTGGGATCTCTGGGATCCAGCCCTGGGATCTCTACATGTTGCTGGTGAGCTTCCTCAAATCTTTCTAGCTCCATGACTTCTTCGTTTGCACTGAACTCCACTAGAAACTTCTCCTGTTCATGGATTCTATCTTCAAAGGTGAGGATTTCATTTAGTTCCGTCACTGTCTCCTCAAGTAGCCGGTCTTGCCGTTTCAAGCTATCCAGCTCCATGCACCGACTGCAAATGTATGCCCGAATCCCCGAGGGGAGGTAGTCATACATATTGCAGCCGGTACAGAAGACTGGAAAGCTCATCTTCTGACTTCCTTGAGCTTCCATTTCTTGCTTCCCTTCTAAGTTGTCTGAATGATTTGTTGTGAACCTTCTGTTTCTGTTGATTGGATGTTTTCTGACTTCCTGTCTGGTGTCTTCCTGTTTGTTGTGAGTCTGCTAGTACTGCTGTGTTGGTACCTGTGAGTGCTTGTTTCCCCTCTAGGTGTGTGGTATATGAGAATGTGTGCCCTGCTATGTAGCTAGCTAAAACTAGGACTTGTAGCTTTTGTTCTAAGTTGCTCTGCTGGGCGACCAAGTTTTCCGGCTCCTTAAGGCTTCTTCACTAAGGCGAGCGCCTTTGTCACTTGCCTTTGTCGCACGCTGAACAGCTGCACGCCGTTGGCTTCACCCCTTTTAATGGGGAGCTCCGATGATGATGCGGTGGGGGTGGGCGGAGCTAATTCTCGCCGATGCCCCTCGCCTCCTTCCCCTGCTTCTGGGTTTCTCTCAGTGCTTCTCTCTGTCTGCTTCTATCTTTTATTCTATCTTCCTCCTCTCTCCTCTGCCTGCCCTCTGCTTTCTGCCATTGGTTTCACCCCTTTTAAGGGGGAGCTCCAACGATGATGCGGTGGGGGTGGGTGGAGCTAACTCTCACCGATGCCCCTCGCCTCCTTCCCCTGCTTCTGCCTACTCTGCTTCTAGGTTTCTCTCAGTGCTTCTCTCCGTCTGCTTCTCTCTTTTATTCTATCTTCCTACTCTCTCCTCTGCCTGCCCACTAATTGAGCTTTGTTCCTAACCAAGCGGATGTTCAGATATGCTCCAGAAATAATGTATTGTTCCGAAGGAGTTGAGGGCTCAGCACATTGTAAGGATTTTAGGAATTGTTTTCTTTGTCTAGAGGAGTGGCGGGTGGCATTAACCACAGAGATTGGGAAAGGTCCCATTTCCATGCAATCATGAAGGACACGAGGGGGTGAAGTGATTTTTCAGGCCCAGTGATTCTGTCCCATGTAAAGAGGTTGGGATTGGTTCAAATGCTAAGGCTTTTGAAACCCAACCTCTCATACCTATCAAGTAGAGAAGGAGAAAGGCCACAAACTTTCCTGTAGAGTCGGTCATGTTGGCCCTGAGATTAAAGAGAAAGATTTAAAGAGAATGAAATTAAAACCTACCGATCGAAGGGAGGTGGAGCAGGCTGTCCATAAGAACATAAGCAATGCCTCTGCTGGGTCAGACCTGAGGTCCATTGTGCCCAGCAGTCCGCTCACGCAGCGGCCCAACAGGTCCAGGACCTTTGCAGTAATCCTCTATCTATACCCCTCTATCCCCTTTTCCAGCAGGAAATTGTCCAATCCTTTCTTGAACCCCAGTACCGTACTCTGCCTTATTACGCCCTCTGGAAGCGCATTCCAGGTGTCCACCACACGTTGGGTAAAGAAGAACTTCCTAGCATTCGTTTTGAATCTGTCCCCTTTCAACTTTTCTGAATGCCCTCTTGTTCTTATATTATTCGAAAGTTTGAAGAATCTGTCCCTCTCTACTCTCTCTATGCCCTTCATGATCTTGTAAGTCTCTATCATATCCCCTCTAAGTCTCCTCTTCTCCAGGGAAAAGAGGCCCAGTTTCTCCAATCTCTCAGCATATGGAAGGTTTTCCATCTCCTTTATTAGATGCGTCACTCTCCTCTGAACCCTCTCGAGTAACGCCATGTCCTTCTTAAGGTACAGTGACCAATATTGGATGCAGTACTCCAGATGCGAACGCACCATTGCCCAATACAATGGCAGGATAACTTCTTTCGTTTTGATTGTAATACCCTTCTTGATTATGCCTAGCATTTTGTTTGCCTTCTTAGCGGCCGCTGTGCACTGTGCCATCGGCTTCATTATCATGTCCACCATTACCTCCAAGTCTCTTTCCTGGGTACTCTCATTTAATAACATCCCTCCCATCGTATAGTTGTACCTCGGGTTTCTGTTTCCCACATGTAATACTTTACATTTCTCAATGTTGAACTTCATCTGCCATCTCGTCGCCCATTCCCCTAGTTTATTCAAGTCCCTTTGCAATTCTTTGCAGTCTTCTTTAGTCCAAGCTCCACTAAATAGTTTGGTGTCGTCCGCAAATTTTATTATCTCACACTTTGTCCTTGTTTCTAGATCATTTATGAATATATTAAATAGCAGCGGCCCGACCAACGAGACCTGCGGAACTCCACTCGTGACCCTCCTCCAGTCCGAGTAGTGGCCCTTCACTCCTACCCTCTGTTTCCTACCCGCCAACCAGTTTCTGATCTATCTATGTATGTCTCCTTCCACCCCATGGTTCTTCAGTTGCTGGAGTAGGCGTTCATGGGGCACCTTGTCAAAGGCTTTTTGGAAATCTAGGCATGCAAATACTTATCAGATTATTCGGTCATGCAAATACTTAAATTGTCTGGAATCAAGGTAAATTGGCTAATCATGCAAGTACTTATTAGCTTAACCAGACATACAAATACTTATTAGATTATCCAGACCTTAGGTTGTCCAGTCATGCAAATACTTATCAGTTTGTGTAGTTATAGCAGGCACCGCAATAAGCTCCCACGTCCATTGGTGGGCCACGCAGGGCGGAACCTGGTAGCTGGGTGGAGGGTGCTGTGGTGGGGGGAGGCTTCTTTTGCTCTGCTCAGTCGCTTTGCAAAAGCGCGCGCTAAGGCACATGTCTTTACTGTGCGATTTAGCCAGCACGCTGTTCACTCCGCTGGAATTTAAAGTGTTCCCGGCAGGCCTGGGATGGGTGGAGCAGGCTCTCACACCCGGCGGGGCCGTGGCCGGAGTGAGGCTCTGAAGCTGAGCTGGTTTGTTTGCTGCTGGTGTTGCCGGTGAGTTTCCCCCTCTGAAGTTCAGGCTCCGATACTGAGCTGGTCCAGCAACTGCCGATGTCGGGACTGGTGTGGGCGACTTTCCCACCTCTGCTAAATTCAAAATTCACTCCTGGCAGGCCTGGGATGGGCAGAGCAGGCTCTCATGCCCGGCAGGGCCGGGGCTGGAACGAGGCTCTGGGGCTGAGCCAGTCTGCTGCTGGTGTTGCTGGTGAGTTTCCTCACTCTGCAGTTCAGGCTCCGATGCTGAGCCGGTCCAGCAACTGCCGAAAAGGGCCATCAGGGAGCCACAACCTTTTTCTTCAGCCGGCAGAGCACAGAGGAAGGGAACCGCCATCTTCCCTCCTTGCCCTGCCGACCCGACCACTGGACTCTGCTTCACGGCCTTTGGCTCCGCCCCCAAGGTCTGCCCAGCAGTTCTTCAACCCTTTGAAAAGGCAGAGCCTAACAGCGCACAACCGTTTGGCGTGCCGTCTAAGGTGTGAGTCAAAGGCGAGCACCCGCCTTAGCGCGCGCCTGTACGGAAAGCCGTGCAGAACTCAAAACTAAAGATTTTGCTCCTCACTTGCTGAACAGTGTTCATAGAAGAGACGTTTTTCAAGATTCTACACGCTGAACTTCACTGCAGTGAACTGTGAGTTGGGTGAGAAATTAAGCTGAGGTTCTTGCACTCTGAACTTTACTTGCTGGTTTGTTAAACGCATGTGAGATTTGGGTCGTGAGAGTTAATTCCCTCATCATAATTATTACTATTTGTAATTGGCTACACTTTAAGAAATTGTGAGTGATAGGGAAACCACTATAGCTATTATGACAGGAAGGAAATATATTAATCTGCAAATATGTATTTCTTATTGATTTTATTGATCTATTTAAAAGCGGTAGCATTAAGGAAGTTAACTCACTCTATCCACAATTACACTCAGTCCATTATCTAGATCTATCTATTAGGCTTATAATTAACCAACAGGAAGACAGAATAAACCATATTAATGTAATCTCAAGTAATGGAAGACATCAACGTACCCTTAAAAAAAAGGATAAGGGAAATAAAACCTATCAGAACCACTACATCTACCAAACCTATCACTTCCACCTCTGTTCCCTGTGCATATCTTAATACTAGATCTGTCAGGAATAAAGCTTTTTAAATTAAAGATTGGATCATCAGCAAGCAAATAGCCTGTCTTTTTCTATCAGAAACATGGCTATTGTCTGAAGAAGATCCAATAATAAATGATCTTCTACCAGATAATTATAAAATTCACATGCTAAATCGTAATGGGAAAAGAGGGGAAAGGATTAGCAATTGTTTTTAATGAAGGATTTTAATTTGAACTACTGGATTCCAAAATGACCAATCAACTAGAAATATTAGCCTGCAAATTTAGCAATAAGGAATTAGAAGAATCCCTTTCTTGCATATTATTTTATCTCCCGCCAAAAAGTTGGCCAAAAGCTAGAGAGGACTTTTGCAAATTTGTTCTACATAATTCAATTACTTCATCATATAATATTATTGCAGGAGACATAAACTTACATTTAGATGAAGAGGACAATCCAGACGCGAAAGACTTTAAAAACTTTCTATCTTTGCTTAATTATTGTCAAATATATTTTATTGAGCTCAACTAAAGCAACAAACAGGAGATAAACCAAGAACAAGCAAGCTCAGCATTTAAAATAACAGTTCCCAACACCACAGAACACAACCTCCCAAGAAAACCCTCCCATCCCAACACAACCCTACCCAAAATAAATAACCCCCCCCAAGGGTCCTCCTTCCAAGCAAGACTCAATCAGAGAAAGCATTCCAACAAGATGGCGGCCATTTAGGTCATCAACTGTGCTGTCTCCCTCATCCTATTTTTGTTTTTTAGTTATTTTGCCTTATTTTTGTCTTTCCTTCGAATTTCTTTTTTTACTGGCATTACTTTTGTCTTTATTACTTTCATTTGGGATTTTTATTCCTGTTTATATTGTTTTTTAAGCTCATTTAATCTGATTCTCCAGTTTGACAGTTTGTCAGTTGATCCGAACCAACTGCTGAGGGAGCCTCTTACCTGCTGCTCGACTGGCTCCTTGGTGGCAGATGGGGGATGCTGGATGGATCCTGGTTCATTTCATGGAGAGCGAGGGAGATCTGGTTTTGGCTCCTGGTTGTCTGCGTGCCAACAGCAGCGTGCGTCTGTTTTGCAACATTTGGGGACGTGCTGTCGGTGAGGAGGACGGCGCATTGGAGTGGGCCTTGGAGGCGGTGCTGTTGAGAGACGGCAACATCGGAGCGATCCCCAGCGTGTGCGGCAGCGTGATGGGGCAGTTGTCCTGCATGGAAAGTCGAACCATTTTGTTGGAGGGTCCCCGAGGTCTTGGGTGGCGGCTGTTGAATCGAAGGATGATGGCAGTTGGTTGTTCAAGGCAGCGATTGCATCGAGTTGATGGTGGCGGCTGTCCAGCTGTTTTCTATGGTCACCTGATCCTCACAGTGTCACCAGCATTTGGCATTGCCTTTCCTCCATCTCAAATATCAAGCCTGTATTTGATGTTGCTTAAAATCAGACCAAATTTGTCTATCCTGCCATTTGGTACTTTTCTGACTTGATCTGTCTGTAAACTGGCATATACTCCTTATGATCATTTTCATCATATCATATTGTTTGACTGGACTTATTTTATCTTATATTTTGTTCATTATTTTTATTTTCATTTGTATTTATTATTTTTATTTTTTACTTTCTTCTCAATCCTTATTAATTTCATTTTATAGAATTACTTGTTGGAATTTTCATATCTCATCTCAATTTCTATCTCTGTCTTATTCATTATAATTTTTTTATTCATTAATTGTTCCTCAGGTACTTTAGTTAGATTGTGAGCCTTCGGGACAGTAAGGGAATTTCTAAGTACCTATCGTAATTATTTTATTTTTATTGTATCCTTAATGTATTTTTTCTGTAAACCACTTCGAACCTAACGGATTAGCGGTATATAAGAAATAAAATTACATAAATTGCATTACAAACAATTGTCAGGTTACCTGTCAACTCAGGAGGCTTTAAATTTGTTACTTCATTCTCGCTCCCAACGATGGTTGGCATTCCACAAACATCGATTTCAATGTTTTGGCAACAAACCCGGGCGTCTCATGGCTCGTATAATTAGCACTGCGACTCATAGGAAACCGATCTTGTCTCTCCAGACCCCTAGTGGGGGTGGTGGTGTCCAAAATGGCTGATATCTCAGGAGTGCTCTTTGACTTTTTTAACTGGTTATATGCTGCTCCCGATGACGTTTCCCCGGAATTACTGACGGACTATCTTCAGTCTTCTGGTCTCCCTCGCCTGTCGAACGCCATAGTGTCTTCTCTCAATAGCCCCTTTAGGGCGGCTGAATTAGAATCTGCTATTAAAGTTATTCGCTCTGATAGAGCCCCCTGGCCCAGATGGCTTTTCGGGAGACTTTTATCGACTTCTTTCTCCTCATCTTTGTGGCCCATTGCTGGCCTACTTTAACGCTGCTATTGCCCGGGGCTCTTTCCCACGTTACGCCAATGAGGCTCTTATTTCTTTATTGCTGAAACCTGGCAAGGAGGCTGACTCCCCGGGATCCTATCATCCCATCTCCTTAATCAACGTGGATCTCAAGCTTTTTGCCCGTATGTTAGTTGATCGTCTTGCTCCTCATCTTCTTGAGCTTATCCATGAGGATCAAGTTGGGTTTGTCCGGGGGCATCAATCTGTCTGTAATATTCGTAAGGTTCTCTTTGCACTTGCCCATTGTCATTCCCATCAGATTCCGGCTCTGTTTGTCAGTCTGGATGCTTCTAAGGCTTTTGATAGCGTTCATTGGTCTTTCTTTTTTTCGTACCCTAGAACATGTTGGGTTGGGTTTTTTTTTACCTTGATGCTATATGCTCTCTTTACGCTAATCCGTGGGCTTCGCTTCTCATAAGAACATAAGAACCTAAGAAGTTGCCTCCGCTGAGGCAGACCAGAGGTCCATCTCACCCAGCGGTCCGCTCCCGCGGCGGCCCATCAGGCCCACTGCCTGAACAGTGGTAACATAAGAACATAAGCAGTGCCTCCGTCGGGTCAGACCATAGGTCCATCCTGCCCAGCAGTCCGCTCCCGCGGCGGTCCAAACAGGTCACAACCTGTCTGAATCTCCAGAAGGGGTCCACTTGCCACCTTGGTTTCCCATTTAAGTCCTAGCTTCCCATCGAAGTTCTAACCCTCCGGTCTTGCACATGCACGACCTGGTTGGGTTTCTATACCTTCAAGATCATGAGGGGCATGGAGAGGGTGGATAGGGACAGATTCTTCAGACTGAAGGGGACAACAGGTACGAGGGGGCATTCGGAGAAACTGAAGGGAGATAGGTTCAAAACAAATGCAAGGAAGTTTTGATTAATTAGTCTCTGACTAATTTTATAAATTACCTCTAATCCTATCCCTATAACCTTACCTCTACTCCTATCTGTACCCCTCAATCCCTTTGTCCTCCAGGTACCTGTCCAGACCTTCTTTGAAGCCCTGTAGCGTGCTTCTGCTTATCACATCCTCCGGTAGTGCGTTCCATGTATCCACCACCCTCTGGGTGAAAAAGAACTTCCTGGCGTTTGTTCTAAACCTTCCCCCTTTCAATTTCTCTGAGTGCCCCCTTGTACTTGTGGTTCCCCATAGCTTGAAAAATCTGTCTCTGTCCACTTTTTCTATGCCCTTCATGATCTTGAAAGTTTCTATCATGTCTCCCCTGAGTCGTCGCTTTTCCAGGAAGAAAAGCCCCAGTTTTTTCAGTCTGTCAGTATATGAGAGGTCCCCCATACCCTTTATCAGCTTATGTTCTTATGAGAAGCAAAGCCCACGGATTAGCGTAAAGAGAGCATATAGCATCAAGGTAAAAAAACCCCAACATGTTCTAGGGTACGAAACAAGAAAGACCAATGGACGCTATCAAAAGCCTTAGAAGCATCCAGACTGACAAACAGAGCCGGAATCTGATGGGAATGACAATGGGCAAGTGCAAAGAGAACCTTACGAACATTACAGACAGATTGACGCCCCCGGATAAACCCAACTTGATCCTCATGGATAAGCTCAGGAAGATGAGGAGCAAGACGATCAGCTAACATACGGGCAAAAAGCTTGAGATCCACATTGATCAAGGAGATAGGATGATAGGATCCTGGGGGAGTCAGCCTCCTTGCCAGGTTTCAACAATAAAGAAATAAGAGCCTCATTGGCGTAACGTGGGAAAGAGCCCCGGGCAATAGCAGCGTTAAAGTAGGCCAGCAATGGGCCACAAAGATGAGGAGAAAGAAGTCGATAAAAGTCTCCCGAAAAGCCATCTGGGCCAGGGGGCTCTATCAGAGCGAAGAACTTTAATAGCAGATTCTAATTCAGCCGCCCTAAAGGGGCTATTGAGAGAAGACACTATGGCGTTCGACAGGCGAGGGAGACCAGAAGACTGAAGATAGTCCGTCAGTAATTCCGGGGAAATGTCATCGGGAGCAGCATATAACCGGTTAAAAAAGTCAAAGAGCACTCCTGAGATATCAGCCGTTTTGGACACCATCCCCCCACTAGGGGTCCGGAGAGACAAGATTGGTTTCCTATGAGTCGCAGTGTTAACTATACGAGCCATGAGATGCCCGGGTTTGTTGCCAAAACATTGAAATCGATGTTTGTGGAATGCCAACCATCGTTGGAAGCGAGAATGAAGTAACAAATTTAAAGCCTCCTGAGTAGACAGGTAGCATTCTCGGGTCTCCCTTGAGGGATGTAAGTGAAAAGACCCTTTAGCCACTCGTAGAGCCCGTTCTAGATTAAGGATGCCTTTATTGATTCGCTTGTTGCGAGCACTCAAAAAAGAAATAATATGTCCCCGAATCACCGTCTTATCAGCCTCCCAAATCTTTGCTTAATTATAATCTCCCTTTACCCACACAAACACACGAAAAAGGCCATCATTTAGATGTGGTAGCTATGTCCACAAAGGATATCTTAGACCCTTCCATCTCTCTATTGGATGACATTTGGTATCACGATATCTGGTCTGATCATTTTGCTTATTATTTCAATCTAATCTGGACTCATTTAAAATCTAAAAAGCATCCACGGATAAAAAGAGAACATCTCACAAGGGGTCATATCAATCTGAGGAATATTGGTCACAATATGAACAAGCGGAGATAGGAGAACATAAGAACATAAGCAGTGCCTCTGCTGGGTCAGACCAGAGGTCCATCACGCCCAGCAGCCCACTCACGCGGCAGCCCATCAGGTCCAGGTCCTCTATCTATACCCTTCTATCCCCTTTTTCTTCAGGAAATCATCCAATCCCTTCTTGAACCCCAATATCGTACTCTGTCCTATCACACCCTCTGGAAGCACATTCCAGGTGTCCACCACCCTTTGGGTGAAGAAGAACTTCCTAGCATTGGTTCTGAATCTGTCCCTTTTTAATTTTTCCGAATGCCCTCTCATTCTTGTAGTTTTCGAAAGTTTGAAGAATCTGTCCCTCTCCACTTTCTCTATGCCCTTCGTGATCGTGTAAGTCTCTACTAAGTCTCCGCTTTTCCAGGGAAAAAAGCCCCAGTTTCTCTAATCTTTCAGCATATGACAGGTTTTCCATATTCATTATTCCTGTCTTAATTTCTTGTCTTGTCCAGGTATCCTGTTCCTAATGCATTGGTCCTGGTTCTAGTTTATTGATTCCTCAGGATTCTTGTCTTATTCCTTGGAAATTGTTTCCTATTTCCCATCTTTACTGTGCACGCCTTGAAAGTATAATAACAATAAACTTACCTTGGGTAATTCTTGTTTCTTATTTAGTAGTCAAGTCTCAGGCTTCTCTATCTAATAACTGCCTAGGTGCCTGATGACTGGGGACTCTGACAGAATCAACCAACCATAAAGTCATAAAGTACTTAACTGAGCATTTTAGAAAATTCTTGAACTGATTCATAGCATGGAAATCTGTCTTGAAACAAATTCTTTAAGTTCTTTATCCTGCTCCTGCAATTAGCATGAAGAAAATTGAGGGGTCTAGATGTCCTGTGTTGTAAGAATTAGATAATTGAGGAGTCTAGAACAGTGGTTCACAACCCTGTCCTGGAGGACCACCAGCCAGTCAGGTTTTCAGGATAGCCCTAATGAATATGCATGAAAGAGATTTGAATGTAATGAAGATAATAGGAATGCAGATCTGCCTCCAGGACAGGATTGAAGACCACTGGTCTAGAAGTCCTGTGCTGTGAGAATTATATAAAAAGGTGTGTTTTTTTAAATCCCAAAAGAGACTACGAGGAAAAAATAGCCAAGGAGGCAAAAAACTTCAAGCCATTCTTTCAATATATTAAGGGGAAACGACCCATGAGGGAAGCGGTGGGGCCGTTGGATGACCATGGAATAAAGGGAGTGCTAAAGGAGGATAAAGAAATCACCGACAAACTGAACACATTTTTTGCATCTGTGTTTACTAAAGAGGATATACACAGCATACCTGAACCCATCAGGCTATATGCTGGAAACGAAGATGGGAAACTGAC
This sequence comes from Geotrypetes seraphini, assembly GCF_902459505.1. Lineage (NCBI taxonomy): Eukaryota > Metazoa > Chordata > Amphibia > Gymnophiona > Dermophiidae > Geotrypetes > Geotrypetes seraphini. The sequence continues at coordinate 97,480,017 of NC_047092.1, read as the reverse complement.
CGGGTTGATGGTCAATCTAGAAGAGATATGCAAGCAGATTGATAGGCTTAAGAGCGACAAATCCCCAGGACTGGATGGCATCCATCCGAGGGTCATCAAGGAACTGGAAGGGACTATAGCTAAATTGCTTCAGCTAAAAGCCAATCTATCGATCAAATCGGGAAAGATTCCGGAAGACTGGAAGGTGGCAAATGTTACGCCGATCTTCAAAAAAGGTTCGAGGGGAGATTCGGGAAACTACAGAGTCTGACCTCGGTACTGGGAAAGATGGTAGAGGTGCTGATAAAGGACTGCATTATTGATCACCTTGACGGACACGATCTGGTGAGGACCAGCCAGCACGGTTTCAGTAAAGGAGGAAGTGGTCGGGCAGAGAAAGCTACGGGGATTCAAAGAGGGATTGGATGGATTCCTGAAGGATAGGGGGATTGAGGGATACAGATAAGGGTAGATAAGAGTATGGAAAGAGTATAGATAAAAACAAGGGGACTATAGGGCTAAATCAAGATAACATGACAGGTCATGGACCTGATGGGCTGCCGCAGGTGCGGACTGCTGGGCACGATGGACCTCTGGTCTGACCCAGTGGAGGCAAATTCTTATGTTCTTATGTTCTTAGATCTTGCCTGACGAACTTACTGCACTTCTTTGAGGGAGTAAACAGGCAGATAGACAAGGGCGACCCGGATGAAATTGTATACCTGGATTTTCAGAAGGTGTTTGACAAAGTTGACATGAACGACTACTTCGGAAAATTGCATGCCATGGAATCGAGGGTGAAATACTCACGTGGATTAAAAACTGGCTGGAGCATAGGAAACAGAGAGTGGGGGTAAATGGAAATTCTCAGATTGGAAGAGCATCACCAGTGGGGTGCCGCAGGGCTCAGTGCTTGGACCTTGCTAGTCTTCAAAATTAGATTCTTCCGCCAACCCTCTTTTCTAGATAAACTTCTCATCCCTTACTGCTCATCACGGACCCTTAGATCAGCCGATCAAAACCTGCTATCTGTTCCCACAATCAAAGATTTCTTCTATACGAGAAAGACTAACTTTTCTGTAGTCGCTCCTACCCTATGGAACTCATTGCCATCCCACATTCGTCATGAGACATCAATTGATAAATTTAAGGTTAAATTAAAAACTTTCTTATTCCAAGATGCGTTTTCCTGCTCCCAAATATAATTTATTCTTCAATACCTCAACCGCTTTTAGGAAGCGATCCCATTCCTTATGTTTCATCCCTCCCTTCCCTTTTTTTTTTTTTTTAAATTGAACTATGTATTTTTTCCCCTTCCACTTCTTTCCCCTACCATCACTTTCCAGTATGTCCAGTTAAAGTCTAAATGTTCACAATCCCCCCCTCTTTTTTCTTTTCAATTAATTTGTATATTGTATTAATTTTATTTTTTTAAATCTTATTTTAACTTGTAAACCGGCTAGATATTTGATGATAGTCGGTATAGTAAAAATTTAATAAACTTGAAACTTGACCTGTGCTCTTCAACATCTTTATAAACGATCTGGACATTGGTAAGACGAGCGAGGTGATTAAATTTGCTGATGATATGAAGTTATACAGAGTAGTGACACAGGGTGATTCCGAAGATCTGCAGAATGACATACTCAAGCTTGAGAAATGGGCATCGACGTGGCAAATGAGGTTCAATGTAGATAAGTGCAAAGTGATGCATGTCGGGAACAAAAATCTCATGCACGAATACAGGATGTCCGGGGTGGTACTTGGAGAGACCTCCCAGGAAAGGGACTTGGGAGTTCTGATCAACAAGTTCATGAAGCCATCTGCACAATGTGCTACGGCGGTGAAAAGGGCGAACAGAATACTAGGAATGATCAAGAAGGGGATCACGAACAGATCCGAGAAGGTTATCATGCTGCTTAACTGGGCCATGGTGTGCCCTCACCTGGAGTACTGCGTCCAGCATTGGTCACTGTACATGAAGAAGGACACGGTACTACTCGATAGGGTCCAGAGATGGGTGACTAAAATGGTTAAGGAGCTGGAGGAGTTGCCGTACAGCGAGAGATTAGAGAAACTGGGCCTCTTCTCCCTTGAAAAGAGGAGACTGTGAGGGGACATGATCAAAACATTCAAAACACTAAAGGAATAGACTTAGTAGAGAAAGACAGACTGTTCACCCTCTCCATGGTAGGGATAACGAGAGGACACTCTCTAAAGTTGAAAGGGGATAGATTCTGTACAAACGTAAGGAATTCTTCTTCACCCAGAGAGTGGTAGAAAACTGGAATGCTCTTCCGGAATCTGTTATAGGGGAAAACACCCTCCAGGGTTTCAAGACAAAGTTGGACAAATTCATGCTAAACTGGTGAGACTGGACTCATTTGGAGCACTGGTCTTGACCTTAGAGCCGCCGCAAGAGCGGACTGCTGGCAGGATGGACCATTGGTCTGACCCAGCAGCAATTCTTATTTTCTTATATTCTTAAAGCAATATTTGCTTTCATCAATGTACTGTTGCAGCTAAAGTATTTGGGGGGTTTTGTGTGTAACAGAATGCCTAAATATGGTATGTCTTTCTTATAGTACCATGAAGAACATTCTGGGTCCTTGCTCCAGATTAGTGCTATCCTTTGGGAGGGGCCTTAGGCATCTGGGCTAATCTGAGCCTTAAACTCCTCCCTGGTGCATCTAGGTGTGAGGAGGGGGGATTCCTCTGTTCACTGAGGGCTAGATTCTCAAAAATTTGCGTTAAAAAATTGATGGGCTGCTGTCACAGATGTTATTGTAGTGATTTATAAGAAGGAGTCATTCTCCAAACAACACTCATGCAAATGAGGTTGGCAGAGAGTAGAAAATGTTTGCTAAATTTGCATGTGCCCATCGCTGGTGATAATGATGAGCACATGCACAGAATAAATGCCCCCCAAAAACAAGCTAATTCGAACTGCCAAAGTCAAATAACCCCCCCAGGGCAGCAGGAGAGATGCCCACTCCCTCCCACTGCCAAGCAATGACTCTCTACCCACACCTGGCAGTAGAAGAGATGACTATTCTCTCCTGTCAGCAAACAACGTACCTCTGACATCCCCGCAGCAGCGGGAGAAATGCCCATTCCCTCCCGCCACTGATGTCAAGTGACCCCCCATCTGATACCCCCAGCAGTGAGAGAGATACCTACTCCTACTGCCAAGCAACGCACCTCCCTCCGACACCAACCCCGGCAATGGGAGAGATGCCCACTCCCTCCTGACATCTCTCCAGCAGCAAGAGATACCAACTCTCTCTTGTAGCCACTCAAACTCCCAACACCCTCCTGTGCCTCCGATGACCCCCTCCCCCTTACTTATGATGGCTGGATGGTGAAATGCCTACTCTCTTCAGCCAGCAGGCCCGCCTCTTAAAAATGGCAGGCCTTCCCCTCCATGATGAATCCTGGGAAGCACCGGGGAGAGGTCTGAGGCTCTGATTGGCCCAGGATGTTTAAGGCCCCTCCCATAGGAAGGTACTTAGGCATCTGGGCCAATCAAAGCCTTTGGCTCCTCCCTGGTGCATCTGACAGTTAAGGCCCCTCCCATAAGAGTGGCCTTAACCTGGCCCAATCAGAGCCTCAGGCATCCCTATGCCAGCCATCGTAAGTAAGGTGAGGGGGCGGAGGTCATCGGAGGCACAGGAGGGTTTGGGTAGAGTTGTGTGGTGACAGGAGGGAGTGGGAATCGCCTGCTGCTGGGGTTCAGGGATGCATTGCTTGGCGGTGAAAGGAAGTGAGCATCTCTCCTGCTTCTGGAGGGGTGACATGTGGGGAGTCATTTGGTAGCGGGGGAGTGGGCATCTCTCCCACTGCTGGGAGGGTGTCAGGTTGTGTTGGGAAGTAAGTAATGGTATTTTGACAGATAGGGGGTGCTATGATATGCTGCACTGGAATGGATAGTGTGCAAGATATAAAATTGTTTAATACGTTGTAGATTTATTTCTACATATGACACTGGCCTTTTCATATGATTCTGGGTAAATCTAGTTAGATGCATATGTGATAGTTAAGGCCACACCCAATTAGAAACTTATGAAAAGTTGGATTGCAGCAAAGGCCAGAAAAATAACATTAGAGAATAACAGAAAAACACTAGGGAGGGAAAAAGTATATGTATTTTGCTGGATTAAGCCAGATCATGGGGGAAATCAGGTAGATATACATAACGCACTTATTAATCTGACATAGTACTACAGGGATACAAACTATACAGAAGAGATAGAGTAGGGCAGAAAGGTGGAGGTATTGCCCTATATGTTCAGGATGGAGTAGAAACTGTTAGAGAGGCTACGATGGAAAGGACAGAGAAGCTGGAGTCCCTCTGGATCAAGATTCCTAGACACAATGGTGCAGACACAAAAATTGGCCTTTACTATCGACCTCCCAGGACAGATGGAGGAGCCAGACTCAGAAATGATAGAGGAAATTAAACAAGGTAATGTAATAATCATGGGAGACTTCAATTTCCTGGGGATAGACTAGAACCTGGGAACCTCGAACTGCGGCAAGGAGGCCAAGTTCCTGGAAGCGCTAGGGGACTGCTTCCTGGAACAAATGGTGGGAGAGCCGACGAGAGGAAACGCCACCTTGGACTTGGTCCTAAATGGCATTACGGGACCGACAAAAGAAGTAGAAGTCACGGTCCCACTGGGGACGAACGATCACAACATGATCAACTTTAAACTTGACATCAGGAAAGGGAAACGTACCAAAACCTTAACCACGACCTTAAACTTTAAAAAGGGAAGATACGATAGCATGAGAGCCATGGTGAAACAACGGCTCAAGAAAAAGATGGACAAAGTTAAAACGGTAGTTCAGACATGATCCCTACTGAAAAATACTTTCACAGAAGCACAAAATCTCTACATTCTGCGGATTTCCAAAGAAAGGAAAAGTAAAGGCAAAGGAGAACTGGCATGGCTTACTAGAGAGGTGAAGGAAGCCATAAAAGAAAAGAAGGACTCCTTTAAAAAATGGAAACGCATGAAAACAACCGAAGCTTGGAACAAACAAAGATGATCAGAAGAAATGTCACAAGGCGGTGAGGGATGCCAAAAAGGACTATGAGGAGAAAATAGCGCAAGAGGCCAAAAATTTCAAGCCCTTCTTTAGATACGTAAAAGGAAAAAAACCTTCAAAAGAGGCGGTGGGACCGCTGGATGACCAGGGAAGAAAAGGGTACATCAAGGAAGACAAACAAATTGCAGACAGACTAAATTCTTTGCGTCTGTCTTTACGAAGGAGGACACCACAACAATACCAGAAGCAGTGAAAGTGTTCAAAGGAGTAATAGAAGACAGCCTTACCACAGTAGAAGTGCACTTGGACCAGATATACTACCAGATCGACAATCTTAAAAGCGACAAATCCCCTGGACCTTATGGAATTCACCCGAGAGTCTTAAAAGAACTGAAGGTTGAAATCGGAGAGCTTTTGCAAAAACTTGCCAACCTGTCAATTAGAACTGGACAGATACCGAACGATTGGAAGATAGCAAACGTCATGCCAATTTTCAAAAAAGATCAAGAGGAGAACGGGGCAACTACAGACCTGTGAGTCTTACATCTGTCCCTGGAAAGATGGTTGAAGCACTGATTAAAGATAGCATAGTCCGGCACTTGGATACACACGACCTGATGAGAGCCAGTTAACATGGCTTCAGAAAAGGGAAATCATGTTTGACGAATTTACTTCAATTTTTTGAGACCGTGAACAAACAAATTGATAGTGGAGAACCGGTGGACATAATATACTTGGACTTCCAGAAAGCGTTCGACAAGGTTCCATATGAAAGACTTCTCAGGAAACTATAAAGCTATGGTATAGAGGGAGATATACTAAGATAGATAGGCAATTGGCTGGAGAACAGAAAGCATAGAGTGGGCATAAATGGGAAGTTCTTGGACTGGGAGAAAGTGACTAGCAGTATGCCCCAGGGCTCGGTACTTAGGCCCATCTTATTTAATATTTTCATCAATGACCTAGAAGAAGGAACATCCAGTGAGATCATCAAGTTTAGAGATGACACAAAGCTATGACGGGCAATCAGATCGCAGAAGGATAGCGAGGAATTCCAGAGTGACTTGTGTCAGTTAGAGAAATGGGCAGAAAAATGGCAGATGAAGTTTAATGTGGAAAAGTGCAAAGTAATGCATTTAGGCAGAAAGAACAAGGAACACGAGTATAAAATGTCAGGTGCAACTCTGGTAAGAACGAACAAGAAAAGGACCTGGGTGTACTGGTAGATAGGACCCTGAAGCCATCAGCACAATGCACGGCAGTGGCAAGGAAAGCAAATAGAATGTTAGGCATGATAAAGAAGGGAATCATGAGTAGATCAGAGAAAGTTATAATGCCGCTTTATAGAGCAAAGGTCAGACCACACTTGGAATACTGTGTCCAACATTGGTCTCCCAACCTAAAGAAAGATATAAAACTGCTGGAGAGGGTGCAGAGACGAGCAATGAAGCTAATAAAAGGTATGGAGAACTTGGGTGATTGTGCTACACGGCAGGAGAGAATGGCATCTCTCCTGCTGATCTTTAATTTCTTTTATTATTTTAATTTGCATTTGGGGTGTCTAAACTGTTAAACCTTACTTTCCTATCAGTGCTCAGGCTCTGATCAGAAAGTAAGGCAATGACAGCTCAGACCTGTCAGCAAATTTTGGCCACAAATGTGGCACAATGAGGTTAGAGAATCACTCAGCAATTATAGAGAACTAGTATTTTAGCCCGTTACATTAACGGGTGCTAGAATATATGTCTGTCTTTCTTTATTTCTGTCTCTCGCTCCCTCCCGCTGTCTTTGTTTCTGTCTCTCTCTCTCCGTGGCCCCCTTTGTCTGTCTGTCTTTCTGTGTCTCTCCCTACCCCTGTCTTTCTTCTTTTCTTTCTGTCTGCCTTCCTCCCGCTGCCTGTCTTTCTTCCCCCCCCCAACTTCCCTGTGCAGCAGCCACAGCAGCATTCCCTCCCCCTCCATGTCCCTGTGCAGCACCATTTCCCCCCAACCTTACTTCCCTATATGAATGGGCTTTAGTGCAAGATTATGGTGGCATGCATGTTAGTTTAAAGAGACAACAGCGCGTATTTTTTGATTTGTGGCAACAAATGCATATAGCATCAGGCTCTTATGATCATATTCTCTATTTGTACACAAAGCTCATCCTCTCTCTTTTTTTTCCTGATTGGTCCGCCCCTTTAGAATCCTTAGTCTGCACGACTCAAGGCCCTCCACAATGCCATGCCTCCTCCGATTCAATCCATCCCACCACCACCTGTAGCCCGATATGACAGTGCCTCCACCAGACCTCAGAGATGCCCACTATATCCATCTTTCCATCCTGTGCAATACACTCCAACTTTCCCATTCCGCCTCCCAGGCTTCAGGCACCTACATACAGACATCTCAAACAGTGTTTGCCATATCAACCCACAGCCTGATCAGCACTAACTGGCGTCTATGGGGTGGCACTGTGATCCGGGCTGCAGCCAGGCTCTGGGCAGGGCCGTGGCTCCATCACTCAGCGAGCAAGACCTGGGTGGATAGCGGCGGGCTGGGCCTCGCGGCACATGGAATTGCATAGCGGTGGCTGCTGCAGTCTCCAGCCCGGCCCCGAGATGTCCGGCAAAATCGAGAAAGCAGGTATGGAGAGGCGAGGCGGAGGGGTAGGAGAAGCCGAGGCTGAGCCAGGCACCAACGCAGTGCATAGGCCTCAAGACCCTCCCCTTATAATCTAAGAGGCAGCTGATTATTTTAACTTCCGATAGGCTCCATTAGACAGCCGCCTTCACCCCCCCCCCCCCGGCTCTGTCATGTCCCCCCACAGCTTCTATGGTACCCTAAGAGACAGCCGCTCCCTATGCTTCCGATGGACGTTATTATACCTGAGTGTGGGCCAGTTGTAGGCACGCATGCGCACTCCTTCCTCCACGGACATACAGATCAGGCAACACGCAGGTAGTAGTGCGTATGCGCGCTTAGCATTTTATTATATTAGATTGCTCAGAGTGATCATTTTAATATTAATGACCTCGTTGTACTACATTTGCATGACAGTATCGGAGACTGCTATAAAACTTGGAAAAGACCTTGGTAAGCTGTTTGATAATCAGCTGCTAAAGTACATGCATGCTAAACAGGCAGGAACCATTTTAGCGAGCATGTTAAAGGCAGATTTTAGTTTTGAGAATCTGCCCCTGAATCTTTCAGAGGTTTCAAGGTGCAGGGAACTACTTTGTCACTGCAGTCATGACAATGGGGAGGCTATCATGCACATTGTGTGGACTCTTCCCACTGCCAAGAGCAGAGAGCTACTATTGGCTTTTTTGAAAGATTCAGAGTTTTCAACCTGAGAACAGTATAGAGAGAGACAGCCATTGGCGTGAGAAGGGGAAGGGAGCAGTTTGGAGTAGAGAGTTGTGCGGGGACAGAAATCCCGCCCATCCCTACCAGTATCCCATCTGTCCCTACCTATCCCCGCCAGAATCCTCTCTATCCCCGCCCGTCCCCGCAAGGATACCCCTCCATCCCCTCATGAACCCATGAGGAATCTCCTCTGTCTCTGCCTGTCCCCCATAAAAGTTACCTGTCCTCATAAAAAGCAGCAATTACTTCTGACAGTTTTGATTTTTTTTTTTTAAGTCTTAGTTTATTTAAACCAACAACAAAATACAATATAAACAAATAACAGTGAATAGAAATAAGAGAAAGAATTATAATAGACATTAGGTCATGTGACTGTAGGGTCGACCATTTCATGTTAAAAGAAATAAAAAAGAGTTGGTTTTTTTGGCAATATAAAGCTCATATCTGTAGAGCAAACAAATCTGGTTCCACCAACTGGCATAGGTAACTTGTGAGAGGTCCTTCCAAGACCCACAAATGGTTATTAATACAGCAATGGAGTAAAGAATCAAACAATACAGCATTAAAATCATTTAAAGCAGAATTGTGAGAGGCACTTTCCAGGAAAATGTGCCAAAACTGAACTGGAAACCCCAAACCAAACTCATCAAGTACTTCATTTTGTACTAAACACTGTGACCAGTCAGGCTCCATGCTAGCCAAGGTCCCGGTCGGTACAGGAAAAGAAGGGGACAAGAAACCCAGAAAGGGAGTGTCCAGGGCCTGGCCCCGACACTATTTAGATCTCCCTGAACCTACTAGTAACCCAGAGTCAGGGGTTGGGAAGACTTCACACAGGCCTTCATTGGAACACAGAAGAGCTAGGACCCTGAAGTGTAAAGCCAAGCCTGTTAGTAGGCAGAGTGATGATTATCCAGGTCACCAGCGGGGGAGCCAGAGAGCAGATTAGCTGAGCTCAGACCCAGGTAAAGCAGGGCATGTCTTCCCCTATGAAAAGCCAGCAGTCCTGAACAAACTGTTAGGGCAGTTAGGGAAAGGCACAGAGCTCTCACTAAAGAGAAACCTCCTGGCTCAAGTGGGAGTAATGTCTGTACTCCCATGGAAGTGGATGAAGTAGAGGCACTGGCAATTGATCCAGAAGTGCCAATGCAATTGCAAGCTGAACTTGTATCTGAGGATTTATGCAGCATTCCTGAACCAATGGATGTAGGAATGGTAACCTGCTCTGGATAAGCACAAGGACTGTGAGTTTTTTTCCTTCTTTGGCTATTGGGGGCTGGGGTTTGTTTTCTGCTCCCAGCCACATTGACTGACTGCCTGGACTAAGTTTTGGTTTATTCTGATTTTGGTTTTCTGCACTTTTCTAAAGCTGAAAGTGTTTCATTTTTGGGGAGAAGTTTGCATGCATCAGGGCAGGAATTTTGAAAAGCTGTTTGTGCTTCTTGATAAGCAAACTTGGGACACTCCTCTCTTACCCAGCCAAGCTCTATTTTAGGCTGGAGGCTTTTTGTGGTTTGTGCAATGAATGTTTGAGTGATAAAGTGTTTTGCCAAGAACTGTATGTTCCTCTGAATTATACTTACCTGAACACTGCTAGGAGCAGACTTGGGGGAAAAAGTATTTGTTGGAGAACACCTCTGTGAAGAAATAAAACACAGGGTGAACTGTTGGTGTCAGGAGGGAAAAATCCTGAAAGCTGCCAGAGTTTTCTCTGGTTATTATTTTTTTTTGTATGTTGATGATTTAAGCCATTCTGAACTTGAACTTGACAAAGTAAATTTTGCTTTTGGTTTTCATCCAAGAACTTTGTTGGGTGTTATTGTCTAGTTCCTTTAGTCCCTGTAGGGTGACTTCCTTCATGGTCACACGCCGGTGCAATTTTGAACTGTGGCCACTGGAGGCACAACAATGAGAGGAGGCTGGGCCTCCCACTTTGAGCTTAACCCCCTCAAAATGAACATCTCTCTTGCTGTAGCTGGTGGGACATTTTGTTTTTCCATCATCATGGTCCCAGTTTATGCTTTTGTCTATTTTCTACTAATTCTGTTTCCAAGCCTCAGGAATCCCAGTTCTATCCCTGCAGGAGTCCCATAGACCTGGGTGGATCCCTGCGGGAGTCCCGCAATCTCCATGCAGACCTCTGGTTTGGAGTAGGGAGAAACAGCCTCTCTCTCTTGCTAATAGTTTTGTGCATTGAAGCAAACCTTTCTAAATGATTGGGGATGGGGGGGAGTTCAAAAGCTCTAACCCAGACCCCACCCTCATAATAATAGTACTAATTGTAATGCCATTTTCCATTCATTTTTCATATATATACATACACACACACAATATAATCTTATTAACAATACAAATGTTTAAGCACAAAATTAAACTATACTGTATGCTTCTCAACATTCATTCCTACCAGAACACCTGGCCTTGATCACACAAGCAAAACATAGATAACACCTATGCAAATATAGGACCACAAACTAAAAGTACTAATATACACAAACGGAACCCTAAGATGCCAGAGTCTACATTCAGTACACCAGAGAAAAAGAAAGAAAATAATTTCTTCCTGAACAGTACAAAATATAGATAGCAGATATAAATTCTCAAAACTGACACATATCAATCACTAAATTGAAAATAAAATAATTTTCCCTACCTTTATTTTTCTAATCATCTTTTCCCCGGTTTGGGTTGCACTTCCTTCTGTCTGTGCTCTTAACTGTGTTTCCAGGGCCGCCTTATCCATTTGCTGTTTTCTCTCCTTCTTCACTTTTCTGCCCTACATCTATCTTTTTTTCCTTAGAAGAGTCAATGATTATAAATATCAAGGTGGAAGTCAGAAAGAAATTTAAAATACAAAAAAGTGAACTGACTTCAATGAAAAACTGTCTATGGAGAGTGATCAGTTATGTATATAAAGCGCTCAGAGATATGAAACTCCAAAGGGAAGGCTAAGAAGCCACCCTGCAAAAGAAGTTCACCTTCCAGTCATTGCAACCTCTTATATCACTGATCACTCTCTAAAACTTGGTGAAAAATTTTTTGTATATCTTATAGTTCTTTAGTCATTCAAAAATGCTGAGAGTAATATCTTCTCTTCATATTTCAAAGCATAATGTGCAACAATCACTGAGTTGATTTAATATAATAGACTGTTCACTTAGCTTTTAAATGTGGTTTGAGGGGTCCCAATGTGGCCCGTTTCGAAATCTGCTTCATGAGACCTGATGTGGACTTTCAAAGTACTTAGTGCAGTGGATTGTAACAAATCTATTAACTTCGTGATATGCAGTCACGTCTATAAATGAAAAATTTTTACATATTAAGTGTGGGTAAAACTTCATACTCACACTATAAGTGCAGTGTTATAGTTTTACTTAGGCCAACCATGAGAAGGCAAACGCATAATGACAGTGCTGAGCTCTACGCTTGTGGAGATGGTAACAAACCTAAGGTTTACTTTAGTCTGCTTCAGAAGCAAGCCAGGTTTCAGTGAGAAAGAGGCAGTCTAGTTTTCCCTTTCTATCCAGTTTTTTATGTGTTCTGTTTTTGGGCCTATGGCTCATATGTTTAAGTATACACATGTGAGATTGGTGTAGCTTGTTGGTTCACTGTAGTTGTTTTCCGGTAGATGAGAGATCTTTGGTGAGAGTGCGTTTTGGTCTTGTAGGGGTTAGTTGATCTTCTTGTTATTTGTGTGTTGGGGTGGTAGGTGTAGTCTGGTAGTTTGTGTTTCTATCTGTTGTGATTCGTCTGGGTGGGTGGAGAATTCCATTAGTATTTGATATAGTTGGTATTGGGAAAATGTCGTTTGCTGTTGCCTTCCAGTTAGCTAGGATCAGGGCAATCAGTAAGATAGCTTGTGTGTGTTTTTGTGGTGTAGTTAACATTTTGAGAGTAAGTGTGTCTGGTAGTGTGATTGTATGAGACCAAACTGTAGGTTGTAGGTTGGTTAGGTGGAGTTGAAATTGTGGTAGTTCGATCGCTTCGCATAGGTGCTCACTAAGGTGCCTTTGATGTGCACCTTTGACGGTGCATCAAATGGCTGTGCATTGAACAGCTGTGTGCCGTTAGGGTTGTGCCTTCCAACTGGCTCGGCGGGATGTAGCGTCGGGGAGGGGCGGAGTGTGCTCCCATGCCAAATGAAGTCCTCCCGACTGCTACCAGAGAAAGGCAGGTAGAACTTCAAACTGTCTCAGCCTTCCAACTAGCTCAGCGTGGTGACCTCGGGGAGGGCAAAGTGCACTCCTATGCCCGAGGAGTCCTCCAAGCTGCTCCTGGTCCAAAGATTGAGGAAAGTTGGCAGGGCCAAAGTAAAAGTTAGAAACAGGTAAAATTAGTTTAAATTTAAAATGTTCCCGCTGAGCTTTCCTGCTGGCTCGGCGTGGTATACAGTGATTTTGTCAATTCAGGTTACAACCAAAGGAAGAGTGCAGCAGAAGTATGGTTGCTGAAAACAAAACAAAAAAACAGCCAAAGAATACAGCACGTGGTCAGTGTAAAATCTTGTGCAGTTTCTCAGTGTGGGCTGCAGTCTTCCTTACGCTCTTGTCTTCCCTCCTCTATCCATCCCTCGATCCGCCAGAAGTGTGGCACTCCTGCTCCCACTTCTCCTACCTGGGGATCTTTATCCCCATATACTCCTTGGCCCAAGGCTGAGAATATTCTGCTGCTATATGGCAGTGGCTTCTGACACCATGCACAGAAAATTTCTCCTATCATAGCTTTCAGGATTTTCCCCCTCTCAGTCTTGGCAGGGGTGGGCAACCAAAGACCATGTGCTCACAAATATAGTCCTTTTTATTACTTTCTGGCCCTACTGACATGGCTTGGCTCTTTCTACAAACATTTACTAGGCTGAACATCTCAGCCTTCCTTGCTTAGTAACCACCCTGAAAATCTTTCCTTTCATACCCAAAGCAGGGATATTTGGGGGAGTTGCAGGGGTCACATTTGTATATGTTTTGGTGCTACTATTGCCTTTGCCATTGTGTCTACTGCCTCTGCCACACTGATTGTGGCTGTCATGAATGTGACTTTATTTTTATTAAAGTCCATTCATGACAGCCATGGCTACCATATTTGGAGCCTCACAAACCTGGATGCATTGCCCCACCCCATCCTACCCCCATCCCCACCTCATTCCACCTCCAGCCCCACCTAGTTCTGCCTCAAGTCCTGCCCTGTTCTGCCTCCAGCCCCACCCTCTAAAAGCCTCATCTTCTTCTAAAAAGGGGACTGTCTGGGTTTTACCAGACATCTGGTAATCCTAACTTTATTCAAAACAATTGCTTTGGGATTTACTGGATTATATAAAAGTCTATGAAAACTACCTTGGTGTATGCCAGTCCCAGCTATGGTCTCAAACCAATAATATTTGTTTTTTTGTGGGGTTATCCACCAGCTGGGTATATATTAGGCAACTGCATAAGTAAAACATTCTACTCCCTAATCCCATTACATTTTATTTGATTTTCCTATGCAACCTCTGGCCTCCTATTGTACCCTATTGGCTGGTTATGTGCACAGGAGGCAGGCCAGAAGAACATGATCAGGTAAAAAGAGAGTAAATAGGGCAAATAGAAATTCCCCCTTTATCAGTATATTCAGAGTTCTGGGACACTGATCCCCAGAGCTATATGTATTGAGGTAATCAGCTGCTTAGAGAAATTCTCTGCCAGCTCCCACAAAACTATTAACCAGAGAGAGACAGGTTGTTTCTCCCTACTCTAAACTTCTCCCTTCCATTCTCACTCCAACTGCTTTCTGACTCCGAATCTTTCAAACAAGCCAATTGTAATTCTCTGTATGATAGCCTCCATGTTGTCATGACATCAGAGGCAAAGCAGTTCCCTGCACCTTGAAACCTCTGAAAGATTCAGTAAACAGAAGAATCTTCCTCTTTACACTCTCCCCCTGCCACAATTATAAGGCCAATGTGGTAAGCACAATTGCTACCTAATACAATAGGGTCTTTTATATATATATATATATATATATATATCTATATCTATATCGTTATTTATTTTAAAGCCAAAAATAAGTGCAACATATTTTACAGACATTTTACACTTTAACAACACTTAACTTCTATCAGATTATATTTGTGACAAATACATATCATCACCCTTATACATATCCAACAATTTCACTCTAATTAAAAGTATCACCCCCTCCCCCTCCCACCCATCCACCCTGGACATGTATGATCAAAGGGCAAAATCAACAATCACTCCTTACAGAATTCTGACAATGGTTCCCAAACATCCATAAATTTCTTATAATGTCCCTGTTGTATGTCCATCATATGCTCCATTTTTAAAATGTCAGACACCAAGAGACCAATGTCAGCTAGCTCATCAGCTTTCTAGTTATTTTTGGGGCTTCAGACATGCCATTTTTGTTCACCCATATTTCAGCGATACAAAAAAATCTTCTTAGTGGCTATGGCTGTGGTTCTTCATTCGCCCATTCACTCAGAGTTTTTTTCTTTTCTTTTTTCTTTCTATATAACGCTTTTAAATATATTTTTTTGTATTTTATCTTATTTTGTATATAAAGTGTTTCTCATAAATAATTATGATAAAAAAGTTAACTTATCTTAACCAATTGTCGTTTCCTTAATAGGATCGGGTCGGGGCTTGTCACATCGACATGTTTCGCCGTGAGGCTTTTTCAAGATTAAGTCCCCTATAGAAATGAAAGAAGACATTATAATTCCCATCCCCATGTGTTCTATAACCACATCTATTCTCATCTTTTAATGGAACCATACAGTAGATATCTCCAAAACCATATGCTCACCCTTTTTCAGTTCAAACAGACCATCCCGATATCCAAACTTTCTGATCTATCAAAGATGGCCGCGGCGTCTTTTTTCTCCAATATAAGTACCTCCCCCACTTTGTGACGTCACTACTCTAAATAGTGAATCAGGAAAACACATTACAGTAAAGTACTCCATTCCACTTCCTGGTTTAAACCCCCTGGCACCACCGTATTCAACCTGAAGATCCATTTCTGTTCCAACCAGTTTAACCTGTACTTATAGTTTCCACCCTCCCACCCTTCTTTTATGTGTGATATAATGTGCCATCTTATATCCGTAATGTCATGCCCATGGGTCTCCCAATGTTCAACTAAGGGGGCCTTCATTATTTTATTAGTTATCCTGGATTTATGTTCATTTAGTCTGATGTTCATCTGACGACTTGTTCTGCCCACATATATTAAATCACAGGGGCATACTATTACATATACAACATTATGGGTCTTATATGTGGTTGTCGTGTTAGCCACAATACTAATTTCCCTAAGTGGGGGCTGCCACCCCAGCCCTTCTATAGTATATTTACACCATTGGCACTTCTGACATTTCTGATGACCTGGAATGGTTTGTACTTCACTCCCTTCAGTATAGTATCGGTGGCGTGCCAAATGTTCACCTGTTTTTTCCACGATGGTACGTAATTATGGGAAACTCCTCAAAGACATTAGGGATTGTTTGTAAAATATGGCAGTATTTTCTCATACTGTTAACAATGTACTTCGATCCCGTATAAAAGGGCAACACACACACCATTCTAGTGTTTTTATCCTCAAGATAATCCTTATGGTCTTCCCCTTCTTCTTCCTGGGCAGTAGATGACAACTGTAATAATAACTCCCGGTTAGCATATTTAGCTCTGAGAAAAGCTTTTCGAATGGCTCTATTAGGATAATCTCTTGCTCAGATTCGGAGCTCAAGTTGTCTAGATTGATGCATAAAATCCTGGTCTTCTGAGCACAATCGACTCAACCTCAGAAACTGCCCAACCGGTAAATTATATTTCAATTTGTATGGGTGGTGACTGTGGAACTTTAATAGCGTGTTTCTGGAGACTGGTTTACAAAACAATGTTGTACTAAATCTCCCCTGTTCAAAAATTACTGTAAATCCAGGAAGTCTACCTTTCCAAAGTTGTAATCTACTGTGAATTTTATATGCTGATTCAAACCGTTCAATTCTTGTACGAATATTAATAGGGTTTCTTCAGAATCTCTCCAGATGATGAATACATCATCCAAGAAACGCCTCCACATCCCCACTTTGTCGAAATTCTACATGGAATAAATCATACTCTCCTCCATACTTGCCAAATACAAAGTTGCCACTGAGGGGGCCAAAGTCGCCCCCATTGCCACACCAATGGATTTGATGATAAAATCTTCCATTGAACCAAAAATAATTAGCTGATATCACTAGTTTTGCTAGTTCCAATAAAAAACCAGTGTGTATTCTAGGTTCCCCTGTCCGTTTCTCCAAAACATCTTTTATGGTGTCCAACGCTGCTTGTTGTGGGATCATGGTGTAGAGAGATGTTATGTCTAAAGAGGCAAGTATGGGAGTATCAGTAAGCTGATCGGTGTCTTGTAACAGAGTGATGAAATGTGAGGAATCTTTAATAAAAGAAGTAACTCTTGTAACAAATGGTTGTAGAAAAAAATCTACAAATTGTGATAACGGTTCCAGGACTGAGCCTTTTGTGGACACTATAGGTCTGCCCGGGGGGGACTGCAAGTCTTTATGTACTTTAGGAACCAAATATAATTTTGGAGTGGTGGGCCATTGTTCCATGAGGAAGTTAGCTGGTTGGAACAGAAATGGATCTTCAGGTTGAATACGGTGGTGCCAGGGGGTTTAAACCAGGAAGTGGAATGGAGTACTTTACTGTAATGTGTTTTCCTGATTCGCTATTTAGAGTAGTGACGTCACAAAGTGGGGGAGGTACTTATATTGGAGAAAAAAGACGCCGCGGCCATCTTTGATAGATCAGAAAGTTTGGATATCGGGATGGTCTGTTTGAACTGAAAAAGGGTGAGCATATGGTTTTGGAGATATCTACTGTATGGTTCCCTTAAAAGATGAGAATAGATGTGGTTATAGAACACATGGGGATGGGAATTATAATGTCTTCTTTCATTTCTATAGGGGACTTAATCTTGAAAAAGCCTCACGGCGAAACATGTCGATGTGACAAGCCCCGACCCGATCCTATTAAGGAAACGACAATTGGTTAAGATAAGTTAACTTTTTTTATCATAATTATTTATGAGAAACACTTTATATACAAAATAAGATAAAATACAAAAAAAATATATATTTAAAAGCATTATATAGAAAGAAAAAAGAAAAGAAAAAAACTCAGAGTGAGTGGGCGAATGAAGAACCACAGCCATAGCCACTAAGAAGATTTTTTTGTATCGCCGAAATATGGGCAAACAAAAATGGCATGTCTGAAGCCCCAAAAATAACTAGAAAGCTGATGAGCTAGCTGACATTGGTCTCTTGGTGTCTGATATAAAATATGGACCAATGCTAAAGAAGTGACTGGGACATTTACTTATATAGTGCCATTTTTAAAATGTGGCATAGAGATTCAAACAAATTTACTCAATGCACCTTTAGTATATTGAGCATGGGTATTGGATGCCTGCGCACTCATAAAGCTGCAGTTGCCAAATAAGCTGCTAGCTTTCACTCAAGGTGTGAAAAATAACAAAAAACATGGAAATTACGCTAACGCAAGGTTTTACCAAAACATTATTTTTTTTATTTAGTTATTGTTTATATTTTTTTCATTATGAAACTCAAAAGAATAAAGCATAATTGCGTTAACAGTTGCGTTAGTGGGAGGTCGTCATAGTTGCCAAAATGCTGGCCTTCTGATAACGAGCTCAGCTATATACTTCGAAGCACCCCATTATATACCTTTGGCTCAGGACTATATAAAGACAAACTGTGGAGGGTCACGTGATGTGCTGAGCCGGGTGAGACGTGCTTCACTCGAGCTCCGGGGCCCCGAATCCCTCAGCACCGTTTTTACTAAGTTTGGTCGGCCCTGCACTACACTGCGCCTTTGGGGAGCTTTATGGACCGTTTCCTGCAGACGCCAAGCCCGGTTATGAGCTCCAAATCGAGCCGCTCGGGAAAGGAAAGAGAGACGAGATCGGCACGGCCCGAGGCTAAGATGGCGGCGGGGGACTTGGGTTCCGCGCTCCCGCTGTCAGAGGCCCACATAGCGGCATTGTCGGAGTCGGTGGTGCAGGCGCTCGACTCTCGCTTTGACCATCTTTCCAGCCAGCTTACCTCCCTGGAGTCCCTTTTGGGGGAAACAACTCGGCGGACGGGGGAACTTGAGCATCGAGTCTCGGGGGTTGAGGACACGTGTTCCTCGTCGGCAGCGGATCTGGCCTCCCTACGTGCTCAACTCCAGAAACAGGCAGACAAGCTTGAAGACCTCGAGAATCGCTCAAGGAGGGACAACATCCGTCTGGTAGGTCTGCCTGAATCTGTCCCTGACTCTCGTCTCCTTTCTTCAGTGGAGTCCTGGCTTCAGCTGGTGTTACCGCTTCCAGCAGGGGTTGGACCCTTGCGGCTAGACCGCGTTCACCGCCTGGGCCGGTGCACCGATGACCGTGACAGAGCTCGGGTTACCATCTTCAAAGTCCATAACTCAGCCGCGAAGACTGAACTCATGCGCCAGTATCGTCAGAAGAGGAATACTCTCTTCTATGAAGGTACTCCTGTGTGCCTATTCCAGGACTATTCACCTGCTCTACAGGAACGTCGGAGGCGCTTCTCCCGGGTGTGCTCGGCTCTCTTCGATAAGAAGCAGCGGTTTCAGCTCCTTTACCCAGCACAGCTGAAGGTTTGGACTTCTACTGGCTGGCAAATGTACACCACGGCGGAGGATGCCCAGGCCTACCTGGATTCGTTGCCGGGAGAAGCGGGACCATCATCAGCCACCTGAGTCCAGTAGCTGAGTTGGCGTACGGAGTTGTTGTTCTTTACTTTGAGTGGCGTTGCTTCGTTTGGCTGCCGCTAGCTCTCGGAGCTCTTGTTCCAGCTTGTTTCTTTTTGGACCTATAGTCTCTTTGACCTTGCTGACAGTTGCATCTCACCCAGAGTTTTTGCTGCTTTGTGGCTCACCCCTGCTGCAGCTTCTGTCTTTAATTCAATTTGTTATCTCTGTGTTTGTTCACCTGGATTTGCTGTTCAGTACTTTCTAGGTCCTGTTCTAGCTGTTCCTGTTTGTTTTAATGGGGCGCTTTGTTGTTTGCGGATGCCCTAAGGGGTGGCAGGGGTGTTCTGATACTGGGGGGCAGTTGGCATCCTGTCTGGCTCAAGGGATTGTCTCTTCTTGGATGGTTGGAGTATGCCTGTGGGGTTGTGCTTATGATTGTGCTTCAGTTTGGGGGGTTGCATGGGTGTTTGCCTCTGGGAGTGGATGATGGGGGGAGTATTTGTGTATTTGGGATTTTGGTGTTTCTTTATTCCGCTTCTGTGCATGAGTGATTGCTAGCATTGCATATGCCTAGGTTCCCTGTCACCCTGGGAGGCCACTTGGTGCTTCTATCGGCCTGTTGGCTGTTGGACCATGTTGTTCAGGGATCTCTTGCTTCTCAGCTTCACCCTCCTATGGCTTCTTTTGGTGTGCATGATGGATGGATGGGTCGTTCTGCTTGATGGTGGTGAGGTATGGGTTGTGGGATTTGGGGCCCTGTCTACATCTTACGTGGCTCTATCTCTGTTCCACGTAACTTACTTCTTCTGGAGCAGAGCCGGCAGACGAGTCAGCGTGGGACCTTCCTGCACCTCAGCATGGCTGCCGACTCTGCTGCAGAGAAAGTAAGTCAGAGGTAATGTAACCATTTATTTTTTTCATCAAAAGGGGACATCTATTAATTGATTGTGTATCCTTTCTTTCATTTCTTTCTTTCTGCATTCAAGCCCAACAATTGTCCCTTTCTATTCCCTCCCTCCCTCCTTCCTTCCTATGTCCTTAGTGCCCCCAGTGCCTCCGTCCGGTGTCCATAGTGCCCCCAGTGCCTCCGTCCCGTGTCCATAGTGCCCCCAGTGCCTCTGTCCTGTGTCCATAGTGCCCTCAGTGCCTCCTTCCTGTGTCCATAGTGCCCCCAGTGCCTGCATCCCAAGTCCATAGTGCCCCCAGTACCTCCTTTCCTATCCATAGTGCCCCCCAGTGCCTCCATTCTGTGTCTTTAGTACCCCCAGTGCCTCCATTCTGTGTCTTTAGTGCCCCCAGTGCCTCCGTCCCGTATCCATGGTGCCCCCAGTGCCTCCTTCCTGTGTCCATGGTGCCCCCAGTGCCCCATCCTGTGTCCTTAGTGTCCCCAGTGTCTCCGTCCTGTGTCCATAGTGCCCCCAGTGCCTCCGTCCCGTGTCCATAGTGCCCCTAGTGCTTCCTTCCTGTGTCCTTAGTGCCCCCAGTGCCTCCTTCTTATGCCCCCCCACTATCTTCCAGATTTTGGCCACCCCCAAAGCCAGCCTGCCTGTCTACCTATCTCCCTCCTTCCCTGCCACGCTAAAGCCAGCCAGTTTGACTGCCTACATCCTGCCCTCCCTGCCGCAGAAAAAAAAGCACGTCTCCCGTTCCTTTCCCCCGGTTCGCGCCTGCAATCTTACCTCCCCCCGCCGACAAGAAGTCTTTCTGACGTCAATTCTGATGTCGGAGAGGACGTTCCGGGCCAGCCAATCACTGCCTGGCTGGCCCGGAACATCCTCTCCGACGTCAGAATTGACGTCGGAAAGACGTCTTGTCGGCAGGGGGAGGTAGGATTGTAGCGGCGTGGCCGGAGGAAAGGAAGGGCAGGAGGATCCGGACCTGGCTGGCTGTGCACCCCCGTAAGCTGTGCATCCGGTGTGGACCACCACCCCCGCCCCCCCTTGGTATGCCACTGCCAAGGGCTAAATTCACTAAGCAAACCGATCATGTACCGTTTGGTTTGCGCTCACTTTCTGACTCCGGTTTGATTCACTAACCTTCTTCCAGACCTCATCCGCACCCTATCCGATCTGCGCATGCAAATGAGTAAAAAGGCATGTAAATTTCTTAACGCGTCGATTCATGAAGCCATTTCTTCCAAACTGACTGGCCTTTCCATTTCAAAAAGTTACGACTGCCGAGGACCAGTCGTTTACATCCTCGCTGGCAATTTCTGCCTAGCAACTGACGCGTGCATGTTAAGAACCCCACAAAAAAAAATAATATATATATATATAAATATATACCCCTCCAAAAATCCTAAATATATCAAAACTTTTAAATATATGTAAACTTTCATATACATATTAGAAATAATTTTTATTTCTTTTTTTGGAATACGCATAGCGAGCGCGGGAGTGAATATCGGATTTGTAATGAGCATTGTGAGAAAATTGCGGATTAACCCCATGCTCTCCTTGCACATTGTACATTTCAAATATCAATGCCAAATAACAAAAAAATCCAAAATCAAATAAAACTTTATGAGCCAGCTATCCCTTCCCCCTTCCTTCCAGCTGGATTGTCGCGTGCATATGATGTCAGGGGGGTCGCTAGTGGTTGTTTCGTGCTTCACGGCAGATAGAGCCGCACAGCCTCCTGGGATTCATAGGCTGTTGTGCCTTCTAGCAACTTAACAGTACTTTTCCAGAGAGAAATGGACTGCGCTTGTCAGCTACACTATCCGCTTCTTTTGGAATATGAGTACGCTGAGGAAGATGAGGCTACAGGTAGAGAAATGAGAAGGCGAGCACTTCTCTGCCTGCGTGTGTTTCGGGAGCGAATTGTCCTGGATGGGATGTCGGACCAGAAGCTAATGGACGATTACCGTCTTAGCAGGGCTTCGATTTTACATCTTTATGGTGAAATTAGAACTGACATCGATCCCCAAACTTTTCGTTCACATGCTGTTTCTGGTCTCATGAGGCTGCTTGCCATTCTTCATTTTCTTGCCACCGGTTCCTTTCAGCGAGTCATCAGCAGTACGAGTGGTGTGGGACAGCCATCAGTGTCCTTATTTGTGGGACTGGTTCTGTGAGCAATCCTAAAACGTGCTGGGCAGTACATCAAGTTTCCAGAGACTGTGGAGGAACAACAGCTGGTGAAACAAGACTTTTGTCTTATACCTGGAATGCCCAATGTCTTGGGTGCCATTGACTGTACACATGTACTAATTTCTCCCCCTATTGGACTGCAAAATATATATCGGAACCGCAAGATGGGACTCTCTGTGAATGTACAAGTCATATGTGATGCCCACCTCCAGATCCTTGATGTTGTTTCCAAGTTCCCTGGTAGCTGCCATGATTCCTTCATACTTGCAAACTCCAGCATCAGACATAAATTTGCAGATGGACATTTTGGACGATCATGGCTACTTGGTATGTAATCAGTGTATTCAAATAATATCATGTCCCTAAAATAGTTGAATATTAAGTATAATATTAACATCCAGTCTTTTTACAGGAGATGGCAGATATGGTTGCAGTCCATGGCTAATGACCCCACTGCTAGCACCACACTCCAATGCAGAAACGTTATAATGAAGCACACATCTCGAAGCGGTGTACTATTGAGTGGACTTTTGGGGTACTGAAGAGTCGTTTCCGTGCACTGCATCTCTCTGGAGGAGCTCTACAGTATAGTCCCTGTAGAGTGTCCGAAATCATAGCCGTGTGTTGTGTGCTGCATAACCTTGCACTGAACCATCATGTCCAACTTCCGGAGCCTGAGGATGTGGACAATGATTTTGACATCGATCCACCTGCCACAATCAGGGATACCACAAGGGGTACTAGTGTCAGGCGACAGCTCATCGCAGAATACTTTTCCGTTGACAAGCTATGAGGTATGTACCGTGTTAGATTTTTCCTATTAAGAGATATATATATTTATAACCCCTCCTGTTCTAGTATTAATTTTACCCCTTCTATTCTCTGTGCACTATTTGAAGGCAAACCAACCTTGCATGTTGTTTTTCAGGTTGCCATTGGACTCTCATCATTGTCCTTTTTATTTTCTATAATGTTAAATATTGAAATAAAATTTTAAATTCAGCTGAGGTGGGTGTCACTTTAATAGGCATCTGCTAGTGTATGACACATGATATGGAGGGGCTCATAATAAAAAAAACATCTAAAGAGTGGCCTAAATGGCTACTTGGACAATCAAAAAGCCTGATCTTCCAAGTACCCATAATCAAAGCTGTTTTTAGACGTATCTAAAACCAGTTTAGGCCTTTCCCCTGCCTCTAAATGCACAGAGAGAAAAGAGGCATTTTTAGAGGAGGGGAAAGGGTGGGGGATGGGCTGGAGGTGGGCCGACCTACACCTAAGCGTACAACAGGTATAACCAAAACTTTAGGCAGGTTGCCTAGTTGGCACTTGTACGTTTTGACTTAGACCAAGTCAAAACAGGTATAAATGCCGAAAAAGAGTCCACTTAGCTGATCGTGGCTGCTGCGATCAACTCAGCGGCCCCAGCAACCTGCCTACCCCCTACAGCAATGATCGCAGCAGGAGAGATGGCTCATCTCCCCTGCTGTGATCCACCCTTCCCCCCCCAACGATCAGGGCAGGAGGGAGCCCAAACCCTGCTGGTCCACGGCATCCCGACTAAGTTTGGGGCAAGAGGGAGCCCAAGCCCTCCTGACCCACGATCCCCAAACCCCTCCCCGACGACATCGGGGCAAGAGGGAGCCCAAGCCCTCTTGCCCCGTGGCACCCCCGACCTCCCCGACACTATCAGGGCAGGAGGAAGCCCAAGCCCTCCTGCCCCGTGATCTCCAACCCCCCCAGGCAGAATCCGTTGGGGCCAAGAGGGAGCCCAAGCCCTCCTGGCCCGCAACCCCCTCTAACCCCCACCCCCACTAAAATACGGGCAGGAGGATCCAAGGCTCTCCTGCCCTCGACACAACACCCCCCAACGACCACCCCCTGAACCCCCAATCGGCCCTCCGCTGACCCGCGACCCCCCTCCAACTCCACGACCCCCCACCCCATCCCCCTTCCCTGTACTTCAAAAAATGTTGGCCGGACGAATGGGTGCCAAGCCCGCCCATCCGGCAGGCCAGGTAGCGCAGGAATGGGGCCGGATTGGCCCAGGCGGCTCAAACCCCACCCACAGGTGGGGCCTGAGGTGCCTGGGTCAACCAGAATAAGCCCGGGAGCCTTAGGCCCCTCCTGTGGGATAATTTAAAGGATAATTTAAGGATAATTTAAAGATTAAAAGCATCTTTAAAAAGGAAGCTTTTTAAATTATTTTTAAAATGGCTGAGATCCTTTTCCTCTCTAATGTATTGGGACAAAGTATTCCAAAGTTGGGGGCCCATCACCGAAAACAATACTGCGTCCAGCACTTGTTGCCGTACATGAAAAGGACATAGTACTACTCGAAAGGGTCCAGAGAAGAGCGACATGATCGAAACATTCAAGCTATTGAAGGGAATTGACTTAGTAGAGAAAGAGAGACTATTCACCCTCTCCAAGGTGAAGAGAACGAGACGGCACTCGCTAAAGTTAGAAGGGAAAAGATCCCGTACACACATAAGGAAGTTCTTCACCCAGAGACTGGTAGAAATCTGGAACACTCTTCTGGAGGCTGTTATAGAGGAAAGCACCCTACAGGGATTCAAGATAAGGTTGGATAAGTTCCTACTGGAACAGAACATATACAAGTAAGACTAGACTCAAATAGGGCACTGGTCTTTGAGCTAAGGGCCTCCGCGTGAGCGGACTGCTGAGCACGATGGACCACTGGTCTGACCTAGCAATTTTTATGTTCTTATGTTCTGAAATTCAAAAGCTTCCAGATGCCCAAAAGCTATATGATTTGGACATAAAAATTGAAATAAAAGTTCTCACGCTGAAACCCCCCCCCTCCAGTCTCTAACTCTCCCTGTTAAGACAGTTTTAAAACATTTTTTATTTTTTAAAAAAATTTAGAGCGAGGTTAACAGAGCTGGCTGGGTATAGATGAAGGAATCTTTATTGAAGCATATTTATTATGATCCAAAAATAACAGGCAGGTAACTTTCTTCTTCAAGCTGCTAAAAAGCAATTGTAGAAAAGAAGTGTTCGACTGGGTTGCCAGTCAAAATGCATAAAATTTACATAGACCTGCTAGAATCCATTTTAAAAGAAGCAAAACAATTGTGTCAGAAGTTGACAGCCAGTGGCAAAGTGACTTAGTGGATATGTCAGCCTTGACTCATTATAACAATGGTTACAAATACATCTTAACAGTAGTAGATATCCTGTCAAAATATGCATGGGCCATGAGTTTAAAAACAAAAACCGGTCACGAAGTTACCAAAGTCTTTGAAACAATATTTAATTTAATTCCGGAACTTGGAGGCATAGCATATGGCAGGTTGAAGTTTGAGCTCCCTCCCTTGGATTTAGTTTGATAGGAATTATTTGTATAATATCCTTTGCTTTTATCATATTTGGGAAAAAATATTTTGAGGATGACTTCTGTAAAACAAAAGTCACAAGAGATCTCAGGAAAATCTTCAGTGAAACCGAAAAGATTAAAGGAAGACTTACAAGCGGTCGGTGGAATCTCATCCTCACTAGATGCTTTGAATGTTATTGAAATATTGGATAAATTGGAAAATATAAGTGTAACAATGGTGGAAATGAAACAAGAAATAAACAACATGAATGGGAAATTAGACATCATTACTCATAGAATAAATAAAATGGAAAACAGAATTGAAAATTTGGAAA
This sequence comes from Geotrypetes seraphini, assembly GCF_902459505.1. Taxonomy (NCBI): domain Eukaryota; kingdom Metazoa; phylum Chordata; class Amphibia; order Gymnophiona; family Dermophiidae; genus Geotrypetes; species Geotrypetes seraphini. The sequence goes on along the minus strand of NC_047092.1, from coordinate 97,454,088 downwards.
AAATACAGATAGAAAATAAAGAAGATCATAAAAATATTACAATGCAGCAGAGATTGATCTTGAAAATTTTTCAAGGAAACAGAATTTAAGAATGTTTGGTCTTAAGGAAGGAATGAAGGAAAAAAATATTATTTCCTTTTTGGAAGATAAAATCCCAAAGATTCTTTCTATAATAACTTTATTCTTATAAACCGCCAATAATCTTGCGACTTCTAGGCGGTTTACAATGAGGTGAAACTGTACAGATAGCGAATTACAGAGTATAACAGTGAACATCTGAAATTAACAACATTAATAATATCAACAGTTTATATACTGCCGGACCGGGAAGTTCCATGCTATTTACAATGAGTTAGAAAAGTTTCATAAATTGATTGGAACATTCATAGTTTAGAGATTAGAGGTTAACAGTTTGCAAGATCAGATATGGGTGGAATTAGGAAGGGGGCTATTGTCCTTATTCGTTACCTATGTAATTCAAGAACAGGTATGTTTTTAGGTGTTTCCTAAATTCGCTATAGTTGTTTGAGTGTGTGATTAGTTTTCCTAGGTCTTTGCCCCATAAGGCTGCTTGGTACGATAGAAGTTGTTGATGATGTCTCTTATATCTGCATCCTCTAGCCAGTGGGGAAACGAATTTCAGGTGTGTGCTTCTTTCATGTCTGTTAGTTGGGAATGAGAAGAGGTCTATTATATATTTAGGGGCTAGGCCTGATAATACCTTAAAGCAGAGACATCCTAGCTTGAACTTCGTGCGAGCCTCCATTGGCAGCCAGTGCAGGAGTCGGTAGGAAGGGGTTATGTGGTCGGACTTCTTCAACCCGAAGATCAACCTGACTGCTGCATTTTGTATAAGTTGTAGTCTCTGCATTTGCTTCCTAGAGATTGCCAGATGGGTAATGTTGCAGTAATCAAGGTGGCTTAGTATTAGGGATTGAACCAGAATTCTGAATGCTGAGGTGTCGAAGTATGCTCTAATGGACCTAAGTTTCCAGAGAGTAAAAAATCATTTTCTGACTAGGGAGTCTACATGGTCTTTCATAGTTAGACCTTGGTCCAGTATTACCCCCAGAACCTTCATTGTTGGTTGAATAGGGTAGTTGAGTTTGTTAATGCGTAGTGATTTTGTCGTGATATGTGGGTCACGTAGATGTGGTAATTGGCAATTTCCAGCTTATTATAATTATGATCCTCATTCTCAACTGTTTCTTGTGGAAAGATGGGCAGATTATGCTCATTTTAATTCAGAGCATGAAAGTGATCCGATTCTTTAATGGGAAGCTTCCAAGGCTGTGTTACGTGGTGATATTATATCTTATGTTGCGAGATGTAATCGTATTGCTTCTAAGATCATCTCGCTTGAATGCCAGGATCAAACTGCAAAAAAACCCCTATTTATGACATCTACTTTGGCTCATAAAGAGGCTATGTTGGCAGCACAGATCGCTTTGAATACTCTTCTTCAAGAAAGGTAAAAATATAGTACCCTTTATCGTAAATTTTGTTTCTTTCGATTTGGTAATCATCCGGGTTGTTATCTTGCTTGGAGTGGGCCTTGTTTGATTTCTTCTATTCGACTTCCAGATGGGACTTATACTAATGTCTCCTCTCAAATCTCTCAGGTTTTTTGTGATTATTTCTCTTGCTTATATACAGCTGGTTCTTCATCGCAACCTTCTTTTATACAGACGTATTTGGAAGACTTTGGGCTCCTTTTACTAAACTGCGGTAGCATTTTTAGTGCATGCTGAAGATTAGCACATGCTAACCCCCGTGCTACGCAGAAAAACTAATGCCAGCTCTATGGAGGCGTTAGTGTCTAGCGAGCATGGCATTCTAGTGCATACTAAACGAGCACTAAAACCACTAGTGCAGTTTAGTAAAAGGAGCCCTTTGTTTTGCCTCATTTAACTTCTAAAATGAGAGATTCTTTAAATGCTCCATTACGTGCAATAGAAGTTCAACTGGTTATTAAATCTTTATCCACTTGTAAAGCGCCTGGACCTGATGGCTTTTCAGGATCGTTGGTGAGGTATTTTAACTCATGTGTTGATATAGGTTCTTTTCCCCTTGGTGTTACAGATGCATTGATTACATTAATACCGAAACCTGGGAAGGACCCTCAGTGTTGATTCTTATCGACCTATCTCCTTGATAAATGTTGACTTAAAAAATTTTTCTCGTGTTTTAGCGGAGAGGCTTGCTTTATATTTGCCTAAGCTTATTGGTCAAGAACAAGTTGGTCTGTACGTGGCAAGCAATCTGTATTACATGTTCATAAGGTTTTGATGGCGTTGGCGAGAGGTCAGGTGCAGGAGATATCAGAACTCTTAGCTAGTTTAGATGTGCAGAAAGCTTTTGACCAAGTGGAGTGGTCTTTTCTTTTTCAAACACTTTCATATATGGGTTTTTCTGGTTGGTTTCTTGACTGTTTATATGTTTTATATACTAATCCGCATGCATCTATTTTAATCAATGGAACTCGTTCTTTTTTCAGTATTTCTTGAGGGACTCGTCAAGGTTGTTCATTGTCTCCATTGCTTTTTATTTTCTATTTGGAGCCTTTATTACATACTCTCCAAAGTGATGTTCATATCACAAGTATTTCTATTGCGGGTCAAGATTTGAAGGCTTTGGCCTTTGCGGATGATCTTATGATAATAATGACCAATCCTGAGAAATCTGTATACTTGATGCATTGGCACAATTTGGCTTCCACTCTGGCTTTCAGTTAAATTATTAGAAATCAATGGCTCTTCAATTTCATTTATCATTGCCTTCTAAATGGAGTGGTGTTTTTCCTTTAACCTGGGCGTCTGAATAAATAATATACCTTGGTATATCAATTCCACAAGATCTTAATCAACTTCATGATATTAATGTACAACCTTTGTTAGACAAAACTAAATCTCGTTTATTGACATGGCGCCATTTTCCAGTTTGTATGATGGGGCATATTGCACTTTACAATATGATTATTTTGCCTCAATGGTTGTACATTTACCAGATGCTCCCTCTTATTCTTTATAGGAGAGTTGAGTTTCAATTAGATAAAATTCTTAGGGGATTTATTTGTAAAGGGAGTAAACCTCATCTTCCATTGCACAAGTTGGCTTTAAGGATTGATAAAGGTGGTCTTGGTCTTCTTTCTTTGCGTCAATTTGTGGAATCTTGCCATATGAGACATATTCATGACTGGTTTCTTTCCATGTCTTATTTTTCTTGGACTTCTGTAGAACTTCATTTTTGGAAACCTTATAATTTTAATTATCTTCTCCATTCATGTAGAATGGAGTTTGCTGTCCTGAAAAATCCTTATTATTTTTTACTTGCCCCATTAAGATTTGCTTGGCGTCAAATTTGTAAAAAATTATCTTAATTTTCAAATTACCCCTTTGTTACCAGTCAGTGGTAATGGATCTTTTAAACCTGTAATGGTATCACCTGGTTTTAGGGCAGTTAAGAGGGGGACTCTAATTTACTTATATCAAATCCTTAGAGAAGATGAAACTTTACCAACTTGTTCTCAATTTCATACTGATTATGGATGGCCTCATATAGATATTTATTCATATCTTCAATTAAGATTTTATGTGTCTTCTTTAACTTCTAAATTTTTGAATTCAAAAATTTTTGAAACTTTGTCAGAGGTGCTTTGGTTGGAGGCCCAATTAATAGTACCTTTAAAATATTTTAGACACTCAATGCTGGAATTTTCTCAGAACATGGGTTACGACAAAGTGGCTCAAGATTGGAATGCTGAAATGAGGATCAATTTACAGGGTACTGTGGCCATGCCAGGACCCAGGTGAGTGGGCAAACCCGGCTTGGACCGCAGGCAAGATTTATTTGTGCACCTTTTATATGGTGGGTGGAAGAAAACCCGGACACTGGATTTCTTAACCAGACTTTACCGGGTTTATTAAAGCACAAGAAAAAAAACCAAGATTTCAAAATGAACAATTATTTCTCCCTGGTATCACTTATGCCATTTCTTCTGCTTAAGTCCAAACCCTCTCTCTGGGCTTTAGTTCATGCATTGGACAGTCCTTGTCAGTGAGGAAAAAAAAAAATTCAAAACCACATCAACCTTTCAGTCTCTCCCAGGTTCCCTAAGTCACCCTCCTTAGGGCTGCTGGCTTACATTCATTCCAGTTCTTGCCAGCACTGGCGAAGCACTACAGGTGCCAGCCTATCGCTCAAATACTTCTCAGGCAGAGAGAAAAAAAATGTTTTCTCTTCCCTGCTTTCTCTCTCTATCACCTCGTCCCTTCTAAGGACTCTCACAGCCTGGCTTTGCAGACTGTGTGGAGCAAGCCTCCCTTAACCCAGGTCTTCAGACCCTCCCAAAATGCTCCCCTGTCATCCTTCTGCTTTAGTCTTTTGGGACCTGGGTGAATTGAGGTTTATAGAAACCTTGTTTTAATTTGGCACTGCTGCCTTGGCAGTACCTGCCGCCTTCTTCTAGCTCAGGCTTCTTGTGGGCAGCTTAGACTCACTACTGGGAGGAAGAAAACAGCTTCACACTGCTCATTCATAGGTCCATGTCTTCCTCCAGCACACATTCTTCTGAGTCAGCTTCCTTGTACACTCCCCACTCGGTATCGCAGGGACTGGAGACTTCCATGAAGTCCTCCACTTCAGGCTTTACCACCCCTCCCCCACTCTGAGTGTTTGGGAACTTATCTAAGTAGTTTTCCTCCTCATCAAAATAACCTTCCAGCCCCTCACCCCAAGGCTCAATTGGAAAGCTATTGTACCTCTCTGGAGTCAGGCTTTCTGTCCTTGCTGGCTGGCCTCGTGGAAAACCTCTTTTCTGGGGGATAAGAGAAGTTTGGAAACTGCCTTCCTTGTGTGGTGCTCTGCTTCCCCAATTGGGATCACCTGTGTCTCCTTCCTGCTCTCCCTGCACACTTGCTACTTGAGGCTTCCGAGCCTGCAAATTACGGTGGCTGACACCACCCCCTTCTGGGTTGATCTTCTGTTTCACTCTAGCTCTGGGAAAGGAGTAATAGGGGATAGGCTCTGTTTTCTGTGCCCTCCCTGCCTGCATTTCTGGCTGTGACCTCACCTACTTTTTCTCCCATCTCTCTGGCTATACTGAACTAGTGCTTTTAGCAGGGTGTACAGGCTTTATTTTAGGGATTGCAGGTTTAAAGGTAGTCTTTTTAACCCTGTCACAGTACTCATCTCTTATTTTGAGTTGGGTTATAAATTTCTTGTATGTATTGTGACCAGCCAGGCACTGTGCCTGCTAAGATCCCGGGGAAAGCCAGAAGAAAGAGTACTGAGAAGCCCAGAAAGGGGATTGCCAGGGCTAGCTACCAGTACCAAACTGACCCACTAGAGGATGGCACCGTCCCGGAATGGGGGGAAGAGGAAGCCCAGCATTTTCACCACCATGCATACAACAGGGTTAGGGACAAGGGTTTTAAACCTCCTTCCAGGAATGGTCAGGAAGGCTGTTTCTCTAATGTCCACTGGGGGAGCTGGAAAGAAGCCCAAGGGAGAGCAAGCTCAGCTAGAGCAGGGTGTGGCTCCCTTTTTGAAAAGCCAGTAAGCTATGGGGTAGGTTAGGAAGGAAGCTCAGGTCTCTCTCTAAAGAGGAGTTTTCCAGCGCCAGCAGGGGTAATGCCTGTGACCCCATGGAAGTGGAAGAGGCTGGCTCCATTCCAGAGCTGTTGGAAGCAGATAAAGAAATGCAGCTGGAGTTGCAAGGATTGCTGGTCCCTGAGAGCTTGGAAGTGGCTCCTAAGCCAATGGAAGTAGCCTGGCAACCCTTTTCAAGGACTGAACTGCAAGCTGTGAGTTTTTTTTCTGTTTACTATTTTTGGGCTGAGTATGTGATTTAGTCAGCCAGCTACAGTGTCTGTTTGAACTGTGAGGTTTTGATACTGTACTGTTTTGATTTTCAGCACAGTTTGTTTAAAAAGCTGGGAGTGTTTGTGGGGAGAGGTTTGCTAAAAACCGGGAGGGATTTTTGAAAGCTGTTTGGTACTTTTTCAAGGCAAACCTGAGGCACTCCCCTGAATCCAGCAGTGCTATAAAATAAGCTGGAGGCTTGTGCAGAGACTGAGAGTGTTTGAGACATTATAGCAGGAGAACTTCATTTTTGAGAAACCTGCTGGGAACAGGCTTTTGAAAGCCTTATTGTAAGGAGCTCTGTTGAGAACAGATTCACAGAGCAGAGAACTGACTGATGAGAAAATCCTGAAAGCAATCAGAGTTTTCCTTTTGGATATTTTTGCTTTGTGTTTTCAAGTTGCATTATTTGTTTTGAACTTTGCCATTCTGACATTCAATTTTCATTTTGAGAACCAACCCTGGAGCTGTGTGCCTTGGTTCTGGTTTTGTTTGTTTTGCTTATTAATGCAGTGTCTGCAGGGTGACTCCATACTGAGTCACACGCTGGTGCAGTTTTTTCTAACTGTAACCACTAGGGACACTGAGGAGTCCCGTGGCTAGGCTCTAGTACCGGTTACAGTATATGGCAGTGTTTTTCAACCGCTGTTCCGCGGCACACTAGTGTGCCGCGAGATGTTGCCTGGTGTGCCGTACGGTCAGGGCCGCCATCAGGGCAGTACCACCAGTCCTGCATTCAGGGGCCCGGAGCTGACAGGGGGCCCGGGCTCCCCCAGGGTCCTAGGCCACAGTCTAGGGAGAGGGGCGGTCCGCCCCACGTGGACAGGAGAGAGCTGGACGGGGGACCCGCGGAGTTCGATACATCTCGAGCCGCGAGGCTCGTCTTCTGTTCCTGCCTGCCCTGCAGCTAACATATAGCCGATCGCAAGCGTTCCCCGATGTCAGCGCTGACGTCGGAGGGAGGGCTTAAGCAAAGCCTGCCCTCCGACGTCAGCACTGACGTCGGAGAATACTTCCGTTCAGCTATTTGTGCGCGGCAGGGCAGGCAGGAAGCAGAAGACAAGCCTCGCGGCTTGAGCTTCGTTTTGCTGAGAAAGTTGCAAAGATGGGCTGGGAGGCAAACACGGAACACAAAAGGGGGGAGGGAGTGCGTTTTGGACACAAGGCATGAACTTGGGAGAGAGGGAGGGAAAGAGATGCTGAGGTGGGGGAGGGAATGAGTGTTTGGACACAAGGCATGGACTTTGGAGAGAGGAAGGGAGGGAAAGAGATGGTTGTGTACACGGGGAATAGAAGAAAGGAGAATTTTTGGTCATAGGGAGGGAGTGAGGTACAGATAGTGGCATACCAGGGTGGGGGGGGGGGGCGGTCTGCCCCACCCCACCCCGGGTTTACGTCCCAAGGGGGTGCACAGCTGGCCACCCTCCAGTGTTGTCCCTAGGCCGGCAAACTGCGGCTCTTTAGCCACTTGAGTGCCACCGCCGCCATCGGGAACAGGCCGGCGCCAAGTTCTCCCTGCTTTTCCCTGTGGGGCCGGCCAACTCTCGCCACTCGCGTCAATTCTGACGTCGGAGAGGACGTTCTGGGCCAGCCAATCGCTGCCTGGCTGGCCTAGAACGTCCTCTCCGACGTTAGAATTGACGACGGGTGGCGAGAGTTGGTCGGCCCCGCGGGGAAGAGAAGCAGGGAGAACTTGGCGCCGGCCTGTTCCCGATGGCGGCGGTGGCACTCAAGTGAATTACTTTATATATAGTCAATATAGGCACAGAGTTAAATTTTTTAACATTTTCTAATGGTGGTGTGCCTCGTGATTTTTTTCATGAAACAAGTGTGCCTTTGCCCAAAAAAGGTTGAAAAACACTGGTATATGGCTCCTTGGAGAGCCTATGAAGCGACAATTGTCTCTGTAGGCTCTTGCTTAAAATGTGATCATTTATATTTTCCTTCTGTCTATTCCATGTGTAATATGTTGTACCTTCACTATTTGCATTCTGTAATTTGCTGATTGTTCAGCCCTCTTCGATGTGAACCGCCTAGAAGTCATCTGACTATGGCAGTATAGAAGAATAAAGTTATTATTATTATCCCATATGTTTTGGGACTGCCCTTTGATTTATAATTTTTGTTCAGAATTTTTTTTTCAAGGTTAGTACCATGTGGCATGTTAAATGGCATTATAATAGTTACTAGTTTTTTAGCCCGTTACACCATTGGCCCTTGCAGTGCTCCTTTTCAAAAAGATTTTCTTCTTCAGGACAGCTCCACCTGAATCGGGAGCTGCCCCAATCCAGCCCAACTGGGACAGTGTCACAAAGGTATCGGTGGGAGACACCTTGGCATCCAGCGATCACATGGTGTGGTTCCACCTCAAGAAAGGAAACCCTAGGTCAAATACGTCCACTAAGGTACTAAATTTCAAAGGAACTAATTTTTAAGGCATGGGGGACTACGTCTACAACGTGCTGAAAAATCAAAGCACGACAGACAACGTAGAGAACCTATGGTCGACTCTGAAAACTACACTGCTGGAAGCAACCAACATATACATAAAAACCGTGAACAAACGAAGCAGGAACAACAAACCATAGTGGTTCACTGTGGAGATATCAGAGCTAGTAAAACAACAAAAAAAAAGCATTTGTTACCTACAAACAATCGCAGCAATTTGAAGCTAAAGAATCCTATTTGGCAAAATCCAGAATAGTTAAAACGACAGTCAGAGAAGCCAAACTCCGGATGGAAGAAAACATAGCTAGGCAGGTAAAGAAGGGAGAGAAATCCTTTTTCAAATACGTTAGCGACAGGAAGAAGAACACAAGTGGCATTGGGCACCTAAAGAAACCTGACGGTAACTTTACAGACTCAGATGCAGACAAAGCAAAAATACTCAATAACTACTTCTACTCGGTCTTCACCTGCGAAGCGCCAGGATCCGGTCCTCAGCTACAGCCAAGGGGGGGGGGGGGTTCAGAAGACCCATTCCAGGACATGGAATTCACTGCAAGCAAAGTCTACCATGAGCTATCAAAAATAAACGTGAACAAAGCTATGGGCCCGGACAATCTACACCCCTAGAGCAGTGATTCCCAACCCTGTCCTGGAGGAACACCAGGCCAATCGGGTTTTCAGGCTAGCCCTAATGAATATGCATGAGAGAGATTTGCATATGATGGAAGTGATAGGCATGCAAATTTGCTTCATGCATATTCATTAGGGCTAGCCTGAAAACCCAATTGGCCTGGTGTTCCTCCAGGACAGGGTTGGGAACCACTGCCCTAGAGTACTTTGAGAATTGAGTGATATCCTGGCAGAGCCGCTGGCCATGCTCTTCAATCTTTCCCTGAGCAAGGGAAAAGTACCCCTAGACTGGAAAATTGCAAACGTTATCCCGCTCCACAAAAAGGGAGGTAGGTCGGAGCCTGAAAATTATAGACCGGTGAGTCTCACTTCAATTGTAAGTAAACTCATGGAAAAATTGATTAAGAACAGATTAGACGCGTTCATGGCTGATGAAAGATTAAGAGATCCCCACCAGCATGGCTTTACAACGGGAAGGTCCTGTCAATCCAATCTGATAAGCTTCTTTGATTGGGTAACAAAAAAACTGGATGAAGGTGAATCCCTGGACATAGTGTATTTGGACTTTAGTAAGGCTTTTGATAGTGTTCCACACCGAAGGTTATTAAACAAGATGAACTCGCTAGGACTAGGAGAAACACTGACAGCATGGGTACAAGACTGGCTTAGCGGAAGATCTCAAAGAGTGGTGGTAAATGGTATCCCCTCAAAAACGTCAAGAGTGATCAGCGGAGTGCCGCAAGGCTCAGTCTTGTGCCCGCTGCTATTTAATATCTTTGTTGGGGATCTAACTCAGGGGCTCCGAGGCAAAATTACACTATTCGCCGATGACGCTAAACTATGCAGCGTTGTGGGCAGGGCCTCAGAATCTGATGGTACAACGAGGCCCAACACTATGGAGCCTGCTTGTATTGGAAAAATGGTCCAGTACTTGGCAACTAAACTTTAATACCAAGAAATGTAAATTGATGCACCTTGGGAGTGGAAATCCATACAAAACATACACCTTAAACGGCAAAAACTTAACAAGAACTACTGCAGAAAGGGACTTGGGAGTTCTCATCCGGGATGATATGAAAGCTGCTAATCAGGTGGAGAAAGCTTCAGTGAGGGCAAGACAAATGCTGGGTTGCATCAGAAGGAGCTTTATCAGCAGGAAACCGGAAGTAATACTGCCGTTATACACATCCATGGTGAGACCTCACCTGGAGTACTGTGTCCAATTTTGGAGACCACATTATCAAAAAGATGTGAAAAGAGTGGAGTCGATACAGAGAATGGCCACTAAGATGGTCTCAGGACTTAAAGGCATCCCATATGAAGAACGTCTGATCAAACTGCACTTATATTCTCTTGAAGAACGCAGAGAAAGGGGGAACATGATAGAAACATTTAAATACATCATGGGCCACATCAAAGTGGAGGAAGAAATCTTTTTTCTAAATGGTCCCACGGCGACAAGAGGGCATCAACTAAAATTTAAGGGAGGAAGATTTCATGGTGACACCAGGAAATACTTCTTCACTGAACGGGTGATTGATCGATGGAATGATCTTCCCCAGCATGTGGTCGAGGCCAGTAGCGTGCTCATCTTCAAGAGTCGATGGGACAAACAGGTGGGAGTACTACGGAGTTATGCTCAATTGATAGATACTCCAGGGAAGAAGGGTCCTTGAGCAGGCAGACTAGTTGGAGGGAGGGTTCTTGAGTGGGCAGACTTGTTGGGCCATCGGCCCTTTTCTGCCGTCATGTTCTATGTTTCTAACTGCAGCAGCCTCAAGGGAAGGAGTTGGTTGGGTGTGGGAGACCAGTTCCACCCCCAACAGCCCTTGCAAAGCTGATCACACACAATCACACAAAACCCCCAACCACCCGCCACCAACAACCTTCAAGAGAAAAAAAAAAATCTCCACCCCAAAAGACCACCTATAACCACACTCCTATCAACTCCTACCTCCTATCTTTCACAATGAAACCTACAACACAAAAACAAATGCAAACTATCCTACTGATCATCCTGTTCCTAACCAACTGGAAGGCAGCAGCAAACAACATTTCCCCAATTCCAATTACTTCAACTACTAACAGAATTCACCACCCAGCCAGCAGAATCGCAGTGGACAGGAACATAAATTGCCAGACCTATACACACCACACCATCATACCAACAAACCCCTCTAAGACCAAACCACACCCTCATCCAAGATCACTCATCTACCCAAAAACAATAAACAGTACACAAACAGAATACACCACACTTACATGTGCCTACCTAAACATCGGAGCTCTAGGCCCAAAGACAGAACACATAAAAGACTGGATAGAAAATGAGAATCTTGACTGCCTCTTCCTCACAGAAACCTGGCTTACATCAGACTCACATTCCAGGATAACGGAAGTCTGCCCTAAGGGATACAAAAAAAAGTGGTCTGCAGGGGAAAAAAAGAGGAGGAGGTCTAGCCATCTTAGTCAGAAACTCCCTAAACCTAAATATACTAGACAAAACATCCACCCCTTACATGGATCTACTAGCCTGCCAACTTTCATGCACCACACTAAAAGGATCCATAACTTGCATGCTTTGCTACATAACACCAGGGAATTGGAACTCAGCAAAACCTGAATTTGAAGATTTTTATATACCAAAACTCACTAACGGCAACTTACAACCTAATCCTAGGAGACCTAAACCTCCATCTCGAAGACCAATCCTCCAAACATGTAGAAAACCTACTGTCATTCCTCGAAGCCCTAACATACAAGATTTTAGACCCACAAACCACACATGAGGAAGGTCACCAACTAGACATTGCAGCCTTCATATCCCAACAGCCCTTACTACCAGAGATTCAAACATCAAATGGAAAGTGGTCTCGATCCCTCTGGTCATACCACTACACATATTCCTTCAACATCAATTGGGCCAAAGACAAAACCAAACCAAAACTCCAAAGATCAACCTACAACTCACATAAATACATCGACCCCTCCAAATTCTGGACTAAAACAAATGCAACAATCCAAGAAGACAACCCCAAGGACTTCATCTCACAGTGGTGCAGGCTAAGCACAGCTACTGTAAATGAGCTATCCCCAATACAAACAAAAACCAGAATTAGCAGACAATCAGACAAATGGTTCAATAACGAACTACTCCTACTCAAAAGACAATGTAGACCAGTGTTTTTCAACCTTTTTTGGGCAAAGGCACACTTGTTTCATGAAAAAAATCACGAGGCACACCACCATTAGAAAATGTTAAAAAATTTAACTCTGTGCCTATATTGACTATATATAAAGTAATTCACTTGAGTGCCACCGCCGCCATCGGGAACAGGCCGTCGCCAAGTTCTCCCTGCTTCTCTTCCCCGCGGGGCCGACCAACTCTCGCCACCCGTCGTCAATTCTAACGTCGGAGAGGACGTTCTAGGCCAGCCAGGCAGCGATTGGCTGGCCCAGAACGTCCTCTCCGACGTCAGAATTGACGCGAGTGGCGAGAGTTGGCCGGCCCCACAGGGAAAAGCAGGGAGAACTTGGCGCCGACCTGTTCCCGATGGCGGCGGTGGCACTCAAGTGGCTAAAGAGCCGCAGTTTGCCGGCCTAGGGACAACACTGGTGGGTGGCCAGCTGTGCACCCCCTTGGGACGTAAACCCGGGGTGGGGCAGACTGCCCCCCCCCCCACCCTGGTATGCCACTATCTGTACCTCACTCCCTCCCTATGACCAAAAATTCTCCTTTCTTCTATTCCCCGTGTACACAACCATCTCTTTCCCTCCCTTCCTCTCTCCAAAGTCCATGCCTTCTGTGTCCAAACACTCATTCCCTCCCCCACCTCACCATCTCTTTCCCTCCCTTCCTCTCTCCCAAGTCCATTTCTTCTGTGTCCAAAAACGCATTCCCTCCCCCACCTCAGCATCTCTTTCCCTCCCTTCCTCTCTCCCAAGTCCATTTCTTCTGTGTCCAAAAACCCATTCCCTCCCCCACCTCAGCATCTCTTTCCCTCCCTTCCTCTCTCCCAAGTTCATGCCTTGTGTCCAAAACGCACTCCCTCCCCCCTTTTGTGTTCCGTGTTTGCCTCCCAGCCCATCTTTGCAACTTTCTCAGCAAAACGAAGCTCAAGCCGCGAGGCTTGTCTTCTGCTTCCTGTCTGCCCTGCCGCACACAAATAGCCGAACGGAAGTATTCTCCGACGTCAGCGCTGACGTCGGAGGGCAGGCTTTGCTAAGCCCTCCCTCCGACGTCAGCGCTGACATCGGGGAACGCTTGCGATCGGCTATATGTTAGCTGCAGGGCAGGCAGGAACAGAAGACGAGCCTCGCGGCTCGAGATGTATTGAACTCCGCGGGTCCCCCGTCCAGAGCTCTCCTGTCCACGTGGGGCGGATCGCCCCTCTCCCTAGACTGTGGCCTAGGACCCTGGGGGAGCCCGGGGCCCCTGAATGCAGGACTGGTGGTACTGCCCTGATGGCGGCCCTGACCGTACGGCACACCAGGCAACATCTCGCGGCACACTAGTGTGCCGCGGAACAGCGGTTGAAAAACACTGATGTAGACAACTAAAAAGAAAATGGAGAAAGAATAACCAAGAACCCACAAAAACAGCATGGAGAAAACTAAACCAACAATACAAGCTAAAACTAAAAGAAAAAAGAAAGATACACTACACCAACCTAATAGGCAAAGAAACCTAAGACACGAAAAAACTATTCCAAATACTAAAAGAATTCAGATACCAAACCCTATCTGGCCAATAATGATACCCCTGCACCTTCAGCCACCCTTTTAGGTGAATACTTTAAAAACAAAATTACAACTGCCAGGACTACCCTCACCGGAACCCCAACCCACCTAGAAGAGATCACAATGCCCCCCCACAGAAGAAGAATCAGTGTGGCAGACAGAACTTCGTACCACTTCCCCACTATACAATGGTCTGACCTTAACAAACTCTATAAAAAATACAGCCACGCAGCCACTGCCCTCCATACCTATTAAAATCCTCCAGTATTAAATTCCGTGCTCTCCTCTTACAATGGATACAAACCATGCTCGCAGATGGCCTTTTCCCACAAGACCTCAGCGAAATCATTGTCACTCCGATCCTAAAAGACCCTAAAGGAGCAACAGATCAACCATCCAACTACAGACCCATAGCCTCAATACCACTTTATGTCAAACTAATGGAAGGTCTAGTAGCCAAAAACCTCACCAACTACCTAAAAGACCACAACATACTCCACCCTATACAGTCTAGTTTCAGAACCAATTACAGCACAGAGACACTACTAGGTTCCCTCCTGGACACAGCTAAACAACACCTCAGCACAGGTAGAAAAATGCTGATTATACAATTGGATCTCACTGCAGCATTTGACCTGGTGGACCATAATATCCTACTACAAATACTAGATACAATAGGAATCACAGATAAGGTACACACATGGTTTCAAGGATTCCTACAATCCAGAACTTACAGAGTAAAGTTGAACAAAGAAAAATCAGAACCATGGTCCAACCCCTGTGGCGTACCCCGAGGATCTCCATTATCCCCAACTCTCTTCAATCTCTACATTGCATCCCTCGGCACCTGCTTAGACAAATTAGGCTTAACCTCCTATAGCTATGCAGACGACATCACCATTCTCCTTCCTTTTGACCAACCAATGTCCTCCATGACAAACACACTATACAGGGCACTTGAAATAGTGGCAACATGGATGAAAAATTACAAACTGAAACTGAACCCAGACAAGACAAAATTCATTCTCCTCGAAAATAATAAAACCCCAACCATAACAAATCTAGTAATAAACTCAGTCACATACCCCATACAACCCACTCTAAAACTTTTAGGAATGACGATAGACAGATGCTGTACCATGCAACCACAAATCAACAAAACAATACAAAAATCATTCGCAGTCATGAAAAACTTAAGGCAAGTTTGAAAAATCTTCAACAGAATACAATTCCAGCTCTTTGTTCAGTTCCTAGTCCTAGGTCTTCTAGACTACTGCAACATACTCTATCTCCCCTGTCCCACAACCATGATAAAACAACTGCAAACAGTTCAAAACACAGCGGTAAGACTTATCTATTCACTGAGGAAACACGACCATATCATGGCAGCATACCTCGACTCACACTGGCTCCCAATACAAGCAAGAATATTATTCAAATTCTACTGCCTACTATTTAAAACCATAAACGGAGACAGCCCAGCCGTCTAATCCAAACTACCTCAACCAGGCATAAGAGATCCCACAAACCATTCACGCATCCCCCAATCAGAGACGTCAAACAAAAAAAACTGTACAATGGCCTTCTAGCCACACAAGTAGCAAAACTAGACCAGTGGTTCCCAACCCTGTCCTGGAGGACCACCAGGCTAATCGGGTTTTTGGGGTAGCCCTAATGAATATGCATGGAGCAGATTTGCATGCCTGTCACCTCTATTATATGCAAATCTTTCTCATGCATATTCATTAGGGCTATCCCAAAAACTCGACTGGCCTGGTGGTCCTCCAGGATAGGGTTGGGAACCACTGAACTAGACTACCAACTCTCCAATTTACTGATAACAACCCCAGACTACAAATCATTCAGAAAAGAAATAAAAACCATGCTATTCAAGAAATCCTTGAAGACAAACTAATGCCGCAAGACTCATCCCAATTCTCTGAAGCAACTCATTCTACTCTTCAATTCCTCTGGAAATGGCCAGATAACTCCTTTTGTAATCCACCTTAAACCGCAAGGTAATGGCAGAATAGATATCACTAATGTAATGTAATGTAATTAATGGGTATTAGAATAGATGTGTCTCTGCTCCCCCTGTCCAGCAGTAGCCCTTCTCCCTTAGTTTTATCTCCCCCTGTCTAGCTGCACCCCTTCCCTGCTCCCCCTGTCCAGCAGTAGCCCTTCTCACTTCCTTTTACCTCCCCCATGTCCAGCAGCACCCCAGCCCTTCTCCCTTACTTTTACCTCCCCCCTGTTTAGCAGTACCCCTTCCCTGCTCCCCCTGTCCAGCAGTAGCTCTTCTTCCTTACTTTTACCTCCCCCTGTCCAGAAGCACCCCTTCCCTGCTCCCTGTCCAGTAGCCCTTCTCCCTTCCTTTTACCTCCCCCTGTCCAGCAGCAGCCCTTCCCTGCTTCACCTGTCCAGCAGTAGCCCTTCTTCCTTCCTTTTACCTCCCCCTGTCCAGCAGCACTCCTTCCCTGCTCCCCCTGTCCAGAAGTAGCCCTTCTCCCTTACTTTTACTTTACCCCTGTCCAGCAGCACCCCTTCTCTGCTCCCCCTGTCCAGCAGTAGCCCTTCTCCCTTACTTTTACTTCACCCCTGTCCAGCAGCACCCCTTCCTTGCTCCCCCTGTCCAGCAGTAGCCCTTCTCCCTTACTTTTACTTCACCCCTGTCCAGCAGCACCCCTTCTCTGCTCCCCCTGTCCAGCAGTAGCCCTTCTCCCTTACTTTTACTTCACCCCTGTCCAGCAGCACCCCTTCCTTGCTCCCCCTGTCCAGCAGTAGCCCTTCTCCCTTACTTTTACTTCACCCCTGTCCAGCAGCACCCCTTCCTTGCTCCCCCTGTCCAGCAGTAGCCCTTCTCCCTTACTTTTACCTCCCCCTGTCCAGCAGCACCCCTTCCCTGCTCTCCCTGTCCAGTAGCCCTTCTCCCTTCCTTTTACCTCCCCCCTGTCCAGCAGCACCCCTCCCCTGCTTCCCCTGTCCAGCAGTAGCCCTACTCCCTTACTTTTTACCTCCCCCTGTCCAGTAGTACCCCTTCTCCCTTCCCTGCTCCCTGTCCAGCATCTGCTAGGCCAGGCAGCCTCAGGGCTTTTGCTAGGCCGGTCCACCTCACATTATTGAAGTGGACTGGCCTAGCAAATGCCCTGTGGCTGCTTGATGAAACCAAGGCTGCTGCCGCTGCTGGTCTGGGGTGAGAAGAAGAGGCATCATGGTAGCGGCAGCATAGTCAGAAAGCAGAAAGTCAGCCAGCGTCGGAGATTGGAGCAGGAAATCAGCTGAGGCAGCCACTGCGCATGCATGGCACATAGTCATTAATCACGGAGGCATGGAGATTGAAGTGCGCATGCGCACTAGGGGTTTTATTATAGCGGATAGCCTATTTTGGCTTTTTAATATACCACATCCAGTGCCTAAAGGGTTTAAAGATTTTTTGAAAAGGGTGATTCTCTCGGGGTTGAAAACAATTCTTTAGTCATGGATAGAGCCTACAGGACCAAATTATGGTCATTGGAGAACACGAATGTTATCTCTAGTGCTCATGGAAGCTATGTCTGTTTCTGACTGGGATACTAAGCAAGGTAGGATTTTACTTGTTATATGGAAACCATTCTTAGAAACACTGACTCCAGCTGCTCGCAGTCATGTTCTGTTAGGAAAACCCTAATTTATTTTTTTTTGCAGTTCTGGAAGGGGATATGGGTAGATATATTCATTATTTCTTTACTCATTTATGTATTTATTTTTTAATTATTATATATTATATTTATATGTGTATTGCTCTGGAAATTGGGTGGGTAATGGGACGGGTGGGAAATGAGTTGGTGGGATAGAGATTGGTAGGATAGAGATTGGTAGTTGAAATTGAAATTGTTTAAATCTGATCTTTGATGCTTACATTTACAAATTTCTTTTATATCTATTTCTCATTGTACTTCTTTATGTTCAATAAAAATAATTTATATATCCTGAAGAATTACTAAAAGTCACGCTGCTACCGTATCGAAAAGGTTCTAAATATAAAAAGAGGGGAAATGGAAGGGGGTGGCCTGATAAATTTAATAGTTGTGTGAAGGCATCAGAGATTCAAGACATCTGATTTTGTCTTTTGAAGCAACACAGAGAAAAAAATGAATTATGGTGGCTTTTATATCACATTACCTAGCAATGCTTCGGCAACATGAGCCAAACACCACCTGCCCTCTGTATCCGCTTTCTGTGATAAAATAGTAATGGGAATCCCGTTTTTAAAGAGAATAGAAACACCATTTTGTTTTTTATTAGGCGCAGGTGAAAATATATGGGAGGAATAACCCTGGAAAAATAATTTAAGAGCGGGACCAGAGGGAAGGTGCGTCTCTTGAAGAAATATGACATCTGGATGTTTGGAAGATAAGTAATTAGCAATCTTTTTTCTTTTTATGGGGTGATTAAGCCCATTGACATTAAAGGATACAATATGGAGATCAGCCATTGTAAGATAAATGTACATCATAATGAACCAAAACCAGCTGCAAATCAATGGAAGGAAGTATAGTTAAATGCATACCATACCATAGCAGGACTAAAAGACAAAGCAAACAGGAAAGAAAAGGATGAGAAAGAAAGGAATCAGTGTTGCACACTCAGGGCATTGCTAATTGAAAAAGCATGCACAAGTGGACAATATAAAACAGCAATACGTGGGAGAACCAGTATAACAGTGAGTGAACACAGGGAGCACTGAGCCGCCCCCGGCCAACATGGAAAATGAACTATGTCATTCCGTTTTAACATGAACATGAAGAGAACAAGATAAACATAGCGACCACAGATCAGCTAGTTCAGGTCATGGCATTATGAATGGAGTCTAAGAAGGATTTTAGGTCCGCTGGCTCCAGATAGGAAGTGGTGTGGTTGTTGTAAGTGATTTTCATTCTGACCGGATACATGAGGCCATATTTAGCTCCAAGATCTTTCAGTTGTTGGCGGTATAAGAGGAATTCCTTTCTTTTGAGTGTGGTGGTCTTGACGAGATCAGGCACGATGAAAAATTTCTTTCCCTGATAGAGAAGTTGAGGGTGAGATTTCGCCGCATTTATGAGCTGTAAGGCGTGTTGAAAGCGTAGAATTTTTGCCACAATATGCTTGGGTTTAGAGGACATCGTGGAGAGGTGAGAGGGAACACGATGTGCCCGCTCGATTTCCAGCGGGGGGGAGGGTGGGGGATGAATAATAGACCAAGAGTTTTTGGCAAAAAATCAGTGAGGAAGGACAAAACATCAGAGCCCTCCGCTGACTCAGGTATGCCAATAATGCGGATATTACTTCGCCTACCTCGGTTAGAGAGATCCTCCAGGTCATGCTGTAGCGCCATAATTTGCTTATCATGTGTCTCAATCAGGGAGCATTTTGTGGTGAGCGTTTGAGCCGTTACTTCTAAGGCATCCAGACGATGTCTGGCATCCACAAACTGATCATTGAGAGCCCCAATCTCAGCTCTCACCAATTTGGTGGCATCGACCTGCTCCTGCATTATGCGCTTGAAGGAGCGCATTTCTTTAATAAGCGTGTCGAGTGATGATTCCTCGTGTTTCGCTGCCATCTTGTCGGGTGAGCTGATGTCGGTCTTAGGCCGTTTACCGCTGGGCTGAGCCGCGTCGTCATCAACTTTATCAGCTTTCGTCGGTGGCATGTGGAAAGGATGATGCCGGTAGCCAGATCCGAAACAAGTTAGGAATAACGTCTATAATCTCTCTTTTAGGTGCCGGCGTGGAGGAGCTCTTACTCCATGCGTCCTCTCTCCGTATCCAGCAGGCTCCGCCCCCTTGACTGGGACATTTACTTATAAAGTTTATAAGCATTGCTGGCCTACCCGGTGAGGTGTTCCTAGTGGTGGTGGTGGTGGTGGCAGTGTGTTAATGTGTTGAGAGGAAGAGGTGGTCTGGGAAATTCTCCTGAGCAAACTCCGGGCCCATTTCCACCCCCCAGTTAGTCCACTCCACTCAACTGGTTCACACACTGAGTAGGTCTTTGGGTATTGTGCCTAGGTAGTTGTTTTGGGATCTCTTCCAGTGATTTGTCAGTATCTCCTTGTGGTCCAAGGAAGGAAACTTTGTTAACCTTAGCATTGACATTTTGTAACAGTGCTGCTTGTGTGGCATTAGGCTATGTAGTGATCGAAAGAAAAAACCAGACCTTTGCACATTTTTGCACTATAGGTGGGTGTATGAGGAGATTCACATTTCCTGCACAGCTAAGTCCGTGTGAAGTTCCCTTGTGCTGTATTTGACATCTAGCAAGGTCTCTGTTTGGAAGGAAAGATCTAAGCTTAAAAATGAAGTGGCCAGAAGTTATGGTAAAAGCAGATAGCTTAGCTGGTTTTAAGAAAGATTTGGACAAATTCCTGGAAGAAAAGTCCATAGTCTGTTATTAAGACATGGGGAAGTATCTGCTTGCCCTGGATCGGAAGCATGGAATGTTGCTACTCTTTGGGTTTTGACCAGGTACTAGTGACCTGGATTGGCTACCATAAGAATGGGCTACTGGGCATGATGGACCATTGGTCTGACCCAGTTAGGCTATTCTTATGTTATGTTATCATCTGTAGGGGCCTTTGGTTTCACTTCTTATTTTAATGTATTTTTTTTCTGGGAACTTATCAGTGTTTTTTATAATGGGAACAAAAATGGAAGAGAATTAATGTGTGTGGAATGGGGGGGTAACTAATTTCTTCAGCTAAATAATTTAATCCACCTCAACCAGACATAGGCGAGCTCGCACACCATTCACACACCCTCCAACCAAAAAAGTCAAAAGAAAAAAACTGTTCGACAACCTCCTAGCCATTCGAGATGCAACACTCGACCCCCAACTCTACAACCTATTGACCTCGACCACAGACTACAAAACCTTCAAAAAAGAAATAAAAACCCTTCTATTCAAAAAACACATAAAACCGAACTAACACAATCAGAACTGTCCCAAGCATCACCTGCAACTACTCCATATGTACTTCTCATGTCATGACAATTCATACATAATTTATATTATGTTATGTTTGGAATAATGGTTACATATATGAGGTTCAATAAAATAATATTTTCACTCCCTGTTTCTATTCTGACCATTTATACCGTTTCATGGTTATTACAAAAAATATTTTTTACATGGGAGTGGGTGGGGGTGTGTGTGTGTCAAAAATTGATGGGCCCCGGGTGCCACATATCCTAGATACGCCACTGCTACATATCACACAGATAATTTTATTAAAGTCCATTCCAGGGTAAAGATTAGTTTTACCTCAGAAGTGTATTTGAAAATTACTCAATATTCATCTGGGGCAACCATCAGCTTTTTTTAAATGCTGGCCATCGCAACTGAAAAATATTCAGATATTCAGTGTCTGTACCCTTTCTCCTCTTCACTCATCATCCTCTGAGATTCTGGTTGCTAGGGTCTGCATATATTCTAGATACTATGTTTGGCTCACAGCAGATTGGCTGTCTGGACAGCCATTGTCAGAATTGGAAGGAATGTGCTTTCTGCTTAGGTAATGTGATGTTTCCATTCCTGGGCTGAGAATAGAAGAACCGTTTCTGCCACTCTGACTAAATAGTGCTGTCCTTAGCTGGGTTGCTGTAATAGTGCTGATAACATTGCCAGCTGTGACTCCGCTGCTGAACATAGACTGTATTGCACACTACGAAGGCTTTACAGTGCCCCCAACCACTGCTAAAGCTGACTACTGCGGATATTGATGCTTTGTTGTCTAGAGCTAGCAGGAGCAGACATTGCAGCTGCATTTTCTCAGGACATGGCGAAAGGATCAGAGAAGAGCAAGGAGAAATGGAGTGCAATACATGCCTTCCTACGTTGTAACATGAATCCAAAGACCCAGCGCACTGTGGTCTTTGTTATTTTGCTCTTCCTCATCCTGATCAATGTGGTGCTAATGTTTCTGCTTGCATTTAAATAAGATAACAGCCAACATGGATTCCTTGAGACAAGGCTCCACCAGGTCAGAATTTCATTACCAGCTAGAGCTAGATTCTGCCTTTTACTGTCTTCTATGACCTCAACCATCTGGCTGGGGGAAAAACCCCCATTTGGGTATTTATTGCATGTTTGACTTATTGCCTGGAGCTGTTCTGTTAAATCAACTATAAAAACACATGATGCACTAGAAAGTGCTCTTTGGGAACAGAAGGCCTTGTCCTAGGAGATAGGCTTCAATAATGTTTATAAATGCTATCCTGGGTGAAAAGATCCCTGAAAAATACAGAACTGAACCAGTAAACCAGAAAGAAATTGTATGTTCATTTATGAGACAGATGATACTGATAAGTTGTAACTGCTTTCCTGGATAACAACTGCAAGTAGTCTTTCAGGATGTACAAGCTTTATATTTGTTGAAATTGCTCTTCCAGGACAGGCCCCAATAACTACTAATTGTTCTAGAAAAAAGGACCCAATAATGCAATAATTATACTAGCAAGATAGCTAGTCCTCACATTGCTATCATTACTCTCCATGAACAGATGGCACCTGTTAAACAAACTCATGTCATGTGCCTTCTGAGACTACCATTACAAAACTTGTAACTACTCTTTAAAATTAAATGGTCCTGACACCACTTGCAAGTACTTTTCTGCAATGGATGGCTTTAGCAATTCTACTAACTGTTGCCCTGGTACATGCATTTTCAATTCTCGGACAGATTCCTTCGACAAAAAAAGCTGTTAACTTCTGTCTTGGGATATATTGCACTAAAAACACTAATGATTTGTTTCTTCAGACAAACAGCCCTGGCAAAAACATAACTGCTGCACCAAGACAGACAAATCTACGAATATCTGTAAATGTTCTTTGTGAACAGAAAGTCCATATTATGTAATTGTTGTCTTGGAACATATACATATAAAAATATTTATACCTTATTCTATTAGATTAAGGGGCTCATAATAATAATAATAATCATAATTAAAAAAACGTCTAAAAAGTGGCCGGAATGGGTACTTGGACGATCAAAAAGCCTGATCGTCCAAGTACCCATAACCAAAGCTGGTTTTAGACGTATCTAAAACAAGCTTAGGCCTTTCCCCTGCCTCTAAACGCATAGAGCGAAAAGAGGTGTTTTTAGAGGAGGAGGGGAAAGGGCGGGAGGCAAGACGACCTACACCTAGGCGTACAGCAGATATAACCAAACATTTTGACAGGTTGCCTAGTCGGCACTTATACGTTTTGACTTAGACCAAGTCAAAACAGGTATAAGTGCCGAAAAAGGGCCCGCAGAGCTGATGGCGGCTGGCACGATCAGCACAGTGGCCTGGCAACCTGCCCATCCCCACCACAACCATTGCGGCAGGAAAGATGGCTCATCTCCCCTGCTGCGATGCGATCACCCCTCTACCCGAACTGCCGCGACCCAAGGCAGGAGAGATGCCAAATCTCTCCTGCCATGGTTTGTGGCAGTTCGAGTAGAGGGGTGATCGCATCACGGCAGGGGAGATAGCCAATCTCTCCTGCCACAATGCATCACCCCCCCTACAATGATCCAGGCAAGAGGGAGCCCAAGCCCTCATGCCTCATCGAACCGCAGCCCACCCCCCCGACAACATCGGGGCAAGAAGGAGCCCAAGCCCTCCTGCCCCGGTGAGCCGCGACCCCCCCGCCAACATTGGGCCAGGAGGGAGCCCAAGCACTCCTGGCCAGGCGACCCCCCCCACACACACTTGATATGGGCAAGAGGGATCCCAGGCCGTCTTGTACTCGATGCACCCCCTTCCTACAATTGACCCCCCCACCGACCCATCGAACACCCCCCACCTCCAATCCCCCTCCCCGTACCTGTAAGATTCGTAGGCCGGACGGACGGATGCCAAGCCCGTCCATCCAGCAGGCCAGCCATTCCTCGAATGGCTGGTCTTAGGGCCTGATTGGCCCAGGCAGCTAAAACTCCGCCCACAGGTGGGCTCTGAGGTGCCTGGGCCAACCGGAATAGGGCCCATGTGCTGGGTTGGGCCCATGTGCCTAATGCCCTGCCCACAGGAAGGGCCTAAGGCTACTGGGCATATTCCAGTTGGCCCAGGTGCCTCAGGGCCCACCTGTGGGCGGGGTTTGAGCTTCCTGGTCCAATCAGGCCCTAAGGCCAGCCATTCGAGGGATGGCTGGCCTGCCGGACAGACGGGCTTGGCACCCATCCGTCCGTCCAACAAATCTTATAGGTAGGGGATGGGGATTGAGGTGGGGGGTCTCACGGGTCAGCGGGAGGAGGTCTCACGGGTCAGCGGGTGGGGGGCTGATCAGGGGTTCGGGTGGGTGATCATAGGAGGGGGGTGCGTCAAGGGCAGGAGGGCCTGGGATCCCTGCTGCCCAGATCGAGTGTGTGTGTGTGTGGGGGGGGGGGGGGGGTCGCATGGCCAGGAGGGCTTGGGCTCCCTCCTGGCCCGATGTCAGTGGGGGTGTCTTGGCTCACCAGGGCAGGAGGGCTTGGACTCCCTCTTGCCCTGATGTTGTTGAAGGGGGTCGTGGCTCGACGGGGCAGGTGGGCTTGGGCTCCCTCCTGCCCGGATTGTTGTGTGGTGGGTGGATTCTGTAACCGGTGTTATTTTTGACAGACACCGGTTACAGAATCCAGCTTTTAGGCGAAGAACTGGCACCTCCTTCGCCTAAAAGCCCTTGTTATGGGCGTTTGGGACTTAGGCTTTTTTTAGGTTGATTATATGGTGTAAGTTTAGATGTAGTGATGGTCTGGGCATTTAAACAGCTGAACGTAGAAGCAGGCCATTATAAAAAAAAACTTCCTTTTGGACATTTTGTTTGATAATGGACATTTTCCCTGTTTTTACTTTCATCGTTTAGGGCCTTAGGCCAAAAGGGGACTTTGACTTTTTTTTATTATGCCCCTCTAAGTGACCAAGACAGAACCTGTAGCTGCTGCAGTGGGACAGTGCGATATAAGTGATAAGTAGTAGTAGGAGGGCTTGATAGGAGAGTGTGATGTAGTGGTTAAAAGCTACAGCCTCAGCACCCTGAGATTGTGGGTTCAATCCCCATGCTGCTCCCTGTGATCATGGGAAATTCACTTAATCCTGCACTATTCTAGATACATTAGATAGATTGTGAGCCCACCAGGACAGATAGGGAAAATGCTTGACATACCTATATGTAAACCGCTTTGAATGTAGTTGTATAACTACAAAAAGGCAGTGTAAAAGTCCCATGCCCTTTCCCTATAAAGACAGACTTAACAATGCCTCCAACTACATTTCCAGTTCAGATATGCTTGACAAGGTCTGTTAATGTTCCCATGGGACAGATACACCCAATAACACCAGTAACTGACTTAAAAAATGCCTGTAACTACTCTTATCCCAGGACAAGCAGGCAGCCTATTCTCACATGTGGGTGACATCATCCACAAAGCCCGGATGTGGACAGCCACGCAAGCAGACTTGCTTGAAGAAACTCAGAAGTTTCAAGTCTGCCGCACTGCGCATGCGCGAGTGCCTTCCCGCCCAGCACAGGGCGCGTCTCCTCAGTTCTCAGCAGAGCTGATAAGTCCGTCTTTGATGCTCTGTGATGAACTTAGTTTGCTTTGTGCCTTCTTTCACCGCAGCTCGTGTCATTGTTAAAAAAAAAAGTTATCTTTTTTCATCGCATGACTGGCGGGGCCTGTCGCAAACCCTCAACCTGCAGGCTTTGACTTTGTGGTGGCTACCTTTCTTTCTATGTCCCGGCCGGTCATGGGCTTCAAGAAGTATAGCCAGTGCTAGTGTGCGATCTCTCTCACTGACCCACACCGCTGGAGCCTTTAGTGTCTGGGGTCTGACCATTGCCCAGAGTCATGCATTAGCTGTGCTACCCTTCAGCCTCGAGCCCTCAAATGACGTCGAGTTCAAGTGGAGAAGATTTTCAATATGGAAACCTCTGTTACACCCTCGACCTCGACCTCTGATTTAGTCAGGCCTGCTACGGGGTGTCCTCCTGCCTCCACCACTTCGACCTCGACCCTCATCAGACCTTCCTCATTTGGAACGTCCTCAACTTCGAGTAAATCTGCCAAATCTCCTCCTGAGCTTCCTTTAGGTCAGATACCTCAGCAGACAGTTCCAGCGGTGGTCCTCAAGCTACCCAAACATCATTCCTCCAAGTCGAAGCATTCTTCCTCTTCGTCCTTGGAGCCTTTAGCCTCAGAAAGTGGTCCAGTTTCAGACTCGGATCCACAATTATAGGCTACCATTTTAGAGTGGGAATTTGTTCAGTTACTGACCAAATATGGTCCTGCCTCGACTCTGCTTCCTGCAGTCTAGCCTGGGCGCTCAGCAGTCTCACAAGAGGTTGAGTCCTTGCCTGTGCCTTGAGCTGAATTTACACACTCTATGCAAGGAGTCCAGTCTTTGCGAGTGTCTGGTCTGGATTCTTCACACTCTATGCAAGGAATCAAGTCTGTGCGAGTGTCTCGTTTGGAATCCTCACACTCCATACAAGGAGCCTAGTCTTTGGGAGTGCTTTGAGATTCCTCGATTCAAACCACTGAGTCTATGGGACTTCAGTTTACAGCTTCCAGCCCTCTATCCTCACATAAGGCATTACCCGTTTTGAGGCATAGGGTGAAGTCTCTTCGACTTCGCATGAGACCTGCTTCCAAGCAGCACTGTCATCACAGGTCCAGGCACACATCGAGGCACTCATCTAGGTGCAGGTCCTCCTCCAGAGAGAAGCCTTCCTCGTCCAGGCCTTCCAGCTCTTCGAAGCCTCCAACTCCTCGATCGAGGACACCAATAGCAGAACCTGAGGGCTCCGCTTCTCCCAGTGCCTCGTCCCAGTCTGCTTATTCGCTGGGCTATCTATACTCCAGGGAGGCTTCGCCTTTGTTTTCCACTCGAGGCGCCTCGAGGTCATTGAGTCCCTCTCGAGGCCATCCTCTTGCAGATCAATTGTCCTTTTCCTCCTTCCTCTGTCAAATGGCTGAGGACCTGGATCTTAAATTGGAAGCTGGTTCAAAGTACTCTAAGGAGTATTTAGAGGAAATGAGTATGCCTCGGCCTCCTGCGGAGTCTCTCAAACTCCCTCTTAACAGGCTTAAGAACATAAGAAGAACATAAGAAGTTGCCTCCACCGGGATCAGACCAGAGGTCCATCGCGCCCAGCGGTCCGCACCCGCGGCGGCCCATCAGGTCCATGACCTGTCAAGTGTTCCCTGCCTCATCCTAAAAAACCTATCACTACTTCTATCTGTATCCCTCAATCCCCTTATCCTTCAGGAATTTATCCAAATCTTCTTTGAATCCCTGTAGTGTCTTCTGCCTTATCACAACCTCCGGGAGTGTCCACCACTCTCTGGGTGAAGAAGAACTTCCTGGCATTGGTTCTAAACCTATCCCCTTTCAGTTTCTCCGAGTGCCCCCTTGTACATGTTGTTCCCCACAGTCTGAAGAATCTGTCCCTGTCTACCTTATCTATGCCTTTCAGGATCTTGAAAGTTTGTATCATGTCTCCTCTAAATCTCCTCTTTTCCAGGGAGATCAGCCCCAGCTGTTCTAGCCTTTCGACATACGAAAGGTTTTCCATACCTCTTATCATTTTCGTCGCTCTTCTCTGGACCCCCTCAAGCATTGCCATGTCCTTCTTGAGGTATGGTGACCAATACTGGACACAGTACTCCAGATGTGGGCGCACCATTGCACGATAAAGTGGCATGATGACTTCCTTTGTCCTGGTCGTGATACCCTTCTTGATGATCCCCAGCATTCTGTTGGCCTTCTTTGAGGCTGTCGCACATTGTGCCGATGCTTTCATTGTTGTATCCACCAGCACACCCAGGTCTCTTTCAAGGGTACTTACCCCTAGCAATGTTCCCCCCATTGTATAGCTGAACATCGGGTTCTTTTTGCCAACATGCATTACCTTGCATTTCTCTATATTAAAACGCATCTGCCACTTTTTGGCCCACTCTTCCAGTTTCGTTAGGTCCCTTTGCAGGACTTCACAGTCTTCCATGGTTCTAACCCTGCTGCAGAGTTTGGTGTCATCTGCAAATTTGATAACCTCACATTTCGTCCCCGTCTCCAGGTCGTTGATAAATATATTGAACAGGAGCGGTCCCAACACCGACCCCTGCAGAACTCTGCTCGTGACCCATTGAGTATTTGCCCTTCACTCCAACCCTCTGTTTTCTGCCCGCCAACCAGTGTTTAATCCATCGGAATACATCCCCCCTCCACCCCGTGGTTCCACAGCTTCTTAAGCAGCCGTTCGTGGGGTACCTTGTCGAAAGCTTTTTGGAAGTCGAGGTAAATGATGTCTATGGGTCCCCCTTTGTCTATCTGGCTGTTTATTCCCTCAAAGAAGTGTAGTAAGTTTGTGAGGCAAGACCTTCCCTTACAGAAGCCATGTTGACTCGCCCTCAGCTGCCCATTTTTTTCTATGTGCTCGCAGATGCTGTCCTTAATCAGTGCTTCCATCATCTTACCCGGAACCGAAGTCAAGCTCACCGGCCTGTAGTTTCCCGGGTCACCTCTTGATCCTTTCTTAAAGATAGGTGTGACATTTGCTATTTTCCAGTCCTCCGGGATCTCCCCAATTTTCAATGATAGGTTACATATTTGCCGGAGTGTTTCCGCTATTTCCTTTCTCAGTTCTTTTAGTACCCTTGGGTGGATTCCGTCCGGGCCCAGTGATTTGTCGCTTTTCAATCTATCTATCTATCTGTCTATCAATCTATCTATCTCAAACTTTCAAATAAAACCTGGAGACTGTTCCAAGCAAATTGGAATCGAGATATAGAATTGTACATTGCAAGGGCTTTGAGAACTCCCAACTATCTCATCAGTCCCTTCTTGTGGAATCTTCCTTAGAGAGGAGTCATCCTTCCAGGGTCTATGCTACCATACCTCCTGGCAGAGAGGGAAGGACCATAGACAAGTTTGGCCATCATCTTTATCAAAAATTGATGGCCTCCAGGGTTTTAAATTATAATTTTATCTTTACTACTTATTTCATGTATTTTATTGATATACTCCCTGGTTTTTCTAAAGACCTTGGTCAACCCAGGCTTTTAGAGTTCCAGCAAGTCATTGCAACTTTAGCACAACTCAGGTTACACCTTCTTCAGTCATCTTATGATGCCTTTGAACTTTCCTCGAGGGTCACTGCTTTCTTAGTAGCGATGCACCGTCTTGCCTGGCTTTGCACCATTGATATGGATCCCAACATTCAGGATCGTCTGGCCAATATTCCTTGTGAAGGCAATGACCTCTTTTATGAATCCATAGAGGCCGCCACCAAGAAGTTGTCTGAGCATGAGAAATCTTATGCTTCCATCGTCAGACCAAAGCCTAAGCCATTTCCTTCTAAGCCTTTTCGGCCTCTTCCATCCTATCAGAGGCATTATCCTCCAAGGGCAGTTCCTTACACTAGAGCACCTCCCAAAAAACCACAACAACAGCAGAAGCAACAGAAACCTCAGCCTTCTGCTGCACCAAAGGCTTCTCAGCCTTTTTGACTGCCTCAAACAGAGCATAACCTCCATCATTCTGGCTCTGTCCTTTTCTCTTCCCATTGGAGGTCATCTCCATCATTTTTGCCATCGATGGGAGACCATTATATCTGACCTCTGGGTACTGTCAGTCATCAGGGAAGGATACTCTCTTCATTTCACTCAGATTCCACCAGAGCTTCCTCAAGAGAGTATTCTTCCAATCCTTCCCAGACCACTCTACTTCAGGAAGCTCATGCTCTGCTTCGTCTCCATGCCATCAAGGAAGTTCTCTTGGAACAGCAGAGCAAGGGATTTTACTCCTGTTACTTCCTAGTTCTGAAGAAAACGGGCGATCTGCAGCCCATACTGGATCTCAGGGCTCTCAACAAATTTTTGGTCAAGGAAAATTTTGCATGTTGTCCCTGGCATCCCTTTATCCCCTTCTAGATCAGAAAGATTGGTTATGCTCTCTAGATCTCAAGGAGGCTTACACTCACATCCCCATTCATCTGGCCTACTGTCAGTACCTCAGATTTTGGGTGGGGAATCTGCATTTTCAGTACAGAGTGCTACCTATAGGCCTGGCATCATCTCCAAGAGTGTTCACCAAGTGCCTAGTGGTAGTGACAGCAGCTCTGCGGAACCATGGTCTTCAGGTGTTTCCCTACCTGGATGACTGGTTCATCAAAGATTCAACATCTCAGGGGGTTATTGTAGTGACTCAATGGACTACATGGTTCCTACAAAGCTTGGGATTCGAAATCAACTTTCCCAAATCCCACCTTCAGCCCTCTCAGAACCTGCAGTTCATCGGAGCTGTTCTGGACACTGTCCAACTCAGAGTGTTCCTTCCTCAGCAGCGTCCTTCAGCTTTGCCACAAAGTGTCTTCCCTTTCTTCACTCTCAGCGAGACACATGATGGTACTACTTGGTCACATGGCCTTGACCATTTGCGTGACTTCTTTTGCCAGATTTCACCTCAGAATTCCTCAGTGGACCCTGGCATCTCAGTGGGCGCAGGCTTGTGACCCACTCTCTCAACACATTACAGTCACTCCTTCATTGAGATAGTCTCTCCACTGGTGGATGCTCTCTTCCACTCTCCAGAGGTTTACTGTTTCAGACACCCCCTCATCAGAAGGGCCTCATGTCAGATTCCTCAACCTATGCTTGGGGGGCTCATCTCAATGGTCTCCGTACTCAAGGCCACTGGTCCAGTATGGATCGTCAGTATCATATCAATCTATTAGACCTCAGAGCGATCTTCAATGCTCTCAAAGTTTTTCAACATCTTCTTCACAACCAGGTTGTCATTATTTGGACAGACAATCAAGTCACAATGTACTATGTCAACAAGCAGGGAGGAACAGGATCTCTCCCTCTTTGTCAGGAAGCTCAAAGGGTGTGGGACTGGGCAATCTTTCACAACACCTTCCTGAAAGCTGTCTACATTCAAGGAGAGAAAAACTGTCTGGCAGACAAGTTGAGTCATCTTCTGCAACCTCACAAATGGACACTCAATTCCTCACCTCTTCATCACATTTTTTTCTCAGTGGGGAACTCCTCCGATAGATCTATTTGCATCTCCCTACAACCACAAACTGCCTCAGTTCTGCTCCAGGATATACTCTCCTTATTGCCTTGAGGCAGATGCTTTCCTTCTGGAATGGACAAATCTCTTCCTGTATGTGTTCCCTCCATTCCCTCTCATTCTCATGACTCTTGTCAAGCTCAAGAACGATCATGCCACCATGATTCTGATAGCTCCTTGGTGGCCCAGGAAACCCTTTTTCTCCCTTCTACTTCAGCTCAGCAGCAGGGAGCCATACCTTCTACCAGTTTTTCCATCTCTGCTTACACAGTCAAGGATCTCTTCTTCATCCCAACCTGCAATCTCTACACCTGACAGCATGGTACCTCTCAACATAACCCCTCTTCAGTTTTTTCAACCTGTTAAGAAAGCCTGCCACTAGACAATCCTACCACCAAAAATGGACTAGGTTTTTTACGTGGTGCATCTCATGACATGGAACCTCCTTGTCTTCCTTGTCTTGGATTATCTTCTGCACTTATCTACCTCTGGCCTTAAGTCCACTTCCATTCGAGTCCATTGCTGCTTTCCATCAACCTATTGAGGGAAACCCCTTTCTGTTCATCCTGTGATTTCCAGATTTATGAAAGGACTTTTCAATATCAAAGCTCCTCTCAAACCACCTCTGGTGGTTTGGGATCTGAATGTTGTTCTTGCTCAATTGATGAAGCCTCCTTTTGAACTAATGGCATCAGCTCATCTGAAATATCTCACTTGGAAAGTGGTGTTTCTCATTGCCCTCACATCTGCTCGAAGAGTCAGTGAGCTGCAAGCTTTAGTTGCTGATCCACCTTTCACAGTTTTCCCTCATGACAAGGTGGGCCTCCGTACTCATCCTAAATTCTTACCTAAAGTGGTTTCAGAATTTCATCTCAACCAATTCATTGTATTCTACTTAGAACGCACCAAATAACACAGATCTGCTCACCTTTTTGTTTCCTTCGATCCAAACAAGTTGGGACACCCGATCTCTAAGTGAACTCTGTCCAACTGGATGGCTGCTTGCATCTCTTTCTGCTATGCTCAGGCTGAACTGCATCTACAGAGTCGAGTTACAGCCCACAAAGTTAGAGCCATGGCAGCTTCAGTGGCTTTCCTCAGATCCACTCTTATTGAAGAAATTTGCAACACTGCCACCTGGTCCTCGGTTCATACTTTCACCTCTCATTATTGTCTGGATGTTTTCTCCAGATGGGATGGCCATTTTGGCCAGGCAGTACTACAAAATTTATTCTCCTGAATTGCCAACACTCCCACCATCCCATTCTGGTTAGCTTGGAGGTCACCCACATGTGAGAATAGGCTGCCTGCTTGTCTTGGGATAAAGCACAGTTACTTACCTTAACAGGTGTTATTCAGGGACAGCAGGCAGCTATTCTCACAACCCACCCACCTCCCCGGGTTGGCTTCTCTGCTAGCTATCTGAACTGAGGAAATGCGCCCTGTGCTGGGTGGGAAGGCACTCGCACATGCACTGTGCGGCAGACTTGAAACTTCTGAGTTTCTTCAAGCAAGTCTGCTTGCAAGGCTGTCCACATTCGGGCTCCGTGGATGACGTCACCTACATGTGAGAATAGCTGCCTGCTGTCCCTGGATAACATCTGTTATGGTAAGTAACTGTTCTTTCTGGAACATACAGATCTATTAACACTTATAACTGCTGTCCCCATTCTAGCAATCTTTATAGTTCCTAGGATGTGTATTTGTTAGCATGCATTCAGTTTGTTTGGGTGCCTAAAAAATATGCACAAAATCAATTGCATGTGTATAAACCTATGAATCTACATGTGTACAATTAATGTGTATTTTAAAAAATTAAAATGAATGTGTGGAAAGAACTGAAAAATAGCCAAAAATATGGAAAAATTTCAGAAAAATCTAAAAATGAACTTAAAACCTTTTGCCCTGTATATTCCTAATAATTCCTGCAAATGTTATCCTATAATAATGTATGCACTATTTTCTAGAATATACAAACTTTATTGTATGAGGGGTGTAGCCAAAATTAGATTTTATTTGGGGGGGGGCAGCATTTCCTCTTGTCCCCCCACCTTCCATTGCTGCTGCATCATCATATCTTTGCTGGCAGGGATTGTGACTGGGACCTGTGGCTGGCCAAGTGGAGGCCTGTGCTGAGTCACAAAATCACAAAGTCAGGATGGCTACTTGGTCTTATTCCCTATTTTTTCTTTCCCCTGGTATCTCCCCAGACACACCAGGACTCTTGGTTTATTAGCATTATGAAAAAAAATCCCAACAATTTATCTTCGTCAGGATGTCAGGTTGTCAGGATTTTCAAACACATAATCAAACAGAACCTCCCCCAGCAAAACACTTTGCAACAGAAATTCAAATGTTCACACTTTGCTTTAGCAAAACCATAGTTCTCAGCAATCTGAGCAGAGCTCAAACTTCTCAGTTCAATTCCCCCTGTTATGGCAGACAAGGTTAGACAAAAGAAAAAACTTTTATTAAGGACTCTTCTGGTTTCCTGGCTTTGAGCACCATACAGTTTTAAATCAATAAGCTCATTTTAGTGCTGTTCCTTTTCAGAGTTTCAAATGAAATACACGGCCCTCCTTTTCTCTGGAGATGCCCAGCTGCTAGCACTAGCAGTAAAAAAAAAAAGTTTCACAAAAATGCTTCTCTTTCTTTCCTAGCTCTGACCTTAGCAAGGCAGGGCTTTGTGCCAGGTCAACGAACACAAGCCCTCTCAGGGTGGTAGAGGTAATACCCGCTGGTCTTTCCACCCTCCTCAAAAGTATACAGCTTCCAGCCCTCCAAAGTCCTTGCTAATAACTTTCAAACAGAGCAGTTTTCTTCAGAGAAGAAAAAAAAAGTTTGACAAAAAGTTCACATGGAGCACACGTTTTCCTTCCCTGGGCCTTATCATTAGCAATCAATTAGCTTTAAGTACTTCTTCAAGATAATAACGCAGAAAAAAAACATATCAGCTTCAGTCTTTTCAGCAGAAAAAAAAACATCCAAACACTTTTGCAGTTACTCACAGTTCCTCCATGTTCTCAGGACACTGTTCAAAAGTCCATGCTTTCCTCAGCATTACCCAGCATTTCAGAAGCAGGCTGCCAATCCATTTCCTCACCTTGTGGGTTACAAACAGCCTCTTCTAAATCCAATTCCTGCATTTCAATATCAGGCACTTCTACCTGCTCATATTTTCTCTCCAGCAGTTTTCTTAGCAGCTCTACGTCAGTGGCGTCCCAAGGGGGATGATCTGCCCTGGGTGCAGCCTTAGGGGGGTGCACAGCCGGCCAGGTCCGGAAAATGGTCGATCGCCAAGGCAAAGTGAGTCGATTGCGGAGCCCATCCTGGGCTCCTTGATAGACTCACTTTGCCTTGGTGATCGACCATTTTACGGAACTGGCCGACTGTGCACCCCCCTAAGGCTGCCATCGGAGAGGAAGTTCGGGCCAGCCAATCGCTGCCTGGCTGGGCGGAACTTCCTCTCCGACGGCAGAATTGACATTGGGGAGAGGAATGCTTGTCGGCCCAACGCAGGGAAGCAGAGAGAGCTTGGGGTAGCCATGGCGGCGGCTTTGTGGCCTGTTCCCCGATGGTGGCAGCAGTGGCTTGGTGAAGGGCAGGGATAAAGAAAGAAAGGGGGCAGGCAGGGAGACAGAAGGAAAACAGAAAAAAAGAAAGGGCAGGGAGAGAGGAAGAAAAAGTTGGAGGAGGGAATGAGGTCTGGAGGAGAGGAAGCTTACAGGCTGAAAGAAGGGAAGAAATATTGGATGCACAGTCAGAAGAAGAAAGTGCAACCAGAGACTCATGAAATCACCAGACAAGATAGGAAAAATGATTTTATTTTCAATTTAGTGATCAAAATGTGTCTGAATTTATATCTGCTGTCTATATTTTGCACTATGGCCCCCTTTTACTAAACCGCAATAGTGGTTTTTAGTGCAGGGAGCCTATGAGCGTCAAGAGCAGCCCTGGGCATTCAGCCCAGCTCCCTGCGCTAAAAACTGATATTGTGGTTTAGTAAAAAGGGAGGGGATATATTTGTCTATTTTTGTATGGTTGTTATTGAGGTGACAGTGCATAGAGTCATCTGCCTTGACCTCTTTTAAAAAAAAACAGAATAGGAATGATAATTAACATTTTCTCAGCGTACAGTGTGCTTTGTGTTTTAAAAATTTTTTTATTGTTGGTAGATCATTTTGACTTGGTCATTTTAAAAGTAGCTCGCAAGCCCAAAAAGTGTGGGCACCCCTGAGCTAGAGTGTTGAAGCTGCGTGTGGCTGCCATAAAGGTCATCTCTGACACAACCGGAAGTTGCATCAGAGATGACCTATATGGCAGCCATATGCAACTACAACGCTCCGGCTGCTGTAAGAAGGCAGTTTAGACATCACCGGCCACATGGCAGGGAGGTTTGTCGGACCGGGCCTGTTGTCCGGGAGGGTGGGGGGCGTTGCAGATCTTGTTGCCAAAATCGGAAAGGTGAGGCAGGGAGAAAGATGGGCCTGTGGTGGATGGAGAGATTGAGAGAAGGGGGCAGATGATGGAAGTGGGTAGAAAGGGGAGAGAGAAGAGGTCAGATGATGGAAGTGGGAAGAAGGGAGAGCAAATACTGAATGGAAGTGGAGAAAGAGAACACATACTGGATGGAAGGAGGAATAAAGAAAAAGGACATATGCTGGATGGGGGAAGAAGATAGAGTTAGTGAGATAGTGGAGGGGTGAAGGAAAGGGGTGGCATGCTATGGGTAGACATATTGAAAAGAGGGAAACTGAGGACTGCATAGTAAGAAAGAATTTAATTTAAACGGAGGCAGAAAATAAAGAAGGAAGACAAGAGAAGGAAAGGGAAGAGAGAGAGGAGAGAGAGATGCCAGAAAATGGGGAAGGAGACAGAGATATCAGATCTGAGCAGAGGAAATGAGAAGAGAGAGATGCTAAAAACCACAGGGGGGAGGGAAAGAGAGATGAAAGGAGAAAGATGCAAGACCATGAGAGAACAGAGGGAAGATGATGGATGCCAGACCAAAGGGGGCTTCTATAGGAGAGATGGAAAGGGGAGGCATACAGTTTCTGGAAGGGGCATAGAAGGAGAGAAGATGCCATATAGGGGAAGAGAGACGGCAGACAGTGGATGGAAGGAAGACAGTTACAAGAAGATGAGGAAAGCAGAAACCACAGAAGACAAAGGTAGAACAAAAATTTTCTATTTATTTATTGCTTTAGGAGACGTGTCACTGTTTCTGTGGTGTTGCATGGTATGCTTCTTGCTGGTTCAATTTAACCTTTGTCTATGTATTTCTATTTTATCCCCCCTTTTACAAAACTGTGCAGTGTTTTTTAGCGCCAGCCGTGGTGGTAGCAGCTCTGATGCTCAGAATTCTATGAGCGTCAGAGCTGTTACCATTGTGGCTAAAATCCACACTACAGTTTTGTAAAAGAGGGAGGGGTTAGTTTGTGATGACATATTCCATACTAGGCGAAGGTGTTGTCTGTGTTCTGTGTGTTCGAAAGACATGTTTTTTTGTTAGGATTGACGGTGTAGGATTGATCGGTACTAGTCTGGCTTGTTTAGTTTTACAGTGGGTGTATTGATGTTGTACTGCTCACTGCAGTATGTATGATGCTGCCTTTTCCTAGGTACTTATGTGTGACGTGTGGCTTGTTACTAAAAATCATGTTTTTCTTACAGATGGGGGGTGTGTGCCAAAAAATGATTGGAAGCAGCGACACTGAATCTTGGTGAGGCAGTTAGAATGTATATACATTTGGAAGCGGCGACACTGAATCTTGGTGAGGCAGTTAGAATGTATATACATTTGGAAGCGGCGACACTGAATCTTGGTGAGGCAGTTAGAATGTATATACATTTGGAAGCGGCGACACTGAATCTTGGTGAGGCAGTTAGAATGTATATACATTTGGAAGCGGCGACACTGAATCTTGGTGAGGCAGTTAGAATGTATATACATTCTAACTGCCTCACCAAGATTCAGTGCCCTGCCACCGATTGTGATTCTAAACAAGTAGTTTATATAATCCAATGCCCGTGTCATTTGCTCTATGTGGGGTGTACCACCCAAAGTATTAAAACTCGGATAGGGGTACACATCAGCAAGATTCGCACAGGTATTAAAGAAGCCCCCCTAGTTCAACACTGGCAAGAACATCAACATGCAGTCACGGACCTAACTTTTTCCATACTTAAAGTTATTATTGCTACCAGAGGAGGAGACGTTGCCCACATATTATGGAAACAGGAGCAGAAATTGATTTTTTCCCTCAACACTTTACATCCATATGGACTCAACAGTGAGATGGAGTGGATAGCTTTCCTGTAAGTTTATTATCATGTGTAGCCTGCAAATTTTGTGGTGATATAAGCATTTCATTCATAATGCAACTTTGCATTCATTTGTTGCTTTGAAATGATATGAACATAGTAACAATGGCATATTCATCCTTGCAGCTTACAAATTAATGGCGATGCAAGCATTTTATTTACGTGTCTCGTTATTTACAATGTATCTCTGCATCTACATTGTCTTGAAGTGATACAAATATAGTAACAATGTTTCTCACTCGTTTCACACAGTCGTCCTTAAAAAGTTTAATCACACATATGAATCTGACGCTAACCACGTTGCTCACGTCCAACACGTACACTGAATATCTCTCCCCCCTTGTTTTAAAAACGAGAAGAAACCATGGTATCTTCCTGGCAGTTGAAATCTCTTTTTTTTAGTAGCTGTATCCAGCAGTGGTATGTACTTTATAGCGTTTCTCCCCCATAGTACAGCTTTATAAGTTTATTTGAGCATTTTGTCGCAGTGTGAGCAGTGGAATTTTCACTCACACCCGACTTTGTTATATTCTTTTTGTCTTTTAGGTGCGTTTACATCACTAATTTAAAATAGTCATTTAAAGCTTCAAAGGACTCTCATTATTCACAATTGGGTCTCCTGAAGAAGACATACAAAACGGGGCCACGTTGGGACCCCAAACCTTTTATAAAGCTAAGTAACATTATTACAATTCACCTATCTCAAGTGATGTTTGCTTTTATGAAACATACAAAGAATGCCATCATGTTTTGAAGTGGTTTTAAAGGACTGTGATATATTCTTTATTTTTCCTGGCTTGGAGCGTGATCACTATTGAAAAAGCTGCAATGACTGGAAGGTAAACTCTGTACCAATACCAGGGGGGGTATAAACCTTCCCTGAAGAGTTTCATGTCTCTGAGCAACTTCTAAAAAATTTTTGATCAATCTCCATAGACAGGTTTTAAGTGAGGTCAGTTAAACTCTCATCAGATACTAATCACATGTCTTTTTCTGAGCTATCAAAAACTACTGGGTCAAAATATATATAACGCCGTCCCCCAAAGGATAGAACCAAACAACTAAACAAAACAAGGAGAACTTCTTATATGAAAAGAGTCTTTCAACCATAGAGGTGCTCAGAACCTTGAAAAAGATGATGAAATCACAAACTGGGGACAAGCCCCTATAAGTGTTTCAATGCTCTAACATCGCATCATCTCCGTTGGTAGAAAGAGTTCATTTGTGAAACTTGTGAGATGAAATTAACTGTGATAACAAAGTAATTTTTTCAAACCAAAGGTGTCTATAAAAGTTTCAAGTATTTAGACAAACTCTGAAACTTAACTTGCACGGGTGATTAGGAAGCAGTCTCACTCCAGCGGGCTCTAACGTGTTTCGCCGTTGGCTTCCTCAGAGAGCCCCCCATAACTGGATCGATAACAGAGTGAAACTTCTTCCTGCCAAAACAAAGATAAAACGCACTTAAGAACATAAGAACATAAGAACATAAGCAGTGCCTCCGCCGGGTCAGACCACAGGTCCATCCTGCCCAGCAGTCCGCTCCCGCGGCGGCCCAAACAGGTCACGACCTGTCAGAATCATCAGAAGGGGCTCCCTTGCCACCTTGGCTTCCCATTTAAGTCCTGCCTTCCTATCGAAGCCCTAGCCCTCCGGTCTTTCACATGCACGACCTGGTTGGTTTTTACTCATTACCTGGTGTTACATCCCAGCACCTCTCTCAGTATCCCACGATCCCTTTATCCCTCAGGAATCCGTCCAATCCCTGTTTGAATCCCTGGACCGTACTCTGCCTGATCACTTCCTCCGGTAATGCATTCCAAGTGTCCACGACCCTCTGGGTGAAAAAAAACTTCCTTGCGTTTGTTTTGAACCTATCTCCCTTCAGTTTCTCAGAATGCCCCCTCGTATTTGCTGTCCCCTTCAGTCTGAAGAATCTGTCCCTATCCACCCTCTCTATGCCCCTCATGATCTTGAAGGTTTCTATCATATCTCCCCTGAGCCTCCTTTTCTCCAGAGAGAAGAGCCCCAGCCTATCCAGCCTCTCGGCGTATGGGCAGTGTTCCAGCCCTCTTACCATTCTCGTTGCTCTCCTTTGTACTCTTTCAAGTACCGCCATGTCCTTCTTGAGGTGCGGCGACCAATACTGAACACAGTATTCCAGATGTGGGCGCACCATCGCTCGATACAGTGGCATGATGACTTCCTGTGTTCTGGTTGTTATGCCCTTCTTTATGATGCCCAGCATCCTGTTGGCTTTTTTCGAGGCTGCCGCGCACTGTGCAGATGGCTTCAGTGATGCATCCACCAGCACACCCAAGTCTCTCTCGAGTCTGCTGTCTCCCAACAATACCCCCCCCAATTTGTAGCTGAACAACGGGTTCTTTTTCCCTATATGCATGACCTTGCATTTGTCCACGTTGAAGCGCATTTGCCATTTGTTTGCCCAGTCTTCCAGCTTGTCCAGGTCCCTTTGCAGGTCCTCACACTCCTCCCTGGTCCTAACTCTGCCGCACAGTTTGGTATCGTCTGCGAATTTTATAACCTCACACTTTACCTCCCTTTCCAGGTCATTGATGAATATATTAAAGAGTAACGGCCCCAGCACCGATCCCTGTGGCACACCGCTCGTGACTCCCCACCAGTCAGAATATTGACCCTTTACTCCGACCCTCTGCAGTCTACCTGACAACCAGTGCTTGATCCATCTGTGCACATCCCCTCCCACCCCGTGGCTCCACAGCTTCTTAAGTAGCCTTTCATGTGGCACCTTGTCGAAAGCCTTTTGAAAATCGAGGTAAATGATGTCTATGGGCTCCCCATTGTCCACCCGACTGCTTATTCCCTCAAAGAAGTACAGAAGGTTCGTTAGGCATGATCTTCCCTTGC
The DNA here is from genome assembly GCF_902459505.1 of Geotrypetes seraphini. Taxonomy (NCBI): domain Eukaryota; kingdom Metazoa; phylum Chordata; class Amphibia; order Gymnophiona; family Dermophiidae; genus Geotrypetes; species Geotrypetes seraphini. The sequence goes on along the minus strand of NC_047092.1, from coordinate 97,414,141 downwards.
AGAATCCGTGCTGGCTTGTTCTCAGTAGGCCATTCCTCTCGATGTGCTCGCAAATGCCGTCCTTGATCATAGCTTCCACCATCTTCCCTATAATTGAAGTCAGGCTCACCGGCCTGTAGTTCCCGGGGTCCCCCCTCGATCCCTTCTTGAAGATAGGTGTGACATTTGCCACTTTCCAGTCCTCTGGTACCTCACCAGTTTTCAAGGATAGGTTGCAAACATGTTGGATTGTGCCCGCTATTTCTTGTCTTAGTTCCTTCAGAACCCTTGGGTGGATCCCGTCCGGGCCCGGTGATTTGCCACATTTTAATCTGTCTATCTGTTTGAGGACATCCTCCTTACTTACCTCTATGTGCTCTCATTTTTCAGCCTGTTCCCCACTCATGAGCTCCTCTGAGTCCGGTATATTAGTTGTATCTTCGCTCGTGAAAACCGACGAGAAGAACGTGTTCAACCTCTCAGCTACCTCTTTATCCTCCTTAATCACTCCCTTCCTGTCCCCATCGTCCAACGGCCCCACCTCCTCTCTCGCTGGTCGCTTTCCCTTAACGTAACTGAAGAATGCCTTGAAGTTTTTCGTCTCCCTGGCCAGCCCCTCTTCGTATTTCCCCTTTGCTTTTTTTACCTCTCGGTGGCATTCCTTTTGGCATTTCCTATGCGTCTGGTGATTTTCCTCTGTTGGGTCCTTTTTCCACCTCCGGAAAGATACTTTTTTGTCCTTTATCGCCCTTTTTACTTCTGTTGACATCCAAACCGGGTCCTTTGATCGTTTGTTCTTGCAGCCTTTCCTGAAATTGGGGACGTACATTCTCTGTGCTTTCTGCAGGGTGTCCCTGAATAGGGTCCAGGCGCTTCCCACAGTCTCCATCCTAAAGATGTTTCTGAGCTTCCTCCCCACCATTTTCCTCATAGCAGCATAGTTCCCTTTCTTGAAGTTCAGCGCAGTTGTTGCAGTCCTCCTAACCACGGGTGTCCCTCTTTCTAGTGTGAATCTAATCATGTTGTGATCACTGTTGCCTAGTGGTCCTCCCACTTCTACCCCTCTCGCTGGCCCCCCTAATCCGTTTAGGATGAGGTCAAGAGTAGCACCCCCTCGCGTCGGTTCTTTGACTAGTTGCTCCATGAAGCAGTCTTTCACAGCTTCTACAAATCCTGTCTCCCTAGTGCAGTTGGAGTGACCCGTACTCCAATCTATCCCCGGGTAGTTGAAGTCCCCCATCACTGTTACACTTCCAGTCCTGCACTCCTGTCTCAATTCCGCTTCCAAGTCATGTCCGACTCCCTCTGGCATGCCAGGTGGTCGATAGTACAGCCCCAGTTTTATGGCCGCACCCTTGTTTCTCGGTAATTTGACCCATAGCGATTCCAGCCCCTCTGTCTTCGTTGCCATATCCATCCCGATCGAGTGGATAGAGTCCTTTATATATAGTGCTATGCCTCCCCCCTTCTTGTGGGTCCTGTCCCTCCTATAGAGCTTGTACCCCGGCAGCGCTACATCCCATTGGTTTTCCTCTGTCCACCAGGTTTCTACAATTCCAATTATATCCAGGTCCTCCTCCCTGGCCACGACTTCTAGTTCACCCATCTTGGCCGTGAGGCTTCTTGCATTTGCATATAAGCACCGCAGGTCCCGTCGTTTTTCTTCCACTTCTGCATTTATCTGGGCCACTTGCCCTTGGATTTCTGGCAGTTTTCCCGCTCTCTGCGCTTCTGCTTTGCCCTCAGCCTTTACCCTCTTAGCTTTCAGTTTCCCCACATTCCTGCCACCCCACTTCCCCGCTTTTCCTCTGGGATTTCTAGCCCTACCGGCCCCCTCCTGGGCTATCACCCCTTGAGCCTCTGTTTGATCCCCCTCGCCTTGTGGTACCTCTATATTACTCTCGTCTTTCGCCCTCATGCCACCCAGTCCCCCTGTGTCCCCATGCCCCTTAGTCTTCTCCCAGCAAGCTCCCTTTACCTGATGTTTCCCTCGCTGTCTGATTTTGAGATCTTCCGGTCCCTCTGCTTCCTCCCTGCAGTCAGCCCGTTCCGGTCCCTCTGCTTCCTCCCTGCAGTCAGCCCGTTCAGCATCTGTTCTGGATACTGTTGTCCGAAGCGTCAACATGAGATCAGCTGTCGGCTTTCCCCCTCTCCTCAGTTTAAAGCTCTCTCGATCTCCTTCCTCACATTGGCTGCCAGTAGTCTGGTTCCCGCTGTGCAGGCCGTCCCGCCGGTAGAGCTTGCTCTTTCCCCAGAAGGACGTCCTGTTCCTCACAAAGCGGAAGCTGCCGGCGGTTACCTGCCTCTTCACCTATAGTTACATCACTTCCTGGTAACTTTCAACTGAACTCCCAGAAGATAAGCTGTTATATCTGTCAATCTTAATGTAGGAACGCCCATCATTCCACTTCTCGGTTCAAACCATCTGGATTGACAGTCTGCCAGTGAAAGATCCATGCTTGTTCCCGTTTCCATATTAAAGCTTGCTTGTTCCCACCTCTTTTCAGTGTAGGAGCTTCCAACACTACAAACTTCAATTGATCTAGAGAGTGAGATAATGCTTGCCAATGTTGCGTGAGTGGGGCTCCCATGTCTCCTCGACGAATCTTACTAAGATGTTCTGTTATCCTCACTCGAATGGTTCTGGTGGTGTGACCTACATACATAAGTTGGCATGGGCAAATAATCATGTATACCAATCCCTCAGTACTACAGTTTGTATGTTGTTTTAAAAGGGATCCGGAAGGTTCGCCCCCCACATTTCGCCCCCAGCAATTCGCCCCTCACATTTCGCCCCCCACATTTCGCCCCCAGACACATTTCGCCCCCACACATTTCGCCCCCACACATTTCGCCCCCCGGATGTTTTGCCCCCACACATTTCGCCCCCGCACATTTCGCCCCTGAGCGTTGGATTATGACCCCCATCTTCTTTCTTCCTCCCTCCCCCCCCCAACGCGGGACCCTGTGGCACCATCAGCTCTTACTCCCTCTAACGCCGGCCCTGCAGCTCCGGACTTCCCCACACCTGCTCTCTTCCCCCCCCCCCCCGATCACTATTATTTTAAATGTTATGGCAGCCGCGGCGCTGTATCCATCGGAGGAGACTTCTAACCTCGGCCTGCCCCGGAACTCTTCCTGCAACAGCAACTTCATGTTATGGCAGCCGCGGCGCTGTATCCATCGGAGGAGACTTCTAACCTCGGCCTGCCCCGGAACTCTTCCTGCAACAGCAACTTCATGTTATGGCAGCCGCGGCGCTGTATCCATCGGAGGAGACTTCTAACCTCGGCCCGCCCCGGAACTCTTCCTGCAACAGCAACTTCATGTTCCTGCCTAGGCGGGTGGTGGCTGCAGGAAGAGTTCCGGGGCAGGCTGAGGTAGCGTTGGATTATGACCCCCATCTTCTTTCTTCCTCCCTCCCCCCCCCAACGCGGGACCCTGTGGCACCATCAGCTCTTACTCCCTCTAACGCCGGCCCTGCAGCTCCGGACTTCCCCACACCTCAGGCCGAGGTAGCGTTGGATTATGACCCCCATCTTCTTTCTTCCTCCCTCCCCCCCCCAACGCGGGACCCTGTGGCACCATCAGCTCTTACTCCCTCTAACGCCGGCCCTGCAGCTCCGGACTTCCCCACACCTCAGGCCGAGGTAGCGTTGGATTATGACCCCCATCTTCTTTCTTCCTCCCTCCCCCCCCCCCAACGCGGGACCCTGTGGCACCATCAGCTCTTACTCCCTCTAACGCCGGCCCTGCAGCTCCGGACTTCCCCACACCTCAGGCCGAGGTAGCGTTGGATTATGACCCCCATCTTCTTTCTTCCTCCCTCCCCCCCCCAACGCGGGACCCTGTGGCACCATCAGCTCTTACTCCCTCTAACGCCGGCCCTGCAGCTCCGGACTTCCCCACACCTCAGGCCGAGGTAGCGTTGGATTATGACCCCCATCTTCTTTCTTCCTCCCTCCCCCCCCCCAACGCGGGACCCTGTGGCACCATCAGCTCTTACTCCCTCTAACGCCGGCCCTGCAGCTCCGGACTTCCCCACACCTCAGGCCGAGGTAGCGTTGGATTATGACCCCCATCTTCTTTCTTCCTCCCTCCCCCCCCCAACGCGGGACCCTGTGGCACCATCAGCTCTTACTCCCTCTAACGCCGGCCCTGCAGCTCCGGACTTCACTCCTTCCTCAGGGGTCCATGGTAGATAAGGTATTGAGACAAACAGCAATAAATGGAATGAACGAGTGCCACTCTAACTCCAATACTGAGTACAAAGTTGTTGTTGTTTTTTTGGGGGGGAGGGGGTTTCTTGCTATTGTGATGCAACTTTGTACTCAGTATTGGAGTTATAGTGGTACTCGTTCATTCCATTTATTGCTGTTTGTCTCAATACCTTATCTACCATGGACCCCTGAGGAAGGAGTGTTGTCCGAAACACGGACCGTGTTGGGTCCTTTGTTTGGTAATAAGGTTATATACCATTAATTCTGTAATAAACAGTGTCTGCATCTTGTACATCATCTGCAGTTTTTGTTTTGTTTTGTAGCTTGAGGATATTGACTTTGGCTGCAAAGCTTGGAGATTTTGAGTTGCCAGACTGGAGGAAGATGTCTTCAGTTGGCAGGGCTTGGGAATCCCCACTAGCTCAAATATTTATAAATTACACTCAGGCAGGGAGAAACTTTGGTGCCAAATCAGCTGTATATGACTACACCACTGAATACAAAAATAATTGGATTGCACATATCCCAAAGCTAACATAACATATTCCAGTTAATAAATTCAAAATAAACCAATTTTTTCTACCTTGTCTGGATGTTTTGTTTTTCCATCATCTTGGTCCCAGTTTCTCTTTCTGCTTTTTGTCTATTACATTACATTAGGGATTTATTTTCCACCATTACCTTGCGGTTCAAGGCGGATTACAAAAGAGTTAAAGAGGGTGTTTTACAAAAAGATTTCTGGTCCTTTTTTGGGGAAAAAAAGAGTAGAGCAGGTTGATTTGAGGGTTCGGGGGGTTAGAGGGATGAAATTGTGTTTTCTCTAAGAATTTTCTGACTTGTCTTAAGTTTCTCATAACTGTGAAAGATTTCTGTATTGTTTTATTGATTTGCGATTGCATGGTGCAGCATCTGTCTATTGTTATTCCTAGTAGTTTTAGGGTGGTTTGTATGGGGTGGTGAATTGCGTTGATTCGATATTGGTTATGGTTGGGGTTTTGTTATTTTCGAGGAGGATAAATTTTGTTTGTCTGGGTTCAGTTTCAGTTTGTGATCTTTCATCCAAGTCGCTACTGTTCAAGTGTTTGGTGTAGTGCGTCTGTCATGGAGGGCTTTGGTTGATCAAAAGGTATGAGAATGGTGATGTCATCTGCATAACTCGGGGGTCGGCAACCTGCGGCTCCAGAGCCGCATGCGGCTCTTTTCCACCTTTGCTGCGGCTCCGGTAGTGTGTCACGCAGGCATGCAGCTTAAGTCCGGCGTCGCGGCGGGAAATAGCCATGCTGAGCAGTGAGCTCAGCACATACACAGATGAAAGCCTTGCTTGCTGATTGGTCCGGCGGCCCCGCCCCGCCGTGCCGCCGGACCAATCAGCAAGCAAGGCTTTCATCTGTGTAGTGCTGAGCTCACTGCTCAGCGTGGCTATTTCCCGCCGCGACGCTGGACTTGTAAGGTGCCTGAAAAAGAAATCATCCTGGCCGGGGTCGGTGTCATGCTCCGGAGATCTACAGCCTTCCTATCTCCCTCTCCCTTCTACCTGCTTCCGGCCACATCCCCTGCTCCGCGGCTCTCTTCGGCAACTCAGCAGCAGCTTCTGACGTCGGGGCCTACCCTCTGCGAGTCCCGCTTGTTTCAACTTCCTTTTTCCACAAAGGCGGGACTCGTAGAGGGAAGGCCTCGATGTCGGCAGCTTGTCTTGATCACCGCTGCTGACGAGTTGCTGAAGAGAGCCGCGGAGCAGGGGGGTGTTGCCAGATGCAGGTAGAAGGGAGAGGGCCAGATGCAGGACTCGTGGGTGAGGGAGCAGAAGAGAGAGAGAAAGAGAGAGGGGAGGGAAACAAAAGGAAATATTTCATACTGGGCTGGGCCGGAGTGGAGGGAGGGTGGAAAGATTCTGGCTACCGGGTGCAGTAACAAAGGAAAAGGGGGGAAAGCTGAAAATGGATATAGTGACACAAAGAAGAGAAAGGGTAAGCAGGACCTACTGAATAAGGATAGAGATACAGAGGGGACATGAAGAGGAGGTGAAATAGAGACATAGAAGTAATGCTGAAAAAGTGGGGGGGGGGGGAAGATAAAGACATTGAAAGGGCAAATGGTGAACATGGGGTAAAGACAAGGACAGAGACAAATGAAGATTCTGAAAAAGTGGTGAGATAGGGATATATGTGAGATGGACACAAAGAAGGGTGATGCTGGAAAATAGGTGGAATGGTAATTCTGACAGACACAGAAGGGAAATGCTGGATCAAGGAGAGATGGGGCTCAGGCTGGATGGAATGAGGAGAAATGCCTTGTTGGCCCGGAACTTCCTCTCCTATGTCAGAATTGACATCAGGGAGCAGAATGCTGATCAGCGTGATGCTTCTGCAGGGAAAGCTTGGGACGGCGGTGGCTTGGGGGCTGTTCCCCGATGGCGGTGGCAGCAAACCGAGTGGCTTGGGGGAGGGCACGGAGAAAGAAAGAAAGGGGGCAGACAGGGAGACAGAAAGAAAGGGGAACAGGGAGACAGAAAGAAAAAGTTGGAGGAGAGAATGAGGTCTGGAGGAGAGGAAACATACAGGAGGCTGAAAGAAAGGAAGAAAGATTGGAGCACAGTCAGAAGAAGAAAGTGCAACCAGAGACTCATGAAATCACCAAATAGCAAAGGTAGGAAAAATGATTTTATTTTCAATTTAGTGATCCTGTATATAGCATTAAGATAAGAAACAATATATGCAGTGTTAGATTTGTTTTATAATGGTTTTGCGGCTCCAAGTTTTTTTTTCTTTTCGAAAACGGGTCCAAGTGGCTCTTTATGTCTTAAAGGTTGCAGACCCCTGGCATAACTGTAGGAAGATAGGCCTAGTTTGTCCAGGTGGGCACCCAGGGAGGCAGTGTAGAGGTTGAAAAGAGTAGGGGATAGTGGCGATCCTTGGGTACGCCACAGGAGTTTGACCAAGTTTCTGATTTTTCTTTATCAGATTTTACTCTGTAGGTTCTGCATTTTAGGAATCCTTCGAACCATGAGTATACTTTACCTGTGATACCTATTGTGTCCAAAATTTGTAGTAGGATGCTATGGTCCACCAGGTCAAATGCAGTGGTCAGGTCCAGTTGTATGAGCATCATTATTTTCTCTGTACTGAGGTGTTGTCTAGCAGTGTCCATGAGGGATCCTAGTAGCTTCTCTGTGCTGAAGTTGGTTCTGAAACCGGATTGCGTGGGGTGGAGTATGTTGTGGTCTTCTAGATAATTGGAGAGGAATTTGGCTACTAGCCCTTCTATTATTTTGGCATATAGCGGTATGGAGGCAATGGATCTGTAGTTGGATGGTTGATCCATTGGTCCTTTAGGGTCTTTTAGGATCGGGGTGATGATGATTTTGCTGAGTTCAGTTGGGAAGATGCCGTTTGTGAGTGTGGTTTGTATCCAATGTAGGAGAAGAGCTCGGTATTTAATGCTGGAGGATTTTAAGAGATATGGAGGACAGTGATTGAGATCACATGAAGCATGGCTGTACTTTTTGTAGAGTTTGTTGAATTTGGGCCATTGTTTGTTGGGGAATTGGGACCATGTTCTGTCTGCTGCAGTTGAGTCTTTATCTGTAAGATGTATTGTGAATTCCATAATGTGGGTTGGGGCGTCATTGATGGTAGCTCTGGCATTTTTTTATTTTGTTCTGGAAGTGTTCTGCTAATAGGTGGCTGAGGGTGGGGGGGGGATGGTATTGATTGTGGTTAGCTAGGGTTTGGTGTCTGTTAGGTCTTTTAGTATTTAAAATAGTTTTTTGGTGTCCTGGGTTTCTGTGCCTATCAGGCTGGTGTAGTGTGCTTTTCTCTTGTCCTTTAGTTGAAGTTTGTATTGTTTGTTAACTTTTTTCCAGGCTGTTTTTGTATGATCTAGGTTAGTTTTTCTCCATTTTCTTTCTAGTTGTCTACATTGTCTTTTGAGTGGTAGTAGATCATTGTCAAACCATTTGTCTGATCGTATGCCGATTCTGATTTTGGTTTGTACTAGTGCTAGTTCGTCAAGGGTGTTGGTGCTCAATTTATCCCATTGTGAAATTAAGTCTAGGGGGTTGCATTCTTGGATTGTTTCATCTATTTTAGACCAGAATTTGGAGGGTTCAATCAATGTGTTTGTGTGAGGTGTAAATTATTTTTTTGGATTTTAGTAAGGTTTTGTTTTTGGTCCAGTTGATGTTTGAAGGTGTATGTGTAGTGGTCTGACCAGAGGGATCGTGTCCATGTTCCATTAGATGTATGAATTTCTGTTAGATAAGGTTGATGGGTCATGAAGTCTGCGATATCAAGTTGGTGACCTTTCTCATGAGTGGTTTGTGGATTTAACATTTGGAAGGATAAGGCATTGAGAAATGAGAGAAAGTTATCTACTTGTTTAGATGAATGGTCTTCAAGGTGTAGGTTTAGATCTCCTAGGATAAGGTTGTAGGTTGCTGTTAGTGAGTTATGGTAAAAGAAGTCTTCAAATTCAGGTTTTGCTGTATTCCAGTTTCCCGGTGTTATGTAACAGAGCAAGCAGTTTAGTGTGTCTTTTGGTGTGGTGCCTGAGAGTTGGCATGCTAGAAGGTCCATGTATGGGGTGGGTGTTTTTTTCAATTACATTTAGGGTTAGGGTTAGTCCTCCTCCTCTTTTTTTTTCTCTCTGCAGACCACTGTTATTTTGTATCCCTGTGGGCAGGCTTCCGTTATTCTGGGATCTGTGTCCGAAGTTAGACAAGTTTCTGTGAGGAAAAGGCAGTCCAGGTTTTCATTAATTATCCAGTTTTTAATAAGTTCTGTTTTTTGGGCCTAGGGCTCTGATGTTTAGGTAGGCGCTTATAAGTGTAGTGGTTTCTGAATGATAATTGTGAGTTGTTTTAGGGTAGATGAGTGATTTAGGGTGAGGGTGAAGTTTGGTCTTAGGGTGTGTTGGTCTTCTTCCCATACTTGAGTGATGGGATGTTGAATGCTATGTTGTTGGTTTGAGTTTCTGTCTATTGAGATTCTTCTGTTAGGGTGATGGATTTTGATTGTCGTAGTGGGGGGTGTTGGGAAGATGTTATTTGCTACTGCTTCCCAGCTGGTTATAAGAAGGAGTATCAGTATGGTGTTCTGGACTTGTGATAGCTTCATTTTGGTGGTTGGGGGAAGGTACTTGAGGAGGTGACGATCTCGGTGATAAGGTTGTTATCCTTACGTTGTATCTGGGTGGTTAGAGATAGGACTTTTTATGGTAGTGCTGTGGGAATATTAGTTTGGGAGAGGGGGTTGCGAATTTGAATTGGTTTTGAAGAAATTGAGTGGATTTGGATGCGTTTTGAAGAGATTGTGGTCTTATTTAGTTGGGATTTGGGTCGCTTCTTGGTCGCTTCGCACCTTAGACGGCACACCGAACAGCTGCGCGCCATTAGGCACTGGGCCTATTATAGGCTCGGTGTAGTCTGGTCGGGGGAGAGGCAGAGTGCGCTTCAACTAATTCTCTTTCCAGTGTCTGCTGTCCATTTTTTTCTCCTCTTCTCTCATTCTTATGCCTGTCTCCAACATATTGATTTTTCCCTTTCAGTTTTCTTAACTTTTTTTTTCTTTTTTGCCTCTGTTCACTCAAATCTTGCCTTCTTTCTCACCCTTCTTCTTTTTAAATGTTCAGCTACCTCTCAATTCTCCATCTTCTCTCAGTCCCTAGCTCTCCCATTTCCCATTTCACTCCTTTCCCAGCCTCCTATTTCCTGCTATCTACTTCCCATTACCACATTTCTACCACTGTACTCAATGTTCTCTCACTCATCTTGTCATTTCCCTTTTGACCTCATCCACATGGCTCACCACTTTCAGAATCCCCCTCCCTCTCTCCTCTGGTCAGGCTATAACTCCCTGTCCCTTTCTTTCCATCTCCTAGCATCTTCTTAGCTCCTGCCCTCCCATAAGTCCATCTCTGATCCTCTATCCCCATGGTCCAACATTTTGCTCCCTCTCTTTTCTTCCCTCCCCCCTTGATGCTGAATAATGAAATGGAGGGGGCATCTCTTTGCCTTCCATCCACAGGCCTAACATTTCTCCATCCCTCCCTTCCATCCCCAGATCCAACTTCTCTCCCTTTCTCTTCCCAACTGCCCCCATCCCATCTCTCCCCCTGCCTGCCTGCCTCCCTTCCCCAGGTCCACCATTTCTCCCTTTCTCTTCCCAACAGTTCTCCTTTCACGTATCTCTTTCCCTCTTCCTCCACACCACCCCAGGTCCAACTTCTCTCCCTTCATACCATTGCCCACCATCTCTCTCTGGCCTCGTAAGCTCTCCCCCCAACCAATCTAGCAATTCTTTTAATACCCTCCCCCTCTGTACTAAAATAAGTCCAAGAGGCTTCCTCGGCCCAGTATGCTCTCCCCCTTCTCTCCGTGCCCATGCATCTCTATCTCACTTATCTCCTACCACCATGTCCAATAATTCTCTCTCTCTCCCTCCCTCCTCTCTCTGCCAAACAGTTCTCCTCTTTCTTCATCTCCCCATGTGCACCATATCTTTCCCTCTCTCAGACACCCAATTCTCCCTTTCTATTCTCTCCCTCACCTCAGCATCTCTTTCCCTCTCTCCCTCCATTCTTCCATCTTATGGCTCTTGCTTCCCTCCCTCTTTCCCTTCATTCTGTGTCCTAAGTTCATGCCCCTCCTTCCTTCCATCATTTGTCCTGTTTGTGCTCCCTCCCTCTCAAGTCCCAACACGTCCTTCTCCCTCCCTCCCTTCTGTGCCGCAGGTGTTTATTTTCTTGCGGGCACCGGCTCCTATGCGCCTCCCTTGGCTGATCTGGAAGCCTTCTCTATGATGAGGAGGGAGCCGTGAGAAGCTTTTTCTCCCCAGATACTGAGGCAATGGTGTGGGTACAGGATATAAATTCTAACATGTTATGGATGTGTTTAGTCATATACAGACAGGAATATACAGACAGAACCCCTGCAGAGTATAATTATGAGTTTAAAGTAATCCCATGATACAAGATGGCATATAGTCCCAGAACCCACACACCAGACATGTATGTGGATTTGTCTGCACTGTGCCTGACTGTAAAATATTTGATGCCATCTTTCAGATTCTTTCTTTATTAATTTTGCTGTGCTTCAACACTTATTTTTGGCTCTGCATCTACCAGACCACAAGACTGCCTTTTCAAATGCTAACTCCCTTGGAAGACTAGTGGTGGTTATCTAACAGGAAACAGCTGGTTTAACAGTACATTTCATATTGGTCTCAGCTTAATGTCATATTGGTCTTAGTTTATCTCCCTTTTGATTTTGCAGAAATGCATCTGTTAGTTTTGCTGCTCATGTCCTGTGTATAGATGTATTTAACTTTTGTATTTGCATCTGAAACTGATCACCTTGTATTTCAGCTTACTCCACATCAGATCCTTGTTGGAGGGAGGACTTCACAGATAACATGGGACACCTCTCCCAGTTTTTGAGAATCCTTCTGATGTCCTTTTTGTTTGTTTGTCTGTCTGCATTGTAGGTTAGCAGTATCATTTGCAGCTGCCTGACCACATCCAACATAATTTCGGTGGACCACACTTTTGCCTCCCCAAGAATGTGTCCCTGTTTACTTCAAGATCCATCGAAGATACCATATTTTATCACTGACATCTTTTCTTTTGCTGTCCAAGTTGATCAGAATCCTGTGTGACACCAGTTTCACCTGCTGCACATCTTCCTCATCTGATACCTCTGCCTGATTTATTGCTTATTTACTGATTCTATAAAGGACACCTAACGTAATTGGCAAAATACCCTTATGAGCCTCAATAAGTGGTAAAAAAAGAATAAAAAGTTGGGCGCTAGGCACTTATCCGATTCTATAAAAGATAGGTACCTATTGCATGGTACAGTACTTAGCAGTGCCTAACGCTTAAGTGGGTGTTTCTATGGGCAGAGTGTGACTTAGGTGCCGCTATGTGAGATTCTTAAAAAAACTTAGGTGCTTGAAATGTAGGCCTTTAAGACTCAGATCTACATTTCAGGCACCTAAGATTTTACTTAGGTGCCACTAGCTGCGATTTTGTAAACAGCGCCTAATTATAATTTAAAAACAACTGGTGTCATTTTTCTAGGCACCAGCCAATCTAGGCGCCATATATAGATTCAGCCTCTAAGTGACTGTATAGCTCCTGAACTTTAGCTTTAGTCATACAGAAGTATTGGACTTTTGTTGTAATGGGATTTATATTTTCTTTGACATATCTGTTTGTAATACTGTTTATTTATTTATTCATTTATTTAGCCCATCCTCCCAAAGGAGCCCAGAACGGGTTACAAGAATACATTCACAATATAGGTTGGGGTATGACAGACATGATGTAGCATGATATTAAAATATAATTCTGCTTGGAGTTAAAATATGTAGCATGATATAGTTAATGTTGCTGGAGTTATGAATTTTAAATTTAAAAGACTTGACCCAGCACTGCTTCAGCCAGCTGTTCAGAAAAGTGTTAAATGCACCTATTGGATGGAGTACAAAAGAAAAGACTGAGCCATTGACCTTCAGAAAGTGTTAAGTAGACCTATTCAGATAAGACAAAGACATGGCCAGGGTAGATACCAGTGCTACCATAATAGAAGGTGTATCAGTGGAACAAGATGTAGGCCAGCATCTCTTCACACCAAACTACCCCAGACTGCAAGAACAATAGAATCTCATCAGATCCTCCATTTTAAGCCACTCAGAAACTCTTCACACCACATTTGGCAAGGACAGTAACAATACTCTGTATTGGGACACCATTTTAAGCCACTCAAAGAAAATTTAATCATAACATCATCTGCCTAGAAACAGAGGGAATTGAAAGATTGCTCTATGATTGTATGCAATGCCAAAGACTGCCCCTGAGTTTTGAACCACCCACATCTATAAAGCCAGACAAATGCTCCGCCTTCTTCCTCCTTTCCCTGGATCACCAAGGCTGAACACTCTCTTTTCTCCTGGGGTGCTGAAACCATGTGCTCCCAGGCCATGTGATCGGCCCTACCATGTGGTCTCCTCTCCATCTGAAGGACTATGTTTCTACCAGCATTTGTGAGTACACTTCTCCCTCCATATTCGCTGTGATAAGGGATTAGCAGACCAGCGAATATAGAAAAAACGCAAACAACTTTTTCATATGTTATTCACTGTTTTCTATTAAAAACCATCGTGAATATGGTGAAACCGCGAATAACATGGTGGGAGACCCAGCCTGTTCCTGAAGGAGAGGCAAAACACGGTGAAGAAAGTGCTGGGAACCAGCGATTTTTCTCTGTAAACGCTTGGAATCAGTGATTTCTCTATGTAAACTGATATAATTTGGGGGGAGGAGCCAGCAAGCTAAAAAACGCGAATAATCGCAACCACAATTGCTGAAACAGCAAATACGGAGGGAGAAGTGTAACTTTAATCATTTGACCTTAGCAAAATTTTGTCTAGTGTAGCATATTATGCTAGTTTAAAAGACCCTATCTGTAAATGCTTTACCTGCTTGATTTTAATTTTGCAATTGGTCTTTCTCTATAAGAAATAAAACTCTAGTTTGTTTGCAAATGCTTTGAATCTTGGTCTTTTTAACATAATACCTTATTATTAGCTAAATTTTAATCAAGCGAGCTTCTTTCACATATTATTTCTTTATAAATTATATTCTTCTCTTTGAGAGTGTGTATAGTTTATTGGTGGAGTTCCAGCCATTTAATAATAATTTTGTAACAATGACATATGACATAAGTGATTATACAGTCATGATGGACATAGCATAGTTGATAATGTATCATCTCTGTTACAGACATAACATAGATGATAGTCCAGCTTCTACTTTATAGGCCTAAACATGGTTGGTAATACAGCATCTGCATTACAGTAGGTAGCACACTTAAGTTATACTAGGAATGGCATTTGAGTTACAGTAGGTAGCACATTTAAGTTATACTAAGTGTGGCCTTTAAGTTGGGTAGCACACTTAAGTTATGATAGGAATAGCATTTGAATTACAGTAGGTAGCACATTTAAGTTATACTAGGTGTGGCATTTGAGTTCCATCGGTCAGGTAGTGGAGGTACTGAGTTACTAAGTCTAATCTAATCTAATCTAAACCTTAAGTTTATATACCGCATCATCTCCATGAGTATGGAGCTCGACACGGTTTACAAGAACTTAAAATAGTGGGTAGAGAAGAAGAAAAAGGATTACATGAACTTATGTGTAGAAGGGGGGAGAAAAAGGGGGGAAGGATAGAGTTACAATTTGCTGAAAAGCCAGGTTTTCAGTTGTTTGCGGAATAACTGAAGGGAGCTCAGGTTCCGCAACGGGGTGGTGAGGTCGTTCCAAAGACCTGTGATTTTGAAGAGAAGGGATTTTCCCAGTTTGCCTACATAGTGGATGCCGCGTGGAGAGGGGAAGGCTAGTTTATGCCTTTGGGCAGTTCTGGAGGAGTCGGGACTGGAGGAGTTGAAAGACAGTGGGATAAGAGGAGGGAGGATTCCGTGAATCCAGTCATTAAGGCGCTGGCTTAGTAAAGAGGAAGTTTTTACAGCCTTCCTGAAGTTCCATAGTCTGTCTAGCGATCTAATGGATGCAAGGGGATGATGTGCCTTAATCTAGGTATGAAACGCGAGTAGGAGTGTTTGTGGGCTGTTTCAGTCATGAGAGAGTCACCAGGTGGTAGAGTCAGTCATCTCTCTTCTTGGGATCTTATGTTATTTTATTCCCCTGGATGATGGATCCTGTATGAGAATTTTAACCATGTCCCTCACATCCTCTTTTTCTCTCCCTCATCTCCCCAGAGCCTTGTCCACCACGAGAGTCACCAGGTGGTAGAGTCAGTCATCTCTCTTCTTGGGATCTTATGTTATTTTATTCCCCTGGATGATGGATCCTGTATGAGAATTTTAACCATGTTCCTCACATCCTCTTTTTCTCTCCCTCATCTCCCCAGAGCCTTGTCCACCACCAGCCTAGCTAACTCTATCCACCCCTTTTCTGTTCTTCCCTATGGTAATTGGTAGAGTCATCTCATATATCTCTATGTATCCCATGCCTTCTCCAATCAGTCCTGTGTGACATGTAGAGTCATTTTCAAAACACTAAGGGGCTCATAATAAAAAAAAAAGTCTAAAAAGTGGCCTAAATGGCTACTTGGATGATCAAAAAGCCAGATCGTTCAAGTACCCATAATCAAAGCTGGTTTTAGACGTATCTAAAACCAGCTTAGGCCTTTCTCCTGCCTCTAAATGCACAGAGAGAAAAGAGGCATTTTTAGAGGAGGGGAAAGGGCAGGCGGTGGGCGGGAGGTGGGCCAACCTAGACCTAGGCATGCAGCCTTAGGCTCCTTTGGGCGGGGCCTTAGGCACATGGACCCAACCCGGCCCATGTGCTTAAGCCCCCACCCACAGAAGGAGCCTAAGGCTCCTGGGCCTATTCTGGTTGGTCAGAATCTCATTCATTGGCATCAGGCATGTGCTTGCTGCATCTAAATTATTTTAAACGTTGTTATTTTTATATATTTTTGTCTTTTTATGTTTTCATTTTTTAAAAAGTGGTTTTAAGGGAAATAAATACCAAAGGCTTTAATAAGATAGTGCATATATTTAAGAAGCACTTATCTGAGTCAGTTATCTGCACTGTTTGTATCCCAACGGGGCCACCGTTTCACCCGATGTGGCTTCGTCAGGGGAAATGGTTGACAGTGCCTGAAAGACAAAGGTTACATTAATTATATTATATACCGGTAGTAACTTGAAGTAACCTTGAATTCAATGCAATACTATATTTTTTTAACAAAATTTATCATAGCAACTTACGGAACAGGAATCGACCTAGCTCCTCTGCAAAACTTTCTCTTTGAAAATGGCGGCGAGCTTTAAGAACGCTCAGCTTTTAAATGTCCGGTACAAGCCTACCGGTGCTTACGTTCATCACGTGAGAAACGTGATGAACCGACGTCAAGTGAATGTGATCAGTGGACATACAAAAAAAATGCAATGAGTTTCAGTTCAATATTGATTTTGAAAGATTTATTAGACTTTTGGAAATAAAACTTTTCTTTGCCACTAAAAAAGATTTTGCAGACAGAACTATAATAGCACCCAAATCAACGTGGAAACCTTCTGGTCCCATGGATGTCAATATTAAAGTATTCAAAGATTTAGTGTATAAAGATTGTCAAAAAATCTTCAATCATTCCACCAAAACGAAATTTAAATCTAATTTGACATCTCAAGAGCACACCGCTTTAACCAATCTTCAACACAACACTAACATCATTATTAAATCAGCCGATAAAGGCGGAGCCATTGTGATCCAGGACACATTATCCTACAGAATGAAAGCTCTAGAACATCTACAAGATCCAGTAGCTTATATGCTAATTAAATTAGATCCCACTAAAAAATTACAAAACAAAGTTCGTAAAATCACTGACACAGCTCTAAAAGCAGGATTTATTACCAACAGGGATTACCGTTTTTTGAATGTTAATCATCCAGTTATTTCAAACATCTATTTTCTCCCCAAAATACACAAATATCCAGCCAATCCACCATTTAGACCCATCACTTCAACTCAAGGGTCAGTACTTGAACCACTATCCAGATTTGTGGACGAATTCATAAAAAATGAGGTTCCCAAATGTAAATCATATGTTAGAGACTCTAAGGGTTTTCTTAATAAACTGAATTCAGTGGATGTTAATGAAGGACCCTTTATAATGGTCACACTTGATGTAGCCTCATTATACACTTCAATTCCGCAAACTGATGCGCTAGAAGTTATTAGAAACACGCTTGAAAGTCAACCAAAACCACAATCTGTACCCACAGAATTCATTATTTTGCTAGCAACACTAGCTATGTGTGAAAATTTCTTTAATTTTGATGGAAAACTCTATAAACAAACACAAGGGGTAGCCATGGGGGCCACTTTTGCCCCCTCGGTGGCTAATCTCTTTATGATTGCATTTGAAACAGCATGGGTTGACTTTTCTCCATTTGAACACCTTATATTTTCTTGGTGGCGATACATTGACGACATCTTTATGCTTTGGAAGGGGTCTGAAAAACAACTACAGGCCTTTGTTTCTTGGCTCAATACTTGTAACACACATATACAGTTTACTTTCGTATTTTCTACTACGCGCATCCATTATTTGGATATAGAAATTACGATTCAACAACAATATTTCCATACACGCATTTTCGAGAAACCTCTAGCAAAGAATACCTTTCTTGAATATGGCAGTTGTCATCCCAGACACTTGAAGAACAGTTTGCCATTTTCGCAGATGCTGAGATTAAGAAGGAATTGCTCTCTTCAAACTGAATTTAAGATCCAGGCGAGTCATCTGAGCAAGAAACTTAAAGCGAGAGGATATCCAGCACACATCATAAAGAATGCGTATAGACGAGCAAAATATAATAACAGGGACCTGTTATTAGAGGAATCAAAACATCAGGATTCCATCTCCTATGTGTCTTAAAACATTCCACCTCTAGTGTTCAGTTGAAGAAGATTATTAGAAAACACTGGACTATCATTCAATCTCTCCCTGAATTTGAAAACCATAGATTACGTTTCGCCTTTTCAAGAGGAAAAAATCTAAAGGAATTCCTCAGCACAAACAAGTTCCAAGAGACCGGAATCACCCCGACCTGTGTTGGGCACTTCAAATGTGGACATTGTATCTATTGCGATTTCTCAATACAAACAAAACACTTCGTTAATCCCACGAATCAAAATACATACAGATTTAATCATTTTAGCACATGTCAAACAGATTATGTGGTTTATGTTATAATGTGTCCTTGCCAAAAGATATATGTTGGCATGACCGCCAGACCTTTTAAAACCCGTCTGGTTTGACAAACCCAGCACCAGTACTAGTTCGGTCCCTAATAGGATTAGGTGCAGAAGAGCTGATCAGATTGATTCTGGCGCACAACTTGAGGCTGACCTCCCTTGCCCCCATGATCAGAGCAGTAGTGATCTGGAGCAGAGGCAGGCAGACTGTCAACAGCAGCCTCCGGGCTTTAGGGCAGCTAGAGAAGCCACAAGGAATATAGCTGTATTAGATAAATCCAGGCAGAGAAAAGCTGCTTTAGAGCCAAAGCCCATCCCCCGCTACAGGCTGAAGGGGATTGGCTCTGAGCTGTTTAAAAGCAGGCTGAGACAAGCAGCAGGAGGAGGAGGAGGAGCGAGTGACCAGGGTGAGTCACTCCCACAGCCTAAGGCAGGTGAGGAGCTGTGGAGCAGAGCAGGAGAGACAACCGTGCTAGATTGGCCCATGCAGGATTTGGAAGAAATCCTTCCCACTTCAAACTTCCAGATTCCAGACCGTGTGGAAAGCATGGAGGTACAAGTAGCTGGCCCTATGCTAGAGAGCCAGACAGAATGTATGGAAACTGAATGAAGAAAGTGAGTAACTGGTAAACCATTAGTGGTTTGTGTTTTTTTTCCCCTATGTTTTTCTGCTGTGCAAACAAGCCTGAAGAATGTGAGATAGGTTTGGATTTTATGAGTATTTTTGGATTAAGAATAACACTTACCTGAATCCTAAACTATGGAAGTGATTTAAAGTCAAGTTTGGAAACAAGAAGCTCAAGATAGAACATTTTAAGTTTGTGTTTTGAACTTTAGAAATCCTGCTGTGGCTCCCGTTCCTGAAGAGCTAATTAGCTTATCTCCCTCAGCTGTTTGTTTTGCCTGCACAGGGAGCTGAGGGAAAAGCTGATCCATTTGCAAGAGCTATATTGCCTAAAGAGTTTTGGTTTAATTTGGATTTACAGCAAAGGTTTATTTCAAACTTTATTTGGCTGCTGAAATCTGCTGTTACATGCCTCTGATATTAATACTGAGAGAAAGTTTGAATTATGAGTGAACACCAGGGTAAAGCAATCCTGAGTTAGAACACATGATTCCAGGAATAACCAACTACAGGAAGTTGCTGTTTTGTTAAAGCTTTATTTTTGCAATTAACTTTATTTTGGAAAACATGCAAAAGTGTTCTTTATTTTATGTTACATCTTTTTGACCACCTGGTCAGAATAAACATCATATTCCTATTTGAAGAACTTGGTTTCACTGGTGATATTTGGAAACTCTTTGCTTGCCTTGTCTCTCATAGGCCTAGGCGATCGCCTAGAGCCACCTGAAAAGTCCTGAAGGTACCCCTGGTTAGAGGGGACACGCCAGAATCCTTGTGTTTGTCACACGACAGCCCGCCGCTGCAGAGGGTTTGTGACACTGGCTGAACATAAATCGAATATAAAAAGAAAACAAATAAAAGAACCTTTGGTACAACATTGTCTAGAAACTGCCCATACCTTTGATCACCTTAAAGGATTTGTTATTGATGTTATTAAGAAAAATAGTAGAGGAGGGGATAGAACTTTATTCCTAAAACGACGTGAAACGTTTTGGATTTTCACGTTACAAACCCTTTACCCAAAAGGGTTAAAAGATAAGATCGATTGGTCAAGCTACTATTAACATGGCATACCATCATCATTGTGTGCTTTTTGCTGGTTGTTTGTTTTGTTTTCCTTTTCTTTTGATGTTTTAGTATGTTAGCCATTCTTTAGGCTGAAGACAAAAAATTTTTTTTGTATGTCCACTGATCACATTCACTTGTCTAATGACGTCGGTTCATCACGTTTCTCACGTGATGAACGTAAGCACCGGTAGGCTTGTACCGGACATTTAAAAGCTGAGCGTTCTTAGAGCT
The DNA here is from genome assembly GCF_902459505.1 of Geotrypetes seraphini. Classification (NCBI taxonomy): domain Eukaryota; kingdom Metazoa; phylum Chordata; class Amphibia; order Gymnophiona; family Dermophiidae; genus Geotrypetes; species Geotrypetes seraphini. Next base: position 97,394,231 of record NC_047092.1, on the reverse strand, counting down.
CGCCGCCATTTTCAAAGATAAAGTTTTGCAAAGGAGCTAGGTCGATTCCTGTTCCGTAAGTTGCTATGATAAATTTTGTTAAAAAAATATAGTATTGCATTGAATTCAAGGTTACTTCAAGTTACTATATAATATAATTAATGTAACCTTTGTCTTTCAGGCACTGTCAACCATTTCCCCTGACGAAGCCACATCGGGTGAAACGGTGGCCCCGTTGGGATACAAACAGTGCAGATAACTGACTCAGATAAGTGCTTCTTAAATAAATGCACTATCTTATTACAGCCTTTGGTATTTATTTTCCTTAAAACCACTTTTTAAAAAATGAAAACATAAAAAGACAAAAATATATAAAAATATAAAAATAACAATGTTTAAAATAATTTAGATGCAGCAAGCACATGCCTGATGCCAATGAATGAGATTCTGACCGAAGAGTGGCAATAATCAATATTGTGCTGGATGACTTGGTCTCTGAGGCACGGCTATGCTTGTTACAAAATTTAACAGGAAGTAATTTTGTATTTCTAGAATCTATTTGATACTTCCTTAAGTACTTGCTTTTTGGTCCTATTCTGGTTGGCTCAGGCACCTCAGGCCCCACCTGTGGGTGGGGTTTGAGCCGCCTGGGCCAATCCGGCCCCATTCCTGAGCTGGCTGGCCTGCTGGACGGGCGGGCTTGGCACCCATCCATCCGGCCAACGATTTCAAGGTATGGGAAGTGGGATTGGGGTGGGGGAGTCGTGGGGTTGGCAGGGTAGTCACGGGTCAGCGGGGGGGGGGGGCGATCGGGAGTTCGGGATGGCCGGTCGTGGGGGGGTTGCATCGAGGGCAGGAGGGCCTAGGATCTCTCCTGCCAGTATTTTAGTGGGGGGTGGGGGTTAGGGGGTGTCACCGGGCCAGGAGGGCTTGTGCTCCCTCCTGGCCGGATCATGAGGAGGGAGGGGGTTTGGAAATTGCAGGGCCAGGTGCGCTTAGGCTCCCTCCTGGCCCCATCGGACTTGGCTGTGGGGGGGGAGGGGTTGGGGATCGTGGGGCAAGAGGGCTTGGGCTCCCTCTTGCCCTGATCTTCATCGGGGGTTCGGGGGTGCCTTGTAGCAGGAGGGCTTGGTCTCCCACCTGCCCCAATAGTGTTGGGGAGGTTAGGGGTGCCACTGGGCAAGAGGGCTTGGACTCCCTCTTGCCCCGATGTCATCGGGGGTGGGGGGGGGTGGATTCTGTAACCGGTGTTGTTTTTGACAGACACCGTTATAGAATCCAGCTTTTAGGTGAAGGACTGGCTCCTCCTTCACCTAAAAGCCCTTGTTTTGGACGTTTGGGGCTTAGGCTTTTTTTAGGTTGATTAGTGGTGGTCTGGGTATTTAAATAGCTGAACATAAAGGCAGGCCATTATAAAAAAAACCTCCTTTTAGACGTTTTTTTTGATAATGGACATTTTCCCTGCTTCTACTTTCAACGTTTAAGGCCTTAGGCCAAAAGGGGACTTAGATTTTTTTTTTATTATGCCCCTCCACGACATCCAAAATAATGGCATAAATTGGACATTTTTCTCACCGAAATGTCCAATTGCCAATTTTTTAAGCTGACTTAGACAGGTGGCGGAGAGCAAAATAGTGATGGAATTCAAAAAGCTTGGGATGAACAAAACGGATTTCTAATCAGAAAGTGAAGGGTATAAGTTGAAGAACTAGGGTCAGAAATGGATACAGTTACACAGTCTATATATTATATGACTAATCAGTTTAGGAGGGCTTTGGGAATTCCAATCATAGGCGTTGGAACGGGGGGGGGAACCATCGGGGCCTGCCCCTCCCCCTAAATTGGCACTCCTTCCATCTCTCTCTCCCCTGTTGGCTCTTCACCCGTGGAATTGGAAAGAGCGGCAACAAGCACTACCCCAGCTACCTTCCCTCCCAACCCTGCACTGAGCAGGAGTATGCTTTGACACAACTGCTCAGCGGCTTCTAAGTTTCAAGTTTATGTAAGTCTTGATATACTGCTTTTATAGTCAAAGCAGTTTCCAATTAATACAAAGCATTAAAAAGTTTAAAATATAACATAAAGGGAACAAATACACAATTACAATACAAACGCAACATGATACACATGAGCAAATAGGGAGGTTACATTGCTACGTGGGTGTAGTCTACAGACCTCCGACTCAATCGCAGCAAATTGATAAGGATCTGATTGTGGATATCCAAAAGTTTGGAAGGAAAGAGGAGGTTCTGCTGTTGGGAGATTTCAACCTGCCGGATGTGGACTGGAATGTTCCGTCTGCAGAATTGGAAAGAAGTAGGGAGATTGTGGATGCCTTTCAAGAGGCTCTGCTCAGACAAATGGTAACGGAACCCACAAGGGAAGAAGCGATATTGGATCTGGTCCTCACAAATGGAGAGAGTATCTCTAATGTTCGAGTGGGTGCTCACCTGGGAAGTAGCGATCATCAAACGGTTTGGTTTGATATAACGGCTAAAGTGGAGAGCGGCCGCACGATACTTAAAGTCCTAGATTTCAAACGTACGGACTTTAATGCAATGGGAAAGTACCTGAAGAAAGAGCTGTTAGGATGGGAGGACATAAGAGAAGTGGAAAGACAGTGGTCTAAGATGAAAGGAGCGATAAAAATGGCTACGGACCTTTATGTGAAGAAAATCAATAAAAACAAGAGAAAAAGGAAGCCGATATGGTTCTCCAACCTAGTGGCTGAGAAAATAAAGGCGAAAGAGTTGGCGTTCATGAAATATAAAAAAAAACCAAGAAGAGGAGAGCAGAAAGGACTACAGGGTAAAACTGAAAGAAGCCAAGAGAGAGATACATTTGGCGAAGGCACAGGCGGAAGAACAAATGGCTAAAAATGTAAAAAAGGGAGATAAAAATTTTTTCAGATATATTAGTGAAAGGAGGAAGATAAAAAATAGAATTGCTAAGTTAAAAGATGCTGGGAACAAATATGTGGAGAGTGATGAGGAGAAAGCAAATGTGCTAAACAAATACTTCTGTTCTGTGTTCACAGAAGAAAATCCTGGAGAAGGACCGAGATTGTCTGGCAAAGTTACACGAGAAAATGGAGTAGATTCTGCGCCGTTCACGGAGGAGGGTGTTTATGAGCAACTTGAAAAACTGAAGGTGGACAAAGTGATAGGGCCAGACTGGATCCATCCCAGGATACTAAGGGAGCTCAGAGAGGTTCTGGCGAGTCCTATTAAAGACTTGTTCAACAAATCTCTGGAGACGGGAGTGATTCCTGGGGATTGGAGGTGAGCGGATGTGGTCCCTATTCATAAAAGTGGTCACAGGGATGAAGCAGGAAACTACAGGCTGGTGAGCCTCACTTCAGTTGTTGGGAAAATAATGGAAGTGTTGCTGAAAGAAAGGATAGTGTACTTCCTTGAATCTAATGGGTTACAGGATCCGAGGCAACATGGCTTTACAAAAGGTAAATTGTGCCAAACGAACCTGATTGAATTTTTTGATTGGGTGACCAGAGAGCTGGATCGAGGACATATGCTAGATGTAATTTACTTGGATTTCAGCAAAGCCTTTGATACAGTTCCTCATAGGAGGCTATTGAACAAACTTGAAGGGCTGAAGTTAGGACCCAAATTGGTGAACTGGGTCAGAAACTGGCTGTCGGACAGACGCCAGAGGGTGGTGGTTAATGGAAGTCGCTCGAAGGAAGGAAAGGTGACTAGTGGAGGAGGACGGAAGTGACGTCATCTCGCAAATGGCTGAGTAAAACAGGAGCTCCGTCGGGCTTCTGTGTATCATAGCGCTTGGCGCTTCCAAAGTGCGCGTTTTTGCCACCACTTTCGCCTGCACCGGCTCCCTTCTCTATGGCCACTCGAAAGCGCCTGGAAAAGTTTAAGTTCTTCGGCGATCCGCCGGAGAAATCGGCTCCGGAGGCGGCGGGCAGCATGGGGGACAGAGAGAAAAAAAAAATGGCGACCGGACCAGCGACTCAATCGGAGTCGGAAGATGAGGGTATCCCCGATCAGAGGAGAGAGGTTGGTGATGCGCCCCAGAAGTCTATCACAGACTGGTTTAAGGAGCTCAAGGCAGATATTAATGGGGTGCGGAGCGACGTGAGAGCGGCGATAGCGGAGCTGCGGGCAGAGGTCGGCGAGCTGGGAGCCAGAGTAACAGCAACAGAAGACCACGTGGCTACCCTGAATACGGTGGTGACAACTACCACGGAGGATTCGGCTCGCCTGTCCTCTGAACTGCGGGACTTCCAGACTCAAGTTGAAGATCTGGAAAATAGGTCACGGCGCTGCAACCTACGCTTTAAGGGCATCCCTGAAACGGAGGAGTACAAGGATAGCAAGGCGGTGGTACGGGACTTCTGTGAGCATTTGTTGAGAGCTGATGGGGCTGACCTGCCTGATAATATGATTCTGGTGCGGGCCCACCGCAGTCTGGGAGCTGCACGAGCTCAGAACACGCGTGATATCATTGCGTGCTTTGGAGAATTCACATTGAAGGAACGGATCTTGCTGGCTGGCCGGCGACAGGCCACACTCCGGTGGAAGGATATGGCGGTGGGTGTATTTCAAGACCTAGCGTGGTCCACATTGCAGAAGCGCAGGGCATTCAAAGATGTCACCTCAGCCCTGCGCACTGGGGGCCATAAATACCGCTGGCTTTTCCCCTTTGGGATGTGGATGACTGTTAATGGGGCATCCCGGAGGGTGAGTACAGTGTCGGAAGCCTGGGCGGAGATGCGAGCCTTGGGATGCGGGACATCGCAAGTGGAAGATCGGCCCCCTGCAGTAGCATCTACATCAGCACAGGGTGCCTCATGGAGCACGGCATTGCGGTCCGGGAAGAAACCAGCGAAACCTCCCTCCTGACTGAGCTTGGACATTGCCCTGCTTTTGCAGGGAGGGAGTTGATCCCTTGGCTTTCGTGGAGCCTGCATACATATGTTCGGTGGTGTTGGAGATTCTGGGGGCTTCCTGAGCTCTCACTGTTGTATGACTATCTTTAACGCACTGTATTTTATTCCAGGAAATGTTGTACTGGTTCATAATTGTTTGATGTTAGGAGACAGGGGGGGTATTTGGCGGGGTTGAAAGGGGCTTGGTGAGTGTGGGGAATGTTTGAGATTTGAACGTAGGTGGGGGGGGAAGGGTGGCGTTTGGAATATAAGTGTGTGGTTTTATGCTTTGGGGGATTCAATGCTTCTGAAAGTGAGATATATGCCTTTGGGAGGGATAGCACTTTCTGTCAGCTGGCGAATCCTAATCTACAGGGTTCGAAGCAGCGTAGGGGTGGGGGGCGGGGGGAGGGGTTGGGGGAGTTCAGGTGGGAGGGGGGAGGGGGAGGGTAGAGGAGAAGCTGTTTACTATAGGTTCGTGGAATGTTAATGGACTTAATAGTCATGGGAAGCGTAGTATTGTGGCTAAGGAATTGAATCGCATGCAATGGGATGTTTGTTTACTTCAGGAAACACATTTGAGGCCTCGAGATGTGGGGGTCTTAAAATCACGCTATTATGATCAGATTTGGACCCACCAGGGGTCGACCCCAGGGAGGAAGGTGGGGGGTTTGGCCATTCTGGTACGAAAGGGCTTGGGGTTGGTGGTCGATCATGTCTATAGGGATGGTGCAGGGAGATGTTTGGCTCTTGTGGCTACGTTGCAGGGTTGTACAATTACCCTTATCAATTTGTACGGCCCCAATAAGGGTCAAGCTAGCTATTTTGGGTCTATCAAAGAAGAACTGGTTAGTTTTGCAAAGGGGTCGGTGTATCTCGGGGGGGATTTTAATGTTACACCTGATGTTACTCTGGATCATTCTGGGGGTGGGACTAGGTCTCCGTCCAGGGCTGCTAGACGGGCTTTACTGTCTCTATTCTCTTCTCTGGGCTTGGTGGATAGCTGGAGGTTGTTGCATCCTACACAACGCACTTATACCCACTACTCACATGCACATAAATCATACGCACGCATAGATGGGTTGTTGGTCCACCGCAATTCTTGGGGAGGGATTCGCCAGGCGGAAATTGGACCTATTCAAATTTCTGATCATGCGCCTGTGTGGGTAACTAGTGGGGGGTACTGGACAGGGGAGGGATGCCGTTTCTGGAGACTTAATGAATCTCTATTGAAAGATCCAGCTGTGGTCCGGGAGGTGTATGATACTGTGGACCAATACCTTCAGATTAATGACAATGCTACGGTTACTGATGCGATATTGTGGGATGCCCTGAAGGTGGTAATACGGGGTATCTTTATCAAATGGGGTGCTCGTCGTAAGCGCTTCAGGGCTCAGCGCAACCTGAGGTTAAGGGAACAATTGGAACGGTTGGGGAGGCTGCACCAGAGACACCAGGACCCCTTAATATATGAACAATTAGTTAAGGCACGGGCGGAGCTCTCCCTACTGCAGATGGAGGAATATGAGTTTTTGAGGACACGTTGGTGGCAATCGGTCTATGAATATAATAATACACCTGGATCTCGCTTGGCTCGGTTGATTAAGCTGAAACAGGCGAGAGCGGCTATTACTCAGATACGGGATGCGGGAGGGACGGTGCATCGGACTGACTCAGATATTAGATCAGATTTTCTTAAATTTTATTCTGATTTATACAGACCCTCACAGGGGCGAGATCCGGCTGTTATTGAACAATACCTTTCACAGATGCGGCTTCCTCGGCTTTCGGATAAGGACAGGGAATTGCTCAATGAGCCTATAGAGTTAGGGGAGGTCTTGGGAGTCATTGCTGAGTTGAAGTTAGGGAAATCGCCGGGCTTGGATGGCTATACTAATCAGTTTTATAAACTTTTCCGGGAGGTCCTGGCTCCGTTGCTGGTTCGGGTTGCGAACGGGGTGAGGGATGGCTCTTCGTTGCCGTCCACCATGGGGGAGGCTGGGATTTCGGTCCTACTTAAACCAAACAAAGATCCGATGAGCTGCGGGTCTTACCGACCGATTTCGTTACTAAATACTGATGCAAAAATCCTTGCTAAAGTGTTGGCCCTTCGGTTGGGGAAGGTATTGCCGTCTTTGGTACACTTGGATCAATCTGGATTTGTGCATAATAGACGGGTAGGTGATAATATTAGACGCACTTTACACCTTATGTGGGCTGCTCAGCGGACTTCTGCTAAAGTAGCTTTTCTGTCGATTGATGCCGAGAAGGCTTTCGATCAGGTTGACTGGACTTTTTTATGGCAGGTGATGTCGAAGATGGGGTTGGGAGTTTTCTTTTTGGCATGGGTACAGGCCTTTTATGCAGCTCCAAAAGCTACTGTGTGTATTAATGGGATTTATAGTGACTTTTTTTCCATTGCGAGGGGTACTCGACAGGGGTGCCCTTTATCTCCTCTGCTGTTTGCCCTTTCTATGGAACCTCTGGCCATTCGTATTCGGGAACATGGTGACTTGATGGGGTTACGAGTAGGAGATATTGAACATCGTATTGCACTTTTTGCTGATGATGTGTTATTGTATGTTAGGGACCCGGAAGACTCGTTGCCACTCTTAGTTGATCTCTTTTTAGAATATGGGCAGCTTTCGGGGTTCACGGTAAACATGGATAAATCTGAATTGTTGAATGTAACCCTGGGGGAGGAGGATCAGCGTCGTTTAGCTGTCCGGTTTCCTTTTCGCTGGGCTCCTGGGGTCATTCGCTATCTGGGAATTCGTTTACCGACCGATCTAACTCAATTGTATACAACTAACTATGCTAGAATTATTCAACAAGTTAGGACTGATATTCAACGCTGGAATGGGTTTTGGTTGTCTTGGTGGGGTCGCATTGCAGTGTTGAAAATGAATGTCCTACCCCGGTTGCTCTTTCTCTTTCAAACGTTGCCGGTCGCAGTCCCACATTTGGTGTTGAAGCAATTACATGCTTTGTTTTTTCGCTTTATTTGGCAGGGGAAATCTCCTCGTATCTCCAGAGCTGCTTTGTGGGCAGCTAGGGATAGAGGGGGACGCGCGGTACCTAATTTATTGTGGTACTACCGGGCTGCTCAGCTGCGGCTATTATTGGATTGGGAGATTGCTGATTTTAAGTTGGCGGTGCGTATTGAACAACATTTTGTGGGACGCCCATGTTTGAAACGCTGGCTTTGGTCCTCCTCTATTGATCTTGAGCGACTGGCGGTCCCAGGAAATCCGTTTTTGGAACATCTTCTGAGAGTGTGGGGGGTTACTAAACGGCGTTGGGGGGCTGGGGTAGGCCCCTCGATTCTTGGTGCGGTGCGCGGTGAGCCTCTGTTCCCGGCGGGTGGGGAGAGTTCTGTGTTTGTGCGGTGGGAACGGTTGGGGTTGTCTACCTTTCGAGATGTGCTTCAGAAAGGGGTCCTGGTGTCTTTTGAAACCTTCCAGATTAGTGCGGATTTGCCCAGGGGAGACTTTTTGGCTTATTCTCAGATACGTCATTTCCTTCACTCTCAAAAGTGGGATAGGGGACCCATTCAATCTCTAGATCCCTTCGCTCACTTGTGGGTCACTCTTCGGAACTTACCTAAACCCATTTCTGTTCTTTACCAATATATTCGGGGCTCCTTTTCCTTTCCGGCTCTCTATCAACGGGCTTGGGAGGTAGACTTGCACTGTACCTTTTCTGTTGAGGAGTGGTTTAAAATTCACATCGAAGTGGGAAAAGCCTCTTCTTGTGCACTTATTAAGGAAAATGCCTATAAAGTAACCATGCGCTGGTATTACACACCTGCCCGTCTCCATCGTATGTTTCCTACAGTATCTGCCTTATGTTGGAGATGTGGGGTGGATAGGGGGACCTTTTTACATATATGGTGGGATTGTCCAGTTCTAAAGCCCTTTTGGAGGACTGTTGTGGGATGTTTATCACAATTGTTACAGATTTTCTTGCCTTTTTCTCCACAGGGATGTTTATTAGGCCTTTATAATGTTAGTCTGTATTCTTGGCAGACAAAGCTCCGACGTTGGGGTTTGGCGGCAGCAAAATGTTTGATTGCTGCCCATTGGAAACAGGGACTGGCACCTACTCATTTGGATTGGACTTTGAAGCTTCAGTTTATTGTTCAAATGGAATTATCTATTGCAAAGCGACATGGGTATTATTATACTTACACCAGGACTTGGACGAGAATAATAGAAAAAATCGAATCTTTACACTGAGCTTTTTTTCTGGGGGGGGAGGGATTGTGTCCAGGGGGACTTCCCTGAAGAAACCACAGGAAGTCCCTCTCTGAGGGTAATACAGTTGGTATGATGGGGGGGGGGGGGGGTTTTGTGGAGTTCTGATTGATGATATGTATTGGGGGCTGTTTGGGTTCTGTTGGGAGAGATTTCTGCTGTTTGTACTGCTGGGGGAGCATTCTGTGACTTGGGAGCTTTTTATATGCTTGCTCTCCTATCTGTTGATGTCCCTGATATTTATATTCTGGTTTGTATAATTTTCTCAAAACTTTTTCAATAAACATTTATTGATTAAAAAAAAAGGTGACTAGTGGAGTCCCTCAGGGTTCGGTGCTGGGGCCAATCCTGTTCAATATGTTTGTGAGTGACATTGCTGAAGGGTTAGAAGGAAAAGTGTGCCTTTTTGCAGATGATACCAAGATTTGTAACAGAGTAGACACCGAAGAGGGAGTGGAAAATATGAAAAAGGATCTGCAAAAGTTAGAGGAATGGTCTAATGCTTGGCAACTAAAATTCAATGTAAAGAAATGCAGAGTAATGCATTTTGGGATTAATAATAGGAAGGAACCAAATATGCTGGGAGGAGAGAAACTGATATGCACGGACGGGGAGAGGGACCTTGGGGTTATAGTGTCTGAAGATCTAAAGGCGAAAAAACAGTGTGACAAGGCAGTGGCTGCTGCCAGAAGGATGCTGGGCTGTATAAAGAGAGGCGTAGTCAGTAGAAGGAAGAAGGTGTTGATGCCCCTGTACAGGTCATTGGTGAGGCCCCACTTGGAGTATTGTGTTCAGTTTTGGAGACCGTATCTGGCGAAAGACGTAAGAAGACTTGAGGCGGTCCAGAGGAGGGCGACGAAAATGATAGGAGGCTTGCGCCAGAAGACGTATGAGGAGAGACTGGAAGCCCTGAATATGTATACCCTAGAGGAAAGGAGAGACAGGGGAGATATGATTCAGACGTTCAAATACTTGAAGGGTATTAACGTAGAACAAAATATTTTCCAGAGAAAGGAAAATGGTAAAACCAGAGGACATAATTTGAGGTTGAGGGGTGGTAGATTCAGGGCCAATGTTAGGAAATTCTACTTTACGGAGAGGGTAGTGGATGCCTGGAATGCGCTCCCGAGAGAGGTGGTGGAGAGTAAAACTGTGACTGAGTTCAAAGAAGCGTGGGATGAACACAGAAGATTTAGAATCAGAAAATAATATTAAATATTGAACTAGGCCAGTTACTGGGCAGACTTGCATGGTCTGTGTCTGTGTATGGCCGTTTGGTGAAGGATGGGCAGGGGAGGGCTTCAATGGCTGGGAGGGTGTAGATGGGCTGGAGTAAGTCTTAACAGAGATTTCGGCAGTTGGAACCCAAGCACAGTACCGGGTAAAGCTTTGGATTCTTGCCCAGAAATAGCTAAGAAGAAAAAATTAAAAAAAAAAAATTTAAATTGAATCAGGTTGGGCAGACTGGATGGACCATTCGGGTCGTTATCTGCCATCATCTACTATGTTACTATGTTAAAATAAAAGAAAGAGGAAGAAAAAAACCCCAAAACAAAAGGTAAAAATAAATCCTTAATGTAAGGCCTGTTGTCTGAGTTTTTTTGAACAAAAAAAAAAAATAAATTTAAGTATAGATCTCAAAAGCATCTCTGAAAAGAAATGTTTTAAGATTAGATTTAAAATTATTGAGATTCTTTTCTTGTCTCAGGGTAAGAGGTAAAGTATTCCACAATGTTGGAGTGGTTACAGAAAAGATTGTTTTACATGTTGTATCATAAAACAATTGGCGGACTGAAAGGACTGCTAAAAGATATTGTTGGGAGGAGTAAAGCATCTTATGTGGGTCATATGGGATTAACATCCTAACTATAAAGGATGGAATGTGATTAGATTGAACTTTAAAAGTAAGAAGTAGTATTTGAAAAGTAATCCAATATGAAATGGGTAGCCAGTGAGCTTTCCTGAGAAATGATATTACATGGTCGAATTTTTTAGCGTTAAAAATGATTTTTACTGCAGTGTTCTGAATGATTTATAATCTCCTGATCTCTTTTTGAATGATGCCCTGGTAAAGTGAGTTACAATAATCTAAAGTTGAAATTACTAAAGAATGAATAAGGAATTTGGATTGAGTAGCGATTTGAGAGATCTGATCATTTTTAGTTTGAAGAAACATTTTTGTACCACAGAGCTGATCTGAGTTTGGAAAGATAGCTTGCTGTCCAGAATCACTCCTTGAATTTTAATGGTTGGTACAAATTCTATTGGGATTGAAGAAATACATATTGGGTATACAAGGGTTTCATGTCGGTCTTGGAAGAAAAGCATACATTTGGTTTTTGGTATATTAAGAGACAGAAGATTTTGACAGAGCCAGCCAGACACAAGATTTAATTTTTTTATTAATAATCTGGATTTCAGCATTATTGTAGTTCTGAACTGGGCAGATTAGTTGAATGTCATCCGCTTAGGCATAGACTGTGAATCCTATAGATTGGGCAACAGTTAACAATGGTGCAAGAAATAAGTTAAAAAGCATAGGTGAAAGAATGGACCCTTGAGGTACCTTTGAATCTTGGGAATATGGCTTTGAAGAAGAGTTTTGAAAATGGACTTGATATTATCTGTCAGAAAGGTAAGAGTTGAACCATGTAAGAGCAACTCCAGAGATTCCTAATGTTTCAAGACGATTTAAGAGAAGTGTATGGTCAATTGTGTCGAAAGCTGCCTTCAAATCAAGTGAAATCAGGAGAACCAATTTTCTTTGATCCAAATAATTTCTGACCGCTGTTACTAAGCCCAAGAGAGATAGTTCTAAAACCTGTTTGGTTGGGATAGAGTGCATTTGTTTGCTCGAGGAATGGTGTTAATTGATTAAAGACAATGTTTTCTGTTAGTTTGGCAAGATAGGGAATATTGGCTATATGGCGGTAGTTATTAAAATCATCAATATCTCCGGAAGTAAGTTTGGGAATGGGTCTTATTTTTGCTAATTTCCAGTGAACCGGCATGGTACCTGATGAAAGACTATTAGCAATTATGGACTGAATGAACGGACCAAAGATAGAAAAATATTTTTTAATTAGGAAAGCTGGTAGAGAATGTCCTAGATGGAGTGCATTGTTTTATCTATTTCCAGCAAAGATGGTATATTAAAGTTAGAAAATGTGCTGAAGGAGATGGAGTGGGAATTGTCTAATGGTGTGGTTGGAGGCACTGAATTTGTGGGAATTATGTTGTTACATATTGTAGTAATTTTATTTACATAATAATTTGCCAAATCCTGTGCTGAGAGAGCGGTAGAGGACTTCACTATAGCATATAAAGTAGAGGAGTTTTTTTTGCTGCATATAGCATATAAAGTAGAGGAGTTTTTTGCTGCATATAAAGTAGAGGAGTTTTTTTTTTTGTTATAGTAAGTTTTTTTTTTTTTTTCCTAAATCTGTTTCTTGTAAAAAATGGCTTTGTCCAAATAATGGCGAAGTAGATTGGGAGTACGATGACAGTGCCAATGTCTTTCAAGCGCACAAACTTGGCGTCTCAATAAAATGGTGTAAACCAGGGCTCATTTTTTCAATATTTTAGAGGAGAAATTTAGATGTTGAATGGGGGCTAAGTCATCTAAGAGCTTTTGAGATGCATTTGTCCATATTTCTATCTGTTTGTCAATTGGTAAAGTTTGGAAGTTTGTTATATTGAGATCAAAAGAATTTGCAATGGACCCTTGATTTAAATTAGTAAAATCTCTAAAACTTGACTGGGTGTTTGAGGGACTGCCAAAAGAAATAGAATTAGTTAAATTAAATACAATGAGAGAATGATCTGTCCAAGGAGGCTGAAGAATCTCAGATAAAAATATATCTTGTTTCAGGGTATTTGCAAAGAAGACCATGTCAAGGGTATGCCCAGCTGTGTGTGTTAGCTGTGAAATGAGAGGAGAAAGAGTTAAATCTGAAATATGAATTAGAAAGTGAGAGGTCAGAGGGTTGCTCATCTGTCAAAGTGAAGATTAAAGTCTTCTAGTAAGTTAGGATTGGTAACTGCAGTGCAGAAATCTAAAGTAAGGGATTGTAGAACTGATAGAGTCCCTGGTGATGGGTGGTGGGGAATAGATGAAAAGAAAGTCAAATTGGATTGTGTCAGATAGGGAAAAGTGCATAACTTCTTGTCTCTGATTAGAGTCAGCAGACTCAAATTTTATTTTTAGAGAAAAGTCATAAATAACAGCTATACCTCCTCCTCGCCTGCTATGCCTGCTGTGGAAAAGAAAAGAAAAACCAGGGGGCAGACCTGGATAAGATAGGCGTCCTCACCATCACTTAGCCAAGTTTCTGTAATACAGAGAATTTTTAACTGATGTAAAATAATCAAATCTTTAATTAGGTGAAATTTATTTTTTAAAGAATGGAAATTAATAAGGCCCAAAGTATGAGTAGTAGTTGTGGGAGGCAGAAGCATAGGAGAATTATGAGAGTTCAAAAGAGGAATAGATTTTAATTTCAGTTTATTTACTGAGGGAGTGTATTGCCTTTTGGCAGGGTAGGATCGCATTCCCCAGAGTACTGGAATGGGTTCTACAGCCATATCAGTAGGTGAATGAGAAGAGAAGTGTAGGTGGAAATTGAAATAAAAGAGAATGAAAGACGACAGAAGTAAATGCATTTTATCCAGATGGATAACTTGTCTGAGATGTTATTAAAAGAAGTGCACAGAGGAAGCGCACAAAGGAGCGCAATAAGGATCAAGCTTCTTAAGCATGCTCCTTTGAGGCACGCCAATAGCGTGCACTGCAAGAGAGTGAGGATTTAAAGGGACTACCAGCTCAGTTCTAGTAGATGCGGCCAAAGGTGCTGCCGTTTTGCGGCGGCAGGGGAATCACTAGAAATATCAAAAAGGCTCCTGAAAAACAAAAACCATAACACAGTATAAGTACAGTTCAGAGCAGAGCTAAAACAAAATTGGAACTATTAAAACAATATACCAGAGATACTTAAGACAAATTAAAAGCAATAAAATAGTAAAACAAAGCAAAACTAAAACAACATACAGACAAGGCAATGCAAAAATATGAGTTTAGCTGCGATTTTCAAGAATTTGCGGGAGCCAGTCAAAGAAGCCACTGAGCACCGAGCAGGAGTGCAAAGCGCTCTCCTGCTCATTGCCACTGAGTGGCAGAAGAAACCCGATGCCATGGGTGAAGAGCCTGACAGGGGTTGGAAGGAAAGGAGGCTGGTGCAGTCAGTAGCGTACCAAGCGGGGGCGGTCCGCCCCGGGTGCAAGGCTTGGGGGGGTGCACAGCCGGCCAGGTCGTCCTGCCCTTCTTTTCCCCCGGTCCGTGCTTGGGGCTCGTGCCTGCCTGGTTCTGTGCGCCACCCAAATGGCGCTGTTGGTTCTTGTGAGACTCGCGGGAGTTGACGGCACCATTTGAGCGGCAGCGCGGGACCAGGCAGGCGCGCTCGGAACTCGCGTCTGACTCACTTCCGGTGCAGATGGGGGAGCCTGCCGATGCAGCGCTGGACCGGGCGGCATGAGACCAGGCAGGCGCGCTCGGGGTTCACACCTGCAGATGGGGACTTGGGCGGCTGTCCAGCAGGGGAGGCTGCCGATGCAGCGCTGGACCACCAAGATTGCATCAAGGTACCGGGAGGGGGGGTGAGTAGATGTTTAAAATACCAGGATAGCCATCTAGGAAGGGAGGGAGGGATTTTAAAAAGTACAGGGGGTATGATTAAAAAAGGTACTGGGGTACGTAGGGGGATGATTTAAGATACTGGGCATGGGGGGGATGATTTAGGGTACGTGAGGGGTATGGGGCCAGCCAGCCTGTCTGTCACTAGGCCACTAGGCATGCCTGCCCTGTGCCCTGCCTACCACTAGACCACCAGAGGGGGGACAGGGTACAGAGCCTGGCAGGAAGGGGGGACAGGGAACTGACAAGAAGTATGGCACAGAGCCTGGCAGGGAGAATTTGGTTCAGAATGGGTTTTTTTTTTTCTTGTTTTCCTCCTCTAAATCTAGGGTGCGTCTTAAGGTCAGGTGCGTCTTATGCCCCCAGTGCCTCCTTCCTGTGTCCTTAGTAGCCCCAGTGCCCCCATCCTGTGTCCATAGTGCCCCAGTGCCTCCTTCCCATGTCCTTAGTGCCCCCAGTGTCTCCTTATGTCCCCCCACTGCCTTCCAGATTTTGTCCACCCCCAAAGCCAGCTTGCCTGCCTACCTATCTCCCTCCCTCCCTGCCGCGCTAAAGCCAGCCAGCTTGCCTGCCTACATCCTTCTCTCCCTGCTGCGGGAAAAAAAAAAAGTGCCTCCTTCCTTTCCCCCGATCCACGCCGCTGCAATCTTACCTCCCGCTGCAATCTTACCTCCGCCGACAATACGTCTTCTTTCCAATGAAATTCTGACGTCAGAAAGAAGATGTATTGTCGGTGGCGATTAGCAGCAGCAACGGGGAGGTAAGATTGCAGCGGCATGGACAGGGGGAAAGGAAGGCGAGAGGTGCTTTTTTTTTCCACGGCAGGAAGAGAAGGATGTAGGCAGGCAGGCAGGCTGGCTTTGGGGGTGGACAAAATCTGGAAGGCAGTGGGGGGACATAAGAAGGAGACACTGGGGGCACTAAGGACACGGAAAGGAGGCACTGGGAGCACTAAGGACACAGGACGGAGGCACTGGTGGCACTATGGATATGGGAAGGAAGGAGGGAGGGAATAGAAAGGGACAATTGTTGGGCCTGAGTGCAGAAAGAAAGAAATGAAAGAAAGGATACACAGTCAATTAATAAATGTCCCCTTTTGATGAAAAAAATAAATGGTCACGTTACCTCTGACTTACTTTCATGCAGCAGAGTCGGCAGCCGTGCTGAGGTGCAGGAAGGTCCCGCGATGACTCGTCTGCCAGCTTTGCTCCAGAAGAAGTAAGTTACATCAGAGGGGGTGGACCCGGCAGAAGCAGTCATTGCGGGACTTTGCCACAAATCCCTGCATCTGCTGGGTCCACCCTCTCCGACGTAACTTACTTCTTCCGGAGCAGAGCCAGCAGATGAGTCATCGCGGGACCTTCCAGCATGCAGCTGCCAAGTCCGCTCCAGAGCAAGTACGTCGGAGTGGGGTGGACTAGCAGCCAGCAGCTACAGTCATCGTGGAACCTTGCTGCATGAAGGGAGAGAATGGAGCAGGATTGCTGGAATGGAAGAGTGGTGGAGGGAAAGAAAGGGGGCAGGGTGATATGGAAGGGTGGTGCTGATAGAATTGATGTACAGAGAAAGGAGAGAGACATAAGGGGGAAGGATATTGGAGGGAAAGAAAGGGGGCAGATGCTAATTTAAGAGGGGTGGACATTGGATGGTACTGGGGAGCCTATGCTGGATGGAAGTGCAGATGGGAGAGATAAGGGAGCAAATGCAGGAAGGAAATGGGAGGAGAGAAAGAGGGGAGCAGAAGCTGGATGGAAGTGCATGATGAAAGGAGGGGATAAATAAAAGGAGGGCACATGATGGGGAGAAAAGGACTGAGTTAGGGAAACACTGGAGGGGTGAGGGAAAGAAGTGACAAGCTTTAGGTAGACAGTAAAAAAGGACATGATGAGAGGGTAGTAAGAACATAATCTAGACAGATGCAGAAAATAAATTGAAAAGGAAAATATGGGAAAAAATAGAAAGGGATTGCAGAGGAGAGGTGTGGGAGAGGGAAGGAGAGGAGAGAGATGCCAGACCAATGGGGGTGAAAGGAGAGATGGAAGGGGGAGGCATACAGTTTCTGAAAGGGGCATAGAAGGAGAGAAGATGCCATATAGGGGAAGAGAGACGGCAGACAGTGGATGGAAGGAAGAGAGTTACAAGAAGATGAAGAAAGCAGAAACCACAGAAGACAAAGGTAGAAAAAAAAATTTCTATTTATTTATTGCTTTAGGAGACATGTGTCACTGTTTCTGTGGTGTTGCATTGTAAGCAGAGTCCAGCATCTTACTGGTTCAATTTAACCTTTGTCTATGTATTTCTATTTTATCCCCCCTTTTACAAAACTGTGGAGCGTTTTTTAGCGCCAGCCGTGGTGGTAGCAGCTCTGATGCTCAGAATTTTATGAGCATCAGAGCTGTTACCACTGTGGCTAAAATCCACACTACAGTTTTGTAAAAGAGGGAGGGGTTAGTTTGTAATTACATATTCCATACTAGGCGAAGGTGTTTTCTGTGTGTTCGAAAGATATGGTTTTCTATTAGGATTGACGGTGTAGGATTGATCTGTACTAGTCTGGCTTGTTTAGTTTTACAATGGGTGTATTGATGTTGTACTGCTCACTGCAGTATATGGTCAAATATATTTTTATTGAGCAATCAAGAAAACATCAAGGTAACACAACAATACAAACCAGCTCAAAGTGCAAAAGAGCCCCCCAATAAACCTCCCCCCCCAAAACCCCAACCAACCCCCCCCCCCCCCAATACCCACCCCCGGGTCCTCCTTCCAAACACAAAGTAACAAAGAATCAGAATATCAAATTATACAGGAAAAGGCACAAAAAGGTAAGTACAAACACATACTTCAATTAAGTATCCGGCTACGAGCCAGAGGGGTCAATGTAGTCCAAAAAGGCTCCCAAGTGGTCTGGAAAAGACGACCCCGGCGAGAAGACAAATCAGGCACATCCCGTCGCTCCCACATCAAGAGAGCAATCATACGGCTCCTCCAAAGGGAATAGTCCGGAGCCTCTGCTTCAAGCCATTTCAGCAGGATGCATTTCAAAGCAATCAGAATAGACCACTTGAGGAACGCTGCAACTCCTTTAGTACGTGGAAAATAGTGAGGAAGGGCCCCAAATAAAACCAGAGGGGAACTGCGAATAGTGACATGCCAAAGAGTTTCCACAAAAGCAAATATAGCAGTCCAAAAAAGCTGCACCTGAGGACAAGTCCAAAACATATGTCCCAAGCTGGCTTCCGGAGCCTGACAACGAAGGCAGGCTGCGTGAGGACGAAAGTGAGCCAAATGAGCCCTTTTGGGAGAAATATACAAACGAAAAATCAGTTTAAAATGTTGCTCCCAAAAGGTAGTGTATTTACGAAAAGCAGGCAGTCTACGGACAGCCTGAAGGAGTATATCAGAAGGCAAATCAACAGCAAGATCACCTGACCAAGCATCTCGCAGCCGAGAGTGGTCAAACAAAGGGCATTCATCCTTCAAGTGGCGGTGATGAAACTTGAGAGGGACCGGTTGTTGAGAACCAAGGGTAAAGGCCGTAGACAAAGTCTCATGACAAGAGGCCTGCAGGGAGCTAGAAGGTAAGGAAGAGATGTAATGATGGATTTGCATGTAAGCAAAATAGTCAGTAGGAGGGAGACCAAATTCTGTTTTCAACTGAGTAAAAGATTTAGGGATACCTGTGCTCACTGCAGTATATAAGATGCTGCCTTTTCCTAGGTACTCGTGTGACGTGTGGCTTGTTATTAAAAATCATGTTTTTTGTACAGAAGGGGGGGTGTCAAAAAATGGTGGGCCCCGGGTGTCACATATGCTAGGTACGCCACTGGGGGCAGTGCTTGTTGCCGCTTGTTCCGATTCCTACAGGGGAGGGAAGAAGGGGGCTGGGTGCAGAGCCTGACAGGGGGGAGGGTGGGGTACAGGGGGTAGGAGTTGGAAGTTGGGAAGACAGGGAGGAAAGATGCTCAGGGTGTTGGGAAGACATATACTACACATACTGGGAGAGGGTTGGGAAGGACAAATGCAGGGACTGGGGGAGGGGGGTAGGAAAGGAGGAAAAGAGATGCTGCACAGGTGGAGTAGTAGGAATGGAGAGAAATAAATGCTGCCAGTGGGGGAGGGAAAAGGAACAGAGAATTATAGGTGTGTGGCGTGAGAGGGAAAGAGAGATGATGTATATGAGGAAAGGAAGAAAGAGGAAGAATTGTTGGACATGATAGTGGTGGAGAGAAGGGAGGGAGAAATGTTACATTGGGAGGGAGGAGAGATGACCTATAGAAGGGAGGGATGTCATACCACTGGAATGGGATGAAGAGAGAGAGATGCCGGACCATGGGAAAGGAGAGAGATTCCAGGCTATGGGAAGGAAAGGGGGAAGGGGAAGACAGAAATGTCTGACCATGGGAGAGGGATGAGATGGTGCATAGGGATGGAGGGGAAGGGGAGATAGAGGGAGGAGATGGTGCACAGCAATGGGTGAGGCAAGGAAGAGATAATAAGACATGCTTCTTATGGATAGATGGGAGTAGGGGAGAAGAAAGAGGGAGGAGATAAATATGCATATTATACAATCAATAGATATGATGAATGTGTCAACCCAATGGAAAGTGAGTATATAATCTGTAACTAGGCTAGGCTGCTGAATTAAAAGTATATAAGTAGCATATCGGTTGCTTTAGACTTTCAGATGGATCCATAGACAGAAGGTGGCCACTCTATATGTATCCATTAGCTCAATGTGCTGTACTTTGTTACATAGAAACATAGAGTATGACGGCAGAAAAGGTCCGGCGGCCCAACAAGTCTGCCCACTCAAGAACCCTCCCTCCCTTGAGAATCCATCATATAAGCTGAAATTTGTCTATTACTAATAAATCTGAATTATATATAGCAATTGGGTTGTTGCGAGGTCAGTTTTATGGGAAGGTCCACAGCCCCCTTCCCATTTGATGACCCCCAACTTGTGAAAAGGGGGTTAAGGGTTTGATGACTTGTGGGTAGGCCCGGATGATGGAGCGGAGCCAGCTGTGCCTGGTGAGTAGGCTCACATACCAAAGCAGAGCAAGCTATGACTGGTGGGTATAGTGGTGCAGAGCTAGCGGTGACTGGTAGGTATAGCCCAGAGAGCCAGACATGACTGGTAGGTATTGCCTGCATTCTTGAGCAGAGCCAGCCATGCCTGGTGGGTATAGCCAATGAACCTGAGCAAGAGCCAGTTTTTTGACTGGTGGATAGCAGCCAGCTGTGTACTGTAAATATTTCTTTCATTAGCTACGTGTGGTAGCAGAAGAATATTAACCTCCATTAAGGGTGCACAACTCAAACAAATGGTATTAGAGCCCACCAGGGAAAGGCAATACTGGACCTGGTACTCACAAATGGAGACAGTGTCTCAGAAGTATCAGTGGGAGAGACGCTGGCCTCCAGTGACCACAACATGGTATGGATCAACCTCAGGAAAGGCTTCTCTAAAACAAACACAGCAACAAGGGTCCTCAACTTTAGGGGCGTAGACTTCGACCACATGAGAGACTTTGTCCATCAGGAGATGCAAAACCATGCAGAAACTTACAATCCGGAAACTATGTGGTCAAATCTAAAATCCATCCTGAACGAAGCATCTAGCCGCTACATAAATACAGTAAGCAAACGCCGGAGAAACAAAAAACCACAATGGTTCAGTAAGGAAATTTCGGACCTCATTAAAAAGAAAAAAGAAGCATTTATCACCTACAAACATCTTGGGAAAAGGGAGGCAAAAAAAGACTATCTGGCCAGATCTATGGCTGTCAAAAAGGCAGTCAGGGAAGCCAAACTTCGAACAGAGGAAGATCTAGCACGGAACATTAAAAAAGGGGACAAATCCTTCTTCAAGTATATTAGCGACAGGAAGAGAAACAAAGATGGGATAGAACGCCTTAAGCAATCAGATGGAAACTACGCAGAATCTGATACTACCAAGGCAGAACTGCTAAACGAATACTTCTGCTCAGTATTCACCTGTGAAGCACCGGGAGCTGGTCCACTGGGAGAGACAGCCAAAATGACCTGTTTCATGATTACGAGTTTACGCCCAGTAGCGAACCACGAACTCTCAAGACTCAAAGTAGACAAAGCCATGGGACCTGACAATCTACACCCCAGGGTACTCAGAGAGCTGAGTGAAGTTCTGGCTGGACCACTATCCGTGCTCTTCAATCTTTCCATGCGCATGGGAAAAGTACCCCTAGACTGGAAAACAGCTAACGTAATTCCACTCCACAAAAAGGGCTGCAGAACAGAGACAGAAAATTACAGACCGGTGAGTCTTACATCCATAGTGTGCAAACTCATGGAAACACTGATCAAACAGAAACTCGACAAAATTCTAGACGAAAAAAATTTATGTGATCCACACCAACACGGATTTACCAGGGGAAGGTCCTGCCAATCTAATCTGATTGACTTTTTTGACTGGGTGACCAGTCATCTGGATGCCAGGGAGTCCCTGGACGTGATATATTTATACTTCAGCAAAGCTTTCGATAGCGTTCCACACCGCAGGCTGTTGAACAAACTAAAATCGATGGGATTAGGTGATACATTCACTACATGGATAAAGGATTGGCTAGATGGTAGGCTTCAAAGGGTGATGGTAAACGGTACCCCCTCCAAAACGTCAGCAGTGACGAGTGGAGTACCTCAGGGTTCTGTCTTAGGGCCGATTCTATTCAATTTATTCATAGGAGATTTGACCCAAGGGCTTAGAGGAAAAGTATCACTGTTTGCCGATGACACCAAACTATGCAACATAGTAGACAAAAGCAGTGTGCCTGACTTTATGACGCAGGACCTACGGCAGCTGGAACAGTGGTCATCAACTTGGCAGCTAGGCTTCAATGCTAAAAAATGTAAAGTAATGCACCTAGGCAAAAAAAATCCACACAGAATTTACATACTACCGTGTTTCCCCGATGATAAGGCAGGGCCATCAAATAAGACAGCCCCCCCCTTTTTAGAAAAAATTGTAAAATAAGGCACCCCCCCCCCCCCGCAAATAAGCCACCCACCGATACCTGCGCTTACCCGAATCGGGTGGTACGGTGGGTGACTCCGTGTGGTCCCTCCGTCTACCGCGGGGGTCGGCAACCCGCGGCTCTTTTCCACCTTTGCCATGGCTCCGGTAGTGTGTCACGCAGGCATGAAACTTACAAGTCCGGCGTCGCGGCGGGAAATAGCCATGCTGAGCAGTGAGCTCAGCACGTACACAGATGAAAGCCTTGCTTGCTGATTGGTCCGGCGGCCGTGCCGCCGGACCAATCAGCAAGCAAGGCTTTCATCTGTGTAGTGCTGAGCTCACTTCTCAGAATGGCTATTTCCCGCCGCGATGCCGGACTTGTAAGATGCACGCCTGAAAAAGAAATCATCCTGGCTGGGGTCGGTGTCATGCTCCGGAGATCTACAGCCTTCCTATCTCCCTCTCCCTTCTACCTGCTTCCGGCCACATTCCCTGCTCCGCGGCTCTCTTCGGTAACTCAGCAGCAGCGATCGACACAAGCTTCTGACGTCGGGGCCTACCCTCTGCGAGTCCCGCTTGTTTCAACTTCCTTTTTCCACAAAGGCGGGACTCGTAGAGGGAAGGCCTCGATGTCGGTAGCTTGTCTTGATCACCGCTGCTGACAAGTTGCTGAAGAGAGCCGCGGAGCAGGCGGGTGTTGCCAGGTGCAGGTAGAAGGGAGAGGGCCAGATGCAGGACTCGTGGGTGAGGGAGCAGAAGAGAGAGAGAAAGAGAGAGGGGAGGGAAACAAAAGGAAATATTTCATACTGGGCTGGGCCGGAGTGGAGGGAGGGTGGAAAGATTCTAGCTACAGGGTGCAGTAACAAAGGAAAAGGGGGGGAAAGCTGAAAATGGAGATAGTGACACAAAGAAGAGAAAGGGTAAGCAGGACCTACTGAATAAGGATAGAGATACAGAGGGGACATGAAAGGGTAAATAAGGCATCCCCCCGAAAATAAGCCCTAGAGCATATTTTGGCCTTCCAAAAAAAATAAGACAGTGTCTTACCATCGGGGAAACACGGTAAATGGTAAAACCTTGTCCAGGACCACGGTGGAACGTGATTTAGGAGTGATCATTAGCAATGATATGAAGGCTGCCAATCATGTGGAGAAGGCTTCGTCCAAGGCAAGACAAATGATGGGCTGCATCTGTAGGGGTTTTGTCAGCAGAAAACCTGAAGTCATAATGCCACTATACAGATCCATGGTGAGACCTCATCTCGAGTATTGTGTTCAATTCTGGAGACCACACTACCGGAAAGATGTGTTGAGAATTGAGTCGGTTCAGCGAATGGCTACCAGGATGGTCTTGGGGCTCAGGGATCTCACGTATGAAGAAAGGCTAAAAAAACTGCGGATGTACTCACTGGAGGAGCGAAGAGAGAGGGGGGACATGATTGAGACCTTCAAGTATATCACGGGGCGTATAGAGGTGAAAGATGATTACTTCTACTGTGTATGTTTACTTGTAGACCGTTCTGAGCTACTGGGAGAACGGGATATAAATCTAAATAAATAAATAAATAAATAAATAAATAAATAAATAAATAAATAAAAATGATATCTTCAGTCTTACAGGGCCCTCGGTAACCAGAGGACACTCGCTGAAAATCAGGGGAGGGAAATTTCAAGGTGATGCTAGAAAGTACTTCTTCACTGAAAGGGTGGTCGATCATTGGAACGAGCTGCCTCAGCAGGTGATTGAGGCCAACAGCGTGTCAGATTTTAAGAGAAAATGGGATATTCACGTGGGATCTATAGGGGAGTAAAAGTCGGGGAGTGGGTCATTGGTATGGGCAGACTCGATGGGCTATGGCCCTTTTCTGCCGTCAATTTCTATGTTTCTATGTTTCTAGCTTAACTTTGTATACTGAGTCATCATTCTGAGAAGGCTCGACTCGGTTTACAGCAATTAAATAAACAGGGAATGATTTACAAATGATAAATAGAAGAGACAACTATTGACTGGCGTTCCGTAGCCAGCTGACTGGCATTCCGTTGCCAGCGAATTGACTGTTGACTGGTATTCTGTAGCCAGCAGACAGGTGGTTGTAGTCAGCGAGTTGTAAATCTACGTACTTTATTTTTATTACTTAGCTAGCTAGGGATTTTAGTATAAGAAGGGCCCTTATCTTTTTAGTGTACGAGCAATAGTTTGTGTTAGCGTTAGGGTTGTAGGAATATAGTCAGTTCTTTTGCTTGTTTTTCTCGTGTTACCCTTGCACTATTTTATGGGCAGAGCATGGCTGGATCCATGTTTCTGCACAGCTAGAATTGTACAGCTTTCTTTGTTTCCAAGGGGCCAGTTGTCCTTCTGGAAACTGCTATACTGGTGAGGGTTTCTATGTGTTCCCTTTGACCGGTCGTTTATGTTTGCTGTCCTTGTTTTGTTTGTCGTATGGTATTAGCATCTACTTGTAGGAATTTAAGGGAATTTGTGCATCTTGGTGGTGGTGTTGTTCTGGTCAAATGTTTGTTTCTGTGCTAGCTTCATTCTTGGGACTTTTCAATGTTGGTATTTCTACTCATGAATTCATTGTTATTTTGATACTGTTATCGCTCGGTTCGGGGGAACTGAGCTTGTCTTCTGTTCTTTTGTGGTTTACTGCAGGCAAAAAAATGATAGAAAATGTTGCTTTTTCAAAGCGATTGAAAGTTATTGTGCTGTTTTTATGAATCATTACCGTTGGTACCATGTGAATACAGTCACAAAGCTTTCCCTGGTAACCAAACTTTAATCTGATCTATCACTGTTAACTGTTTATATACATTTCCAGTCAGCATGCACCTTGGTGAACATATACTGACAGTATATGGGAATTGATGCCTGACTTCATTTTTTCTCCTTAATCTATATTTTCCTCCTGAAACTTCCAACCTGTTAAAAGGCTGGTACTTCCTTTGTGTTCATACATATTTTTGAGGGCCTGTAAAACTCTACTGAACGCCCACAAAATTTATGTCCTGAAAGCTATGGGGCTCATAATCGAAAGAGAAAAACGTCCAAAAACCGGCCTAAGACAGCACATGGACGAACATTTCCCAAATACGTCCAAGTGCCGATAATAAAAACGGTTTTGGACGTATTTCTAAACGACCTAGGCCTTCATAGTGCCGCTGAATGACCAAAGCTAAACGGGGCATTTCAGGAGGAATGTCTAGGGCGGGAGTTGGGCGGGACGTGGGCCGGCTTAGACTTAGTTGTACAGCATGTGTACCCGAAAGTTATACAGCTTAGACGTTGTGACTTAGACTATGTAAAACATGGTCTAAGTCACAAAATCCCACCTAAAGTCACCAGATAAGCACTGCAAACACATAAAACAGACCCCCAAACACTACCCCAGTGATCACTGACCCCCCATAAAAATATTAATCACATCTTTAAAATTCAGCCTCAAGACCATCATCACCTGGCCACCTGGCATAGGAAAGCCTAAACACCTTATACAATCCAATGGGAATTCTGATTCCACTTTCTCAAAACGAGTCAGTGGTGTTGGAATTCTTCATCATTCCCAATACATGGAAAGTACTCAATATGTTTTTTAGAGATAAATGTTTTTAAAGATTTTTTTCTTTTTAAAGATTTTTTCCTACTTTCACATCAATATAACTTATTATAGCTTAAATAGCTTGTATATAGAAAAAGGTTTAAAAGTGCATCACTTAACTTAAATCCTTATCGGTTCCCCTTCCCGACGCGTTTCGGAATTCTTTTTCAAGGTCGGGGGAACTGAAAAGCAACACACACACCATAAGAAATCATACCCAAACAATCTCTAAAACATTTAAGTCTTCTAAGTATTCAACTCACCAAGAGATAAGGTTAATCCTCAACCATACATTTACTGCCACTGGCTATCAAGAAAGATGGCCGCAGCGTTCATTCAGAGCATTAAATAGTCCCACCCCCCTCGTCATACTCAGTATCCTAGCAACCCAAACGATCCAGAGAGAAAGTTCAAAACAAAAGGCCCCTAATTTTTGACATCAGCAATCTACTTGGGCCATCCAATCTGAGGCTTCATTTAACCCAGATGGAGCCATAGTTTGAAGTTGAAACATCCAGCGCAACTCCCGCAGATTTAAAGTGCGCTCAATGTTCCCTCCCTCCCACCCAACAATGATCTTATCTAATATTCTCCATTTCAGGTCCTTCAAACCATGTTTACATAATTTCCAGTGTCTAACTAGAGGAGAAGCTCACAACTCGTGTTCACTCTAGATTTGTGCTCAGTGAGACGGGTCTTAATAGCCCTGGTGGTACGACCCACATAAAGTTTGGGACATGGGCACTGGATTAAATATATGACATAGTCCGAATTGCAATTGGTGTTATGTCTAGCAGTATACTTGGTACCTAAAATGGGATGAGTCCAGGTCTCGCCTGCCAGCACAAACGGGCACCACTGGCACTGACCACAAGGTTCATGACTCCCCTTACTTTTGAATGGAGAGTCCCTGAGAATATAATGCCCTAAACTTTCCCCTAAGTTTTTCCCTCGGCGATAGGAACATATTGGATATTCAACCAAGGTAGGGATGGCAAGTTGGACAATGTGCCAGTGGTTTCGTACCATGTGGGCAATTTCAGGAGCATGGGTGGAAAAGTTCTGAACAAATGTGACTATTTCAGAATCTTCAGTAGATTTATCAATAGTTGGTTTCAACAGCAATTCTCTCTGAGCAAACTTAGCTCTTTTATAAGCCCTCTGGACCACCTCAACCGGGTAACCCCTTTCATAAAAACGTTGTTTCATCACTCTAGCTTGTAGCCTAAACTCATCCAAGGAGTAGCATATTCTTCTCAATCGGAGAAACTGGCTGATAGGAAGGCTTTGTCTCAATCCTTTAGGGTGGAAACTATGGAATCTCAGGAGACTATTCGGAATAGTATTTTTTTTCATCAAAACGGGACATCTATTAATATTCAGCCCCGCCCCCAATTTCTTCCATTCATTTTCATGTACACACAATATCTTATTAATTCATAATGGTAAACATAAAATATTTTTTAAAAACCCACAAAGCACACTGTACGCAGAGAAAATGTTAATTATCATTTACGAGTTCAGGGTTTTTTTTTCAAAGATGTCAATAATGTTAAAATATGCAATGTCACCTCAGTAACTATAGAAAAATAGACATATATGGTGCAAAATATAGACAGCAGATATAATTCTCAAAACAGACACATTTTGATCACTAAATTGATAATAAATCATTTTTCCTACCTTTGTTGTCTGGTGATTTCATGAGTCTCTGGTTGCACTTCCTTCTGACTGTGCATCCAATCTTTCTTTCTTTCTTTTGCATTCAACATTTCTTTCACAATCCAGCCCCATCCCCTTTGGGCCAGGTCTCTCTCTCTTTTCCCTCTGTTACCCTCCCCAGATTCAGTGTCAGTTCTCCTTTCTACCTTTGTTCCAGGTCTCCCTCTCTCTCCCCCTCTGTTTGAACCTCCCATAGTCCTGCCTCCTGACTTTCCCCTTTCGTCCAAGCCTTTTTCTCTGTAGTCTTTCTAATGTGCTTACAACCCCCCCTTTCTCTGCCTCTTTCTCTCCTTCTTTCCTTCCTTCATCCTTCCCTCCCAGCAGATGTTAGCATATCTCTCTCCTCATTTTTTCCCCTTAAATCTAGTATCTGTCTCCTTCCTCTTTTCCTCCTCCCAGGTCTGGTATCTGTCTCCTCTCCTTCCCCTCTGCTCTGGCATCTCTCTCTCTCTGCTCCCTTCCTCCTGTTCTTCCCTGGTCTTCCTTCTCAATTTACTTTCTGCCTCTGTCTAAATTATTTTTTTACTATTCAATCCTCAATTTCCCTCTTTCACTGTGTCCTACCCTATAGCTTGCCACCTCTTTCCCTCACCCCTTCAGTAACTAACTCTATCCTCTTCCCTCAGTCCTGCATGTGCCCTTTTTTCTTTCTCCTCCCCACTTTCTTCCAGCGTCTGCTCCCCCTGTCCCTCACACTTCCAATCAGCAGCTGTCCCTCCTCTCCCCCACACTTCCATTCAGTGTCTGTTTCCCTCTCTCTACCCTTTCCATCTACTGTTCACCCTCTATCTCGCCCCTTCCATTCACTGTCCTCTGTGTTCTTTCCATCCAGTGTCCGCTAGTGCTGCCCCGATTTCTGATTCGAATCGATTCACCGATTCACTTCGGGTGAATCAATTCGAATTGAGTTGTTTTTTTTTAAAGTTGGCCTCCCGATTTGGTTGCCCTCCTCCCGTGCCTTCATGTAATTTGCCTCAGTCCCCCCCCTCCTTTTGCACTGCCTACATCCGGCTGAGAGTTTTGGCACAGCCCCTTTCTCTCTCACACAGCTGATCACATGGTATTGTTCTCCTCCATCATGTGCCTCCACGTCACATTCCCCTAGCATATCCTTGCTTTCTGTTTCCCACAGAAATCTTTTTACACTGCATCAGTGGCGTACTAATAGGGGGCGGGGGGATGGTGTGCCCCTGGTGCAAGCCCTGAGGAGGTGCTCCCGGTCCGGTTCACCTCCCGCGCGGGTATCGCGTCTGGAAACAGCCTGCAGCAGATTGCGATGCCAGCGATCTTTGCCTGCTTGGCTGTTTCCTCCGCCGCGGTCCCGCCCCTCTCTGATGTCAGAGGAGGGGCGGGACCGCAGCAGAGGAAACAGCCGAAGCAGGCAAAGATCGCTGCCATCGCGATCTTGCTGCAGGCTGTTTCCCCAGGGAAATGGTGCAGGGAGGCCGGGGGGATGAGCAGTGCTTCCTGGTGGTAGTTGTGGGGGCGAGCGGTCCTTCGAGGTAGTGGGGGGGCAGCAGGCCTTCAAGGTGGGTGTGGGCAGGCACAGGCAGACAGGCCTTGTGGAGGGGGGGAGACAGGCCTTCAGGGGGACAGGCATTCAAGGGGAACAGGCAGGCAAGCCTTCAAGAGGGGTGCAGGCCTTCGGGGGGGGTAAAGGCCTTCAGGGGGGGTGCAGGCCTTCGGGGGTGCAGGCTTTCAAGGGGAACAGACAGGCAAGCCTTCAAGGGGGGTGCAGGCCTTCGGGGGGGACAGGCCTTCAAGGGGAACAAGCAGGCAAGCCTTCAAGGGGGGGACAAGCCTTCGGGGGTGCAGGCCTTCGGGGGGACAGGCCTTCAAGGGGAACAGGCAGGCAAGCATTCAAGCGGGGGGGGACAAGCCTTCGGGGGGGTGCAGGCCTTCAAGGGGGGGCACAGGCCTTCAAGGGGAACAGGCAGGCAGGCCTTCGGGGGGACAGGCAGGGAGGCCTTCAAAGGGGGGACAGGCCTTCGGGGGGGTATGCAGGCCTTCGGGGGGCTGCAGGCCTTCAAGGGGGGGGACAGGCCTTCAAGGGGAACAGGCAGGGAGGCCTTCAAAGGGGGGGACAGGCCTTTGGGGGGTATGCAGGCCTTCGGGGGGCTGCAGGCCTTCAGGGGTGGGATGCTGACCTTTAAGGGGGACAGGCCTTCAGGGGAGGGGGGGCCCTGGTATAGAATCACAGAGGGAAAGGGGAGGGGTTCAAAGAGGTGTGCATATGCCGGACTTTGGGTGGGAAGAAATAATGGGTCTGAAAATAGAGGAGAGGGAGAGAGATGATGGACCATGGGTTTTAGGGAGGAAAGGAACAGAAAGGGAGAGAAGTTGGACACAAGGGATGGTGTGGAGGGGGGGATAGAGATACTGGTTAGGAGGGTAGTTGGGAAAAGAAAGGGAGAGATGGTGGACCCTGGGGTGGTGGGGAAGGAGGGAGAGCTGCTGGATGAAAGGGTAGTTAAGAAAAGGTGGATCTGTGGAGGGAGACGAAAAAAGGAAAGATGCCAGACATCCGGGGGAGGGAAGGGAAATGGAAGGGGAGGACAGAGATGGCAGATGGATGGTTAGCACGGAGAAAGAAGGAGACCCTAGCAAGCAAGTTATCAGAAGACAACCAGAGCCATGGACCAACAAGATTTGAAAAATAACTAGACAACAAAAGGTAGAAAAACTAATTTTATTTTCTGTTTTGTGATTACAATATGTCAGATTTGAAATGTGCATCCTGCCAGAGCTAATGTTAGACCACAAACGTAAGCTAGGATTTAACAGAGAGAGGAAAAGTCCTTTATGTTTCTTTATTTTATTTACATCACAGCGCCAGTGTGGTTAGGAGAAGCCAAAGGGGGGTGAAAAAGCCATAAAATAAACCCACCAGGATGTTTGAAAAAAACACTCAATTGGGCAGGAAAATCGAATCGATAAACCAATTCAATAGGCTGAATCGAATTGGAAATGTTTTTTCTGAATCTGGCAGCACTAGTTTGCGCTACTGTCTTAGATTTTAGGACCTGGGATTGGGGAGAAATGACATCCTCGGTACTTTATAATGCAAGTGAAACAAGGATTTGGTCAGACTTTTGAAGGGTCTGCAGAAGAAAAATATTGTATAGTCTGAGGACATGAGACAGCAGGAAATGGGAACTTTTCTTCCTTCTATTTTTGTGAATGGAAAGGCTGAGGATGTCAGATAGTTCAGTTAAAATAAGTGCTTTGAAAATATTATAATGTGTTTTATAAAGTTTATAGCATTGCTGGCCTACCCGGTGAGGTGTTCCTAGTGGTGGTGGTGGCAGCGTGTCAATGTGTTGAGAGGAAGAGGTCGTCTGGGAAATTCTGCTGAGCAAACTCCGGGCCCATTTCCACCCCCCAGTTAGTCCACTCCACTCAACTGGTTCACACACTGAGTGGGTCTTTGGGTATTGTTCCTGGGTAGTTGTTTTGGGATCTCTTCCAGTGGTTTATCAGTATCTCCTTCTGGTCCAAGGAAGGAAACTTTGTTAACCTTAGCACTGACCTACAGAATATGTTTGTAACAGCGCTGCTTGTGTGGCATTAGGCTATGTAGTGATCGAAAGAAAAAAACCAGACCTATGCACATTTTTGCACTATATGGTGGGTGTATGAGGAGATTCACATTTCCTGCACAGCTAAGTCCGTGTGAAGTTACCTTGTGCTGTATTTGACATCTAGGAAGGTCTCTGTTTGGAAGGGAAGATCTAAACTTAAAAATGAAGTGGCCAGAAGTTATGGTAAAAGCAGATAGTGTAGCTGGTTTTAAGAAAGATTTGGACAAATTCCTGGAGGAAAAGTCCATAGACATGGGGGATGTGTCTGTTTGCCCTGGATTGGTAGCATGGAATGTTGCTACTCTTTGGGTTTTGACCAGGTATTAGAGACCTGGATTGGCTACCATGAGAATGGGCTACTGGGCATGATGGACCATTGTTCTGACCCAGTTAGGCTATTCTTATGTTATGTTCTTATCTGTAGGGGCCTTTATTTTCACTTCTTATTTTAATGTATATTTTTTCTGGGAACTTATCAGTGTTTTTTATAATGGGAACAAAAATGGAAGAAAATTAATGTGTGTGGAATGGAGGGGGGGGGGGCTAACTAATTTCTTCAGCTAAATAATTCAGTCCACCTCAACCAGACATAGGAAAACTCGCACACCATTCACACACCCTCCAACCAAAAACGTCAAAAGAAAAAAACTGTTTGACAACCTCCTAGCCATTCGAGCTGTAACACTCGACCCCCAACTCTACAACCTATTGACCTCAACCACAGACTACAAAACCTTCAAAAAAGAAATAAAAAGTCCCCTTCTATTCAAAAAACACATAAAACCGAACTAACACAATCAGAACTGTCCCCTTCCCTCTAAGCTGAGCAGGAGTCCTCCACCCACAGTCTCACCAATAGAGGGTGCTGTTTTACTGTCACATTTTTCAATTGTGAGGGACAGGCAAGTTCTGCAGGACTCCAGGGAACATACCTGTCCTTAGCGACTGAAAATATTCCACCCCCTAGTGGTAGCAATGCAGCTGGAGGACACCTGCTCAGCTTAGAGGGAACAACTACTCCATATGTACTTCTGATGTCATGACAATTTATGTTATGTTTGGAATAAAATGATGGGCCCCGGGTGCCACATACCCTAGGTACGCCACTGTACTGCATATCTTGTGCTCTTTTGCGGTTCTATTTGGGTAAGTCCTATTTATTTATTCACTTTTTAGTTGGTCTATATCTTCTCTTATTTGAATCGTTTCTAGCATATCAGTGCTAACACTACTTTGTTTTACATTTATATTTATTGTTGGATTTCCTGCACGATCCTTATTATCTTTCTAGGCTCTTGTGTGCATGCTGTATTCTGCCTTCTTTCACATATTTTCCGTTTTCAGTACGTATCCTCATACTATTTGTTAGGAGCATCTTGTCACTTTAGTTCCTGTGCACACGTTTGTGCTTTTACTCTCTTGTGGCGGTGTCCTATATTATCTTGTTTCCTGCGCTCAGATTCTGTGCTACCTGGTGGCCAGATTAGGTTTAGCTCTATTTATTATTATCACAGCTCTATAAATAGTTATTAATTTTAATTAATAATTTGTGAAGTGTTCAGACCAATACCCGTGCATTCTGTGATCTCACTGAACTGGGGTATATATGGGACCATCATCACACTTCTAATGTCCCATTGCCAGCCTCCTTATTCTATATAATAGATTGGATTTTTTATATATATATATATTTGTAGATAGTTTTAAATAACTTATCTTGATAGCTGTTCCAATAGGCTTGGCGTTATTCTCTTTAACTTCCAGCTGCAGTGAGGTGAAGTGCTTAAATCATAAAGTGCTTGTACATATAGTGTTTAACTTATATCTTCCGTGTTCGCTAAAATTTATTAAGCCCGGCCCCCCGGCAGCTATCAAGATAAGTTATTTAAAACTATCTACAAATATATATATATATAAAAAATCCAATCTATTATATAGAATAAGGAGGCTGGCAATGGGACATTAGAAGTGTGATGATGGTCCCATATATACCCCAGTTCAGTGAGATCACAGAATGCACGGGTATTGGTCTGAACACTTCACAAATTATTAATTAAAATTAATAACTATTTATAGAGCTGTGATAATAATAAATAGAGATTTAATAATCATCACAGAATAACATTGTATATCTCCCTATTAGTTGGTATATCAGATTAGGTTTAGACCATTTTTATTTAGGTTTCCCATCATTTTACTCGGATCGCTCTAGCACATTGGTGCTTGTATCACATTATATGCACAGGTTGATCTCTGCACGTCCCTCCATGGACTTTTAGTTTCTTTGCTGTCCTGTTTTTGCCCCTTTTTACTGATTCTCTTTTCACATATTAATATTCATTACTATTATTTTTCAATACAGCTCATCAGGAACGTATTGTTCTGCACACATGTTTTTATAAGATTTTATTTTATTCTATATTAGTACTGTTGTTTTAAGCCATGCTACGCTGTATATATACTATAATTATGTTTTAATGTCATGGTATTTTATTTTTTAGTTATATGAGCTTGAGGCTCCTCCTTTTATCAATTTGTGATTGTAGTAGAGCTTTTTGTGCTCCACTTTTTTGAGTCACCATTTTCTTACCTAATTTTTACTTTTATGACACCATATCTCTATTTTTTACTTTTTATTTATTTTTTTTACTTTTGTTTCCCTTTTTGATGTTATGCAATCTTGCACATTTTTAGTTTTTTAGTTGTTTAGCTTTCTAAAGGCTAACCTAACCTTTGAGGTTATCCCACATTTGTAAGATCACATTATCATTTCAGTAAGTTCATTTTATCTTGTCTAATTCCTCATATAATCCTGCATGATTAGCAATCTTTTACCGTGATATATCACACACATACTCTTGTGCTATTCATGTGATTACAATATGTCAGATTTGAAATGTGTATCCTTCCAGAGCTGGTATTAGACTGTGAACATGAGCTAGGATTTAACAGAGAGAGGAAATGTCTTTTTTTGTTTGTTTATTTTGTTTACACCACAGTGCCAGTGTGGATGGGAGAGGGCAAAGGGGGTGGAGTTGGTGAAGAGGCTATAAAATAAACCCACTAGAATGTTTGAAAAAAACACCCAATTGAGCAGGAAAATTGAATCAAATCGAATCGAAAAATTGATTCAATAGGCTGAATCGAATCGAATCAAATCAAAATTTGTTTTCCTGAATCGGGCAGCACTAGTGTCCGCCCTCTCTCTCTCTCTCTCTATTCCATATGGCATCTTCCCTCTTTCTATGCTCCTTCCATAAACTATCTATCCCGTTCCCCTTCTCTCATTTGTACATGATTGATTTCAGCTCTATCACCTCCGTTTTTCTCTCTGTGTCACCACCCCCTCCCCTATGCTCTGGCATCTCTCTCTTCTCCTTTCTTTCCTTCCCACTCCACCGTCCGGCACTCTCTCCTTTCCTTTTCTTCCATCTCTCCCTCCCCCTCCATGCTCTGACATCTCCTCCTTCCTTTCCCCCTTCCTTTTCCCTTGGTCTGGCATACCTTCCTCCTTCCCTCCATGCCCTCCATGCCCTGGCGTCTCTTCTTCCATCCAAGCCCTGACATCTCCTTTCATTCCCTCCAGTTGGGTACAGCAACACTCTCCCCAATTCTCTCTCCCTCTGCTCCCTTTCCTCCTTCTGTCACCCAAGGCCTGATGTCCTGAACTTCATCGGGCAGCAGAAGCATTCACAATTCACTGCTGTTGCTGGCTTCAGGCCTTCCTCTCTGTTGGGTCTTGTATTCATGAAAACAGGAAGTAGGCAGGACCCGGCAGAGAGGAAGGCCTGAAGCCGGCAACAGCCCCCACACTGATACCTGCAGGCTGCTGGGAACACAGAGGCATCCAGAGAGGAGAAGAGCGTGGGAGCACTGCTCCGTTCATCCCCCCGAGCCAGCAGGGAAAACTTTTCTAATTGTTAAGTATTATCGTGAATTCATCCAACTGTAAAGTATAATTACTAGCTCTCAAAAAATTCATTGAACTGTAAAGTATAATTACTAGCTCTCAAAAAAAAAAAAAAAAAATATATATATATAATAGGCAAAAACAAACAACACTTGTGCTAAATACTTGTTGACTCCTATAATCTGTTAAATGCTTGCTGTTTTTCTTATTATTTGATAACTGTTGTCGATTCTTAAATAATCTGTTAATTGCCTATTGTATCTAACAGTCTATGCTAATTTGAGCACTGAATCAATAGCCGGATTATCTTCTCTCCCCTTCCACTAGATCAATTTCAGAATTTTTCCAAATTTAGAAACGCTCTACTAGTTTTCTTCTAATATCGTCTGTGCTGATACCTAGTACGTCATTATCTAGCCGCTCCTCTATCCTTAATCTCTCACACGCCCCAAACAGGCCCGTCTAGCCCATAGGTCCCCCAACTCTCACCATGAAGCCACCTTCTTGGCTCCTACTCTGCTCTTCTCTCAAACTCTCCCCTGCCTGACACCCCCTTCCCCCAACCTCCTCAACCCTGCAAATGCCCACAGTACCTGCCCTGGCCTCAGAATTCCCATGCTGATATGCCCCAAACACCACCCATCCTATAAAAACCTTCGTAAAGTCAACCACGCCTCCCTAAAACCTGTCCCCGCTTCCACTATCTCCGACCCTGCCTCTGATTCTCTCACCCCAGTCCCGACACTTTATTGCAATGCCAGATCCGCTTGTAATAAGATTAAAATCTTGAAGGACCTACTCGAGGATTCAGACCCCGGATTCCTATTCATCACAGAATCTTGGATCACAAAAGATTACCAATTTACTCAAAACGAACTTTGCTTCCACGGCTACCAAGGCCTCTTCTCTCCCAGAACTAATCGAAAAGGAGGCGGCCTGGCTCTCCTTTTCAAATCATTCTTCGATGTCCAGCTCCTTGAAAAGGGCAGCCTCTCCTCATTATAATACATGCTAGCCTCAGTTAACGATGAATACCACCCTCATCCACTGGGTATCCTGCTCCTATACTGCCCACCTACCCCTTGGAACAATTACTCAGAACTCGTCTTTGAAACCATAACAAACGCCTTCCTCAAATTTCAAAGATTACTGATCATCGGAGACATCAATCTCCACCTTGACGATGTCACCAGCAAGGACGCATCCAAATTTAATAGCTTCCTCTCCTCTTTAGGCTTTCCCCCTCCCACTCTCTCCCCTACCCACGAAAAACGCCACACACTAGACCTCATCAGTTTTCTGGATCTCACTACTCACAAAACCTCAACCACTGACATTCGCTGGGAAATCTTTCCCTGGTCCGATCACTTCCTAGGGGCTTTCTGCCTCCCAATCTTCATGTCACATTTTGGGCCCCCATCCCGCACCTCAAATTCTATTACCTTCTGCAAAAAATTCTCGAGCAATCTGTTCTGGACCAATTTTCTTGACAAATTCTACCCCATCCCTAAACCTACAGAACCAGAAACAAACTGGCAAAACTGGGTTACCCTCTCCGAGTCCACCTTCCTTTCCCTCGCCCCTCTCTCCACTAAAATCATCTCCTATTCCCACAAGACCCCTTGGTACCTCCCATACCACAGAGAACTGAAACAGAAATGCCGAACTCTGGACGAAAATGGAAAAAAATCTAAATCCCCTACAGACAGACACTCTTGGAGGATGTGACAATCTTGCAACCCCGAGTCTTGTCACTGAGAGATTTGGTAGGAATTACAAGCCCAGATGCAGAAGGGCGAACCAAGTCAGAGCTTGGGGGAGTAAGTCAGCTGACTATCCTGTGGACTCAGAGGGAGAAAAGGAAGCAGGTCCAGAAAGCTGGGACTGCTCTGATAATGTCCCGAGGTCAAACAGTAAAGATTGGCCTTATTGGTTTACAGATTCTGTGAAGCAGAAGGCAGCACAGCAGGGTGCCTTGAGAACAGTTCAAGCCAAGGGAAGAAAACATTCTCCCCTGCAGCAAAAGGGGAGTGGTTTCTTCCCTCAGCTTAAACGGAGATTCTGTAATGAGCTAAGGAGAGCAGGAGGAGAAGCAGGCAGAGTAACGGAAACCAGATCGGGGAGGAGCCCCAGGACGGAGGAAGGAACCCTGTGGGAGTCTGTGCTGACTAGGGAGCAGTCAGAACCACTGGCGGTGAATGACTGGGTCATGGAAGAGGACCAGGTTAGCAGCCTTCCTGTAGATCTGGGTATGCCTGAACCTATGGTGATAGAGGAGAGTTATAATCTCCCTGAATCTCAACCTGAAGGAATGGAGATTTCCTAGCCTTGGGGAGTGTGATAAGAAGGTATCTTTCCAACTTACCTTTTCTACCTTATGTTAGGAACTGTGAATGTTGTGACAGAAGTTAATTCCGTGAGGTATGCCTGTGGAAATCACAACAGGTTTTGCATGTTGCTTCTGCTGTAGCTCAGCCCTTTCAAGCCTGAGTGAGGAAGCAGCTGAAAGCCTCTAATTTCATATTACAAACCTTTGTGCCTGCTGGTATCTGTTAACCAATTATCCTAAGCCATCCGAGAAGCACAACTAGCTCCGTGAGCTTTGGGGTAGAGAGCTGCACGGGAACGGGGACGACGGGAGTTTTGGGAGCTGGGGTAAAGTTAACTCAAGGACTGCTCTGTTCGCCATGCAGGGTCTCTGCAAGGCTAGCTTAAAGAATTGTGGCATATGATTTTCTTTTACAAGTCTGTTTGAATTGCAACGCTTTGACTGTGAGAACAAATTGTCTGTTAAACACAAGCTCTGGTGAAGAGAAACGCATGGACTGTGTGGCATGTAGCAAAGCCCAGAGCTATGGGATTTATGTTTTGATTTATGAAGAATCTTTGTTTTGTGCAACCTTTTTCCACCACTGAGGCAGTGTTATTGTGTGTTGCTGAGGCTGTGCATCTAAATAAAGTTCTCAGCTTTTGATTTAAGCCATTCTGACTACTGGACTGTTGGTAATAAAACACACTTCAGCTGTTCCAGGGATACCCAGCTTGCAAGGTAACCCTACTTTAAAGGGGCTCACACCAGGTGTTAGAAGTGTGTCACTTCCTAGCGTTGGAAAACCGCTCAGCCTAAGACTAGTTGGTGGCAAAAATGGTATCAGTGTGGGATTGACATACCTGTCAAGGCTGGAAAAGATATCGCATTAAAAAAAATTTTTTTTTTTTGTACAACTTTGGTCAAGTTTCTGGAGGAAAAGGGTATTTGTGCATGCACAGTATGAAAGCAGTAAACTAATTAACTGGATGCCATTGTCGGGAGAACCGGTTACAACACTACACAGCTTCCGGATCCGGTGCAGCTCGCTTGAGGCCGGGAGGATTCCATTCAAGCAGCGGAGAGCGACGTCCCAGAACAGGACACTGATGGTGCCGGGAGTTCCTGAGGAACCAGAGAGAACCAGGAGGTTTCAGAAGAAGGGCGGTGCACCCTGTTAAGGAGCACGCAGGCGCAGACTCGTCAGGTACGCGGTAAGCGCATAAGACGCGGGGTCTGGCGAGGATGGTACTGAGAAGCTAAGTTAATTAAGGTATCGCACTTGGATAGTGTGCTTTCTTTCCCAGTTTCTGCAGGTCCAGGATGAAGACGTCGACGTTGGCAGCAGTGGCGGCTGAATGGCAGCGGCAGAATGAGGAGCTGAAGAGAGTCCTAGAGACCAACCAAGGACTGTGGCAAGCCAGCCATGAGGCAGCGGAGTGTCACCATAAGGACTTTGTCAAATTGATGGAGGCACAGTCACAAATAATGGGACAGGTGTTGCAAGCTTCAGTGACTGGTCCGGCAGTGAATCCGGTAATGGGGGGCTTGCCTGCCCAACCCACGGTAGGACAAAACTCTTTAAATATGCTAAATCTTAGTAAAATTACAGCAAAAGATGCCCCGGATGATTTTCTGAGCTCTTTTGAGTGTATTGCCACAGCGGCAGGGTGGCCGGTGGATCAATGGGCTGTTAGGCTGTTACCATGTCTGGCAGGAGAATCATTGGCTGCGTTCCAAACGTTACCTCCGGGACAAGCCAATAATTATCAAGCCATTAAAACACACATTTTACGAGAGAGCATTACAGACAGGCTTTCCAAGGCATGTAGTGGCACGAGAAAGAGAGGCCTAAGGTATTGCTTCAGCGCCTTACTAAGATGGCGGAGAGGTGGTTACAACCAATGTTAGCAGACCCCGGGGCACTGTTTGCAGAAGTTGTATTGGAGCAATTTCTGGAAACAATGCCACTAAAAATTCAGGAATGGGTGCGTAGGCAGGGATGCCAGGATCTCACACAAACCTTGCAAGTGGTAGAGACATATGTAGACGCCCAAAATAGGTTAGATATTATTAGACCCACCTACAGAACATACCCACCCACACCCGCCCCAACGCACACATCTGGGGATATGTCACCTAGCGGGAATAGGGTGCCCAGAGCCCAGGGGGTTGCACCTCAGAGAAAAGTTACACCATCCGAGGAGGTTCGTTGCTTTAAGTGTGGGGGAGAGGGGCATGGGAAGGGGTTATGTAAAAGGACAGGGAACCCTAGGGTGGTTTGGGGTACCCTTAAAGAGGAAGGTAGGAACCCGGGGGAGTATTACCTATCGGTGTCCATAGGGAGACATGAGTTGGAAGCGTTGCTGGATTCAGGGGCAGACCAATCGATGATGGCTCGCCAATTGTGGAAGGAGATATTCCCTGGTGAAGGGAGTAGGGAGAATAAGAACAGAGTTAGGATCAGGTGTGTCCATGGGGACAGTAAGCAGTACCTGGTGCATTCCACTCTCATCAGATAGAAGGATAGGGTCTATAGAACCCTGATAGCGATTGTACCGGACGCCCTTTTTGAGATTATATTGGGTCATGATTGGCAAGGGTTCACAGAGGCTGTGGGGAACAGGTGCTGTTGGGTGAACACCCGTTCCCAGGGGGCTCTGAGGGCAGGTCCGGAACAGAAGCTGGGGGGATCTTTCCTTTTTCAGGGGAAGTCTTCCAGAGAGCTCAGGCTAGAGGGAAGCGGGCGACACACACACAGAGGAGGAGGCAACAGCAAAGGAGAGGTCAGGCGATGGCACGTGCCAGCAATACTAGGGAGGTACCCTGGTTGCCCAGAGAGATCATGGAAACCTTCCCAATGTTCAGAGTGGAACAGAAAGCCGACCCCACGCTGAGTCAGGAATGGCAGCAAGCAGCCGGTAGACAAGAAGGGGAAACCCGGTGTGTTATAAGACAAGGGCTACTATATAAGGAAGTGCTGGGGAACCATACAGGGAGTAGGGAGCAGAAATTAGTTGTGCCCAGAGGATTCAGGAACCTAGTCCTCTGGGTAGCGCATGACCACCCTCTGTCGGGACACAAAGGGGTGGAGGTCACCTTTAGTCAAGTGGAACGACGATTCTTTTGGCCAGGGTGTAGACAGGAGGTGATGAAGTTCTGCCAGTCCTGCCCGACCTGCCAGAAGCTTTCATTGGCCAGACCGGCAAGAGCGCCTCTCATACCTATTCCGGCAATAGAGGAGCCGCTACGGCGCATAGCGATAGATATAGTAGGTCCCCTTGAAAAGACCCCTAGGGGAAATAGCTTTATCTTGGTAGTGATGGATGTAGCTATGCGGTTTCCCTGGGCTTTTCCCATCAGGAAGGCCACATCCACCGCTTTCATGAGAGAATTACTGGGTCTATTTTGTATGGTGGGGTTTCCCAAAGAGGTCCTCATGGATCAAGGAAGCAGTTTCCTGTCGGCAGGGATGAGGATGTTTTGGGAAGGTTTTGGAGTTAGGCACATTAAAACTTCGGCTTACCACCCTCAGGCCAATAGGATGGTAGAAATATTTAACCAGACCCTTAAACAGATGGTAAAGAAAGGGGTGAGAAAGGAGCCGAAAGACTGGGATTTGCTAGTGCCCTTCGCCCTTTTTGCAGCTCGGGAGAAAGTACAGGACTCCCTAGGAGTGAGCCCTTATGATCTGTTGTTTGGGCGCCCACCTAGAGGAGTGTTGGACATGCTCAGAGAGGGTTGGGACTTTCCGGAGGAAGCAGGAAGCAATGTCATCTCCTACTTGGCAGAGGTTGAAGCGAGCCAGGGAAAAGAGAACTTAGAGTGGAGCCAACAAAGGCAAAAGGCCTATTATGACAGGAAGGCAAAGTCACGACAACTTAAGGTGGGAGACCAGGTATTGGTACTGATTCCTACAGATCCACATAAGTTCTTGGCTCAGTGGAAAGGTCCGTTTAGAATAACGGAGTAAAGGTGGATGTGGATTATCAGATAATAGATTATAGAGGGCGTGTCCAAACGTACCATATTAATTTACTGAAGCTCTGGAAAAACAGAGAAGGCCTTGCGTTGTTTGCACAGCAAGGATCAGAGGAGGACTTAGGGCCACAAGTGACAGAATTTGAGAAGCAGGGGGAGGTGAACATAGGGACAGACCTATCCCAGGGATACTTTCAACAAATTCAGGCACTAGTTGAGCAATTTGGGGATGTCTTTTCGCCACTACCAGGGACAACGAACCTGGTCACCCAAGATATCATAACTATCCCAATTCCTCACAACCCTAGATTTAACGAAAGGATATTGGCAGATCCCACTTACTGAGTTAGCACGCCCCAAGATAGCATTTAGCACCCCAAGGGGGTTATTTCAGTTCACGCGGATGCATTTTGGCCTTCATGGGGCGGCGTCAATGTGTCAACGCCTTATTCGCGAAGTACTTAGAGACCACTACGACTATGCGGATGCATACATCGATGACATTGTGGCCAATTCGACAACATGGGAGCAACATTTGACGCACTTTAAAGCTGTACTGCAGGCTTTGAGGGAGGCAGGGTTGACGGCAAATCCAAAGAAGTGTTTCCTGGCCCAGCGGGAGGTGTGGTATTTAGGGTATATTGTGGGAAAAGAGCACATAAGACCCATAGTGCATAAAGTAGAGTGTATTCGCACATACCCGCAGCCCATCAATAAGAAACAACTGAGGGCTTTTTTAGGACTCATAGGATATTACAGGTGGTTCATCTCACATTTTGCATCTCATGCAGGGCCACTAACGGACATGCTAAAAAAGGGAAATCCGGAGGTCCTGTATTGGGGAACCAAGCCTTCGAAACACTGAAGGCCAAACTGTGTACACGGCCGGTTTTGAGGTCTATTGACTTCTCCCAACCATTGGTGTTAAAGACGGACGCATCTGGCACGGGGGTGGGAGCTGTTTTAAGTCAGGAATATCAAGGGGTGGAACACCTAGTGCTTTTCCTTAGTAAGAAGTTACATCCCAGTGAAAGAAGGTATGCTACGGTAGAACAGGAGTGCCTAGCTGTGAAAT
Source organism: Geotrypetes seraphini (assembly GCF_902459505.1). NCBI lineage: Eukaryota > Metazoa > Chordata > Amphibia > Gymnophiona > Dermophiidae > Geotrypetes > Geotrypetes seraphini. The sequence continues at coordinate 97,352,238 of NC_047092.1, read as the reverse complement.
GGGCGGTGGTAGCGAGAATAAACCAGATAGTCAGCTTTTAAGTGTGGGGGAATGTGACAATCCTGAAACCCCGAGTCTTGACACAGAGAGATTTGGTAGGAATTACAAGCCCAGATGCAGATGGGCGAACCAAGTCAGAGCTTGGGGGAGTAAGTCAATTGACTATCCTGTGGACTCGGAGGGAAAAAAGGAAGCAGGTCCAGAAAGCTGGGACTGCTCTGATAATGTCCTGAGGTCAAACAGTAAAGATTGGCCTTATTGGTTTACAGATTCTGTGAAGCAGAAGGCAGCACAGTAGGGTGCCTTGAAAACAGTTCAAGCCAAGGGAAGAAACGTTCTTCCCTGCAGCAAAAGGGGAGTGGTTTCTTCCCTCAGCTTAAACGGAGATTCTGTAATGAGCTAAGGAGAGCAGGAGGAGAAGCAGGCAGAGGAACAGAAACCAGATCGGGGAGGAGCCCCAGGACGGAGGAAGGAACCCTGTGGGAGTCTGTGCTGACTAGGGAGCAGTCAGAACCACTGGCAGTGAATGACTGGGTCATGGAAGAGGATCAGGTTAGGAGCCTTCCTGTAGATCTGGGTATGCCTGAACCTATGGTGATAGAGGAGAGTTATAATCTCCCTGAATCTCAACCTGAAGGAATGGAGATTTCCCAGCCTTGGGGAGTGTGATAAGAAGGTATCTTTCCAACTTACCTTTTCTACCTTATGTTAGGAACTGTGAATGTTGTGACAGAAGTTAATTCCGTGAGGTATGCCTGTGGAAATCACAACAGGTTTTGCATGTTGCTTCGGCTGTAGCTCAGCCCTTTCAAGCCTGAGTGAGGAAGCAGCTGAAAGCCTCTAGTTTCATATTACAAACCTTTGTGCCTGCTGGTATCTGTTAACCAATTATCCTAAGCCATCCGAGAAGCACAACTAGCTCCGTGAGCTTTGGGGTAGAGAGCTGCACGGGAACGGGGACGACGGGAATCCCGCGGGACCCACGGGGATCCCGTGGGGGCGCCCCCTAGGGTCGCGGGGATCCCGTGGGGACGCCCCCTAGGGTCGCGGGGATCCCGTGGGGACGCCTCCGAGGGTCGCGGGGTTCCTGCGGGGCTGGATGTACTCAGTCGCGCGGCTCTTCTCCCTACCTTCTCTGCTTGCAGCACAGAGCCGAACGGAAGTCTTCCCGACGTCAGCGCTGACGTCGGAGGGGAGGGAGGGCTTAAAGCCCTCCCTCCCTCCGACGTTAGCGCTGACGTCGGAAAGACTTCCGTTTGGCTCTGTGCTGCAGGCAGTGCAGGTAAGGAGAAGAGTAGCCTCGCGGTTCGAGTGGCTACCAAGGGAGGGGGCGGTTCGCCCCGCCACACCCCGCCCCGGTTGCAGCACAGCCGGCCAGGTCCCCTTACTTTTGTGGCACTTCCCCGACCGACCGACAACAGCCCCGGTCCGACAATCCTCCCTGCCCTGTAGCCGCGAATCTAAATTATCTTCTTACAGCAGATATAATAAGGTAATTTAGATTCGCAGTTAAGGGCAGGGAGGTTTGTCGGACCGGGGCTGTTGTCAGTCGGTCGGGGAAGTGCCACAAAAGTAAGGGGACCTGGCCGGCTGTACTGCACCCGGGGCGGTAGAGAAGGAGTGGGGAGAAGGACGCTGAAAGGCCATGGGGAAGACGGGAGGAGGGGGGAAGGACTCTGAAAGCACTTGAAGACAGAGGAGGGAGAAGGACGCTGAAAGCACATGGGGAATACAAAGGGGTGGAGAAGGACGCTGAAAGGCCATGGGAAGGGCGGGGGGGGGGGAAGGACTCTGAAAGCACTTGTGGAAGACAGAGGGGGGAGAAGGATGCTGAAAGCACATGGGGAAGACAAAGGGGTGGAGAAGGACGCTGAAAGGACATGGGGAAGACAAAGGGGTGGAGAAGGACGCTGAAAGGCCATGGGAAGGAAGGGCGGGCGGGGGGGGGAAGGACTCTGAAAGCACTTGTGGAAGACAGAGGGGGGAGAAGGATGCTGAAAGCACATGGGGAAGACAAAGGGGTGGAGAAGGATGCTGAAAGCACATGGGGAAGACAAAGGGGTGGAGAAGGACGCTGAAAGGACATGGGGAAGACGGGGGGGTGGAGAAGGACGCTGAAAGGCCATGGGGAAGACAGAGAGGGAGAAGGACGCTGAAAGGACATGGGGAAGCAAAGGGGGGAGAAGGACACTGAAAGCACATGTGGAAGACAGAGGGGGGAGAAGGACGCTGACAGGACATGGGGAAGATGGGGGGGAGAAGGACGCTGAAAGGAAATGGGGAAGAGAGAGTAGGGAGAAGACACTGGCAGGGAAGAAGACAGATGCCAGACTATGGGGGAGCGGAGAGAAGAAGATGGGTGCCAGACCAATTTGGAAGGGGGAAGAAAGGGAGAGGCACAATAACAGAGCAAATGGAAGATGCAGAAGGAAGAGAGACAGTGGATGGAAGGAATTGAATGAGAACATGAGGAAAGCAGAAACCAGGCAACAAAGGTAGGAAAAGAATTATATTTCTTTTTTTTTATTTTGCTTCAGGATAAAGTAGTATATTAGTTGTGTTGATAAAAATTTATAAACATTAGAGGCTCTGGTAGAAACCCATTTGCAAAGTATGTATTCTTCCCAATTAATATTTTCAAATTAATAAAGTCTTTTTGCTTATTGGATACGATTGGTAACCTTGGTGGCACAACTTTGGAATTGCTCTTGGAGACTGCACCCCAGTTTCCTCTTCACTTTGCAGATTCGATTTCACCCACCTAGGCCAGGGTGTGCAGCCTTCCTCCGAAAAACTGTGTTGCTGGGACGGAAATGCATTCTGTTACAATGGCTTTCGCCACAACCGCCCACTATCCCCCAATGGAGAGCGTTAATGCTGCACCAAATGTTATTGGAACGACGGGAAGTTGTGGATATGTCCACTAAAACTGGACGATTGTTTTATCAATGTTGGTACCCCTTTAGCTTGACTTTTACTTCTTACGTTCAAAACCAAGTTTGGAACACTTAATTGTTTTACTTTTTTCTTCTATACATTTAATCCACCTTGTTACCGCTGCTGCCAGGGTGGGAAGGAGGTTGGGTGAGTGGGGATTGGTTTCGTGTTATGTTATGAAACTGTGTTTGTAATAAGCATACTTACTCTTGTGATACTTAATAAAAATGATTTAAACATAAAGTCTTTTTGCTTATTTGTAAATGGGTTTCTACCAGAGCCTTTAATTCAGTAGCATAATTAAATGAAATAACTATTTCTGAAGTTTATATGGACGGGCAGGGACAGAGGGGATTCCTCGCGGGGACGGAGGGGATTCCTCGCGGGGACGGGTGGGGACGGGTGGGATTCCTCACGGGGACGGGTGGGGACGGGTGGGACTTTGGCGGGGACGGGTGGGGACGGGTGGGATTTCTGTCCCCGCGCAACTCTCTACTTTGGGGGCTGGGGTAAAGTTAACTTAAGGACTGCTCTGTTCGCCATGCAAGGCTAGCTTAAAGAATTGTGGCATATGATTTGCTTTTACAAGTCTGTTTGAATTGCAACGCTTTGACTGTGAGAACAAATTGCCTGTTAAACACAAACTCTGGTGAAGAGAAACGCATGGACTGTGTGGCATGTAGCGAAGCCCAGATCTATGGGATTTATGAAGAATCTTTGTTTTGTGCAACCTTTTTCCACCATTGAAGCAGTGTTATTGTGTGTTGCTGAGGCTGTGCATCTAAATAAAGTTCTCAGCTTTTGATTAAAGCCATTCTGACTACTGGACTGTTGGTAATAAAACACACTTCAGCTGTTCCAGGGATACCCAGCTTGCAAGGTAACCCTACTTTAAAGGGGTTCACGCCAGGTGTTGGAAGTGTGTCACTGCCTAGCGTTGGAAAACCACTCGGCCAGAGACTAGATGGTGACAAAAATCAATATTAAATTCTACAATACTGTTCTAAAAAAAGCAAGGAAAAACTTCTACAGTGACAAAATCTCCAAATCCAACAACCAGACTAGCACATTATTAACATCTGGCATTCCTTAACCTCCAAAAATGTCTCCATCCTCCCCTCCTCCCCCTCAGCCGATTCTCTGGCAAAGTTCTTCAGCGACAAGGTCTCCACCTTGAGGCGCTCCTTCCCTCCTGCAATCTCCTACAAATCTCTGATTCCAGTTGACCCCAACCCTATCCTTGCAGACTCCTACCCTATACCAGCTGACAGATCCTGGTCTTCCTTCAAACTTGTTTCTGAATCCCTGGTCCATAAACTCTGCCTCAAATTGAAATCCTGCAATTGTACCTTGGATCCTTTCCCCACCTACCTTTACGAGAACACTCCCCCTCAGGCCATCTCATCTCTTACCATTCTCATAAACTCCGCCCTCCATTCGGGTCTATTATCCCCAGAAATGGGCCATATCTCCTTAACCCCACTACTGAAAAATCCTGATCTAGACCCCTCTACATCTTCCAGCTACTGTCCAATAGCAAACATTCCTCTCCTTACCAAGATGCTAGAATCCATCATATCCACTCAACTATCTTCCTACCTTGAAAAATTCACCATTCTGCTACCCTACCAATACAGCTTCTGTCCCAACTTCAGCACCGAATCCCTTCTGACCCCCTTAATCTCAAAAGTTCAACATCTCCATTCTCGCAACAAGTTCGCCGTCCTTCAATTCGCCTCTCTGCAGCTTTTGATGTCGTCCATCATGATATCCTACTTTACCAACTCACCGAGATAGGCATTAACTCCACAGTCCTTGACTGGTTCTCAAAGTTCTTACGCTCCCGCTCCTACACAATCAACATGAAGGGCACTTCTTCCTCCCCCTGGAACCCGATCTGTGGAGTCCCACAAGGCTCACCTCTCTCCCCTATCCTTTTCAACATTTATATGTCCTCCCTTAAACTCCTCCATCTCTCCCCCTTGAAACACTTTACACTTACACAGATGACATCTTTGTCCTCCTTGAGACCGACCGGGACCTCACCAACCTCTCTGCGAACATATCCTCATGTATATCAAACCTTCAATCCTGGGCCCACACTGTGCAGATGAAACTGAACGAATCCAAAACAAACCTTCTCTGGCTCGGCCCAAAATTGGACCAACTGCCTACCTCCATCCCTCTGCCTCAGGCCCCACTCTGCATCTTGAATACTCAAGTAAAATTCTGGGAGTCATCATTGACTCTACACTTTCCTTCAATGATCATCTCAACTCCCTAATAAAAAATGTTTCTTCAGCCTTCACATGCTGAGGAAAGTGAGAACCTGTTTCCATCAAAAACACTTTGCCATCCTTGTCCAATCCACCATCCTTTCCAGACTGGACCATTGCAACTCTATCTACCTACGCCTAACAAAGAAAAACCTTCAAAGACTCCAGCGGATTCAGAATGCCGCTGCTAAGCTTATCTTCGCAAAAAGCAAATTTGACCACGTCTCACCGCTTTTGTCCAAGCTCCACTGGCTTCCGATAATCTCCAGAGTCCACTTCAAATGTGCCTGCCTTACTTTCAAGATCCTACACGGCATCCTTCCCCCCTCCTTTATTCCTCTTTCTTGAAATTCCTCTAACCCCAATTTTACCAGATCCACCCAAAAACTGAAACTCTCCTTTCCCTCTCTAAAAGGCGTCTCCCTTGTAGGAAAACTAGGTTCCTCCCTCCCTTTTAGAATCACTGAGCTCTGGAACAACCTTACCTCCCCTCTTAGGAATCTGAGCTCCCTCCAACTCTTCCGTAAACATCTGAAAACCTGGTTATTCTCAAAAATGTAACTCTTTTGCCCTCTCTGATTATTCTAGTCCTCTAAATTTCCTCTTCATCCTTCCCTCCTCTGGAGTTCCTTTCTATCCTAACTCCTGTTAACCTTGTCGAGCTTTGTGAATGTAGAGATGATGCGGTATACAAACCTAAGGTTTAGTTTAGTTTAGTTAATTGTAAATGCTGCTGCTGCCCGAAGAAGGTAATGGCGCCAGGCTTTGGAGCACCCAGGCAGACCGCTTTTCTCCCCTCCCAGCCGAACCCCCGCTGATCCTCCTATCTCTCCCCCCCCCCAAGTGAACCCTTCCGACCCTCCCAGCGAGATGACAGAGCAGCAAACCTCCCTCCAGTAGCGTCGGCAGCCGCATCACGCTAAACAGGCTGCTTCGCGGCTTTCTCCTGCTGGTGAGTCCCTCTGCCGCATCACTGATGACATCATCAGTGACGCTTCACTGGCAGGAGAAAGCCGCGAAGCAGCCTGTTTAGCATGCTGTGGCTTCCGACACTACTGGAGGGAGGTTTGCTGCTCAGTCATCTCACTGGGAGGGTCGGAAGGGTTCGCTTGGGGGGGGGGGAGAGATAGGAGGGTCAGCGGGGCCCAAGCGATGATGCTGCCGCTGCCGAATCCAGGCTGCGATCCCCTGTCTCATTGTTTCAAGTTTCAAGTTTAATAGTTCTCTTGATTGATCGCTTATCAAATTTCAAAGCGATGAACAATTTAAAATACATTCATTAAAAAATACAGAATAAACAATACAATATATACTTTAAATAATAACATTGGGTTAAAAACTAAGACATCATTTAGGGAACATAAGGAAGGAAGGGATTGTGAAATACAACTAGGAATAGTAAAGCAATACAAAGGAAAAGTACAATAGGAAGACAAATTAAAACATAGTTTAATAAAATGTAATCTATGGCCTAGGGGTTACTAAAAGCAGCTTCGGACGCCCTCTCTGAAAATGGGACATTTCAGCGTCCCAAAGCTGTGAGTGGAGACAACAGGACAGGGGATCTGAAAAAGGGACTGTCCCGTTCAAAACAGGACGTATGGTCACCTTAGTCATTAGAGAAATGCTGGACTGCGGGGATGGAGACGAAAAAAAGGAAAGATGCCAGACCTCCAGGGGAGAGAAGGAATCGGAAGGGGAGGACAAAGATGGATGGTGAGCACAAAGAAAGAAAATATTAAATGGGCAGGAGACCCTGGCAAGCGAATTAACAGAAAACAAACAGAAACCAGAGTCTGGAACCAACATGATTTGAATAATGACCAGACAACAAAAGGTAGAAAAAATAATTGTATTTTCTGTTTTGTGATTACAATATGTCAGATTTGAAATCTGTATCCTGCCAGAGCTGGTGTTAGACAGCAAGCGTGAGCTAGGAAAAGTCTTTTTTGTTTATTTTGTTTACACCACAGTGCCAGTGTGGGGTGGGTGAAGAGGCTACAAAATAAACCCACCAGGATGTATGAAAAAACCTCATCTAACTGGCCTGAAAAGTGAATCGAATCAAAACAAACCGAAAAATTGATTCAATAGGCTGAATCAAATTGAATTGAAATTTTTTTTCTCTGAATACGCAGAACCTCTCATACTGACTTACAGTACAAGTGTATTCACTCTGCAGCTCCTCATTATCTCTCCTCTCTTCCCACACTCCCCCCCGGCCCTACACTCATCAGAAAAGTCTATCTTATCTGTACCCTTCTTCTCTACAGCCAACTCCAGGCTCTATTCCTTCTATTCTGCTGAACCATATGCCTGGGACAAAATGCCTGTACTTCAAGCTCCTTCTCTGGCAGTCCAGACTCAAAGCTCACTTCTTTGAAGATGCTTTCAATTCCAAACTCCAACCCACCTTCTAAGCACCAATATCTGTCTTATCATTCCCTTTGTAATTCCCCCACCTGAGCACTGTGTATTGATGTACCTTCTTATCCAGTTTGCAAGCTCTTTTGGGCTGGGATTGTCTCTTCTATGTTTTGATGTAGCACTATAGAAATGATTAGCAGTAGTAGGATAAAGCTAATCACTGTACAAAAGAGGAGAGAGAGAAAGAGAACTCCCCTTCCCGTAAGCCTATGGCTAAGTGGAAGGAAAGATGATTTGTTGGGAAGAGAAAATGCTGAAGTTGTGACCCTGTGCTCTGGGGGAGGGGAAAGCATGGCATTGTGCATGGTCAAGTAGAAAATGCCACGGGGACAAATTTGTCCCCTTCCCTACGGGATCTATCTCCATCCCTATACTGTCCCCACAAATTCAGTTCTTATCTCTGCCCCATCCCTGCAAGCTTTGTCGTCATCTGCACAAGCCTCAAACACTTTCAAATCATAAGTGTTCAAGGCTTGTGCAAATGAGGACAGAGCTTGCAGGGTTGGGGAAGGGACAAGGATGGACATAGATCCTGAGGGGATGGGGACAAATTTGTTCCTATGCCATTCTCCAGCAGGGTGTTAGATGCCCTTGAATTAGCTCTACTAAAGTGAATTGCCTAAGGTCACATCATATGTGTACGTTGGGAAGGGGGCTTGAACCTTGGATTTTCTGATTTATGGGTTTCTTCTTTAAACACTAAGCTAATCTTCCACAGCAGAAAAGGTGAAGTTCTCCTTGTATGTATGATTGCCATACTTGTGAAAACAAAAAAAGAGGACACATGATCACGCCCACATTCCACCCATTTCCTTGGTTCCCCTTCCCATCCTCAGTACCCTTTTAGTGCTTCTCTCTTTCTCTACTTTCCTCCATGGGTGCTTCTTTTTCTCTCTCCCTTTTTCTGTGGGTGCTTTTTCTTTCTTTCTTTCTCTCTTTCTCTCTTTCTTTCTTTCTTTCTCTCTCTCATTCTAACCCCCAACCCCCCCCTACACACACACACACACACACACCACGGATGTCCATCTCTTTCCTTCCAACCTCCCTTCCTGCTGTTTCTGTCTCTCCCCTCCCATCCAGCATTACCAGGGCCAGAGCAATGGGTAGGCCCAGTAGGCACAGGTCTAGGGCCCAAAATAGTCAGGGGGGCCCACTGCTGGAACCATCCTCCCTAATCTGCCGCTGCTACTTTCCTTAACCAGCAGGAGCTACAACAAACCTTTAAATCAGAAGTGTCCAACCCGCAGGCCCAGTTTGTGCTCCCTCTCGAGTCCCAACATTACCTTCTCCCTTCCTTCCTTCTGTGCCTCCTTCCGGCGAGTGTTTCATTTCTGGCTAGCTCCCTTGTTGCCTGTTCAAAGCCACAGGCGTTGACTCCTCGCACAATCTGCGGCTGCATCGGAAGCGTTCCCTCTGATGTCACGACTACGGGAACTCACGGCAATCATTTCCTATTGGCGATCTGCACAGGACAGGAGCATAGGAAGATCGCTCCTGCCCCGAAAGCCTGCTAGACCACCAGGTAAGGCCGGGATGCTGGGGGGGGGGGGGGAGGGAGGCAGGGGTGTGTCAGAGCCGGACAAGAAGATATTTGCGGGATTTCTCCATTCGCGGTCCAGCTTTGCCCCTATCCCCTGTGAATACCAAGGGAGATGTGTACAGTATTTCGGATAGTATTATTGCTTTAGAATATATTTGAACACTTTTATATATTGTGGCCGGGCCAGGCCCCGAGCAAGTGGGAAAACCCAGCTTGGACCACAGGTAAGATTTTCAGTGCATCTTTTATTGGGTTGGTAGAAGGAAAACCAGACACTGGATTTCTTATAAACAAAACTTCACCAGGTTTATTGTAGGCAACAGAAAAGTTATCCAAACTCAAAAGAATTGCCTTTCACAGTCTCTGGTCACAAAGTTCACTTTACATAATTCCAGTGTCCGTTATATGAAAGACAGTTCAGGGACTGGACAGTCCTTGTCACCACTTTATAAGCAAAAAGAAAATCAAAATAGGACTTCTCCATCCCTCAATATGCTAGTGTGCCCCTCTTAGGGCTGCTGGTACTTTATGTAACAGTCCTTGCCTGCACAGCTCTGGCACTTCAGGTGCCAACACTTCTCTACACCATATTACAGGGGTGTCAAAGTCCCTCCTCAAGGACCACAGTCCAGTTGGGTTTTTAGGATTTCCCCAATGAACATGCATGAGATCTATTAGAATACAATGAAAGCAGTGCATGCAAATAGATCTCATGCATATTCATTGGGATAATCCTGAAAATCCGACTGGATTGCGGCCCTCGAGGAGGGACTTTGACACCCCTGCCATAGTATAAGAAAACATCTTCTTTTGGCTTTTATTATTATTAGCAATTTGTCCACCTAAGGACTTTCACAGCCTGCCCTGCAGTCTGTGTGGAAGCAAGCCCCACTTTTGTATCCAGGTGTACAGGCCCTCCCAAAATGCCACCACAGTCCTAGAGCTTTTGTTACCCAGGGACCTTGCTTCCTAATAAGGCTTTTAAGTCTGGTTCAAACGGACAGGCTCAACTGCCCTGCTGCTTCTATGGCATTATGGGAGGTCTTACTTTAAAAGGAGGAATGTCACAGCTTATAACTTTTAAATCAGGTTTCCATAACTTCCTCTGGTACACTTAACTCTGCTTCAGCCTCACTGCACCACCCTGTGGGCTATAGTCATTGTCTTCTGTCTCCATAAATTCCCCTGCTTCACTCTTCACCTCCCATCCCCCTCTCTGGGTGTTTGGGAAAGTTTCCTGGCCAGGCTCTTCTCTGTGTGAAAGAACTTTTAGCTCTACCCCTTCAGGCTTCCCTGGGAATTCTCAGTACCTAGCTGGCTGCTGGATGCCTCTCCCTGCTTGTTGGCCTGGGGCAATCATACATTCCTGGTGGTTTGCAAAAGTGGTTGGGCTGCTCTCCATGTGCTGCACTCCCCTTTCCCTGTTTGAATCAGCTGCAGTTAATTTATTCACATGCAATCTTTTCTCTAGCTGACTTGACTGCAGGACTCCCTGGTTAACCCCACCCACTTCTGTGTTGATCTTATGTTTCTCCATAGCTCTGGGAAAGGAATAATAGAGGATAGATGGTGTTTTTTGTATCCTCCCTACCTGAATTCCTGGCTGTGACATCACCTGCCTTTTCTCTTTTCTTTCTTTCTGTACTAAACTAGGGCTTTTAGCAGGATGTACAGGCTTTATTTTAGGGACTGCAGGTTTGAGAGCTGTATTTTTGACTAGACTAGCAGTCTTTTTAGCCATGACAGGAGCTTCCCTATCACAATATGTATGGAAAGGGTTCAGATTTAAAGTCCTGGGTAAGTAGGTGGGAAGGGAAGGAGGGGTGATTTCTTCAGAGATGTTTGGGGGTTGCATAGAAGAAAACTGTGCATTGGTATGCTAATCTTTGTTTTGAATTAAAAAAAAAAAGAAAGAAATACAAGTGGAAATAAAGAAGTAAATAAGAAGACAGATAAATGGGGACGGGGCAGGGCCAGGGGGGCCCAGTGTACTTTTGTGCCTAGGAGCCCTCGAAGAATTAATCCTGCCATGAGCACTACCTTACTCCATGCTCTTTTCCCCAGCACTCTCTCATTTACAAAATGCTTCTCCAACCTTCCCTCTTCCCTCCATGCTGCTCTTCCTCCCTTTCTGCCTTCATCCATGCTGTTTTTCCAGCCCTCCTTCTATGCTGTTTCTCCAGTTCCATTCCTTCCTTTCCTCCTTTCCTCCCTCCATGCTGTTTCTGGAGCCCCCTCCCTCCCTCCCTTCATGCTGTTTCTTCCCTCCCCTCATAATCTCTCTAGCTTCCGACTCCCCCACCTACCGGCCACAGTAATTGAATCCTCAGGCAGCCAGCAGCAACAAAGAGGGGGAATGAGGTATGTGGGGGAGTCAGAAGAATTGGCTACACCCAGATAGACTCCCCCATTTTTAAAAAGATGTCTGGTAACCCTATTCGTATGTGATGAAGACTCAAGTAGGTGCTATACTGTTGACAGTGTGTTTGTCTTCCGTAAGGTGACCATATGTCCCGTTTTGAACAGGACCATCCCGTTTTTAGATCCCCTGTCCCGTTGTCCCCATACACAGCTTCGGGATGCCGAAATGTCCCGTTTTCAGGGACAGCGTCCCAAAGCTGTGTGCAGGAACAACGGAACAAGCAATCGCTTCCTGTCCCTCCCTGCTGCACGCAAAAAAAAGCCTCCCTCCAGGGCCCGATTTAAACCCCAACTCCCCCCTGGTCTGCCATCGCTGCTGCGGCTCTTCTTACCTCCCTGCGGCTGCTGCTAATCAACGCCCAGAAGTTTTCTTCCTGACGTTAGGGAGGGAGCAAACAGGTCAGGGGGCCCCCTGACTGCCTGGTGAACTCAGCTTCCCTCCTTTCCACTCCCTAGCAATTTATAGCCGGCTGTGCGGGCGCTCTCGCGCGAGATCTGGGCTCCAGTCAAGAAAACAGAGTCCTGAGGGAGTGAATGCTGGAGCAATTGCAAGCTCTCGAGGTGTCCCCGTGTGGTACATGTCGGGAGGAGGTTCTTCTTCTCCCTCGTGCTTGAGGGTGGTTGTATATATGGTGAAGGCGTTTGTAGAAGAGCAGGTGTGTGGAGAGTTAAGGTAAGGTCAAGGACAGCAAGTGGATTGCTCTTTGTTGCTTGCCCCATCATTGCCCATGCAGGGGATCTAAAGATAAGAAGCAGGTAGCATTGTGGGGAAAGGTCTCTGTAATTTAGAGAAGCCAATTGTCCAAACTGCACAGTACAGCTGCTGCTGCTAACTGTCATTGGGAGGGGGAGAAATGCTGATCGAGTAAAAGCTGATAATTAAGAAGGTCCTTGAGCTGTCGGGAAGGCTCAGGTTATCAGGGCTAATTGGGCACTGAATTGTATAAGAATGAATCAGAATTGGGTTTACTGGAAGCGACAGGAAATGAAGAAAAGTGAACTGTTGGCCATTTGTAGACTGACCTCAGCCTATTGAGCAAATGAAAAACAGAAAAATTCTAGGTTTTCACAATTATAAAAGAATCAATGATGGTTTTATTTAATTCTATATAAAATAGGAAAGAGTAATATGCAAGCAATAAAATAAGAAAAGGGGAAACACCCTGCCAATCACTATATTATGTAAATTTACAAACTATCCAGTGACTCCAACACCCTTTTTATCCTAGTAAGAAAAATACAAAGAAAGGGAAAATTTGATCATCAATTGTTATGAGACAGAAATGTATCCAAGTCTACTAGATTGCGGAAACTTTAATTACTCACCTGATAATCAACTGGGTTGTTGCCTAAGAACCTGAAGAAAAGAATTGCCCACCTTCCCCTTTCCCACTCAAAGGAAGTACCCTAGTCTTGAACATGGAGGAAGAGTGTTCCCTTCCTGAGCTATCTGAATGAGAATAAAAATATCTTGTAGCTAAAGAAGAGCAACCAATAAGGTAAAGGGGATGGAACTCCTCTTGTATGAGGAAAGACTAAAATGGTTAGGGCTCTTCAGCTTGGAAAAGAGATGGCTGAGGGGATATATGATTGAAGTCTACAAAATCCTGAGTGGAGTAGAACGGGTACAAGTGGATCGATTTTTCACTTCGTCAAAAATTACAAAGATTAGGGGACACTTAATGAAGTTACAGGGATGGGTCACTAAGGAATAGCAAGGAGGCACTGGGGGCACTAAGGACATAGGAAGGGGGCACTAAAGACATAGGAAGGGGCACTAAGGACATAGGAAGGAGGCACTGGGGACACTAAGGACATAGGAAGGAAGGAGGGAGGGAATAGAAAGGGACAATTGTTGGGCCTGAGTGCAGAAAGAAAGAAATGAAAGAAAGAATACACAGTCAGAAAGAAACGCAACCAAAGACTCATGAAATCACCAGACAGCAAAGGTAAGAAAATGATTTTATTTTCAATTTAGTGAACAAAATGTGTCAGTTTTGAGAATTTATATTTTGCACTATATTTGTATATTTTTCTATAGTTACTGAGGTGACATTGCATATTTTAAAGTCATCTGCCTTGACATCTTTGAAACCCCCAAATATAAATGATAATTAACATTTTCTCTGCGTATAGTGTGCTTTGTAGTTTTTTAAAAATTTTATGGTTACCATTATGAATTAATAAGATATTATGTGTACATGAAAAATGAATGGAAAAAATTGGGGGTGGGGCTAGGGTGGGACTGACAATTAATAGATGTCCCCTTTTGATGAAAAAATAAATGGTCACGTTAGTCTTCCGCCACTCTCAATGTGACAATTCCTAAAATTTTGATGGTCCACGGGCCTAGGTAAAAGCAGGATTCTCAGGATCCTCTGGTTCTTCAAAGTACCACCTTAAGACCAGAGTGTAATTTTCCTTTAGCAGGCGGCCTAGGGTTACCTGGATTAGGACATCCAGGTTTTACTTCTACTGAAAGCAATTGAATTAAGGAGGACAGATAGAGACATCTGAGTTTTACTTCTATTGAAACCAATGGAAGTAAAACCCAGATGTCTCAATCCGTTCTCCTTTTTCTGGAGCCATATGGTAACCCTAAGCCCCCATGCTGCCCTGTTATGTCTTTCTCTTTGCTATGTCCTGACCCCTTGCCTGCAGTTCTCCACCTGTGGGAGTGGACTAAGCAAAGGAAGATAGAGCAGGTCTTTGCTTCCAGGAGGGCTGCAACCACCTGGATCCAGCTTTCTTTTCTTCCAGAAGAGCTGCATCCATCTGGATCCAGCATCTTTTATCTAAGAGGGCTGCATCCACCTGGATTTAGCTTTCTTTTCTTTCAAAAGGGCTGCATCCACCTGATCTCCTGGGGGTTGGGGGGTAGAGTAAGGCCTTTAAAATGAATACTGGCACAGAGAGTCACACCCCCCTGAGTGGCGGAGTGGTTACAGCTACAGCCTCAGCACCCTGGGGTTGTGGGTTCAAACTCACACTGCTCCTTGTGACCCTGGGCAAGTCATTCAACCTCCCTATTGCCCCAGGTATATTAGATAGATTGTGAGCCTGCAAGGACAGACAGGGCAAAATGTTTGAGTACCTGAATAAACTCATGTAAACCATTCTGAGCTCTCCTAGGAGAACGGTATAGACAATTGAATAAATAAATCATGGGGGGGAGCTCACCACAAAAGGTGGCTGTTGAAGGAATGAAATTGCAGGAGACTCATGAATGACCTTACTGACATATGAAGAAGTAAGAAAACAAATTTAAAATATATCCATAGTCCACATATTTATAACAGAGTCAAGAAATAGCCAACTTTTAAAATTTATAGAGGATCCGGGGAAATCCAGAGGATCCAGCAAATCCGGGTTTTATCTTTTACTAGTACTTGGTGTTATGAGCGCAGTCTTCAGCTCCTTTTTACATAACAGTCATTGACCAAAGCGGGCTGCTGTTAGGCCTCGGTGGCACTAAGACTCCAAAGGAGATTGGGCGCTGATAGGTGGGTTTCAATGTTCCCCATTTTGTGTGATTGTCACTCAGGGAGGTGTGGCAATCGAAGGCGGTATCTCAATATCTCCACCTTCTTGCGTGTGTTGCTGTTCTGTGATTTAGCTCACGCTTTTTCAGTAGTATTTCAAGGCAAGCTGTGATTCATGTACGTTAGTACAGTCTTGAGTCTGTTGGGCGTTGTGTGTTGTTTTGAGTTACAGTTTCTACGGGCTGAGTAGTTCGAGCAGCTGGAGATGGCATGGCTAGTACTACCAACCTCACATCCCAGACGAGGCTTTATAGGACGATCGGGTACATGGTGCTGCTTTGTCTTAGAGGGTGCATCCGAGGATCTGATCGGGCTGTGCTAGTACTGGGACCTCCGAAGTTCATTCACCGGAAACTGGACATTGTATCTATTCTTTCCGTATTTACTAGACTTTGGAAATTTGCTTTATTTGGGTTTCTTTCTGTGCTTCGTCAGGAGCCTTCGAACTTGTCAAACCATGTTTACTTCCGTCACTTTCACCATTTTGTCCCTGGCTCCTTCTGCTTCCTAATCTCCCCAACTCTTTACCCGGGAGCCCGGCCCCAGAAGTCTCGGGAGATGGTGGCAGATGCGGTGGGCGGGCAGGAGCATGACTGAGCGGGGCAGTAAGCTGCTGTTGCTGTTGCTTGCCGGCTCCGTGGGCTTCATGCTCTTAGTATATCAGTATATTGGGGCACCGGCCCATGCCACCTCGCCTTCAGAGTCTGAGGCCCAGCTTTTTCCCACACCAGATCCGCACTACGTCCGCAAATTCTACTTCCCCCTTCAAGACCTGCAACGGTCGCTTGCTTTTGACATGAAAGGCAAAGATGTGATTGTCTTTCTACACATCCAAAAAACAGGCGGCACCACGTTTGGTCGCCACTTGGTGCAGAATGTGAGGCTTGAGCTGCCTTGCGATTGCCGGCCCGGCCAGAAGAAGTGTACCTGCTATCGGCCCAACCGCAAGGAAACCTGGCTTTTCTCTCGTTTCTCTACCGGCTGGAGCTGCGGGCTGCATGCTGACTGGACTGAGCTCACCAGCTGCGTGCCCGAGATGCTGGCTAATGAGGATGCTTTAAACCACCAGAGGTGAGCTAACACCCCTGTCTTTCTTCCCTCTGTTAGTCTAACACAGTATCTCTCAAACTTTCTCGAGCTGGGGCACACTAAAGGTATAGCTTATTTCTCTTGTGAGTCTTTTTTTGCTATTTGTTGTTAGTTCGTATTGGCTATTTGGCATACTGAAGGTATATAGCAAGGGTCAGCTGTTATGTACTATTCCAAAGTTTTGTCTCTGTCCCTCGTGGTAAAAAAAGAGTTATTTTTCTGGATGTTGAGGGAGAAGGTTCATAGGCGGTCAAACTTTGAGTAAAATATATTTTTAAGCTTAGGGTTTTCCAGCACTGAATCTCATTTGGCCTTCATGTGTACACCAAAAGAGTTGATGTGGTGGATGGTAGAGTAGTGCTGCCCGATTCACGATTTGAATCGGTTCACCGATTCGAAACAAAAAAAAAAAAATAAAAAAATTTGGCTTCCCGATTCGGCTGACCCTCCCCCCCTAAAGCAGGAGCGGCAGCGCTGCTTTTGCTGGCCGGCCGGCCGCACCTGCTTTAGAGGGAGAGGGGGGAGGGTCAGGGTCAGTCGGGAAGTTCTGGCGTCCAGCTTCCCCCCTGGCCTCCCCGCACCATTTACCTTATAGGAGTAGCCTGCAGAAAAGATCACATTGCTAGCGATCTTTGCAAACTGCTTCAGAGCTGTTTCCTCCGCCGCGATCCTGCCTCATGTCAGGAGGGGCGGGACCACGGCAGAGGAAACAGCTCCGAAGCAGTTTGCAAAGATCGCTAGCACTGCGATCTTCTCTGCAGGCTGCTCCTATAAGGTAAATGGTGCGGGGAGGCCAGGGGAGAAGCCGGACACCAGTAGGAGGCCAGGGGGAACATGCAGTCCTTTGGGGGGGGGGGGCAGGCCTTCAGGGGGGGACAGGCCTTCAAGGGGGGAATAAGCCTTCAAGGGGGGGGAGACAGGCCTTCAAGGGAGGGACAGACCTTCAGGGATGGTGGCACAGGCCTTCAGGGGGGACAGACCTTCAGGGGAGGGGGCCCTGGTGTAGAAGTACACGGAGAGAGGGAAGGAGGGGCTCAAAGAGACGTGCATATGCTGGACTTGGGGGGGGAAGAAATAGTGGGTCTAAAAATAGAGGAGAGAGAGAGAGATGATGGACAATGGGATTTAGGGAGGGAAGGAACAGAAAGGGAGAGAAGTTGGACACAAGGTATGGTGTGGAGGGGGGGATAGAGATACTGGATAGGAGGGTAGTTGGGAAAAGAAAGGGAGAAATGGTGGACCCTGGGGTGGTGGGGGAAGGAGGGAGAGATGCTGGATGAAAGGGTAGTTAAGAAAAGATGGATCTGTGGAGGGAGATGAAAAAAAGGAAAGATGCCAGACCTCCTGGGGAGGGAAGGAAAACGGAAGGGGAGGACAGAGATGGCAGATGGATGGTTAGCACGGAGAAAGAAGAAAGAAGGAGACCCTGGCAAGCAAGTTATCAGTAGACAACCAGAGCCTGGGACCAACAAGATTTGAATAATGACCAGACAAAAAAGGTAGACAAACTAATTTTATTTTCTGTTTTGTGATTACAATATGTCAGATTTGAAACATGTAACCTGCCAGAGCTGGTGCTAGACCGCAAACGTGAGCTAGGATTTAGCAGAGAGAGGAAAAGTCTTTTTTGTTAGTTTATTTTGTTTATACCACAGTGCCAGCATGGGTAGGAGAAGGCAAAGGGGGAGAAGAGGCTATAAAATAAACCCACCAGGATGTTTGAAAAAAATACTCAATTGGGCAGGAAAATCAAATCGAAAAACCAATTCAATAGGCTGAATCGAATCAAAATTTTTTTTCCTGAATCGGGCAACACTAGTACAGAGAACTGGGTTGCTAGTAGGTGTTGCTGATTTGGAGACAATGATATTCAAATATTGTTAGGGAAATATTGTTAATGCATTTTGACTTTAATGTCCCTGAACTGCTCAGAAATAGGTGAGGATGTGTTTGAGACCTCAATGCATATAACCACAATTTATATAAAAGAACCATGTATATTGCAACACCAAATCTCTTCCATCAAAGTTGCAGTTCACTCCAGAAAATAAGCCATTTTATTATTTGTTATGTTTCTCTTGCTGATCATAGCTAATAGTAGGGGCATTCCAGGTATCGTGGAGTCATGGAGTTTATAAGACATGAGTTCAACTTGGGATTGGTGATTGTGGAAACACTCATAGGGGCAGTTAGATGAAAGGAATGAAGTTTAGAATTGGCAGTGGAGGAGAAGGGTAACGTTAAGAGTAACTTATCTGAGGAACGGCGTTCTCTGGGAGGTGTATAAGGAGAGAAGCAAGGAGAGATATTGAGGAGCAGCAAAATGAACACACTTGTAGGTCAGCAATAAGATCTTGAACTGTATGCGGTGGCAGATAGGGAGCCAGTGAACTGACTTAAGGCGAGGGGTGACATGAGCGTTGCGAGGTTGGTAGAAGATGAGTCGTGCAGTAGTTTTACACAGATTGCAAGGGGGAGAGGCGACACTGAGGGATACCAGTTAGGTTGCGAGCAATATTATTTACAGAGATGGAGAAATGAGGAGGAGCAGAGAGAGGGTTTAGAAGAAAAAAGGAAAAGCTCAGTCTTGGACATATTTAGTTTCAGATGACAGCAGGACATCCAGGTAGCAATTTCAGCCAAACAAGTAAAGACATTTTCTTGGACTTTACGTGAAATTTCAGGTGTAAAAAGGTAGAAGAAGGGAGACAGGGCAATAGTTGGATGGGCAGGAGGGGTCCAGCAATGGGTTTTTTTGAGAAGCAGCTTAACCACCGCATGTTTGAAGGCAGCAGGCACAATTGCAGTGGAAAATGATAGATGATAGATGTAGAATATGGCATATAGGAGGGATAACACTATATGATATGGGGTCGAGGGGCATGCAGTAGGCTTGGATGAGGACACAAGTTGTGCAGTTTCTTCCTCTGTGATTACATAGAATGCAGAAAAGTCAGCAGTAGTAGATGGGAGGACATGTGGGAGCTATTTGGGTGAAGAATGAAGGGGAGGGGTGAAGGATGAAGGGGAGGGGTGAGGTTGAAGTTCAGGACAGGATGGAGGGCTTCAATGTGTAACATTGGTTAAGATGGACTGGAGTGTTCTTTGATGTAGATTCCTGTTGAGGGATCCTAAGCATACTACTGGGCAGGCCTCTGGGTTTCTGGGCCAGAAATAAGTAAGGAAAATGACCATTTAAACTATGTAATTACTTTTTGCAGCATGTATGGTTGGGAAGACTGGATGGAAGCTACAATTTGGGTTTGAGGATCTTCAAAACAAATAACACACCCTTTAAATCAAATAACACACTCCTTACAGTGGAGAAATGGTAGGAGCTTAACAATAGCTATCCCTGATGCTGCTCAAGCTATAACAACATATTATATGCCCAACACGAAGGAAAAAGCCTGAGAACACTACCCTGAAAAGAACAAAGTGTGTAAACTGAGCAGGGGTGGGCTACCTCATCAGCATAAAAAACCTTCAAATTTGGGACATGTCAGAGCCTTGAGCAATGCAGGGAGAGATAATAAAAGTTTGTGAATGAGTGAACGCAATTCAAATACAGCAACAGTAAAACCTTAACTTCATGATCAAACTCTAAAGTTCCAGATTATGTGCTATACTTCTGAGATATTGTAACCTATTGTCCATAGGTTGGCAGCAGTGCAAGGGTCGGTGCTCGGACTGCTGCTATTCAATATATTTATAAATGATCTAGAAACAGGGATGAAGTGCGAAATAATAAAATTCGCAGACACCAAACTATTTAGTGGTGCGCGGACTAAAGAGGACTGCGAAGAATTACAAAGGGATCTGAACAAACTAGGGGAGTGTCCGACGAGATGGCAGATGAAGTTCAATGTAGAGAAATGTAAAGTATTGCATGTAGGAAGCAGAAACCCAAGGTATAACTACACGGTGGGAGGGATGTTATTGAGTGAGAGTACCCAAGAAAGGGATTTGGGGTAACTGTGGACAAATCAATGAAGCCAACGGCACAGTGCACAGCGGCCGCTAAGAGAGCAAATAGAATGCTAGGTATAATGAAGAGGGGTATTACAACCAGAAGGAAAGAAGTTATCCTGCCATTGTATCGGGCGATGGTGCGTATGCATCTGGAGTACTGCGTCCAATATTGGTCGCCGTACCTTAAGAAGGATATGGCAATACTCGAGAGGGTTCAGAGGAGAGCGACACGTTTGATAAAAGGTATGGAAAACCTTTCATACACTGGGGCTCTTTTCCCTGGAGAAGAGGAGAATTAGAGGGGATATGATTGAGACTTACAAGATCATGAAGGGCATAGAGAAAGTGGAGAGGGACAGATTCTTCAAACTTTCGAAAACTACAAGAACGAGAGGGCATTCGGAAAAGTTGAAAGGGGACAGATTTAAAACAAATGCTAGGAAGTTTTGTGGACGGGTTGTGGACACCTGGAATGCGCTTCCAGAGGCGTGATAGAGTTCAAGAAGGGATTGGACAATTTTCTGAAGGAAAAGGGGATAGAGGGGTATAGATAGAGGATTACTACATAGGTCCTGGACCTGTTGGGCCACTACGTGAGCGGACTGCTGGGCACGATGGACCTCTAGTCTGACCTAGCAGAGGCACTTCTTATGTTCTTATGAGTCATTCTCACATATGTGCTCTTACTGCTGGGTGCTGTGCGGTTACTAGCATGGAATCGAGCAAGCAGCTGTTCTGTGTGATTTTGTTTGCGCTGCATGTGCTCAAGCAGTTTAAAGAGGCTTGGATGATGGCATGAAACCGATGATTGGAATGCATGGTGCTAATCTTCCACAGAATTGTTGGTCCAAGGCAGTCCATCTTCAATGTAAGAGCGCATATTCCACAGAGAAGTAGGAAAAGTTGGATGAATTCGATGTTTTTGCTGCCTTCTACTGATATAATTGTCATATACCGGCTGCAGTTCATCTGGATGGTTCTCATCCAACTCCTCAAAACAGTCACCAACATCTTCAAGAGCAGGGGTAGGGAACTACGGTCCTCGAGAGCCGTATTCCAGTCGGGTTTTCAGGATTTTCCCAATGAATATGCATGAGATCTAGTTGCATGCACTGCAGAGAGTTGCGCGGGGACAGAAATCCCACCCGTACCCGCCAAAGTCTCACCCGTCCCCATCCGTCCCTGTGAGGAATCCCACCCGTCCCCACCCGTCCCCGTGAGGAATCCCTTCATCCCCACCCGTCCCCGCGAGGAATCTCCTCCGTCCCCGCCCATCCCCGTGAGGAATCCCCTCCGTCCCCGCCTGTCCCTATAAACTTCAGAAATAGTTATTTCATTTAATTATGCTACTGAATTAAAGGCTCTGGTAGAAACCCATTTACAAATAAGCAAAAAGACTTCATTAATTTGGAAATATTAATTGGGAAGAATACATACTTTGTAAACGGGTTTCTACCAGAGCCTCTTTTGTTTATAAATTTTTATCAACACAACTAATATACTACTTTATCCTGAAGCAAAAAAAAAGAAATAGAATTCTTTTCCTACCTTTGTTGCCTGGTTTCTGCTTTCCTCATGTTCTCATTCAGTTCCTTCCATCCACTGTTTCTCTTCCTTCTGCATCTTCCATTTGCTCTGTTACTGTGCCTCTCCCTTTCTCCCCCCTTCCAAATTGGTCTGGCACCCATCTTCTTCCCTCCGCTCCCCCCATAATCTGGCACCTCTGTCTTCTTCCCTGCCAGCGTCTTCTCCCCACTCTCTCTTCCCCATTTCCTTTCAGCGTCCTTCTCCCCCCCATCTTCCCCATGTCCTGTCAGCGTCCTTCTCTCCCCTCTGTCTTCCCCGTGTCCTTTCAGTGTCCTTCTCCCCTCTCTGTCTTCCCTGTGTCCTTTCAGTGTCCTTCTCCCCTCTCTGTCTTCCCCATGTCCTTTCAGCGTCCTTCTCCCTCTCTGTCTTCCCCATGGCCTTTCAGCGTCCTTCTCCCTCTCTGTCTTCCCCATGGCCTTTCAGCGTTCTTCTCCACCCCCCCTGTCTTCCCCATGGCCTTTCAGCGTTCTTCTCCACCCCCCCTGTCTTCCCCATGGCCTTTCAGCGTCCTTCTCCACCCTCCCATCTTCCCCATGGCCTTTCAGCGTCCTTCTCCACCCCCCCATCTTCCCCATGTGCTTTCAGCGTCCTTCTCCACCCCCCATCTTCCCCATGTGCTTTCAGCGTCCTTCTCCCCCCCTGTCTTCTCTATGTCCTGTCAGCGTCCTTCTCCCCCTTCTGTCTTCCACAAATGCTTTCAGTGTCCTTCCCCCCCGTCTTCCCCATGGCCTTTCAGCGTCCTTCTCCACCCCTTTGTCTTCCCCAGTGCTTTCAGCGTCCTTCTCCCCCCTCCTCTTCCACCCTGGGTGCAGCACAGCCGGCCAGGTCCCCTTACTTTTGTGGCGCTTCCCCGACCGACAGACCGACAACAGCCCCGGTCTGACAAACCTCCCTGCCCTTAACCGCGAATCTAAATTTCCTTCTTACAGCTGCTGTAAGAAGGTAATTTAGATTCGCGGTTAAGGGCAGGGAGGTTTGTCGGACCAGGGCTGTTGTCGGTTGGTCGGGGGAAGTGCCACAAAAGTAAGGGTACCTGGCCGGCTGTGCTGCACCCAGGGCGGGGAGGACCGCCCCCCTCCCTTGGTAGCCACTCGAGCCGCGAGGCTACTCCTCCTTACCTACCCTGCCTGCAGCACAGAGCCGAACTGAAGTCTTCCCGACGTCAGCGCTGATGTCGGAGGGAGGGAGGACTTTGTTTAAGCCCTCCCTCCCCTCCGACGTCAGCGCTGACGTCGGGAAGACTTTCATTTGGCTCTGTGCTGCAAGCGGAGCAGGTAGGGAGAAAAGCCGCGCGACTTAGTACATCCAGCCCCGCAGGATCCCCGCGACCCTAGGGGGCGTCCCCACAGGATCCCCGCGACCCTAGGGGGCGTCCCCATGGGATTCCTGCGACCCTAGGGGGTGTCCCCATGGGATCCCCGTGATCCGAAGGGGGAACCCGCGGGATTCCCATCGTCCCCGTTCAGCTCTCTACTTTCAATGCATATTCATTGGGGAAATCCTGAAAACCCGACTGGAATACGGCTCTTGAGGACCGGAGTTCCCTACCCCTGTTCTAGAGGAATAAAACTTAATGCCAATAGAATTTTTGCATACATTCTTGTTCTCTCATCATCCCGGTAATTTGCGGTCAATCCGTCATGTTGAATTTTTCTCCACAAGGATTGTCCAAGATGGAAGAGACAGCCAGAAGCTGAACAATTTGGAAATACTCTGCTGGCGGCTTGCAGGCTTCCTCTCGAAGCCCATCAGAATACTCAATGGTGCCAAAGTGTTTCTGGTTTCTACAAGTTTTCTTAGTACACATTCATAGTCCTCTTCAGTTTTGCTATTCAACAACACATACACCATGGGAAGTGCACGATTGTCTACAAATGCATGGATGGTAAACATTTGTACAAACAAATGAGGTGCAACTTTAAATTTCTCATCCATGAACCAATGCCCATTTTGCTCCAGAACATCAATGTTTGCTTGGATAGTGAAAACTGTCAGCATAGCTATTGCTAGCAATCAGCATTTTTAGTTGGCAGAACTAATGTCAGCAAAGGCCTATGGGAAATTATCTGACTCTGGAATGTTGATGCAGAATTCTGTGCTCCTGCACAGAATTCACATACATTAAGCATCCAGCCAGACTGAATTGTTTATCAAAAAGATAGGCTGCTTGAATGGGACAAAGAAGCCAGAGACTAATCCCATCTACCATGCCTGCAAGTATCACACCCTCCTTATCATTTTCACCTGAATTCCACAACAGAAATTGTTCACCACGCGTGGTTATTTGGAGCTGCTCTGGAATTTGGATCTCTCTCACTGATCTTGGATTTCCCATTGCTACATGTCCTGCTTTTCTTTTTCTATTGAATGTTCTCTACAAGGAGCCCAAATTGTATGCAGGCAATAATGTAACTGCTTCTAACGTTGAACCCGCTGTTGTCCTCAGAATGATCTGTTGGGGCTTTTCAACAGTGGTCACAGCTCTTTGGCGTATGTCTGCCATCATTCTGTCATCAGCTATTTTTGCATTCTCCGGTGCATGCACATGCGCAGTTATCTGGACAGAAGATCCATCTATGAGCCTTTTTCTTCTGCCTACATACCAAGCCCTGCTGGAATCCTTCCAGAGTGCTTTTCTGCCTTTGCTCCCTCTTCTACTGCTCTCTCCTGCTTGCCTCCAAGCCTCAGTAGCTCCACTCATTGGCCCCTCCCCTTTTTAAAGGGGAGCTTTGGTGGTCAACTGCCTTTTTCTTCTGCCTGCACGCACCTCCAGGACATCAATCCATCCACTGAGGCTTGGAGGCAAGCAGGAGAGAGCAGCAGCAGGAGAGAGCAGTAGAAGAGGGATCAAAGGCAGAAAAGCACTCTGGAAGGATTCCATCAGGGCTTGGTAAGGGGAAGTAGAGGCAAGAGACCAGGGGAATCTAGCCATTTATTTCTGCATGAATTTAAACTAAAAAAAAAAAAGATAAATATAGTTCATCCAGTCATTCAGCACCTCTAATAATGTTTTGATCACTAGGTTCCTTCCTGAGGTCTCACTGAGGATATGAAATAGATGCGATCCCCAGTTCCAGACCTCTTCCACATAATTTATGGAGCGGTGTTACTGAGTCTTGAAGGATACCTGTGTGATTGCAGTACAGCAAAATAAAAAAGTAGCAGATAAAGATCAAAGTGAGAGCTTGGGCCAAACAGTTTAGGTAAAGATGAAGGTAATAATTAGCACTAAAGTTGAAATCGTAATGAAACAGATGGATTCCTGGATGCAAAAATTTAAACTCAAACTAAACTCTGGCAAAACAAAGTTTTTCGTTGCGACTGCTAGTAATATTTCTTCTGAACCTTCTATTAATATAAATTCAACTCAGTATATAATTCATCCAACGATTAAAATTTTGGGAGTTATTTTAGACCAGCATCTTACAATGCATGCTCAGATAGATGCTGTAGTGCGTAAATGCCACTTCACGTTATGGAAATTGCGAACAATTTATTTTGAATTTACTGCTTTTAGATTACTGGTTCAATCGTTACTACTGAGTCTTCTCAATTATTGTAATATTATCTATCTGGCAGTCACCAAGAAAGAATTAGCAAGACTTACAATAATACAGAATACAGTGGTCAGAATGATTTATGGCCTGAAGAAATTTGATCACACCCTTTTATTTGCGAATTGCATTGGCTGCCAATGGAGGCCCGGGTTTTGTTTAAACTAGGCTGTTTCTGTTACAAGGCTGTTCATGGTACAGCTCCTTCTTACTTAGTCAATAGATTTTCTTTAGCATCATACAGACATAGTAGAAGAACTCATCCTTTGTTTAATTTTCCATCTGTCCAGGGTTGCAGGAGTAAGAAATCTCTAAATCATATTTTGGCATCTCAGGCAGCTCTTCATGACAACGAATTCCTAATATTGTTGCTTACTACACATTCCTACGGCCATTGTAGAAAACAATTGAAGACCTATCTTTATTCTAAATGACTGTTTAATGAATCATCTTATTTCATGTAACATATTTACTTTTATAACTTTTTGTAAACCGCGTTGAACTTCTGATTACGCAGTCAATAAGCACAATGTTGTGTTTTGTTACTAAAAATATTTTATTTATATTTGCTTATAAACTAAACTAAACCTTAAGTTTGAATACCGCATCATCTCCATAATCATAGAGCTCGGCACGGTTTACACGGGTGTAATATAAAGAGGGAACTCCATAGTAAGGATTACAGGAACTTAGTATAAAGAAGATTTACAGGAACTTGTTATAAAGAGGGAATACCATAGAAAGGGGGTAGGGGAAGAATAAAGAGGGAAGATAGGATTAAATCTTTGAGAATAGCCAAGTTTTAAGATGTTTCGGAATAGTTGGAAGGAGCCCAGATTCCGAAGTGGGGTGGTAAGGTTATTCCAAAGCTCTGTGATTCTGAAGGAGAGAGATGTCCCTAATTTTCCCACATAGATGACACCTTTTAACGAGGGGAAGGATAGTATAAATTTTGGGGTGGATCTGGTGGTATCAGGACTAGAGGAATTCCAAGATAGTGGAAATAGGGGAGGGAGGATTCCGTGTAGGATCTTAAAAGTTAGGCAGGTGCATTTAAAGTGAACCCTGGAAATTACTGGAAGCCAATGAAGTTTGGACAGAAGCGGGGAAACATGGTTGAATTTACTTTTTGTGAAGATTAGCTTAGCCGCAGTGTTCTGAATCTGCTGAAGTCTTTGAAGACTTTTCTTGGTTAGACTTAAATAGATGGAGTTGCAATAGTCCAGTCTGGAAAGGATCATAGATTGAACAAGGACAGCGAAATGTTGTTGGTGGAAGCAGATCTCACTTTCCTCAGCATGTGAAGGCTAAAAAAGCATTTTTTTACCAAGGTATTAAGATGGTCATTAAAGGAGAGTGTAGAGTCAATGATGATAATGTCATTTGAAATCTGCTTGATGTTAATACAACTTTAATTCTTTATACTGCCGGGGGTGGGTGGGTGGGAGAATAACACCACTTACGTCAACAGTAAAGTTAGAATAGGGTCATTAAATCCAGTGGCATACCTAGTATATATGACAGCCAGTGCTGATCATTTTTAACAACCCCCTCCTCTATATAAAAAAGTTATTTTTAGTAATAATCCGTGAGTCGCACAACAAGGGTGCATCTAGGAAAAGGCAGCATCTTAAACATTGCAGTGCCAGATCCTGCACAGTCAATGCTAACAGAAAACCATGTCCTTTTCATACACAGAGAACACAGATACCCTTGCCCAATATGGAATAATCACAAACTAAAAAATAGAAATATGTAGACAAAAGTTAACACCACAGAAATAGTGACACGTCCCCTAATACTTTGCAAAATATAAAGACAGTAGATGTAAATTTGAAAAAATTTCTACATAACAATCACAACTTTGCAAATTAACAAGTAGAAATAAAACGAATAATGAGAAATAAGAAAATACCATTTTATTGGACTAATCCATTTTTCAATTAGTAGTAATTAGGTTTCAGAGACTAAAGCTTTCTTCAAGACAGTACAGTATACAGTATACTGCCCTGACCTGAGGAAAGGGGTTTAGTCCCCCCAAAATTGCCTTATTTCTATTTCCTATTGATAAATTTAATCAATACTACTTGATTCTACATAATCAATACTACTTGATTCTATGTAATCAATACTACTTGATTCTATGTAAAGCAACAAAAAATTTTTTCTACCTTTTGTCGTTTCTGCTTTAATCATCTTCTTTTCGCTCTCTTCTTTCTATTCAGCGTTTGTCCTCTATCCCTTCTATGCAACATCTGTCCTCTCTCTTTGCTCCTTCCACCCAGCCTCTGCCCTCTCTCTCTCTATCCCTTCCATCTACTGTCCACCCTCTTTGCCCTTTCCATCCAGTGTCTGCCCTCTCTCTATTTTCCATATGGCATCTTCCCTCTTTCTATGTCTATATCCTGTGCCCTGTCTCTTCTTTGTACATGATTCATTTCAGCTTCACCTCCATTTTTTTGTCTCCGCCCCCTCCCCTATGCTCTGGCATCTCTCTCTTCTCCTTTCCTTCCCTCCCACCATGCCCTGACATCTCTCTCCTATCTCTCCTTCTCCCTCCTTGCTCTGGTACCTCTTCTCCTTCCTTTCCCTCTGGCCTGGCATTTTATGTCTCCTTAGTTTCCTTTCCCTCCCCCATGCCCTGGCATCTCTCTCTTTTCCTTCCATCTCCCCCCTCCCACTCCATTATCTGGCATCTCTTCTCCTTCCTTTCTCTCCCTCCTTCCTTCCTTTCACCTGGTCTGCAATCTGTCTCCTCCCCCCAGGGCAGGATTAATTGTTCGAGGGCCCCTAGGCACACAAGTATACTGGGGCCCACCTGCCCTGACCACACCCCACCCATACCCCCGCCCCCATTTATCTGTTTTCTTATTCACTTTTCTTTCTTTTTTAAAATTCAAAACAAACAAAGATTAGCATACCAGTGCACAGTTTTTCTTCTATACAACCCCAAACATCTCTGAACAAATTCCCCTTCCTTCCCTTCCTACCTACTTATCCAGGACTTTAACTCTGAACTCTTTCCGTATGTATATAAGTGTTCAAATATATTGTAAAGCAGTAATACTATCCAAAATATAAGTCTATATTAATAACCAAGTTTACAACGCCTCTCAACTGCCTCACTCTACGTCAACCAAATCTGTAACTCCTCTAGTACGTTCCACTCCATATATGTTAACTTGTAACGAAACAACAAGGCAAGCAGTCCACCAAAGAATCCAACATGAAACAAAAGAAGATAGGCAGAAAATAAAGAGATTCAAATCAGGTTTATTAAAGGTGCTCCCAAGAACCATGCCCGATGCATTTCGCCAAACAAGGCTAGTCAACGCTAACAGAAAACCATGTATTTCATACACACAGAACACAGATACACTCTCACCCAGTATGGAATACGTAATCACAAACTAAAAATAGAAATATGTTGATAAAGGTTAAACTGAACCGCCAAGAAGCCAAACTGCATACAGTGAAACGCCACAGAAACAATGACACATAGCCCCTTAATACTCTGCAAAATATAAATATAGCAGATGTAAATTTGAAAATACTGACAATCACCACTTTACAAATTAACAAATAGAAATAAAACAAAAATTGACAATAATATACCATTTTATTGGACTAATCCTAGCCTCCTTCTTCAGGTCAATATAGTATACTGCTGTTACATTATACTGTCCTGAGAAACGGGGTTTTGGTCTCTAAAAGTTAGTAAAAAATGTATTAAAATGAGTCCAATAAAAAGATTACCTTATTTTCGGCTTATAAAAGTTTTTTCAATACAACTACAATACTATTTTATTCTAGAGCAACAAAAAAATCTTTTTTCTACCTTTTGTTGTGTCTGCTTTAATCATCTTGTCTTCACTCTCTTCTTTCTAGCCAGCATCTGTCCACTCTCTGTCTTCCATGTAGCATCAGCCCCTTCCATCCACTGTCCGCCCTCTCCCAGTTCCATATGGCATCTTCCCTCTTTTTATGCTCCTTCAATAAACTGTCTATCCTGTGCCCCTTCTCTCCTTTGTACATGATTGATTTCAGCTCTGCCACCTCTCTATTTTTCTCTCTCTGTCTCACCCCCCACCCCTGTCCCCTATGCTCTGGCATCTCTCTCTTCTCCTTTCTTTCCTTCGCACCCCATAGTTGGTATCATCCCTTCCCTGATTCTCTGGCATCTCTCTCCTTTCCTTTTCTTCTATCTCTCCCTCTGCCTCCATGCTCTGACATCTCTTCCTTCCTTTCCCTCTTCCTTTTCCCTTGGTCTGGCATACCTTCCTCCTTCCCTCCACGCCCTGGCATCTCTTTCTCCCTCCCTTCCCTCCAAGCCCTAGCATCTCCTTTCATTCCCTCCCTCATCTTTTTCTCCCTCTCTTTCTCCCTCCAGTTGAGTGCAGCAAGTCTCTCCCCCTCTGCTCCCTTTCCTCCTTCTGTCACCCAAGGCCTAGCGTCATGAACTTCTTCAGGCAGCAGCATTCACAATTCGGCAGAGAGGAAGGCCTGAAGCCGGCAGCAGAAGTGAATTATAAATGCTGTTGCTAGCTGAAGAAGTTCACGACGCCAGGCCGAGCACCCAGGGCAGACTGCTACTCCCCCCGACCCGACCCTCCTATCTCTCCCTCACTCCCTCCCATCATGAGACTCTAAACAGCACTGCTTCATAACTTTGTCCTGCTGGTGATTCCCTCTGGCACGTCACTGATGACGTCATCAGTGACGCGCCAGGGGGAATCACTGGCAGGAGAAAGCCGCGAAGCAGCCTGCTTAGAGTGATGTGGTGCTGTTTAGAGTCTCTAAACTAAACTAAACCTTAAGTTTGTATACCGCACCATCTCCACAGAAGTAGAGTTCGGCACGGTTTACAGGAATTGGTATAGAAAGGAACTACAAAGAAAGTAGAAGGACTTAGAAAGAGAAGTTTAGAGGGAATTAGTATATTGAAGCTTAACAAAGAAAAGCCTCCACAGACTCCAACTAATCCAGAACACCGCGGCCAAACTTATCTTCTCAAAAAGTAAATTTGACCATGTCACACCGCTCCTATCCAAACTCCACTGGCTTCCCGTTATTTCCAGGGTCTACTTTAAATGTGCCTGCCTAACCTTCAAGATCCTCCACGGTATCCTTCCTCCTTTTATCCCTCTATCCTGGAATTCCTCAAATCCAACCTCCACTAGATCCACTCAAAAATTAAAACTATCCTACCCCTCCTTAAAAGGCATCTCCCTTGTTGGTAAACTTGGCTCTTCCCTCCCTTTCAGAATCACTCAGCTCTGGAACAGTCTCCCTTCCCCTCTCCGCAATTTGAGCCCCCTTCTACCATTCCGTAAGCATCTGAAGACCTGGCTCTTCTCCAGAACGTAACCCCGTCCCGCTCCTGGCACTCTCACACCAACCTCTCTTCTCTCATACTTATATAATTCCACTGGAGTTCCGTTCCTTCCCTAACCATGTAAACCGTGTCGAGCTCCATCTGCGGAGATGATGCGGTATATAAACCCAAGATTTAGATTAGATTAGATTAGATTAGGGAGGGGTCATTGCATTTTAGAGAAGAGTCAAGTTTTCAAATGTTTTCGGAAGAGTTGGAGGGAGGTCATGCTCCGAAGCGGGGTAGTAAAGCTGTTCCAGAGTTCGGTGATCCTGAAGAAGAGGGAAGTCCCTAATTTTCCTGCATAGGATATGCCTTTTAAAGAGGGGAAGGATAGTTTGAATTTTTGAGTGTATCTGGTGGTGTTGGGATTAGAGGAGTTCCAAGATAGTGGAAAAAGGGGAGGCAGGATACCGTGTAGTGACTTGAAGGTTAGGCAGGGAGGGAAGGAGGGAGATAGGGTCTCTCAGGTTGGGGGGAGTGCCTGGGATGATGCCGATGCTGCTGCCGCTGGCGAATCCAGCAAGGGTGAGGCCCCAAAGCACAGCACTGGCAGGCCCCCTGACCATTTCAGGCCCTAGGCCCGTGCCTACTGGGCCTATCCTTTAATCCAGCCCTGTCCCCCCATATACCCTGACATATCTCTCTCCCACTCCATGGTCGGGTATCTCCTTTCCCTCCCTCCCATGGTCCTGGCATCTCTTTCCTCTCTTCCTGGTCTTCCTTTTCCCTCCTTCCCTGTCGGGTGCAGCAGCATTTCTCTTCCCCCGTCCCCCCCAGTTGGGTGCAGCAGCATGTCTCTTCCCCTCCCTCCTCCCCCCAATTGGGTACAGCAGCATGTCTCCTCCCCCTCCCCTGATTGGGTACAGCAGCAGCAGCATTTCTCTTCCCCCTCCCCCCTAATTGGGGGCAGCAGCATGTCTCTTTCCCCTCTCCTCCCCCCCCAATTTGGTGCAGCAGCATGTCTTTTCCCCCTCCCTTCCCCCCAATTGGGTGCAGCAGCATTTCTCTTCCCATCCCCCGTCTCACACACCTGGCAGATTCGCTACAGACAAAGGCAATTTGTATGTTTCCCTCTGTCGTTGACCTATCTCCCAAAGGTCAGCGACAGAGGGAAGCTTACAACTTGCTGCTCTTGCTTACTTCGGGCCTTCCTCATTGCTGGGTCCTGCCTTCGCGGAAACAGAAAGTAGGCAGGACCCGGTAGCGAGAAAGGCCCAAAGTAAGCAAGAGCAGCAAGTTGTAAGCTTCCCTCTGTGGCTGGCCTATCTCCCACATGCTCCGGGGCTCTAATGGTACCACTGTTCATGCCGGCTTCCCTTCTCTTCCCTACCCCCCCTCGGGATGTAACTTCTGGTTTTGGAGGGAAGAGAAGGGAAGCCAGCAAGCGCTGGGTTCAAGTCACTTGCTGGGTTTTGTTTTGGTTTTTTTAATACAAAATACAAAAACACCCACTCTTTCTGTGTTTATAAATAAATAATTGAACTAAGTTCAAAGTGCTCAGAACCAATCAACTGGTAGTAAAAAGATCACACCAGGGTTTTACCCCTGGAGAAAATCTTCACTTGTTCAATCATTGCACTTTAAGTGTTATACTATATATAGGGAAAATTCTTGAGTACCTGATTGTAAAACTGCTTAGATAATCTTGATAGGCGGTATATAAAATCCTAATAAAACTTGAAACTTGATATTGATTACAATTACAATTCCTCAAGGTGTCAAACAATTCAAAAAATTTTTATGTACTCATCTTGGGTGTCTAATTGTTCCAGGTTCTGACACGTTTCGTCAGACCAGGCTTCCTCAGAGAACCCACACAGAAGAAGTCTCAAAACGACTGTGATCTAATGTTCTTTCCTACTTGTTTCCAAAGTGCGATGATTGAACAAGCGAAGATTTTCTCCAGGGGTAAAACCCTGGTGTGATCTTTTTACTACCAGTTGATTGGTTCTGAGCACTTTGAACTTAGTTCAATTATTTATTTATAAACACAGAAAGAGTGGGTGTTTTTGTATTTTGTATTAGTTAACGCATCGCCCATGTAATTACTATCACTTTCCCATTTTTATTTGGGTATCGTTGTTTTTTTTTTAAAGTCAGGCGGGAGTCTAGATAATCTTATACATTCATGTGGCTTGAAAGATATATGGCGTATTTTTCATTTTAATGCTTGCAAATTTTTGTTTTGCTCCCAAGTTCATAAATCATTTTCAAGAATTGATTATTTTTTTTATTTCAAATCATTTAGTTCAACAGGTTACTAAATCCAGAATAGATCCAGTTCTTTTGTTGGATCATACTGGAATTTGGTTAGAATATCAGTTTACTGAAGAAGATTCTGATAGACCTGTTTGGAGGTTTAATAATGCACTGCTTGCAGATTCAAACTTTCTTGAGGAAATTCAAATAAAAAAGAATGAATATTTTCAATTCAACACCTCAGAGGAAACCTCTTTGGAAACCATTTGGGATGCTTTCAAAGCTACAGTGAGAGGGCAAATAATCTCGTATTCGACGCATATTAAGAAATTACTTAAATTAGAATTTTCCAATTTGGAACAAACTATTCGGGCTTTAGAGTCACAATTGGCCTCAAAATGGGAACAAAATACTTTGCATGCCCTGTTGAAAGCTAAATATTAGTATAATGAGATTTCCTCACAATTTCTTTATCCGAATAAAGCTCAGAAAAATATAAAGCTTTATAATAATCCAAAAATTGTTTTAACACGTCCCCAATATGAGTATAAATTTTACCTTTTTCATCTTTAATGGCCGCAATCTTAACTTTTCTTTTTGCTTTAAAGTAATTAGCCAATAATCTTCCCGCTTTATTCGAGTTTCCATAATACAGAGCCTGCTGAGAAAACAAATCTTTCCTAGTCAATTGTGAGGAAATCTAACATTTCTCCCTCTCATCTTTCTCTTCCTCATGCATTTCTACCTCACTCCCCTCTCTCGCTATGCCCAATTTTCCTCTTTCTTCCTTTCACCATGTGCCCCATCTCTTTCCCTCTCACTCACACACCTTTGCCCAACAATTCTCCCTTTCTATTCCCTTCCTCCCTCCTATGTCCCAAGTTAGTGCCCACTTCCTCCCTCCCTTGTATCCCAAGTTCATGCCCCCTCCCTTCCTTCTGTGTCCCGAGTTCATGCACCCTCCCTGCCTTCCAGCCTTTGTCCTAAAATAATGCTCCTCCCATATCCCAAAGCACTCCTCCCCCTCCCCATATATTCTAGATCATGTCTCTCTCCCTACTTGCTCGCTCCATGGCCGCACTCGCTTGGCTGCTCCTTCCCAGGGCCGGAGCAATGGGTAGGCCCAGTAGGCATGGGTTTTGGGCCCAAAATGGTCAGGGAGGGCCTGCCGCCGGAACCACCCTCTCTATTCTGCCGCTGCTGCTTTCCTTAACCAGCAGCAGTGGCAGCAAACCTTTAAATCAGAAATGTCCAACCCCCAGGCCCAGCTTGTGTTCCATCTCGAGTCCATCTCCCTTCCTTCCTTCTATGCCTCCCTCCGGCGAGTGTTTCGTTTCTAGCTGGCTCACTTGCTGCCTGTTCAAAGCCACGGGCGTCAGCTCCTTGCGTAATCCGCGGCTGCGTTGGAAGTGTTCTCTCTGATGTCATCACATCACTGGAGGGAGGCACAGAAGAAATGCTGCTAATTCACAGGGGGGGATGGAGAGATGCTAATACAGCTGCACAGAGAAGGGGAGAAATGCTGCTGCACAGGGAAGGGGGAAAGGAGAAATGCTGCTGCTGAACAGGGGAGGGGGGGAAGAGAAATGATGTTGCTGTTGCACCCAATTAGGAAGAGGGAAGGAGGGAAAAGAAAAAGGGAGAGGAACAAGAGATGCCAAGTGTGAGGGAGGGAGGGAAAGGAAAGGAGATACCAGACCATGGAGGAAGAGGGAGAGATGCCAGGGCATTGGGGGTAGGGAAGGAGACATATGACAGACCAGGGGAAAGGAAGGAGAGGAGATGCTAGATGATGGAGGGGGAGTTGGAAGAAGAGGAAAGAGATGCCAGGGTATGCGGCAAGGGAAGGGAAACTAAGGAGACAAATGCCAGACCAGAGGGAAAGGAGGGAGAGGAGGTGCCAGAGGATGGAGGGAGAGAGAAGCCAGGGCATGGGGGAGGGAAAGGAAGGAGATAGAGATGCCAGACTATGGGGTGGAGTGGGAAGGAAGGAAGGAGAGAGATGCCAGAGCATAGGGGAGGAGTTTGAGACAGAAAAATGGAGAGGAGGTGAAGCTGAAATGAATCATGTATAAAGGAGAGAAGGGGCACAGGATAGACAGTTTATGGAAGGAGCATAGAAAGAGGGAAGATACCTTATGGAACGGGGATAGGGCACATAGTGGATGGAAGGGGCAGAGAGAGGGCAGACAGTGGATGGAAGGGGCTGATGCTGCATTGAAGACAGAGGACAGATGCTGGCTAGAAAGATAAGATGATTAAAGCAGAAATGACAAAAGGTAGAAAAAAAAGATTTTTGGGTTCCTTTAGAATAAAATAGTATTGATAAAACTTTTATAAACAGAAAATAAGATAATCTATTTATTGGATTAATTTTAATACATTTTTAAACTAACTTTTAGGGCTCCTTTCACTAAGGTGCACTAGTGTTTTTAGCGCACGCAAACCATGCGCTAAACGAAAAATACTAATGCAAACTCTATGGAGGTGTTAGTGTCTACCGCTAGTGCACCTTAGTAAAAGGAGCCCTTAGAGATCAAAACCCCCTTTCTCAGGTCAGGACTATGGCCTCTGAAAGTTAATAGAAAAATGGATTACTTGAATAAAATGGTATATTCTTATTTTCAATTTTTGTTTTATTTCTGTTTGTTAATTTGTAAAGTGGTGATTGTCAGTTTCTTCAAATGTACACCTGCTATATTTATATTTTGCAGAGTATTAGGGGGCTATGTGTCATTGTTTCTGTGGTGTTTCAGTTTAACCTTTATCTACATATTTCTATTTTTAGTTTGTGATTACTTATTCCATACTGGGTGAGGATCTGTGTTCTGTGTGTATTAAAGACGTGGTTTTCTGTTAGCATTGACTAGCCTTGTTTGGCGAAATACATCGGGCATGATTCTTGGGAGCACCTTGAATAAACCTGATTTGAACCTCCTTATTTTCTGCTGATCTTCTTTTGTTTCATGTTGGATTCTTTGGTGGATTGCTTGCCTTGTTGTTTCATTAAGAAAATTGAGGATAATTCAGAATACGGCTGTCAGATTGATTTTTGGCTTAAAAAAGAATGATCATATTTGTCCTTATTATCGTTTGTTGCACTGGCTGCCGGTAGAGGCACAAGTCTTATTCAAGTTTTCTTGTATTTGTTTCAAGGTGATCTTGGGACTATCTTCAACCTATCTCTTTTCACATTTTATAATGGTATAATCCGATGAGGAAAACTAGAAGTCAACATTTATTTGCTTACTCGAAAATTAATGGTTGTAAATACAAGACTTTTCTGGATAAGACCCTTGCGTTTCAAACAAGTAAACAGCAGTAAATGTATTTGTCAAGCCATGTCGTTCTACAGTACTTTTCAGAAAGTGATCAAGATGACAACGTGTGAAAAATTCATTTCCTAGTGTGGTTGCATCATTATGAACCGTTATTCTAAGCAAAAGTTTATATTGTATTTTCCTAAAGAATATTTGTACTTTTAAGAAATATTTTGTATCTTCTTACCATCTTGTATTTCGCTGATTATCCAGTCTTCTTTGGTGTAAACCACCTAGAAATCATTCAGTTATGGCGGTATAGAAGAAGAATAAAGCTATGTTATGTTATTACAAGTTAATATACATGGAGTGGAACATACTAGAGGAGTTACAGATTTGGTTGTTTATCTATACATATGGGTTACAGTTGGTTGACATAGAGTGAAGCAGTTGAGAGGCGTTGTAAACTTGGTTATTAATATAGACTTATACAGTATTTCGGATAGTATTACTGCTTTATAATATATTTGAACACTTATATATGTATGGAAAGGGTTCAGAGTTAGTCCTGGGTAAGTAGGTGGGAAGGGAAGGAAGGGGGATTTGTTCAGGTGTTTGGGGGTTGCATAAAAGAAAAACTGTGCATTGGTACGCTAATCTTTGTTTGTTTTGAATTTTATTTTTTTTTTTTTAAAAGAAATACAAGTGGAAATAAAGAAGTAAATAAGAATGGAGGTGGGGCGGGATGGGGCAGGGCAAGGGGAGCCCAGTGTACTTGTTTGCCTAGGGGCCCTTGAAGAATTAATCCTGCTCTGCTCCTTCCTAACTTCAGCGGCACTTGTTGCATGGATTCAGGCAGCTGATGCACGTGGCTGACCCACAAGTCTTCTCTCTGATGTCAGCTCTGACATCGGAAAGAAGACTTCCGGGTCAGCCATATGCAGTGGCTGCCCACATCCCTGCAACAAGTGCCGCTGAAGGCAGGAAGAAACAGCAGCCCACCTGGAAGGAGATAACTGGGATCCCCCGCTGACCTGGAAGGCTTTCCTCCGACAACAGCACAAACATCATAGGGAAGCCTTCTGCTTCGGCGGAGGGGATCAGGCAGGAAGGAAGGCATGGAATCCCTGGTGG
This sequence comes from Geotrypetes seraphini, assembly GCF_902459505.1. Taxonomy (NCBI): domain Eukaryota; kingdom Metazoa; phylum Chordata; class Amphibia; order Gymnophiona; family Dermophiidae; genus Geotrypetes; species Geotrypetes seraphini. The sequence continues at coordinate 97,314,923 of NC_047092.1, read as the reverse complement.
CCATTAAGCAGGAAGGGCGTCGGGTGACTGCACTGTGCATACCCCCAACAAGCGGCTCGCATACCCTTAAAAGGTATGCTTACCACATGTTGAGAACCTCTGGGCTACAGCACAGATCTCCAGACAGGTCGCAGTGAGTACCGGCTGTCAGCCTGTGAGGTGAATCGGGGAGGTTGGAAAAGTGGGGAATGTTCCCCCAAATCCTAAAATTGCCATTTTTTTGAGTTTGGGAAGTATGAAAAATATCACAATTTTGACGTGAATTTCTTGACGGTGGCCATCTTGGATTTTTAGTGATTTTTTTTTTCTTAAAGTTCCCTGCTTCTCCAAAACTGCAAATTTTGCCTAGAACTTTGTTGGGATGGAATCCTTGAGCTCTCCATCTGGATTCTTTCCGGGATTGTGCAAATTTAGTGCTTTTAGAGCGTCCTTCCACCATGTGCCGTGTGGAAGGGGAGGCAGCAGCGTCCAACTTAGCCTCTCTCCTGCTGAAGCAGGTGACCAAATGCTCAGCTAGTCTGGCGAGGCAGCCTTCTTTGCTTTCATGGCTTGGCACAGCTGTTAGTTCCATCCACTTGGCTGCGGACCTTCTGCAGCCTAAGAAACACAAATTTAAGTCATCTAAGGTTAGCTCTATGCCCAGAAGGTGGACACTTTTTCAGACTTTATGAAATTTTTGTGGTCTAAGTTTCAGAACAGGTGTTCTCCCCCTGAGCAGTCCCAATCCTTTTCCACAGCGTCTCTTTGTGGAGTTGTGCCTTTGGGCATGTCTTCGCCTCAGTCTGCCGCTTCTTTGATGCTGTCTGATCCTGATCTGGGGGACCCTGATGCAGATGTTTCGCTTGCTGATCTCTTGTTTGCAGGTACAGTGCTTTTCGGGGCAGGAGATCATGGACTATGTGCTGGATCTGTGGATCCCTCGGGAGTCTTGGATCCTGGGAATGATCCCACGGTCCTGCGTTTATTTAAATCCACGGCTTTGTTGGAATTTATTTCTGAATCTTTGCAGGAATTGAATTTGGTCACTGAGTCGGCTCTGTCCACTTCTTCCTCCTGGCTTTGTGGTGTGTGCGCTCATAGTCTGATACCTTTCCCTGGCAAACTGATATGAACGTTCTGGTCTTGGTGCAGTTGGACTCTCTGGAGGGTACTCTTAAAATTGCTAGCGCTATGTCATATTTGTATCTGGCACAGGAGTGTCAGCTTTTGGGTCAACCCAGGGTGGATTCCTTGGTTACACAGGTGACTAAACGCATCTCTCTACCCAGTGAAGGTGATGTGGTGCTAAAAGATATGCAGGACTGCCTTGTAGAAGTGGTCTTTCAGAAAGTCTTTGATGCAGCTGCTTTAGACATCAAAGCTGCTTCGGCAATGTTCTTTTGTCGCACGTGTCTGTCTCTCTCGATTGCACACACTGGAGGGTGAGGTGAAGGATTCTCCTCAACTTCTTTTAGCTGGGATAAATTATATGGCTGACGCATTGTATGACCTTATGCAAATTTTAGCAAAGGTGTCAGCGTACTCCATCTCTGCCCACAGAATACTCTGGATCAGACAAATGGGCTAGTGATCCCACTTCTAAGGCTACTTAGACTGCCCTTTAAGATAAGATAACAATTTGTATACCGAATTACCCTTCAGATCTATGCGGTTTAACAAAAGTAAAATACTGCTATAATTCAGAATGAAATACATTTTCAATCTTTCACAAATTTCCTAAATAAGTCTTTAATAGTTTCCTAAAATTTGATACGATGCAGATGTAAAGAATAATTGATGAAAATCAGTATCCCAAGTAGCTGCTTGAAATGACAGTAGATGATTGTGATATCTTTTATAGCGGCAACCTTTGGGCAATGGAAAATCAATAAGGGAAGCTATATGAGTAGAACATCTATGATTGGAAAAAATAAATTGATCAGTTAAATAAGAACATAAGAGCATAAGCAATGCCTCCGCTGGGTCAGACCTGAGGTCCATCGCGCCCAGCAGTCCGCTCACGCAGCGGCCCAACAGGTCCAGGACCTGGGCAGTAATCCTCTATCTATACCCCTCTATCCCCTTTTCCAGCAGGAAATTGTCCAATCCTTTCTTAAACCCCAGTACTGTACTCTGCCCTATAACGTTCTCTGGAAGCGCATTCCAGATGTCCACCACACATTGGATAAAGAAGAACTTCCTAGCATTCGTTTTGAATCTGTCCCCTTTCAACTTTTCCGAATGCCCTCTTGTTTTTGTTTTTTTCTGAAAGTTTGAAGAATCTATCCTTCTCTACTCTCTCTATGCCCTTCATGATCCTGTAAGTCTCTATCATATCTCCTCTAAGTCTCCTCTTCTCCAGGGAAAAGAGACCCAGTTTCTCCAATCTCTCAGTGTATGAAAGGTTTTCCATCCCCTTAATCAGACGTGTCGCTCTCCTCTGAACTCTCTCGAGTAACGCCATATCCTTCTTAAGGTACGGTGACCAATATTGGACGCAGTACTCAAGATGCGGACGCACCATTTCCCGGTACAGCGGCAGGATAACTTCTTTCGTTCTGGTTGTAATACCCTTCTTGATTATACCTAGCATTCTATTCGCTCTCTTAGCGGCCGCTGCGCACTGTGCCGTCGGCTTCATTGTCATGTCCACCATTACCCCCAAGTCCCTTTCTTGGGTACTCTCATTCAATAACATCCCTCCCATCGTATAATTGTACCTCGGGTTTCTGTTTCCCACATGCAATACTTTACACTTCTCAACATTGAACTTCATCTGCCATCTCTCTGCCCATTCCCCTAGTTTGTCCAAATCCCTTTGCAATTCTTCGCAGTCCTTCTTTGTCCGAGCTCCACTAAATAGTTTGGTGTCATCTGCAAATTTTATTATCTCACACTTCGTTCCTGTTTCTAGATCATTTATGAATGTATTAAAAAGCAGCGGCCCGAGTTGGCTATCTTCCAATCCTCCGGGATCACACCTGTTTTCAGAGATAGGTTGCAAATTTGCTGTAGTAGTTCCGCTATTTCCTCCTTTAGTTCCTTCAGAACCCTTGGATGGATTACATCCGGAACCGGGGATTTGTCAGTTTTTAGTTTTTCTATGTGCCTGCGCACATCAAGGCTCACTTCCATGGATGTTAACTTTTGTGCTTGATTTCCATTGAAGATTTGCTCAGAAATTATTTTGTAATACAGGCAACCAAACTTGAACTGCATTCTAGCTTCCATGGGGAGTCAATGCAGCTCTCTGTAATAAGGCATTATGTGGTCCGATTTTTTAAATTTAAAAATCAGATGAATTGCTGTATTCTGTTTCTTTTTGGTTTCATTTTTATTGTTGGTGTGCAATTTTATTCATCAAATCAAAAGTCTTGTGATACCATTTTTTCCCATTCATTTTTCATATATACACACACACAATGTAATCTTATTAACAATATGTAATTGTTATCCACAAAATTAAACTACACCTGGCCTTGGTCACATATGCAGCACACAGATAACCCCTATGCAAATACAGGACCACAAACTAAGCGTATTAATAGTAAAAATGAAACCCTAAGATTCTAGATCAGGAGTGGGCAACTCCAGTCCCCAAGCGCTGGAATCCAGCCAGGCCCCCAGGACCTCCCCAATGAACATACAAGAGATCTATTTGCATGCACTGATTTTAATGCATATTCATTGGGGAAATCCTGAAAACCCGACTGGACTCTGGCCCCCGAGGACCAGAGCTGCCCACACCTATGCCTGACTCTACTACACACAATACAGCAGAGAAAGAATGTAATTTCTTCCTGAACAATGCAAACTATAGATAGCAGATGTAAATTCTGAAAATGGACATATTTCAATCTCTAAATTGAAAATAAAATCATTTTCCCTACCTTTGTTGTTTGGAGATTTTATTTTTCTAATCATCTTTTCCCAGGCTCTGGTTGTACTTCCTTCTCTCTGTGCTCTTAACTGTGTTTCCAGGGCCTCCTCATCCATATGCTGTTTTTCTCTCCACTTTGTGCCCTACATCTGTCTTTCAGCACAAAGCAATTCGAACTCAAGATGGTATACTATTTCCCAAAAGTAAATGAACACTCGAATAAACTCCAAATGTCTTATTTATAAACCTGAGTGTACATTATATTTCAATTATGTGCCAACTTTTAAATTTTAACTTTGAGACAATTATAAACTATTAATTTATAGAAAAAAGGCCTCAGAAACATCTCCTCCGCCCTTGATAATAAAAATTATATCCGGCAGGAAAGTTAGAGTGAATTGGATGACAATAGCGACACTGGGGGATCCTTGATAAAGCAAAATCTTTGCGAAACATGTCGGATCATTAACTCCCAGTCACACTGAAATATGATGAATTCAAGTTAAGTATGAAATTCATTGGAAGATCAGTTACTATAATTATTAATAAAACTTCTAAAAAATATATTAAATTATTTAAAAAAACAAGTTTAAAATGAATTGAGGTCAGTGAGGAGAACTCTACACCAGTATTACTGCCGGATATAATTTTTATTATCAAGGGTGTTTCTGAGGCCTTTTTTCTATAAATTAATAGTTTATAATTGTCTCAAAGTTAAAATTTTAAGTTGGCCACATCTATCTTTGGCATTAACTTTTAACATTCAACTTTCTTACATTTTTCTGCTTTCTTCTCAAAATCTATCTACTTTTCCATGTCTTCCCTTCCCATCTAAAAAAAAAGAAAGAACAAACAGCGAAGGAGATTCTGGCATTCAATCACCTCCATCGCATCACAAGACTCAACACGCTCGTGCATGAGCCCCGACTGAGCTCGCCTAAGGAGTCCGAAATTTTCTTTACCTTTCACCAATCCTCTGACAAAAATGGAACACACATGTGCAACCCAGCTTTTGACCCTAACTTCATTTTAGGATGGAAAAACTTTAGTGATCAGGTCTTAAATGACATAGCCCCTCTGAAAAAACGTAAAAAAAGACGTTTATCAGACAACTGGTATGATACCGACTTAATGGTCTTAAAGCGAGAATTACGCAAATTGGAAAGAATATGGTGCAAAACAGAGAAAGATGAGGATAGGCTTACTTGGCGACTAAAGGTTAAAGAATACAAAATAATGATCAAAGAAAAGTGTAGCAAACATTACTCCCAAAAAATTAATTCTCCCACTTTAAATAGTCATGAACTCTTCAAAATAGTCAATTTTTTGTTTGATATTGAATTCCACAAGCACTCCAATAATAATAATAATAATAATTTTATTTCTTATATACCGCCAAAGCCATAGTAGTTCGAGGCGGTTTACAACGAAGAAGGGCTGGACAATCAGCGAAAATGGTACAGTGTTACAATCAGAGAAAATTAGGTGGCAGAGAAAAATGGTACAACAGAGAGAAAAAATGGTACAAACAGAAAGAGAGATGGGTACAATTATGGCAATGAAATGGTACAGGGAAGAAGGTCAAGACAATCTGCGTAAAGGACATAGAGAGATAGAAGGGGCCAGGGTGAGCATAGGGTCTTAGGGTATGAATCGGGTGAAAAGATTAGTTTTTAGTAGCTTCCTGAAGTTTAAGTAGGATGAAGTGCGTGAGATGATGTGGGCCAGCCAGTTATTGTGATGACCTGCTTGGAAGACAAGAGTTCTATTTAGATATCTTTTGTAACGGCAGGTCCTTAGGGTAGGGTAGCTAAACAGGTGGGTTCTACGTGTGAGTTTGGATGGGCGGTCTAGGATAAAATGGGGTACTAAGTATAGGGGGGGCCGAGCCAAGGATGGATTTGTAGCAGAAACAGGCGAACTTGAATAGCACTCTTGCTTCTAGGGGTAGCCAGTGAAGTTTGTGGTAGTAGGAAGTTATGTGTTCCCATTTTTTTAGTCTGAAGATCAGTCAGATTGCCGTGTTTTGAATAATTCGCAATCTTTGTGTGGTTTTTTTGAAAGATCCCAGGTAGATGATGTTGCAGTAGTCGACTAGACTTAAGATGGAGGATTGCACAAGTAGGCGGAATGAGGGGGCGTCAAAGTATTTTCTGATGGATCTTAGCTTCCATAAGGTGGTGAAGCCTTTTTTGACCAGAAGGTCAGTGTGAGCTTCGAAGGTAAGGTTGCGGTCGAGAGTCACTCCGAGTATTTTTAAGGAGTTTGTTAAGGGAAAGACTTGGCCATTCAGGGAGATTGAGGTATCTTTGATTTTGTAGTTTGGGCTTGCCAGGAAGAACTTGGTTTTATCTGAGTTGAGTCTCAGTTTGAAGACGGTCATCCATAGTTCGATTTGCGTTAGGATTGAAGCTAGGAGGTTGTTTATCTCAGGGATTATGTTGGAGATGGGGAAGACTAAGGTGATGTCGTCAGCATAGATGTAGAATTTGATCTTCAAGTTTAGGAGTAGATTCCTAGGGCGACCAGGTAGATATTGAACAGCGTGGGGGACAGGGGGGAGCCCTGTGGGACTCCGCAGGTGTTGGCCCAGCTGGCGGAATGGGAGTTGTCGCTGTAGACTTGGTAGGAGCGTTGACCTAGGAAACCATGGAACCATTTTAACACGTTGCCTGAAGTCTTTGCAAATACCGCACACTGATACTCTTTATTTGCCTTTTTTGGACAATAAGGACTTCCCTCCAGGAACTTCTATCTACCCACTATCGATTTGGAGAACTACCAATACCCAATATGTCTTCCAGGTGGTTGATTCGCATGGTGTTGTACCGCCCTTTACAGTTATGCAAACGGAATATCAATGGTCACCTGGAGATTGGCTAGCATATTCTCAGATGGTCTCCTATGTGCGTTCTCTTCAGAAGAAAGGATTAACCAGTCGTAGTAGAGAAGCTCTTTCGGAAGCATTGTGTTTGTCTGCTCAAGACCATATACCTCTGAAGTTTCATATAAGATATCTTCGGGAGAGTCAGGGATCGATTTCTTACGATCATTATGCCTCTCTCTGGTCTAGAGATCTACCATGCGAGGTTACTGGAGTACAAATTCAGGCTGGTCTTAAGCGAATACATGTACTTACGACCCATGTCGTCTTGATTGAAATGAACTATAAATTTCTTCTTCGACTTCACCGGTCCCCGGTCTACCTCCATAGAGTCAAACTGAGTACTTCCGACGCCTGCCTCAAGTGTCATCAGCCTCAGGCTTCATTGGGGCACTTATACTGGACCTGCCCCCACATTCAAGACTTTTGGACATTACTACATAGGCACATTACCTCTATGTGGCATCATGCATATCCTCAGGGCCCTGAAATGCTTTTTACGTTTGATCATCTTCCTAGGACATCACCTAAAGGATTTCGGGCATTTCTGGAGAGGGCCTTTTTGCTTGGGAAAAAATCTATTCTTCACTGTTGGATTGTACCTGACTCTCCCACTTTATCTCTTTGGCGTACTCTCATGCTTCGGCAGGCATCCATGGAGCGCTTGCTTGTACGAACGCTGGATTCTCCTAAGGGACGCATTTATTGTTCCGTTTGGGAACCATTTTGGCTTACTCTCACGCATAGAGCTCGAAGTAATTTGCTAAACCCCTGACAATTCCTTCTCTGGAAGTTGGTTATTTACTTTGTAATTGTGATTGTGTTTGTGGGATTGGGTGGGGGGGTGGGACTTGGGGGGGAGGGGGGAGTGTATTTGTACTATTGTGTGGGTTGTTTTTTTGTTGAAAAATTTAATAAACATATTTACACATAACACGTTGCCTGAGAGGCCGATAGACTCCAAACAATCCAGAAGAATGGCATGATCAACCAAGTCAAAGGCGCTACTAAGCTCTAGAGCACTTGAGCCTTGGCTGAACAGGTTGTGAAGATAATCTACCAAAGATGCGATGACGGTTTCAGTTCTGTGTCCAGGGCGGAAACCTGACTGGTTGTCGTTTAGGATGTTGAATTTGTCCAAGTAAGTTGTTAAATCTTGGTTGACCAGACCTTCCATCAACTTTGTAAAGAAGGGTATGTTCGCAATGGGTCTGTAATTGGATATGAGGGAGATGGGATCTTTGGGATTTTTGACGATAGGCGTAATCAGAATCTGGCTTAGGTCCACACGGAATGAGCCTAATTGTAGTTGGGAGGAGAGCCAAGTATATAATTTGATTTTGAAAGAGATCGGGGCAGCTTGCTTTACATTTGGTGGACAGCTATCTAGTTTGCAGTGGGATTTGGCGTATTTTGAGTAGAATTTGCAGAATTGTTGCCAGGTGGGGGTGGTGAAGTTGTTCCAATAAAAATCAGCCCTGATTTCGTCGTCATGGGACTGAATGTCCAGATAGTTCAGATGGTTGTTGGAGGAAATAGGTAGGGTGACTCTGAGATTGGAGATTTTGTTGTTGAAGAACGCGGCCAGGTCATTGGCCGGTGGGGTGCGTCTGAGGAAGGTCAGGTAAGGGATTGAGTATCGTAGAGGTGGTTGACTATTTTGAACAGGTTTTTGATATCGGGGTTAGGGGATCCGATTTTTTGGGCGTAGAAGTTAGTGCGTTTGGTGGTTATCAGATGTTTGTAGTCTTTTAGTTTTGTTCTCCAGTTGGATCTATCTTTGTTGTCATTTGATTTAAGCCAAAGTCTTTCCAATTTTCGAAGTTCCCGTTTTACTGCTCCAAGTTCGGCATCAAACCAACCGTCCAGAGTTTTGTTTCTCATTTTCTTTGTTTTCAAGGGGGCCATTGCATTTAGGATCTGTGTGCTATCGTTTGTCCAGTCGTCTACAGTAAAGGAATCAGGGTCAGGGTTGGAAGTGGTGTCATAGAGGGACCAGAATTCCACTGGGTTGATAAAGCCTCTTGAGGATATCACCTTTTTAGGCCTTTTTGCTGTCTTAGGATAAGGTTGTTGGCGTCTTGTTTGCCAGTTGAGGTGGAAGTTGCATAGTCTGTGGTCTGACCATAGTGAATCTGTCCAGGTAGCTTGTTCCCAAAGAATCTTGGGATGATATTGTTCTTTGGAGGAAAAGGTTACTAGATCTAGATGATGACCTTTGTGGTGGTTTTTTACCGGAGTCGGAGTGAAAAAGTCTAGAGAGGAGATGAGGGATAGTAGGTCTTTTGTGTCATTCTGTTCAATCTGATCTAGGTGGATGTTGAGATCCCCGATCAGAAGATTGTAGGGACCTGTAATTGAGTTGGTGAGGAGGAATTCTGAGAAGTTGTCTTTAGCAGTGGGCCATTTCTTGGGGGGAATGTAGAATAGGGTGAGAATTAGGATATCTTCTAGTTGATCAGATTGGAGTTTGCAAGAGAGAATTTCGAGGTCTGAGGAGGTTTTCGAGGCTAGGATGGTGGTCTTGAAAGGATCTCTTACTATGATGACTAATCCTCCTCCTCTTCCCCAGGATCTGGGTAGTGATGTGATTTTAAATCCGGGTGGGAGACATTCACGAATTAAGATATCGGTGTCAGAGGTCAACCACGTTTCAGTTAGGAGGACAAAGTCGGGTTTAGTCTCTGATAGCCAATCTTTAACCAGCTCGGTTTTGTTCCTGATAGATCGGATGTTTAAGTAGAAACCTTGTACTTTTTTATGCGGAGTGGTGTTAATAGGGGAGGGGAGGGAGATTTTCTTTAACAATCGGTGTTTTATGCTGCGAGGTTTCTTTGTTTTGTTTGAGGGGGGGGATGACTGGGATTTGGAACGAGCCATGATCAGAGAAGTTAAGAAAGAATCGTTGGGTTGGCCTAAAAGGGTCTAGGTTTAAGATGTGAGGTATTGTGAGGATTGGAATCTGTGAGGCGTGAAGGGCCTCAGTTGACCAGTATTTGCTATAGTTCCAGTAGAACATGAGGAATGGGGGTTAAGTGATTGTGAAGGGAAGTCATCCTGCAATGATGGAGATTTTCAGAGAGTAGAAAGGTTAGACTTGGGTACAGTAGGTAGTAGAATGACCATGTAAAGAGTAACCATGCAATGAATTAACCATGCAATGAATAACCATGCGAGTACTAATCAGGTTGCCCGAAGGGTTTGTTCAGCTTGAATCGGCTGGGATAGTAACTGTAAAAGTTAAAAGTTACTCTGCTGGTACCGGATGAGTCGGTTGTGGTGTGATTCGCCGGTATCGGTGGGAGTAGGCAAAAGGCAGGAGCAGGTGAACGGCTCAACTGCCGCATTTCAGGAGTGTTCCTGACTGTTACAGGGGGGCGGAGCTCGCTCACACGTCGAGCCCCGGAGGAAGAGAGGTGGCCTGGGAGCCCTGGAGGTGTCAGTTGCGGTGCGAGCAGGCAAAAGGCAGGAGCAGGCGAATGGCTCAACTGCTGCAGTTCAGAAGTGTTCCCGGTTGCTACTGGGGGGCGGAGCTTGCTCATACGTCGAGCCCCGGAGGAAGAGAGGTGGCCTGGGAACTCTGGAGGTGTCTGTTGCTGTGCGAGCAGGCAAAAGGCAAGAGCAGGCAAACGGCTCAACTGCCGCAGTTCAGGAGGTTTCCCGGCTGCTTCTGGGGGGCGGAGCTCGCTCACACGCCAAGCCCCGGAGGAAGAGAGGTGGCCTGAGAGTCCTAGAGATGTCAGTTGCAGTGCGAGCAGGCAAAAGGCAGGAGCAGGCGAACGGCTCAACTGCCGCAGTTCAGGAGGGTTCCCGGCTTTTTCTGGGGGGTGGAGCTCGCTCACACGCCAAGCCTCGGAGGAAGAGAGGTGGCCTGGGAGCCCTAGAGATGTCAGTTGCGGTGCGAGCAGGCAAAAGACAGGAGCAGGCGAACGACTCAACTGCCGCAGTTCAGGAGGGTTCCCGGCTGCTTCTGGGGGGCTGAGCTCGCTCACACGCCGAGCCCCGGAGGAAGAGAGGTGTCCTGGGAGCCCTGGAGATGTCAGTTACGGTGCGAGTAGGCAAAAGGCAGGAGCAGGCGAATGGCTCATAGTATCTGCTGATGTTCAGAATTTACAACTGGTCTTTTCTCATAACGCATATACCATGTGCATCTTTTGCTTGGTTGATGTCATTTTAGAGGATTTTATAATTAAATAGATGAAGAATTGTTGTTTAAAAGCTTAATAGATGATGTTCAGAGGAGGGAGCTCAACTGTCAGCTAGCCACCAAGTTCCGGAATACAGACTCTCCACCCCCTGCGTCGATCTTACCTGACTTTTTTGCTACAAAAATCCACAAATTGAGATTGTCTCTTGCAGGTTCAAGCATAGATTTACCTATCATGTTTCCTGCCTTAGACAAAGAAGGTAGAGCTATTGATGTGATCTGGAATCACTTTGAAAACCCAGACTGGAGCCACTTCCTCAAGCTTTACTCAAAATATGTAAAATCCAATTGCCTATTGGACAACTGCCCACCGACTATTATGAAAACAGCTCCTATCTCCTTCAAGGCTAAATTTTTTAACTGGGTTTCATCATGCATGCGTACCGGTAAATTCCCAGAGGAACTTGGTCATATCCTCGTGACTCCTATTATCAAAAACCCAAAGGAGTTCGTTTCCTTGACGGCCAACTACAGACCCATTGCCAACATACCATTCTTTCTTAAACTAATGGAAGGTCTGGTTAACATCGACCTCACGGAATATGTAGAGAAGTTTAACATTCTACACAATTCTCAATCTGGCTTCCGAACAAATTACAGCACTGAAACAGTTTTGGCCTCCATGACTGACCATCTTTTCCATTTGTTTTCCTGGGAGAAAAGTGCACTGGTATTGCAGTTCGACCTGAGCAGTGCCTTCGACCTTGTTGATCATGACCTCCTGCTTAGGTGCCTTGATTCCATCGGCATTTCCGGACAGGTACTAAATTGGTTCACGGGTTTCCTAAAAAAACGTACATACCAGGTCTACAGCGAAGGAACCTACTCTCAAGCTTGGCCCAATCCCTGCGGAGTGCCACAGGGCTCCCCACTCTCCCCTTCACTTTTCAATATCTACATGGCGTCATTGGGAAATATGCTATCAGATTTAAAACTGAAATCGTACATATACGCGGATGATATAACAATTATTATTCCCATAACCTCATTGACCCAAGAGACAGAACAATTCATCTCATCCGTCCTTACCAAGGTAGAACATTGGACTTTGCACTCCAAACTAAAATTGAATCCCCAAAAAACCAAGATCTTCTTGGCAAGTCCCAATAACAAGATCGTGAAAACCTCCTTGAGGCTAAATGGATCAGATTACCCAATTAATTCCACAACCAAAATCCTTGGCGTCACCTTGGACTGAAGCCTGACGTTTGAAGATCACACTAATGCTCAAGTCAAAAAATGCTTTCTCATTCTATGGAAACTTTGCACCATTAAACAATACTTTGATTTCTTTTCCTTTCGCCTGCTGGTTCAATCCCTGATCTTAAGTACCTTAGACTACTGCAATATTATATACTTGGGATCTCTCAAGAAAACCATCAAACGACTGAGAATCATCCAAAATGCTGCAGTCCGTCTCATTTATGGCCTCAAGAAATCAGACCATGTAAGCCCATATTACAAAAAACTACACTGGCTGCCTGTGGAAGCAAGGGTCATTTTTAAGTTTGCTTGCCTTTGCTTCAAAACCATGACAGGTTCATCCCCATCCTATCTGTCTCAGCAATTTGAATTTTCAGGCACAACTAATACACGCAGTACCTACTTGTTCGCTTTTCCATCCCTAAAGGGCTGCACCTACAAGAGATACCTCGATAGAATACTATCATCCCAAGAATACTATCATCCCAAGCAGGCAAATGGAACAAATGTTTAACCAACTTCATCTCAAATGCACTTTCGTACCAAACGTTTAGAAAGTCAATAAAAACTTATCTCTTTCAGTGTTCTCCCCAGAAATTTTTTCTAGCCGAGTGGCACGAAAAAATAGCCGGATGGGACGGGACGGGGAAATATGTTGGTGCAAATTTGATGCTATGCAAATTAAACCTCCCTGCTTACAGTGAAGGAGTAGGAGTGGGGAAGAGGGTTGGCCCACGACCTAGAACGCTATGAAAGTTACCTCTTTTGGCTTCCCTGGGCCACATTGGACAAAAAAAATTTCTGGGGCCGCACAAACACCAACACTAGCTGATGAGCAAAAAAAAAAAAAAGGCTGAGCAGGTCCCAAATTTACAATCACTAATATAGAAGATGTACGTATCTAATAATAAACCTTCATTAAAGGGACACTGTGGAGAGGAACCCCAAAAAAGCAGTAATTCTTACCCTGACTGAGTGATCCTCCACGTACACTGCTGACAGTGGGAGCAGCCACAGGCTTCCACATCCCCGCTCTGATGAGCAGGGATGCGCGTTCCTGGTTCTCCCATTCACTTCTATTACAGCTATGGTGAGCCTCTTCAGAGGTGAGCCTCATCAGAGTGGGGATGCTGAATCAGCTGTCAGCAGCGCACGTGGAGGATCGTTTAATCAGAGTAAATATTACTGCTTTTTTGGGCCTCCTCCCTGCCCCCCCCCTTGGTTTTCATGTATGCATGAAAGCAGGGGCAGCTTGAGGATATTACCTTTGGCTGCAAAGCTTGGAGGAAGATGTCTTCAGTTGGCAGGGCTTGGGAATCTCCACTAGCTCAAGTATTTATAAATTGCACTCAGGCAGGGAGAAACTTTGGTGCCCCTCCACTAATTTTGGGCTCCAGTCCCTCCCCCAAATCAGCTGTATATGACTACGCCACTGAATACAAAAATAATTGTGATGCACATATCCCAAAGCTAACATATTCCAGTTAATAAATTCATAATAAAACAATTTTTTCTACCTTATTGTCTGGATGTTTTGTTTTTCCATCATCTTAGTCCCAGTTTCTCTTTCTGCTTTTTGTCGATCTTCTACCAATTCTCTTTCCAATGTCTGCTGTCCAGTTTTTCTCCTCTTCTCAATACTGTTCCTTTCTTTCCTTATGCCTGTCTCCAACGTATTGATTTTTCCCTTTCAGCCTTCTTAACTTTTTCTCTTTTTTGCCTCTGTCCACTCAAATCTTGCCTTCTTTCTCACCCTTCTTCTTTATAAATGTTCAGCTACCTCTCAATTCTCCATCTTCTCTCAGTCCCTAGCTCTCCCATTTCCCATCTCACTCCTTTCCCAGCCTCCTATTTCTTTCTATCTACTTCCCATTACCACATTTCTACCACTGTACTCACTGCTCTCTCACTCATCTTGTCATTTCCCTTTTGACCTCAACCACATGGCTCACCACTTTCAGACTCCCCCCTCCCTCTCTCCACTGGTCAGGCTGTAACTCCCTGTCCCTTTCTTTCCATCTCCTGCCTAGCATCTTCTTATCCCAGCTCTCTTCCCTCCTGCCCTCCCATGGGTCTATCTCTCCTCCTCTATCTCCATGGTCCAACATTTTGCTCCCTCTCTTTTCTGTTTTCTTTTTCCTTCCCCCTTTGATGCTGAACAATGAAATGGAGGGGAAAAAAGAGAGATGCTGCATTTCTGCCTTCTATCCATAGACCTAACATTTCTCCCTCCTTCCCATCCCAAGATCCAACTTCTCTCCCTTTCTCTTCCCAACTGACCCCATCCCATCTCTCCCCCTGCCTGCCTGCCTCCCTTCCCCAGGTCCACCATTTCTTCCTTTCTCTTCCCAACAGTTCTCCCTTCAAATATCTTTTTCCCTCTTCCTCCACACCAATCCTATAAATTCTGTGCAGGGTATTAGGATTATGCAGGTAAGATGAACTAGACCAGGGGTGCCCACACTTTATGGGCTTGCGAGCTACTTTTATAATGACTAAGTCAAAATGATCTACCAAGAATAAAATTAAAAAAAAAACACAAAGCACACTGAAAGGCAGAGAAAATGTTAATTATTCATATTCCGGGGTTTTTCAAAGAGGTCACGGCAGATGACTCTATGCAATGTCACCTCAGTAACAAAATACAAAAATAGACAAATACACCCCCTCCCTTTTTACTAAACCACAATAGTAGGTTTTAGCACAGGGAGTTACGCTGAATGCCTCGTGCTGCTCTCAATGCTCATAGGCTCCCTGCGCTAAAAAACGCTATTGCGGTTTAGTAAAAGGGAGCCATAGTGCAAAATATAGACAGCAGATATAAATTCTCAAAACCGACACATTTTGATCACTAAATTGAAAATAAAATCATTTTTCCTACCTTTGCTGTTTGGTGATTTCATGAGTCTCTGGTTGCACTTTCTTCTTCTGAGTGTGCATCCAATCTTTCTTCCTTTCTTTCAGCCTCCTGTATGTTTCCTCTCCTCCAGACCTCATTCTCTCCCCCAACTTTTTCTTTCTGTCTCCCTGTTCCCCCTTCTTTCTGTCTCCCTGTCTGCCCCCTTTCTTTCTTTCTCCGTGTCCTCCCCCAAGCCTCTCGGTTTGCTGCCACCGCCATCGGGGAACAGCCCCCAAGCCACTGCCGTCCCAAGCTTTCCCTGCAGAAGCGTTGCGCTGACCAGCATTCCGCTCCCTGACGTCAATTCTGACGTAGGAGAGGAAGTTCCGGGCCAACAAGGCATTTCTCCTCATTCCATCCAGCCTGAGCCCTATCTCTCCTTGATCCAGCATTTCCCTTCTGTGTCTGTCAGAATTACCATTCCACCTATTTTCCAGCATCACCCTTCTTTGTGTCCATCTCACCTATATCCCTATCTCACCACTTTTTCAGAATCTTCATTTGTCTCTGTCCTTGTCTTTACCCCATGTTCACCATTTGCCCTTTCAATGTCTTTATCTCCCCCCCCACACACTATTTCAGCATTACTTCTATGTCTCTATTTCACCTCCTCTTCATGTCCCCTCTGTATCTCTATCCTTATTCAGTAGGTCCTGCTTACTCTTTCTCTTCTTTGTGTCACTATCTCCATTTTCAGCTTTCCCCCCTTTTCCTTTGTTAATGCACCCTATAGCCAAAATCTTTCCACCCTCCCTCCACTCCGGCCCAGCCCAGTATGAAATATTTCCTTTTGTTTCCCTCCCCTCTCTCTCTCTCTTCTGCTCCCTCACCCACGAGTCCTGCATCTGGCCCTCTCCCTTCTACCTGCACCTAGCAAAAAAACCCTGCTCCGCGGCTCTCTTAAGCAACTCGTCAGCAGCGTTGATCAAGACAAGCTGCCGACATCGAGGCCTTCCCTCTACGAGTCCCGCCTTTGTGGAAAAAGGAAGTTGAAACAAGCGGGACTCGCAAAGGGTAGGCCCCGACGTCAGAAGTTTGTGTCGATCGCTGCTGCTGAGTTGCCGAAGAGAGCCGCGGAGCAGGGGGTGTGGCCGGAAGCAGGTATGCTTCTGGTATGCTAATCTTTGTTTTGAATTAAGAAAAAAGAAATACAAGTGGAAATAAAGAAGTAAATAAGAAACTAGATAAATGGAGGTGGGGCTGGATGGGGCAGGGCAAGGGGAGCCCAGTGTACTTGTTTGCCTAGGGGCCCTTGAAGAATTAATCATGCTCTGCTCCTTCCTAACTTCAGCGGCACTTGTTGAATGGATTCAGGCAGTTGATGCACGTGGCTGACCCACAAGCCTAACAGACAAACTAG
This sequence comes from Geotrypetes seraphini, assembly GCF_902459505.1. Lineage (NCBI taxonomy): Eukaryota > Metazoa > Chordata > Amphibia > Gymnophiona > Dermophiidae > Geotrypetes > Geotrypetes seraphini. The sequence goes on along the minus strand of NC_047092.1, from coordinate 97,298,511 downwards.
GCCTAACTTCCTATAGCTATGCAGACGACATCATCATCCTCATACCTTTTGATCAATCAAAACTCTCCATGACAGACACACTACACCAAACACTTGAAACAGTAGCAACATGGATGAAAGATCATAAACTGAAACTAAACCTAGTCAAAACAAAATTCATCCTCCTCGAAAAATTCATCCTCGAAAATAACAAAGTCCCAACCATAACCAATATAGAAATTAACTCAATCAATTACCCCATTCAACCCACCCTAAAACTACTAGGAATGACGATAGACAGATGCTGCACCAACCACAAATCAATAAAACAATACAAAAATCATTTGCAGTTATGAGAAACTTAAGACAAGTTCGAAAATTCTTCAACAGAACACAATTCCAGCTCTTAGTACAAGCCCTAATCCTAAGTCTTCTAGACTAATGCAACATTCTCTATCTCCTCTGCCCAGCAACAATGACAAAACAACTACAAACAATCCAAAACACAGCACTGAGACTTTTATCTATTCATTGAGGAAACATGACCACATCACAGAGGCATACCTCAACTCACATTGCTTCCAATTCCGGCAAGAATTCTATTCAAATTCTGCTGTCTACTATTTAAAACAATAAACGGCGACAGCCTAATCTACCTGAACAACTGCTTCATCCAAACTACCTCTTCTAGACATAGGAAAACCCACATTCCATTCACGCACCTTCCAATCAAATAAGTTAAACGGAAAAAACTGTATGATGGCCTCCTAGCCACAAAAGCAGCAAAACTAGACAACCTCTAACCTACTGACAATGACCCCAGACTACAAAATGTTCAGAAAAGAAATAATGACACTACTGTTCAAGAAATTCCTGAAATCGACTTAATATCGCAAGCACCTTCCCATTTCCCCGAAACATCCTGATTTACTCTTTACCTCCCTTGGAAATTGCCAGATATCGTCTTTTGTAATCCGCCTTGAACCGCAAGGTAATGGCAGAATAGAAATCACTAATGTAATGTAATTTGTAATTCAATACTCCAATCAGAGGCTACTTTATCATAATCTATGGACTGAGAAAATTTCAACATTGAATGCCTAAAATATTTTAAAGGTACTATCATTTGAGCCTCTAACCAAAGTACCTCCGATAGAGTCTCAAATATTTTAGAACATAAAAATTTAGAATTTAGTGAAGATATATAAAATCATAATTGAATATATGAAAAAGTATCTAAATGAGACCACCCATATTCAGCACGTAGCTGAGAACAAGTTGGCAGAGTACCATCATCTTTAAGAATCTGATACAAACAAGTAAGAGTCCCTCTCTTTTCTGCTCTAAAACCAGCTGATGACATACCAGGTTGAAATGATCCGTTGCCCCTTATAGCTAGCAAGGGGGTGATTTGAAAATTAATTGACAATTTATTACAAATTTGACGCCAAGTAACTCTTAAAGGGGCCAGCAAAAAATAATAAGGGTTCTTCAGGACAGCAGAGTCTAATCTAGAAGAATGCAAAAGATAACTAAAATGAAAAGGCTTCCAAAAACAAAGTTCCACTGGAGTCCAAGAAAAATAAGATGTAGTGAGAAACCAATCATGTATATGCCTTAAATGATAAGACTCCACAAATTGGCGTAATAATAATAAACCAAGGCCATCCTTATTTATTGATAGAGCTACCATATTCAAAGGGAGATGAGACCGACCTCCTTGTCAAAGAAATCCACAAATAAATTTATTCAATTGTTGTCTCAATTCTTTGATAAAATAAGAGGGAGCATCTGGTAAACATACAACCATTGAGGCAATATAATCATATTACATAGAGCAATATGCCCCATCAATGAAATTGGAAAATGACGCCATAACAAAAAACGTGATTTAGTCTTATCCATTAATGGTTGTATATTTACCTCATGAAGCTGAGTAAGATCTTGTGGGATCACTATTCCAAGATATACTACCTTAACAGGTGCCCAGGTTAAAGGAAAAGTACCATTCCATTGAGAGGGTAACGTTAATGAAAGGGAAGAACCATCAACTTTTGAAAATGTAACTGAAAACCTGAATGAAAACCAAATTCGGCTAAAGCGTCCAGCAAACATGATAGAGCGCTCCGGATTAGTTAATATGACTATGAGATCGTATGCAAAAGCCAAAACTTTCAATTCTCTACCCACAATAGATAGATCAGTGATATAAATGTCACGCAACAAGGTATGCAATAAGGGCTCCAGGGAGGGGTCTAAGGCCTGCATTGCGCAGACAGGCCAGCGGAGGAGCAGGAGGGGCTGACTGAGCATCCATCCTGCTCCTGACTTAAACGTAAGGGGGGAGGGCATGATGGCAGGAGGGAGTGGGCATCCCTTCTGCCGTTTTTTTGGGGATGGGGGAAGGTTAGGTTCTTTATGGCATGAAAGAGTAGGCATCCCTCCTGCCATTTGTGGGTTGCTGCGGGGGCACACGTGTTTGTCGGGGGTCATTGGGGGAGGGCTGGATGGGGGGATTTAAAATTTTTTTTTATGGGACAGATATTTTGCGTGTGTAAAACAAAACTTGGCAGAAGCCCTGACAGCAATGACGGGAGGCTGCTTCCCCTATCACTACTGTTAGGACTCTGCGCATGTCTCAATTGCTCATTGAGCGATTGAGTCGAAGGGTTTGCATGCAAACTTAATAGTGAATCAATCGCTGTTGGAAAATCGGCCAGAGAATCAGCCAACAGTGATTGAGTCGCTATTGTTAGTGAATCTAGCCATAATCTCTTTCCAGTATAATAGGTGAGACATTCTAGACAGATGGGACATACAAAAGCAGTCCCCAAAAAACTAGGGCAGGCTGACCACGCCAATAGAATTCTGTCTTGCCGCCACATCCATTCTGTAAACTTGGCAGTGTGAAGAAAAAACCACGTTGCCGCCCTGCAAATCTCCTCAGGGGAGACAGCTCTAGCATTGGCCAAGAAGAAGCCACACTCCTGGTAGAATGTGCCTTGACGGAAACAGGGGACTGTTTCCCAGAAAGAACGTAGGCTGACGAAACAGCTCCAAATAAATAATAAAAAGTAATGGGGATAAAGGATAACCCTGGCGTGTTCCTTGAGAAATATTAAAATGCAAAGTAGGAATCCCATTAATAAGAATAGAAGCACGCAGGCCAGTATACAAAGCATGCAAACAATCAAAAAACCAATCTGAAAAACCCATATAATGAAGTGTCAAAAAAAGAAAAGACCATTCTACCCTGTCAAAAGCTTTTTGAGCATCTAGACTAGCTAAAAGTCCAGACCTGTCGCCAACGCCACAAGAACTTTACGAACATGTAAAACTGAACATGAACAAAACCAATTTGCTCCGGACCAATAAGCATAGGTAAGTGAGTTGCAAGCCTATCTGCCAAAACTCTAGCAAAAATTTTTAGATCGACATTAAGCAAAGATATTGGGCGATAAGAGTCAACCATGTGTGGATCCTTCCCAGGTTTCGGAATTAAAGTAATTAAGGCATCCGTAATGCCAAGAGGGAAGGAACCTTCCTCTACACACAAGTTAAAATATCACACCAATGATCCTGGAAGATGATAAATCAACATTTTATAATATACAGCTGCAAATCCATCTGGACCAGGTGCTTTACAAACAGATAATGATTTAATAACCTGCTGAATTACTACTGCTTGCAGTGGAGCATTTAAAGAGTCTCTCAACTGAGGAGTTAAACATGGCAAAACAGAATCCTCTAAATTTGACTGCACCAATGAGAATTGTGAAGAGGAGTTTGCAGTATATAGGCAAGAAAAATACAAAAAATTTGAGAAATTTGAATAGGGTCATTAGTATAAGTCCCATCAGGAAGCCGAGCTAGGTTTTTTTGGTTGACTGCCAGATGCACAATATTGCAATAGTCCAGCTCACAGATCTCTTGTTGCCTTGGCCCTCCCACCCTCCCCTGTGCTTACACTACTTAAATACCTAATTCTCATTTGCTTGGTTCTCAGGTGAATTAAGGACAAATTATTCCACCCACTCCAGGATTATTACTGATAAGTATTGTTGTCTATATGTCAGTCACTTCCTATACCATCCATTCAAGATGACCTTTATTCAGTGCAACCATTGTGGCGCTTTAGTTCCAAGGTGCACCATCTGGACACTTAGGGCTTGCCCCATTTGTCTTCAGCTTTCTGGTATTAAGGAAGAGCTCAATAATTTTAAGCAGGAATTGGATGCCATCAAAGCAGCTTCCATTACCTTACAGAATCATACCAACGGTCTTCATCTTTCTAGTGTTGAGGAGGAGCTCAGAAATCTTAAGCAGGATTTGAATGCAATCAAAGCAACTTCCATCCAGGCAAGCAGGAGAAAGCAGAGGAGAGAGAGGATTTAGAAGGATAAAAGGAAGGGAGGCATACCGAAGCTGAGAAGGGGAGAGAAGAGGCAGGAGACTAAGGGGATCAGTGAGAGTTAGCTCCGCCCACCCCCGACGTCAGCCACCGAAGCTCCCCCTTAAAAGGGGAGGGGCCAACCTCCGGAGCACATTGCAAGGCAAGCAGGAGAAAACAGAGAGAGAGAGGATTTAGAAGGACAAAAGGAAAGGAGGCAAACCGAAGCTGAGAAGGGGAGAAGAGGCAGGAGACTAAGGGGATCAGTGAGAGTTAGATCCGCCCACCCCCGACGTTGGCCACCGAAGCTCCCCCTTAAAAGGGGAGGGGCCAACCTCCGGGGCACATTGCAAGGCAAGCAGGCAAGCAGGAGAAAGCAGAGGAGAGAGAGGATTTAGAAGGACAAAAGGAAGGGAGGCAAACCGAAGCTGAGAAGGGGAGAGAAGAGGTAGAAGACTAAGGGGATCGGCGAGAGTTAGCTCCGCCCACCCCCGACATCAGCCACCGAAGCTCCCCCTTAAAGGGGAGGGGCCAATGGCGCACAGCCGTTCGGCGCGCAGCGAAGGTGAGCGGCAAAGGCGCTCGCCTTAGTGAGAGCGCCTTTGCGAAGGGCCTCATGAAGGGCAGAGTCAGTACATCAAGGAAGGGCGACAAGGTAAGAAAACCAATAACTAACACAGCAAAAAAATCTATTAAAACATAAAAGCAAAATAAAGCAGACACAGAGGGCACTTACACACGTAACATCTGCAGGTCACACGTAAGCTGTTAACTGTTATCTTAAAGTAGGAGCGTCAGCCAACACAGAACACACAACAATACTCAACACTAGACAGGCGTGACACATTAGGAGTGAATACAGGGCAAAACACACAACAAAAGGAGTGAAGAATCAGCAAGCAGCAGACACAGAACACACACACTCACACAGGTATAAAAGAACCAGTGAAATAAATGAGAGTACTCCAGAAAAACGTGAACGACAATGGAAGCAGAGGGAAACCAGAAGATGAGCTTTCCAGTGTTCTGCACAGACTGTCATATGTATGACTACCTCACTTCGGTGAGACAGTCATATATATGCGCTCGGTGTCAGGAGCTGAAAAGCTTGAAGAAGGAAGTAAAGCAACTAGAGGGCAAGATACAGGTGCTAGAAGGACTTTACACTATGGAGGACCCAATCAGGAAAACTGAAGACTTCACGAATGAGAGACACATTGAGGATGAAGTCAGGGAACTCGAGAAATTCATCGAGGATGCCTACAGGAGGAGAGTGCAAGAGAACAAACTTCAGGTGAAAGATGAAGATACACCAACACCAACATGGAAGGGAGAACAAGAAACAGATGACCTCAAAGAAGACACCCACAGAGGAACACCGCAAAAGGGGGAGAAAATGGCTAGTTGATGCCCAGAAGAAGAAACAGCGAAGCACACTGAGGACATAGAAGAAGAAGCAGCAAAACACTCCAAGGACAGTGACCTGAGACCGAAGCGAAAACTGAAGAAGGGAAAGTCAGCGATCCTAGTGGGAGAATCAATCCTGAGGCATGTGGACAGCCACATAGCAGGAGAGAGAGAGGATCAACTAGTGACCTGCCTCCCAGAAGCAAGAACCAAGGACATCGTGGACAAAATTGGAAAGATCCTGGAAGGAGCGGAGATGGAAGAGACTACAGTAATGATCCACATCGGGACAAATGAAGTCAGCAGGAGAGACTACAGAAGAAGCACGCTGATAGAACAGTTCAAGATTCTGGGAAGGAAGTTGAAGATGAGGACTCAGAAGATAGCGTTCTCAGAGATCCTACCGGTACCGAGGGCAGATGTAAAAAGGCAGGAGGAACTACAATCAATAAATGCATGGATGAAGAGATGGTGTGAGGAAGAGGGGTTCCACTTCGTGAGGAACTGGATAATGTTCTGGGGCAAGAGCAAGCTCTACAGGAGAGATGGACTGCTCCTGAGCGTGGCGGGAACTAGACTTCTAGCAAACAACGTCAGGAGAGGAATAGAACAGGCTTTAAACTAAGAAGAAGGGAAAAGCTGACAGTCGACAAAGCGTCGACGATTCAGAAGAAGGTATCCCGTGAAGATACTAAGGGGGAAAAAGGCTGGGAAGAAACAACGGGCAAATTACAGGAGTTGACTAACCCAGAAGAGGAGGTTAGAAGGATTGTAGCAGAAGAGAAGAAACTAAAGACCGAAGCACAGGGAAAGGAAATGAAGACAAGAAAATACCAGGATCTAAATTGCATATATACCAATGCAAGGAGCCTAAGAAACAAAATGGGGAAATTAGAAGCCATGGCCAATGCAGAGGACATAGACATCATTGCAGTCTCTGAAACATGGTGGAATGAAGAAAACAAATGGGATACAGCTCTGACTGGGTACAAGCTCTATCGCCAGGACAGGTCAGGACAGAAAGGAGGTGGAATAGCCCTATACATAAAAGAAAGCATACAATCGACAAGAGTGGACACAGCAGAGATGATCAACAATCTGGAATCACTATGGGTTAAAATACCAGGAAGGAAATGGCCTGAAATAAAGATGGGCCTCTACTATCATCCACCCGAGCAAACCGGAGATATCGATGAAGAATGGAAGCTGAGATAAAGCGAGAATGCAAAAGCAGTAACACAGTTATGGGAGACTTTAACTATCCCGGGATAGAATGGAGTCTTGGAAGCTCAAAATGCGCTAGGGAGACAGAATTCCTGGAGGCTACACAAGATTACTTCATGGAGCAGCTTGTTAGAGAACCAACGAGAGGAAATGCCACTCTGGATCTAATCCTAAATGGGTTAAGGGGACCTGCAAAGGAAGTGAAAGTAGTGGGACCGTTGGGAAACAGCGATCATAATATGATCAAGTTCAAGGTTGAAGTAGGGATACTGAAAGGAAAGAGAACCATAGCGACTACTTTCAACTTCAAGAAAGGAAACTATGAAGTAATGAGGGAAATGGTAAGGAAGAAACTTAGGAACACTTCCAAGAAATGGCAGACAGCAGAACATGCCTGGTCTTTTTTCAAGGACACTGTGAGCGAGGCACAAAATCTACATATCCCCAGATTCAGAAAGGGGTGCAAAAAGAGTTGAACAAAAGACCCAGCGTGGTTAACTAAAGTAGTGAAGGAAGCGATAGGCAATAAGAAAAATTCATTCAGGAAATGGAAAAAGGACAAAACTGAGGAGAACTGGAAAGAGCACAGGAAGTATCAAAAAGAATGTCACCGTGTGGTTCGAAAAGCCAAAAGAGAGTATGAAGAGAGGCTAACAAGGGAAGCACGAAATTTCAAACCGTTCTTTAGATATGTTAAAGGGAAGTAGCCGGCTAGGGAGGATGTGGGACCCCTGGATGACGGAGACAGGAAGGGAGTGGTGAAGGAGGAGGAAGAAGTGGCAGAAAAACTTAACATATTCTTCTCGTCTGTATTTACAAATGAAGACACATCCAACATACTGGAACCTGAGCAAATCTTCAATGGAGATCAAGCAGAAAAATTAACATCCATGGAAGTGAGCCTTGAAGACGTACACAGGCAGATAGAAAAATTAAAAACTGACAAATCCCGGGGTCCGGACGGAAACCACCCAAGGGTTCTGAAGGAACTAAAGGAGGAAATAGCGGAACTACTTCAGCAAATTTGCAATCTATCCCTGAAAACAGGCGAGATCCCGGAGGATTGGAAGATAGCCAATGTTACGCCCATCTTTAAAAAGGGATCAAGAGGTGACCCGGGAAACTACAGACTGGTGAGTCTCATCTCGGTTCTGGGGAAAATGGCGGAAGCACTGATAAAAGACAACATCAATGAACATTTTGAAAGAAACAAACTTCTGATAACCAGCCAACATGGATTCTGCAAGGGGAGATCGTGCCTAACAAACTTATTGCACTTCTTCGAAGGAATTAACAGACGGATGGACAGAGGAGACCCCATAGACATCATATATCTAGATTTCCAAAAAGCCTTTGACAAGGTACCCTATGAACACCTACTTCAGAAACTGAAGAACCATAGGGTGGAAGGAGACGTACATAGATGGATCAGGAATTGGTTGGTGGGTAGGAAACAGAGGGTAGGAATGAAGGGCCACTACTCGGACTGGAGGAGGGTCATGAGTGGTGTTCCGCAGGGCTCGGTGCTCGGACCGCTGCTATTTAATATATTTATAAATGATCTAGAAACAGGGCCGAAGTGCGAGATAATAAAATTTGTGGACGACACCAAACTATTTAGTGGAGCTTGGACTAAAGAGGACTGCGAAGAATTACAAAGGGACTTGAACAAACTGGGGGAATGGGCAACGAGATGGCAGATGAAGTTCAATGATGAGAAATGTAAAGTATTAGGGATTTCTATTCCGCCTGTGCCTTGCGGTTCTAGGCGGATTACAATATAGAAATATCTGGGATATTCCAGTAGAGTTACATTTCAGGATAAGAGTAAGTTACAGGAACAGTAATGAGTTATGATACTACAATTTCACAGAAGATAATACTTGTTACAGAAGATAATACATATAACGGAAGATAATGCATTTAACAGAGGTAATACATGTTAACTCGATCGGTTGAATCGGGTGTAGTGTAGCAGAATTACAGTACATTCTAGATCGCAGATAAAAAGATAATATAGGTGGGTATTTCCGAAGTCGTTGATTGAGAGGTTATTGGGTGGTGGTTAGAGTGATGGGAGATATTTTTTGAACAGTAATGTTTTTATTTCTTTGCGGAACTCTTTTATGTCTGTTGTTTTGGTCAGTAATTTTGAGATGTCAGAGTCTATTTTAGCTGCCTGTGTCCCCAGGAGGTTGTCGTAAAGTTTCTTACGACGAGTACCGTTGAGTGGTGGGTAGGTGAAAAGGTTCTGTGTTCTCCTGGGAACACGTGGGAAGCAGAAACCCGAGGTACAGCTATACAATGGGAGGGATATTATTGAATGAGAGTACCCTAGAAAAGGACTTGGGAGTAATGGTGGACATGACAATGAAGCCGACGGCACAATGCGCAGCGGCCGCTAAGAGAGCGAATAGAGTGCTAGGTATAATCAAGATGGGTATTACAACCAGAACGAAAGAAGTTATCCTGCCATTGTATCGGGCGATGGTGCGTCCACATCTGGAGTACTGCGTCCAATATTAGTCGCCGTACCTTAAGAAGGATATGGCGATACTCGAGAGGCTTCAGAAGAGAGCGACACGTTTGATAAAAGGTATGGAAAACCTTTCATATGCTGAGAGATTGGAGAAACTGGGACTCTTTTCCCTGGAGAAGAGGAGACTTAGAGGGGATATGATAGAGACTTACAAGATCATGAAGGGCATAGAGAGAGTGGAGAGGGACAGATTCTTCAAACTTTCAGAAAATAAAAGAACAAGAGGACATTCAGAAAAGTTGAAAGGGGACAGATTCAAAACGAATGATAGGAAGTTTTTCTTCACCCAATGTGTGGTGGACACCTGGAATGCGCTTCCAGAGGGTGTATATAGGGTAGTGTACGGTACTGGGGCTCAGGAAAGGATTGGACAATTTCCTGTTGGAAAAGGGGATAGAGGAATATAGATAGAGGATTACTGCACAGGTCCTGGACTTGTTGGGCCGCCGCATGAGCGGACTGCTGGGCACGATGGACCTCAGGTCTGACCCAGCAGAGGCATTGCTTATGGTCTTATGTTCTCCACAGAATCATACCAATTTGCCACCACTGCCTCAAAGAGTAATGCAGTCAAGGAATAAATGGATCACAGTAGGGTCAGGCAGACTGCAACATGTGACACAGAAACATACACCCTCACATTTGCACCTACAGAATTATTTTGCTCCATTAGAGTATTGCAGTGCTCAAGAAAGAACTGAAATCGAATTGGAACTAGTGAAGGTAACTTATGAATAAAAGCACTCACAAAGGAAGAGTAAGAAAGCTCAATCCAATAAATTATTGGTTTTAGGGGATTCCAACCAAGCAGGCACAGAGGACACATAACCAGGCACAGAGGACAGCCAGCAGATGCAGAAGACATCCACATCAGACCGGCAAGCAGACAGAAATGGAAGCAGCAGACAGAAGCAGAAAGTTGAGCTACCCAGTTTTCTGCACCGTCTGCCATATGTATGACTACCTTCCCACTGGAAGGCAGTCTTACATATGTGGAGAACTGGAGAACCTGAAGAAACAAGTCAGACTCCTGGAGGGCAGAATCCTGGAACTCGAGGCACTTCAAGCAATGGAGGAGGAAGACAGATGCAGAGACACAGAGATGCAAAGAACTCCAAGCAGTGGAGGAGTAAGATAGAGATGCAGAGAACACCATTGAGGAAGAAGTCCGAGAACTGGAGAAGTTCATAGAGGAGGCATAAAGGGAGGCCATGGAAAATCACCAGCAACAGTGGAACTGCCGAGACTCATCTGCAGAGAGTGTGGATCACCCGATGGACAACCACCACGAAGGAATAGGTGACACAGCAGCGAGTACGAAGGACACAGACCTACGGCTGGAGAAATGGACGTACACCAGGGACACGGACCTGCGGCTGGAGAAGCTAGAGAGGACAGCAATTGTCTTGGGGGACCCCATCATCAGACAAGTCGACAGCCACATAGCGGGAGGAAGACTGGATCGGCTGGTGACCTGTCTACCGGGAGCCAAGGTAGAAGACATAGTGAGCCACATCGACAGGATCATCAACAGCGTGGAAGAATAAGATACGGCAGTGGTGATCCATGTGGGGATGAACAATGTGAGCAACAGGAACTACAACAGGGAAGTGCTGAAGAATCAGTTCCGGATGCTAGGAAGGAAGCTGAAGACCAGAACGCAGAGGATAGCATTCTCGAAGATCCTGCCAGTACCCAGGGCCAATGAGAAATAGCAGATGGAGCTGCAAGCAGTCAATGTGTGGATGCGGCGCTGGTGTGAGGAAGAAGGATTCCACTTCGTGTGCAACTGGACAACGTTCTGGGGGAAGAACAAGCTATTCAGGAAGGACGGACTCCACCTCAGCAGAGTTGGAATGAGGCTACTTGCAAGCAACATCAAGAGAGAAGTTGAGAAGTTTTTAAACTAGAAAGAAGGAGAAAGCCGACAGTCGACCGAGAGAGAGAGTCGATGGTTCGGGAACCGGTATACCCGGAGGATACCGTGCAGGATGATAGAGGGGAGGACTCACCAGAGGATACTGTACAGGAAAATAGAGGAGAGGATTCACTGGATCACTGCTCTTCTCCCAGAACGTTGTCCAGTTGCGCACAAAGTGGAATCCTTCTTCCTCACACCAGCTTCCTCACACCTACCCCCACCCCCAAGCCACCACGCCGATTTCTCCCTGCTGCTTCCCCGAGCCAGGCCTGGCGCGTACAAGCGCCGAACTCACAAGACTTCACCTCCGACGTCAATTCTAATGTCGGAGGGGGGGGGGGGGGGAAGTTCCAGGCCAGCCAGGCAGCAATTGGCTGGCCCAGAACTCCCTCTCAGACATCAAAATTGACGCTCGAGGTGAAGTCTTGTGAGTCTGGCACTTGTACGCACCAGTCCTGGCTTGGGGAAGCAGCAGGGAGAAAAAGATCGCAAAGGCAATGCAATCGACTTGCATAGCCTTTGCGATCTACTGGTCGATCGCGATTGACCATTTGGGCACCCCTGCCTTAGAGGAAAGGAGGGGAAAAAAAGAACGAATGAAAAATGGTAAAACCAGAAGTTGAGGGGTGGTAGACTCAAGAGCAATGTAAGGAAATTCTAGTTTTCAGAGAGGGTGGTGGATGTCTGGAATGCGCCCTTGAGAGAGGTGGTGGAGAGGAAAACGGTGACAGAGTTAAAAAAAAAAAAAAGCGTTGGATGAACATAAAGGATCTAGAATCAGAAAATAATAGTAAATATTGAAGAATTAAGGCCAGGCTTGTGTGGTCTGTGTCTGTATATAGCCGTTTGGTTGAGGATGAGCTGGGGAGGGCTTCAATGTCTGGGATGGTGTAGATGGGCTGGAGTGAGCTTTGACGGAGACTGCAGTAGTTGGAACCTAAACATAGAACCGGGCAGAGCTTTGGATACTTGCCCAAAAATAACTAAGAAGAAAAAAAAAATTTAAATTGGATCAGGTTGGGCAGACTGGATGGACCATTCGGGTCTTTATCTGCCATCATCTACTATATTACTATGTTAGGCTCCTCACCCTTGTATCCAGGATACAGAGGGAGCCAAGGGAGTCCTGATTGGCTAAGGATGCCTAAGACCCCACCAAGGGGAGGAGGTTGTGGCATCTGAGCCAATCAGTGTCTTAGGCCCCTCCCCATGTATTAGATGATGCACCTGCATTGCCCAGACAGTGACTGGTGGAGGAGTAGTGGGTCTGACTGAGCACCCCTCCTGCTCCCGACTTAAAGGTATGGGAGGGGCCGATGGCAGGAGGGAGTGGGCATCCTTCCTGCCATATTTAAAAGTTCGGCACAGGGGGGAACATCGGGGGGAGTGTATGGTAGCAGGAGGGAATGGGCCTCCTTCCTGCCATATCTCAGTTCAGCGTGGGGGTGGGGGGGAGCGATGGCAGGAGGGAGTGGGCAACTCTCCTGCCATATTTAAAAGTTTGGCGCAGGGGGGAGCGTCTGTTAGCAGGAGGGAGTGGGCATCCCTCCTGCCATATTTAAAGTTTGGTGGGGGGAATGACTGGTGCCATTTTTTGGGGTTCGGGGAGGGAGAGGGGGTGGTGTCGGGAGGCTTTATTTATTTATTTTTTTATTGGGCAGATATTTTGTGTGTGTAATATACGCAAAATATATGTGCCATTGCAAAAAAAATGAAAAACAAGCAGGCAGACCTCAGTAACAGTTACTGACAGGTCTACAGCAGTCGGGTTTTAGGATCGTAAAACCCGATGCAAAATAGCCAAGCAAATGTAAGTGAATCAACCGCTTGGCTGTTTAGCATGGGGTTTTGCATTGTCAGATTGGAAAATGGATGATCGCTGACTTTAGTGAATCGGGGCCTATATACTTACCCTGGTAAGCTCTTTTCCAGTATATAGGTGAGACATTCTAGACTCCCGCCCAGTCCTTCCTGCGCCTTCCTACTGTTCCAGTCTGTTTTTGCTTCTCCAAGCTGATTCTTGGATGCCTGTCAGCCCTTAGAGGCTGGGAAGAGTCTGTATATGTTTCCATTTTATATGGGAGTAGTTTCTGAGCTCCTCTGAAACTTTTGTTGGTGGTTAACATTACTGTTTTGATTTAATTCTTGAGCAGAATAGTTTGGTTTTCAGCTTGTTTCTACAGATGCTTCTACTTCAAGTGGTTTGGGTGGCTCTCAATGCTTGGGTATTAACTGTAGGTGGAGCTAAGGAGCCCAGTGAAGTACAGCAGAGGCAAGAGGAAAACATCTGGAGTGGATTCCTTCTGTAGATGCACGCGGCTATAGGGATATTACCTATCTGTCTAGAATGTCTCACCTATCTTCTGGAAAAGAGTTTACCAGAGTAAGTATATACCGTATTTTCACGCATATAACGCGCACGTTATACACGATTTTTACAAACCGTGCATAACCGTGCGTGTTATACGTGTGAGCGCGTTTTACAACTTTTTTTTTCAATCCGATCCGGCATCCCCCTGCGAACCGGCATCCTCCCCCCCGCTCGCGTCACACCCCCCCCCCCCCCGTGATCCTACATCCCCCCAGCACCGCAAAACATCTCTTACCCGATTGGGCACCGGCACCAGCACCAATGCACAGGATGTGCCAGTGCCAGTGCCCGAAGATCCTCCCTTTTCGGGTTGGGTTGGGCTGGGCTGGGCTGGGCTGGGCTGGGCGGGGCGGTGCGAGAGAGATCCTCCTTCTTCCTGCGCCGGGCTGGACTAGGCTTTGAGCATTTGCGCATGCTCAAAGCCTTCTGGTCTCGCTCTCTCCGAGATGGCACTTGTACCCAATTACCTTAAACAGCAGCTCAAGCCTCTCGATTGCATGTTCCTACCCCTGTAATAAATTATATTTACTTATTAGTTTCAAGTTCTATTCTTTAGTACCATAAAGCTTTCACGCTCCATTCATTCTGATGTTCATATGATCTCTTTCATACATTAGGACTAGGAAGGGGAAGGTCTGCCATTTTGAAGAGGTGGGCATGCCAACTGGAGGGAGTGGGTATCCTTCCTGCCATCCTTAATTTTTAAGGTCTGGGATGCGGGGGGTGAGGTTGTTGGGGGACCCTGGCGGACTTCTGGCAGGAGGGAGTGGGCATCTCTCCTGCATTTCTTCCACTTTAAGGTATAGACCCCGGTGACAGGAGTGAATGGGCATCCCTCCTGCCAGCCCTGGGGGTGGGGCCATCGAATAGCTCTGGTGTGGGATTGGTGGGAGGGAGGGAGGAATCTATGTGGGGGGTTTTAAAATTAGGGATTTTTTTGTGGTGGGGGTCTGAGCCAATCAGCACTCAGGCACTGACAAGAAAGTAAGGCTAAGACGGTTCAGACCCTGGCAGAAAATTTTGCCGACAGATGTAGTACAGCGAGGTTAGAGAATCGCCCAGAAAGTTTAGATAATCATCTGAAGTGCTTATTTTAATATTAACCCTTTAATTGGCAGATGATGAAATGGCTGCTTTATGTAACTTGATGTTGAACGAGAGCAACAGTGCCAAGTAACAGGCATTTGGAGATGCAGATCTCTCATAAGAGCAATAGAAAACACATGTTGCTTTTGAGCAACAATGCCAAATAAAGGGCTACTGACCTTGTTGTACTACATTTGCATAGTACAATCGGAGGCTGATAGGAAGCACAGAAAAGAGCATGGTGAGCCGTTCTGAGAATCGGCCAGTAAAATACTTGGACGCTAATCTGGCCCCAAGTGATAATGTTGTGCTTTGTCAATCAGGTTAGCCTCTTATTCATATACACCCAACAATGTACTCACCTGCATCCATTCATAGTTGTGCTCTTTCAGATTCATTAGTTTAATCTTCTCACTCACACACATCCCTATATCTAGCCACCCTAATTCTCTCTTGTGCAAGTAATAATAATAATAACTTTATTTTTGTATACCGCAGTACCACAAACAGTTCAGAGCGGTTTACAATGTAAGAGACTGTACATACACAGCGAAGATACAGTGCAAGGGAATGTGCTATGCAGTTGAGCGCAGTTTATAATGCAGGGGACTGTACATATTCGGCATGGGTGATTATATAGCGAAGATACACTAGGGTTATATTAACCAAGCACAGAACAAGGATAGCATAGACAATGGTAGTGTGTGCTTCTCACAACACATTTCCCCACTACAAAACATGTTGTCCTGTAAGCAGCTAGACTTGAAGCTTTCCTCTTAAGTGCTGCATCTGTTTTGTGGTGGCAGTGAGTATATCTCATAAAGGTATAGCATGCATTTGAAACTTAAAATATTATTCCAAGATATGATATTGAATTTTTTATGAAAGTCATTTTTTTTCTTTAGAAAATTTTACTACATCACGCTGTTAAGAGATCCAATGTCCCGGTATCTCAGCGAGTGGCGGCATGTACAGCGAGGAGCCACCTGGAAGACTTCCCTGCACATGTGTGATGGTCGGGCACCAACCCTTGAGGAATTGCCCTCTTGCTATGAAGGCACAGATTGGTCAGGATGCACCCTTGAGGAATTCATGGAATGCCCTTACAACCTGGCTAATAACCGTCAGGTGCGGATGTTAGCAGACCTGAGCCTGGTGGGCTGCTACAATATGTCCTTCCTGTCTGAAAGTAAGCGGGCTCAGGTACTTCTGGAAAGTGCCAAGAAGAACCTTAGAGACATGGCCTTCTTTGGCCTGACTGAATTTCAGAGGAAGACTCAATACCTTTTTGAGAGAACTTTTAACCTGAAATTTATCAGACCCTTCATGCAGTATAACAGCACCCGAGCCAGTGGTGTGGACTTGGAGACTACAACTATCCAGCGCATTGAGGAGCTGAATGACCTGGACATGCAACTGTACGACTATGCAAAGGATCTCTTCCAACAACGATACCAGTTCAAAAGACAGCTGGAGAGAATGGAGCACAAATTAAAAAATCGTGAGGAGAAGTTTCTCTATCGCTCCAGTGGAGCAGTTCTTAAAGAAGAGACAGCTGAACAAGGCCGCTGGCCTACTGAGGACTACATGAGCCATATTATAGAGCAGTGGTAGCTAAGAATTAACATTTATACTGATAAGGACCTTTTGAAAGGAGGGTGCTTTTTTGCAAATTGCTTAAAGTTGTAGAAGTTGAAGAATGCTTTTATTTAAAGTATGTCAAGAGGGAGATGCATCTTTTTTAAAACAAAATAAAGGAGGAGTGCTTTTTTTTTTATTGTTTCTTCTGGTCCATTAAAAAAAACAAACATACAAAAAAAATCCAGAAAAGTGACTTTGGGGTCCTTTTACTAAGGCGCACTAAAACGGCTAGCGCGCCTTAGTAAAGAGGGGGTTTATTAGGTCATACACAGAATTGAGTTAGCCCTTGTCAGAAGCCAAAACACATATAAGAGTTCCCATATTATCTTATTGTAATCATTGATGGACAAAGATTTTTAGCATGCACATGTTTTCTTGGGTGAGATTTATCAAAATACGGTATGTTTGGTACCCACTGAATTTCTGAGGACTCTATTAAAGAACAGTAAGAGGGACTTTGTGGAGGAATGAAAGACATTGTTTTCCAAAAGTGTCTTATCCCTTGCCCCATGTTTCACTGAACAGTGGTAGCCCTTCAGCTATAACCCATTCTGAGCTCTCTAGGGAGGATGGGATATAAAACGAAATATTCAAGTGGCTGAGCTGTGCAATAGCATCTGGCTCTGACAAAATAGGTCAAAACTATATTTTTTGTTAAGAATAAATGTTTTAGGAACATTGAGGTAAAACAGTGCATGCATGCCAGTTTTAATGATTCCTAAAATTAGAGAATAAGGAATTGTTTCCAGGCTCTAGAATAATCTTAATGTCCAAAATTGTGTCTGAAATAATAGGTACAGCAGAAAATAAAGAGGGCAGGAATGAAGAGCTTTAAAACATATTACTTGGGGTACCAAAGTACAAGTCATCCTACAGGAGTTATATGTATAACTCACAATCTGATTATATATAATATGTAAAACATGCATATTCCCAGCTTTTTTTCAAACAAACATTGTGTAGCACATTGACCCATAGCACTCTTATCAGTGGAGTGGGAAACTGGGTTCAATTTCTATTGCAGCTCCTTGTGACTAGGCAAGTCACTTAACCCTCCATTACCCCAGGTACAAAAAAGCAGAAACCTTAGATTATAATCCCACTAGAAACAAAAGTAACTGCATATAGGCCCATATTCTATAAACAACACCTTAACTTAGGCTCTGATAGGTGCCCTACCAGCGCCTAAGTTGAGAGTAAAATGGCATTTGAAAAAGACCTTTTAAAACAAATTTCAAGGCACCTAAGAAAATGGCACTGGAATCATGTCTACGTAGCCCGGACTATATTTCTGACGCCTACTTTTCCCAAAGGCATGATTATCTAAACCACACATATCAAACACAAGGCCTGGGGGCAGAATCCGGCCCGCCTGGCTGTTTTTTTTTGGCCCGCAGTGACTGTACCATATCTAAGCGCCTGACCATGCAGCCCCAGTCCCAGTGGTGCTCCAAGCGCCTGAACTTGCTGCCCTCCTCCCAGTGATGCTCCAAACTCCCCACCACACTGCCTCAGTACTCATTTGCAGGCAGAAGGACCCAGTTCCAGTGTAAAAGCTAGGGTGGAGCAGGGCATGCCACAAAAGTGCCGACCGTGCTACAGATGTCTGAGGGTGAGGAAAGATCTATACTTCTACTAAGACAAAGGGGTCCTTTTACTAAGCTGCGATAGCGTTTTCAGCACGCACGCTAGACGCTAACGCCAGCATTGAGCTGGCATTAGTTCTAGCTGCGTAGCACGAGTTTAGCGTGCACCGCAATTCGTGTGCTAAAAACACTATCGCAGCTTAGTAAAAGGAGCCCTAAGTATCTTAATTAAAAATTTGGCCCATGACTTAGCCTGTGTTTTAGATTTTGTCCTCTTATGTGATTAAGTTTGACACCCCTGCTCTAAACAGCTTTTAGGCGAAGGAGGGGCCAGTCCTTCGCCTAAAAGCTGAATTTTCTAACCGGTGTCTGTCAAAAAGAACACCGGTTACAGAATCACACCAGCAATGATCAGGCCAAGAGGGAGCCCAAGCTCTCCTGGCCTGGCGACTGCCCACTCCGCCGAAACGATCCGGGCAGGAAGGAGCCCAACCCCTCCTGTCCAAGCGCCCCCCCACTCATTCAATCCGGGAAGGAGGGAGCCTAACCCCTCCTGCCCAAGTGACCCCCCACACCCTTGATCCGGGCAGGAGGGAAGCCCAACCCCTCCTGCCCAGGTGACCCCCCTACACCCCACCCCACCCCTTGGAATCGCCGCCTGAGCCCAGCCACTTCTTGGGAGCCAGCCCAGAGAGAGGCACGCGTGCACCGCGCCGCCCCTCCCCCGAGCCTGCGGGGTAACTTTGCTCAAATCGCCGCCTGAGCCCAGCCACTTCTTGGGAGCCAGCCCAGAGAGAGGCACGCGTGCACCGCGCCGCCCCTCCCCCGAACCTGCGGGGTAACTTGCTTGAATCGCCGCCTGAGCCCAGCCACTTCTTGGGAGCCAGCCCAGAGAGAGGCACGCGTGCACCGCGCCGCCCCTCCCCCGAACCTGCGGGGTAACTTGCTTGAATCGCCGCCTGAGCCCAGCCACTTCTTGGGAGCCAGCCCAGAGAGAGGCACGCGTGCACCGCGCCGCCCCTCCCCCGAACCTGCGGGGTAACTTGCTTGAATCGCCGCCTGAGCCCAGCCACTTCTTGGGAGCCAGCCCAGAGAGAGGCACGCGTGCACCGCGCCGCCCCTCCCCCGAGCCTGCGGGGTAACTTTGCTCAAATCGCCGCCTGAGCCCAGCCACTTCTTGGGAGCCAGCCCAGAGAGAGGCACGCGTGCACCGCGCCGCCCCTCCCCCGAACCTGCGGGGTAACTTGCTTGAATCGCCGCCTGAGCCCAGCCACTTCTTGGGAGCCAGCCCAGAGAGAGGCACGCGTGCACCGCGCCGCCCCTCCCCCGAACCTGCGAGCTTTTCAGGGTCATTGTCAGTTGAGCCCCGAGAGAGCTCCAGAGGGTCACCGAAAAGTCTCGCAGAGAGTCCTTGAGGGTCACCGAAAAGTCTCGCTGCCCCTGTGACTTTACGAAACAGAGAAAAGGGGAAGCTTTCCTCCATCCTGCTCACCCTCCCACTTCTCTGTTCCAAGTTCCTCCTGCCCCCGCCAAATTTGTATCTCATTGTACTTCATTGTATTTCATTGGATTCTATTAGCTGCTAAACTGTACTCCTTCCGAGTTCAGTACATATGGTTCAGCCGCCAAATTTGTGTTTCATTGTATTTCACTGTATTTCTTGGAATCTGTTAGACGCTAAACTAAAAGGAACACAGTCTCAGATAGTAATCCATTCTCATTGCTGGGATTCGGGATTAACGCTCACTCCCTCCTGTGTTGTCCTCTAACCGCTCAGTTCCATTCCCAATAAACGTTAAAAAAAAAAAAAAAAAAAAAAAAACTTGACACCTTTCCACACCCTGCTCCTGCTTACTGCTTCTACCTGTCTCTGTGCTGTCGCTAAGTCTCCCCCCACTTAGCATTTTGTTCCACACAGGACCCAAACAAGCTCTGCCTCTCAGCTTAAAAGGCTTCCCAAGTTCCATCATGAAGCCTCCCTTCTGGCTTCTTTTTCTCTTTCTCTGCTCTTCTCTTAAGATCTCCCTCTGCCTGATACCCCCCTCCCCCAACATACCAGACTCCCCAAATGTCACTATTACCTGCCCCGGCCTCCAAATTCCCACACTGATGCGCACCAGAAGTCACTCTTACAAACAAAAACACCGCAAAGCCAACCTCGCCTCTTTAAAGCCTGTGCTCCCCGCCAACCTTCCCAACCACGCCCCTGACTCTCTAACCCCAGTCCCGTTACTTTACTGCAACGCCAGATCCGTATGCAATAAGACCCAAATTGTGAAAGACCTTCTCGCGGACTCTGATCCTGGATTCTTCTGCATCACAGAGTCCTGGATCACCAAAGACGATCTCTATACACAAAACGAGCTATGCCCTCAGGGCTACCAAGGCCTCTTTTCTCCTAGATTAAACCGAAAAGGAGGCGGCCTGGCACTCCTCTACAAATCTTTCTTTGATGTTCAGCTCCTCGAAAAAGGCACCCATCATTCACTAGAATACATGTTAGCCTCAGTCAATGATGAGCTCCATCTTCACCCACTGGGTATCTTATTATTATATCGCCCACCCACCCCCTGGAGCAATTCCTCCGAGCTTGTTTACAAGACCATATCTAACGCGTTCCTCAAGTTCCAAAGACTACTGATCATCGGAGATATTAACCTCCACCTCGATGACACCACCTGCAAGGATGCATCTGATTTCAATATTTTCCTCACATCCCTTGGCTTCTCCCCCCCTGTTCCCTCTCCAACCCATGATAGAGGCCACACACTAGACATCATCAGTTTCCTCGATCTCACGGATTACAAAACTTCGACCGACGACACCCGTTGGGACCACGTTCCCTGGTCCGACCACTTCCTAGGAACCTTCTGCCTCCCCATCTTCATGTCACACCTTGGAACCTCACCCCATACCTCTAAGTCCATTACTTTCCGCAAGAAAATTTCAAGTGATCAGTTCTGGTCCAAATTCCTCAACAATCTCTCATCCAAGCCTAAGCCTTCAGATTCTGCGACCAACTGGCACAATTGGATTACTCTCTCAAAATCCATCTATCACTCTCTTGCCCCGCTTTCCACCAAAACCGTCACCTACTCCCGTAAGGCCCCCTGGTACCTCCCATACCACAGGGTACTAAAACAAAAATGTCGATCCCTGGAACGCATCTGGAAAAAATCTAAATCCCCCACAGACAAACAAATCTGGAGAGTCAACATTAAACTTTACAACAACACTCTCAAAAATGCTAGGAAAAACTTCTATGGTGACAAGATCTCCAGATCAAACAACCAGAACAGCATGCTGTTCAATATCTGGCGCTCCCTAATCCCCAACACCAACCCTTCCACACTCCCCTCCTCCCCATCAGCCGACCTACTAGCAAACTTCTTCAATGGAAAGGTCACCGCCTTAAGAAGCTCTTTCCCCCCCGTAGTCTCCTACAATTCTCTAGTGTTCACCACCCCCATTCCCACTCCAAATGTCATCACCCCTGTCCCAGTCAATAGATCCTGGACTGCCTTTGAGCAAGTATCCGAATCTCAGGTCCTCAAGCTCTGCCAGAAATTGAAATCCTGCAATTGCACCTTGGATCCATTTCCATCCTATCTATTTGAGAAAATACCCGCACAGGCCATCTCATCTCTCACCAAACTCATAAATTCTGCCCTATTATCGGGCCTCTTCTCACCTGAAATGGGACACATTGCATTGACCCCCCTACTGAAGAAAGCTGACCTAGATCCCTCCATCCCATCCAATTACCGCCCTATAGCGAACATTCCGCTCCTAACCAAACTGCTTGAGTCCATTGTCTCCTCCCAACTCTCAGCCTACCTGGAAAGATTCTCTACCCTCCTACCCTATCAATACGGCTTCAGACCCAACTTCAGTACTGAAACCCTCCTGATTTCCCTAATCTCGAAGATCCAACAACTTCATTCTCACAAAAAATTTGCCGTTCTCCTTCAATTCGACCTCTCTGCAGCCTTCGACGTTGTCCATCATGACATTCTAATCTTCTTACTCTCCGAGATAGGCATTAGCTCCACAGTTCTTGACTGGTTCTCAAACTTCTTACGCTCTCGCTCTTACAACGTTACCAAGAATGGTACCTCATCCTCCCCGTGGAAACCGACATGTGGAGTCCCACAAGGCTCCCCCCTATCTCCTATCCTCTTCAACATTTATATGTCCTCCCTGAACCTCCTCCACCTTTCCCCCCTAGAAACACTCTACACTTACGCAGACGATATCCTGGTCCTCCTCGAGACCGACGCAAACCTCACCAATCTCGCAGTAAACATCTCTTCTTGCATAACCAACCTTCAATCCTGGGCCCTCGCTGTACAAATGAAACTGAATGAGTCCAAAACCAAACTACTCTGGCTTGGCCCTAAACTTGATCATCTACCCACCTCCATCCCACTGCCCACAGGCTCCTCTCTACAACTGGAGTTCTCTAGCAAAGTCCTGGGCATCACCATAGATTCCTCGCTATCCTTCAACGACCACCTCAATTCCCTGATAAAAAAATGCTTTTACAGCCTTCACATGCTGAGGAAAGTGAGGTCCTGCTTCCACCAAAAACACTTTGCCTTGCTCGTACAGTCCATCATCCTCTCCAGATTGGATTATTGCAATTCCATTTACCTTAGCTTAACAAAGAAAAGCCTCCACAGACTCCAACTAATCCAGAACACAGCGGCCAAACTTATCTTCTCAAAAAGTAAATTTGACCATGTCTCTCCGCTCCTGTCCAAGCTCCACTGGCTTCCTGTCATCTCCAGGGTCCACTTTAAATGTGCCTGCTTAACCTTCAAAATCCTCCACGGCATCCTTCCACCTCTTATTCCTCTAGCCTGGAATTCCTCAAATCCATCCTTCACTAGATCCACGCAAAAACTAAAATTATCCCTCCCCTCCTTAAAAGGTATCTCCCTCGTTGGTAAACTCGGTTCCTCCCTCCACTTCAGAATCGTTCAGTTATGGAATAGCTTCCCTTCCCCTCTCCGCAACTTGAGCCCCCTTCTACCATTCCGTAAGCTTCTGAAGACCTGGCTCTTCTCCAAAACGTAACCTCATCCCCTCCCTAGTATTATCACACCTTTCCTCTCTTCTTACCTACTTCTATAAATCTATTGGAGTTCCGTT
Organism: Geotrypetes seraphini; assembly: GCF_902459505.1. NCBI lineage: Eukaryota > Metazoa > Chordata > Amphibia > Gymnophiona > Dermophiidae > Geotrypetes > Geotrypetes seraphini. The sequence goes on along the minus strand of NC_047092.1, from coordinate 97,275,213 downwards.
CCTTCCCTAACCTTGTAAACCGTGTCGAGCTCCACCCGTGGAGATGATGCGGTATATAAACCCAAGATTTAGTTTAGTTTAGTTTAGTTTAGATACAGGCAGGAGACCCCACGATTGCCCCCCCCGAACTCCGATCGGGCCCCCCACCCACAGACCTGCGAGACCCTCCCGCCGACCCCGCGACACCACCCCCGATACCCCCCATACCTGTTAAAATGTTGGATGGACAGATGGGTCCCAAGCCCGTCCATCCAGGAGGCCCGCCATCCATCGAATGGCTGACCTTAGGGCCACCACCTCAAACCCTGCCCACAGGTGGGGCCTGAGGCACCTTGGCTAACTGGAATCAGTCCAGTAGCCTTAGGCCCCTCCTGTGGGCGGAGCCTTAGGCACATGGGCAGGGTTGGGTGTCTGGGGTGAGGTTTGGTGTCGCAGGGTCAGCGGGGGTGGTCTTGTGGGTCCGGCAGGTGGGGGGGCCGATCAGGGGTTCGGGGCCGTTGTGGGAGGGTGGTGCGCCAAGGGCAGGAGGGCCTGGGATCCCTTCTGCCCGTATCTTAGTGGGGGTCACCTGGGAAGGAGAGGTTGGGATCCCTCCTGCCCAGATCGAGTGAGTGTGTGGGGGTCCCTTGGGCTGGAGGGCTTGGGCTCCTTCCTGGCCCGATCGTTGTCGGTAGGGGGGAGCGGTGGAACGCTGCAGGAGAGATGGCTCATCTCTCCTGCCGCGATAGCCAAGTGCCCAAGAAAATACTTGGCAAGGCAAATGAAATAAACAGATCTGTGATTCACAGTCTTAACAGTATATAAACAGAATATCTCACATGAGTGTAACAATGTCTTAAGAAAAGGAAATAAATAGCAATCATAGCACAATGGTCTTGGATTCTGTGATATAAACAGGAGAAGAGAAGGAAATAAAGAAAGCAAGAAAGAAAGAAGAAAAAGGAAAGGAAAGAAATCATATGTCGGAGCCTTGTAGGTAGAGTTTGAGAGTATTCCATTTACTCAAGAATTGCAGAAATCTGTCACTTTTTTGGCTAAGTAAGCCGCATACCTGTAAGTCAAACAAACAAGGTTCTACCATTGGGCCCTGGACACCTTTGAAAGATATTTTGAGGAGCTAAGGAGGATTTTCAGGGCTAAAGACATGAGGACATCAAAAAGGTATGCATCGTCTGGTGATAAGTAGGAAGGAAGAGCAGAGGATTTAAGTAGCAGCATTTGGTAAGAGAGGGTTGTATTAATGTGAAATAGAGAACAGATAGCATTCCAGATTGATGACCAAAACGTTTGTATGGAGGGACAGAGAAATAATGTTTAAGGGAGCCGGTGTCATTTTTGCATGTCCAGCATTCTTTAACAAAAGTGGGATCAATTCGGTGAATTTTAATCGGGGTTCATTGAGCTCTGTGGCAGAGGAAGAATAGACTTTGCGTGATTGAAGCAGATCTGGATGAGTGAAAGATGGATTTCAGGTAAGAGGACCAATCTGAATCCGAAATAGAGCAACCTATATCATCCTCCCAGGATTTTTTCACTGAAGGAGGGAGCAGATAATGTATGTCTTTAAGGAGTTTATAATATTTGCATGCCGAGTGTCTCACTATTCGAAATTGGTTGGAAAAAGTGAGTAATGTGGGTAAGTGATTAACATTTCTCAAGTCAAGGTTGAATTTTCACAATACCAAACGTAACTACAACCATTGATAAAATTGAGAGTCCGGTAAGTCATATTTCACTGTAATTCATGGAATATGAGCCAGGATCCATCAGAATGACATAACGAGGCAATGTCCCAAATCTGATGAGGACCAGACAAATTGCTTTTTCCCTATCAGAAGTTTAGGGTTCCTCCAGATAGGCAAAAAGCAGATTGAAGCCACGGGCATTCCAGGATGCGATCCAATTCCTGAAGAACCTGAAGAGAAGTGGCTAGTAAAGGATTGCTAGGTTTGTTCTGGAGATGAGTGGAGCCCAAGAATCTAAGGGGGGAACGGTGCAGTAAAGCAAGTTCAAGCTGCAGCCAATTAGGTAAAAGAGAAACATCTGGTTCATGCAACCATTCAGTTCCCTGTCTCAAAAGGAAGGCCTTATGGTAAAGAAAAAGATCAGGAAAGTTGACTCCTCCCAATGATTTAGGAGACTTCAACTTTCGTTGTGAGATTCTGTGAGGCTTATTGTTCCATAGAAAATCAAAGAGAAGTTTTTCTAATTGTTTATAAAAGGAAGCTGGGAACAGTAGAAGATACATGGTAAAAATATATGTAATTTTTGGTACCACCATCATTTTCAGGGTATCCAGTCTTCCCCACCAGGACAGGTGAAGGGAGGACCACTTAGATAAGGCCGCTTTTACGTTGGAAACTGTCTTGGCATGATAAGAGTAGTAGTGATTTTGAGATCCCTATCAAAGGGTACACCTAGGTATTTCATTCCAGTGATGATCCAGATGAAGGGATGTGAGGGCAGAGAAAATGGAGAGCAAGAGTCATTAAGGGGCATGAGCTCAGTTTTATCTCAATTAACTTTATATCCTGACAGAGAAGAAAAGTGGGAAATGAGATCAATGAGAGAAGCAAGGGATTATTCAGATTGAGATAGATATAGAAGTATGTCATCAGCGTAGATTGACAACTTAAATTCAAGATCTGCAAGAGTGATACCTTTAATGGAGGCTGATAACCTGATGTGAGCAAGGAGGGGTTCAAGAGCTAAATTAAATAATAATGGGGACAAGGGGCATCCTTGATGAGTACCTCTTTGGAGATTAAAGGGTTCTGAAAAAGCATCATTAACTACAGTTTTAGCAGTGGGAGCATTATACAGTAAAGAAATCATATGAAATCATATGAGAAATCATATGAGTAAATTCAATAGGAAATCCAAATTGTCGAAGAACACAGAACAGATAATTCCACTCCACCCTGTCAAAGGCTTTCTCAGTATCGAGAGAAGCTATTAAGAGATGTTGATCCCTTGACAGGGTGGAGTGAAGAATATGACATAACAATCTATTATTGTCTGCTCCATAATGCCCTTTCAAGAAGCCTACTTGATCTCTGTGAATGAGAAAAGACATGATGTTTTCCAGTCTGTGAACTAAAATTTTTGCAAATATTTTATAGTCCAAATTTAACAAGGATATATGGGTCTGTAATTTTCTACTAGTTGAATGTCTCTGTTAGGTTTCAGTAAAATTATGATATTAGCTTCATGAAAGCGAGAGAGACAATCAGGAGAAGCAATAATATTATGATAGTAAGAAAACAAATGTGGTATCAGGAAAGTTGAGAAAGTCTTGAAGAACTCTGAGGGAAGACCATAAGGTCCTGGTGCCTTTGAGGATGCCATAGAGAAAATGGCTCGGTGTATTTCATCTGAAGAGTGGGTTGTTGTAGAAATTGCTGTTGAGACAGAGAGACACATGGTAAGCGAGCCAATTGTAGGAAATCGGAGATAATAGAGTCCGAGCAGGAAGACTCGAAAGTGTAAAGGGATTCATAAAAGGATTGAAATTCTTCAAGGATATCTTGAGTGGAAGTGCGAAGAAGTCCAAAGGATGATTTGATATGGGAATTCCTATGTTTGATTCTTTTTCCTCTGAGATAGGAAGCAAGAAGGTGACCCGCCTTATTGGAATCAGCATAGTACGTGGCAGATTGTCGAAACATGGAAACTGAGGCAAAGGAACTGAAGATCTCATTGTATTGGAACTTAAGTTGCTGGAGAGATTTGTATAGAGTTGAGTCAAAGTTACAATAAAGTTGAGATTCCATGGTGTGAATGTCCTGCTCCAGGCAGTGTAAATCCACTTTCTTAAACTTAAGTCTGTATGCCGTATAACTAATGCATTCACCACGTAGCTAAGCCTTGTACGCTTCCCACAAGGTGATATAGTTAGATACTGAAAATTGATTTGTGGTAAAGAAGGCAGTAGATTCAGTATTGATATGAGATAGAAAGTGCTCGTCACTTAATAGTAAGCTATTCATCCACCAAGTGCGAGGTGATTTGTCTATATTCCAGCGGAGAGAGCAAAATATTGCGGCATGGTCAGATATAGAGATGTCATATATAGTAGCTGAGGAAGTGATGGTCAAAATGTCCTTGAATCCTAAGAAATAATCAATCATTGAGTATGATTTGTGGGGTGCCGAGTAAAATGTGAAGTCTTTAGTTGTAGGATGAAGGATTCTCCACAGATCGGACCATCCATATGTGTGCATGAGATTAGAGAGAGCAGACCATACTCTGAGTTTGGCAGGGCGGCATGCGGAGGATCTGTCAATGAAAGGGTCCAGTGGAAAGTTGAAGTCTCCGGCAATGATGGTATGTTCAGAAAAGGAAGATTTGCAAATAGTGTATAGATCATGGAAGAAGGAGGGATCATTGTTTAATAAGTTCAAAGGTTTGCCATCAATAGTGCCCTCAATATAAGACCATCTGCCCTTGGGGTCAAATGAATGATTGGAAAGCTGAAAATTGAGTGATTTGCGTAGGAGGATGATGACGCCATTTTTTTTTACCCATTGCAGGAGCAGCAAAGCAGTGTTGTATCCAACCCCCGGAGAGTTTATGCGCCTCAGATAAATTGATGTGCATTTCCTGCAAAAGGCATACATCCGCTTCCAGGTGTTTAAAGTAGTGGAGTATTTTTTTTTCTTTTCATAGGACTGGAAATATCCTTAACATTAAGGGAGATGATCTTCAAGATAGCCATACAGTTAAATCAGTAAAAATAGGAAAAAACATCCTGCGGAAAGATGTCATAAAAACAGTAGAGATCAGTGGGAAGTATAGTCCACAAAAAAAGAGGAAAATGATGCCCAGGGTCATAAAAAGTCAAAAAAGAGGCGTCTTCAAAAAGAAGAAACAGGGTCAAGAAAAAGAAAGAAATTGAGCAATAGAACAAGGCTCCAAAAAGAAAAAACACAAAATATGGTGTAGGCATACTGATCAGTGAGTAGTCAAGAAAAAGAAAATTGCAAGAAAAACAGGAAAACCTGAAATGGGGACACATGAGGACAAGACACGCTCAGCTAGCAAAGCTCTAGCCTTGGTAGGAAGCAAAAATTCAATTTACATCCAGTCAGCAGAACAAGATGAGAAAGCAAAAAGAAGAGGAATTAGTAGATTCAGATCATGGTTCCCACATTGTCATCCAGGTATTTTTGCAGCTCAGCTAGGTCCTCAAAGTTCTTAGTGGTGTTATGATAGGTAACTCTCATCTTAGCTGGATAAAATAATCCATACTGGGCACCGATGCTCTTAAGTTGAGATCTAATGGAGAGAAAAGTTTTGCGTTTTTGAGCTTTATCTTTAGAGAGATCAGGTACAAAAAATATTTTTTTACCATCGACGAAGATTGGTTGCTTAGATTTTGCAGTCTGCAGGATTTGTAAGGTGTGCATGTATCTCAGCAGTTTCAGAACAATAGGCCTAGGATAGTTGAACTGAGATGGCGATCCAGAGGGTACTCTATGGGCCCTCTCAATTTCAAGGGCCGGAGTGAATTGAATATTCAGAGTAGACAGTATAAGAGAGTGCAGATAGGTGATCATATCCTTTCCCTCACAAGTCTCTGGTAGCCCAATGATACGGACATTATTTCGATGCATTCGATTGGACATATCCAAATTACGTTGCATGAGATCCATTTTACGGAGACCACGTTGCACTTCAAGAAAGTGGTTATCATGAGCAGAGAGGCCTTCTTCAGAAAGATCCAATCGAGCCCCGAATCGGGTGAGTTGAAGTGTGATATTATTTAGCTCCTATTTGATATCTGCCGTCGCGGCTAAATTTTCCTGCATGAACCCTTGCAGGATTTGCAGGTCGTGAGATAGGGAATCATCAGGCGTGTGCAGCTTAGAGGTAGAGGCCTTGTCCGGAAACGGGGGTTCGTGCTTGGAGCGCTTCGAAGCGTTATGGGCAGCGGAGGAGCTAGATGAAGATGCTCCATCCGATTTAGAAAGTTTCGTCCACATTGATAGAATTTGAGAAAAGGTTGCTGACCTGAACGGTGAGGAAAAGCTGACTGGAAATTGATGTTTATCAAGAGGCTGGAGCGAGAAAGCAAGCTAAGCAGCCATCTTGTAGACGGTCACGTGACCACCCCCCAAAATGTTTTGATTTTGGATCGGAATTTGTCTATGGAAGATTCAAGTTTAATGTCTAAGGGAAGGGCATTCCAAAGCTTATCCTAAGCTTTCTTGAATTCAGATACATTTTTCGTCTCTACGACCTCAACCAGGAGGCCATTCCACACATCACCCTTTCTGTGAAAAAGTATTTTCTGAGGTTATTTCTTAGTCTATCCTCTTTCACCTTCACCCTAAGCCTCCTCATTCCAGAGCGTCCTTTCAATTGAAATAGACTCACCTAGCCCACCTTTCCTCCAAAGTATACAAATTGAGATCTTAAAGTCTCTCATACACTTTATGATGATGACCAATGGACATTTTAGTAGCCTTCCTCTGACCAGCTCCCAGGGTGAATTTCATTGAAATCAAATTTAAATCACGATTTAAATCATGGCTTTTTATAAAAATACCAGCAAGAATGAGTCTAATCTTAATATTTACAACCAGATGAAGGTTTCATTATTTGAAAAATAACTTTTCTGATTAGTTTTAGAGTTATATAAAAAATGACTGATTTGGTTATATATTAGAAATACATAAATAATTATGAAATTATTGCAAAGTGAACTATCTCCAGTTTAATAGGTTAATCATTCTTCCAGTGCAATAGGTGAGATATCTCCCAATGGCTACAAGCAATCTGTAAAAGGAATCCACTCCAGATTTTTTCTCTGACCCTCCTGTACTTCATTGAAAACTCTACTGCCACCTGTACTGTTTCCCTTTTGCATGCGAGCCTGAAGGAGTATTTCTGTTCTGCTCTCCCTTTTTTTTCTTATTTTCTTTGGTGTTGTATCCCAGGACAAGCAGGCAGCATATTCTCACGTGTGAGTGACATCATCCACAGAGTCCCAGTACGGACAGCTTTAAAAGTGCATCGCCACTTTGAGAACTTTAGAAAGTTCACGACTGACTGCACTGTACATGCGCAAGTGCTTTCCTGCCTGACGTAGGCGCGCGGCTCCTCAGTTCTTAGTTTTCCACGGAGCTAAGTTGTGAATTTTGAATGTTGTTCAAACTTTGTCTTTTTGCCTTCCAGTTCTCACGTATTTTTCTTTTTCTTTTTCTTTTTCTTTGTTCACTTCTCCTGTTTTATTATTTTTTTTCCTTTACAAAAAAAAAAGGGTTATTTTTTCCCCTTGTGGGTGTTCACTGCCAGTGCCTATTTTTTCATCTCAGCCATTGAGTATAATTTGGCTGAGATGGTCTTCCCATCAATGTCCCGCCCGTTGATGGCATTTAAAAAGTGTGTTAGGTGCCAACGACCCATATCTCTCACCGACCCCCATAATTGGTGTTTGCAGTTCCTTGGCCTGGAATGTCATGTAGAGTCCTGCGCGTGTTGTTCTTCGCTTCAAAAATGTACTATCAAAAGCCGCAACCTGAAGCAGGAAAAGTTATTCAGCATCAGCATGGATGTCAAAAAGGCAGATCCCAGATATTGAAGTCATTGACATTGACACTGGTGTCTGAGGACATCGTTCCCTCTGGTAAGACAATTAAAAAGCCATCAGCTTCTCAGTTGGTGTCGCAGGCTACTATGGCATTGAGTCCAGTCATACTAACCAAGCGACAACCTCTTATGCCTCTTCTCCATCGAGGGCTGCATCTTCATCAGAGTCACCCTCTCCGAGGCAAACCATGGCACCTTTGGTACCGGCAGAAAAACAGACGGTACCGGTGTTCTTTTCAGGAAAAGCTGGATGAGCTCTTCCGCTTAGAATTTGGTAACATGTTTCGCCTTATGACCCCAACACTGACTACTTTGGAATCGGCTTGGCCTGAGCATGATACCATGAGGTCTTCCAGTATCATCATTGGCTCATCGGTATCGCATTGAAGCACCTCTCGACACCGATCATCTCAGCGATCCTGCACTGCATCCACTCATCATTCAAGTTTGTCGAGGGAGCGTTGATCATCTCCTCGCCATTCTCATTCTAGCAAATGCTCTTCCAAGAGGAAACACCGTTCTCCTGCACATGTTATTGAGCGCTGTAGGTCTCCGACACTGACTCTGTCCAAGAAACATTGTTCTTCTGAACATGCTTCTAAGCACAGCAGATCTTCAACACTGACTTCATCCAAGAAGATAAGGCTTCCTGAACATGCTTCTAAGCATCCATGTCCCCAACTTCGATTTCATCATCAGACGGACACCGGTCCAAGCACAAACATTGACATAGTTCATCTTCACAACCGCTGGTTGACTCTGATCTACAATTTGATTCAGATGCGGGCTTTTCCCTTTCTGCTACTGAGGCTTATGACATGTCTGAGGATAAATCTCAATGCCGGTCTCCTCCTAGAGCAAAATCTCCTACCAAGAGACTTTCTTTCACCAAATTTATTAGACAATTGGGTAAAGACCTCTCTGTCAAACTTGAGGCTGATTCTGCCTATGGTGCTGAATTTCTGGAGACTTTAGATTATGATCAGTCTCCTAAAGAGCTCTTAAAACTCCCATTACATGGTATCCTTAAAGAGACTCTTCATAAGAACTGGAAAACCCCTTTCATTATACCCGTGGCTCCCAGAAAGTTGGATTCTCTTTATAAAATAGTCTCTATTCCAGGTTTGCCAAGCCACAGCTTCAGCACCAATCGTTAGTGGTGGAAGAAGTCCAAGGTCTATGCCTCAATGCCGCCAGGTCAAGAGGGGCACACTATGGACAAATTTAGCTGCTGCCTTTACAGAATTCCATGTTGGTGAACAGAGTCATCAATTATAATTTCTATTTTTCTTATTACATGAAACATCTCAAGAAATTTCATGCTTTTGAAAGATATCTTCCTTCTAAATATCTGAAAGAGTTTGACTCTCGTTTGCACTCTTTCCCAACTACGAAAGTATATGGTTAGATCTGCTTACGATACTTTCGAATTGACTTCCAAGGCCTCTTCAATGTCTGTGGCCATGAGATGTTTAGCCTGGCTTAGAGTTGTGGATATGTATACTAATCTCCAAGACAGATTGGCTAATGTCCCATGCTTCGGGGATGAACTTTTTGGGGACTCTATTGAAAATGCCACCCAAAAACTCACTGACCATGAACATAAGAACATAAGAATTGCCGCTGCTGGGTCAGACCCATGGTCCATCGTGCCCAGCAGTCTGGAATCTTTCCCAATTCGATCGACAGATTGGCTGTTAGTTGAAGCAGTTCAGCTATAGTCCCTTTCAGTTCCTTGATGACCCTCGGATGGATGCCATCCATTCCCGGATTTATTTATGAGAAACATTGGAATGCTTTGGTCAAATCCAAAACAAAACCAGCTGCTGCAAAATCGTTTAAACCTTCCTCTTCTTATCAAAGGCGTAAACCCTGAGGAAGCCGCTTGTTAGCGGTGAAATGGGTCCCCGTTAGACAGATACTGATTGGGGCTCTAGCGGCATATTCTATGCAGCCTTATTGACACAGGTCGAAGTAAAAGATAAGTGCTCCATTTTACAACTATTAATGCTGATTGTGACTTTATATCTCATAATACGATTTTGATTTTCTCATATTGAGACTTTTGCTATATATCTGCAGCATTTGAGTTATATCTTCAAAATCAATAATAGTTTTTATTCTGACCTCAGTGGTCAAAAAGTATAGCATATAGGCAAATACATGCAGCTTTCCACAAAAAAAACAGTTTCAAAGAAAAAAATAAAGGTTCAAAAGAAAACCATACAGTTTGTCTTGTCTGAGACCACCCACTCTGGCTCAGCATTGAAATTATACTTGCATTCCAAAAACAAAACTTTCTTTCTGCATCAGTTGTTTAAAGGCATGAAAAAGATATTCACAGCATTTGCATATAGTCAGGTTATATCTCAAAGCAGCAGACAGTTTGGGGCAAATTCTCTATTACTGCGTTTATCTTAGGCGTGCTTTAGACGTCCGAAGTAAGTGAATAATTACGGAGTTAAGAGTCTTAATTAGTGTTAATTGGGAAATAGACGGCACATAGACGTCCCTAAAAGGTAGTTGACGGACTGACGTCTATAGAAAGCATAGTCGCGTCTCCAAATCTGGACGTGGGCGTGACGAATGGAGATGCTAGATAGGCGCTACCTGAGCGGCGAACTGCGTCTAAATATCGTGTATTATGTAGGCGTAAGAAACCCTGGTCTAACTTGGATTTCAATGCCGTTTCAACTTTCGTAATTGCGGCTCTTTGTTAGACGCGAGGCAGACGTCCGCTGTGTTTTTTCATCAATAATTCCAATAGTGAGTTTGAATAGGTAATTTTCATCTTTTCTCTGTCCTAATAAATATAATGACACCATATCAATGGAACACATTATATTGCATGGATAACAAACCACATTTTTGCCCAAACAATAATATAATTTACACATGGCTTTTACAACCCCCTTTTTTTTCTCAACAAACAGCACTGCAATCGGCTCTCTTTTGAAAGCAAAGAAAAAACAGCACACATTATCAGCACTTAAAAAGAGAATAAACAGATACACACCTTAACATTCAGCTTCCCTCATTGCAAAATGGAGGTCTTCAGTTGCACAAAACTGACCTCATTGTGACCTCATCAATCTGCACCTTCAAAGTAGTATGCCACAATTAAAAGATGTGCTGGGTGTAGAACTCACAACCTCTGGATGTGAGTTAGAAGCACAGGCTCCTAACACATAGAGCTACAGCTGCTTCTACTTAGGTCCATCTCACCACCCTTTCATATCATACTTGACTGAGCTGCCTATGCTCATTAGCTATCATATCAGGATGAACTCAAATAAGTTTAAGCAAAGGAATGCCTAAAGATTTGGAAGGTTTTCAAGTAGAAAACAAATATCAAATATGTATTAAAGAATTGCAGCACAAATGACGCTGATCGGTAAGGGCAAAAAAACACCACTTTTCCGGGTATGACGCCTAAACGGAACAGATTACTTACAGTCATATATCCATTAGTACAGTGCTTAGAATGAAGATTAGCGTGTGAGCATGGTCTGGGTTGGATATTAGAAAAATGAAGCTCCACCTCACATGTATTCAACCACACTTGGGAATATGGGTTTGGGGCTCAGTGAAAGCAGCGCTTTTAACCATTGAGCTACCACTCTTTTGTCTCAGCCTACTATGAGATTATAGCTAAACTCCTTTTCCCTTAGCACTTCACTAAGATATGATATGACAAGGGAGCCAGAGACATTGGAGCAAAAGGTGCTGTAGCTCAGTGAGTAAAGGCACTCTACCAATCTTCTGGGCTTTGAGGGTTCAACTCCCAGCCTGTATTTTACTTCTGGCATATCTACCTTCCAGGTGCACCTTGATGATGCTTTCCACTTCTTATAGGAGTTGAATATAACATTACTGTACAACTTTGCTGTGTAGCAGAAAAATAAACTTTTCCCCCTTCCATGCTAAGAATTTGAGTTCAACTCATCTTATATTTCTCCTTTTAAACATGGCATACTTTGTTAGTTTTTATCATGGTAAAGTAATACATTTCTGAAATCGTGAAGAAACAATAATATACAACTGCAGTGTTTTGTCTCCTAGCAGAATTAACTGCCTATAAGAAGCGGTATAAGCAAATCAAAACTGCTATAAGCACAAGAAAGCATTTCTAGCTCAACACGGTAATGCTCCTGTTCCGACCTCTGACCTCTGAAACTCCCCGGTTTGACTCCCACCTTTGCTCATTTTAATAAGGTCCTAGTTTTTTCCTATTAGCTCTTATAACAGGGTCTACATGGTGGACTTTGCCATTTGTAAGGTGCACATTTCCCTTTCCAGGCAAACCTATTTTCAACTTACCATGGCTCGGACATCCTAAGCAGTGATGAGAGGAAACCTTTCCTCTGACAGCAAGATGACATTTGTGGATTGCCTGGTTAATGTGCTCTATTACACTTTGTCCATCTTCTCAAGCACCCTGGTTCAAATCCCATCCTCACCTTCACTTTTGTTTCCTTGCATCCTAACAGTTCTCAGAAGTGGTGGAATTTGCTGTTTCTCCTCAGCATTCTGCAGCCACAGGTGCATGAGATACTTTCATTTGCTCCTAACTACAAGCCATTCTAGTAGGAATGTGTTTCTTTTGATGCAATATAGGCATTGGCCAACAGCTATGAGTTAAATCAAACTTCAGAGGGCTTGGACAGGTGTTGAAGAATGATCCAGTTAGGGGGGATGTTTTTGGTGGGGGGAGGGTGTTCAGCATGAGAGAGAACAGGTTGCATTAAATATTAGACAATGGCTGCACATAATAAAAGCTGAAGCAAAATATTGATATGTAAAGGCAAGGCTAAAGAGTTACCAGGTGTCCTGGCTGAGAAATGAATATAAACTATTTGCTAACCTTACTCAAGACTTGAACCCTCTGATGTATGGAAGATGAAAAGCAATGCTTTAAGGCATAGAGCTATAGAGGTAACTTTGTTTAGAACATAGAGCTTCGTATCAAAGCTTAGAGATGTGAAGGAAATGACTACAACGTCACTACAGCTGTATATGGCAAAACGACATCCAATGCACATCCAATTAGATTTGAATCCTAACGGTTCCTATGACGTCAGCCGCTAATTAGGCATGCTTAGTATATAGAAAGCTTTGGCACAGCCATTTTTCCTATGTAAGACCCCCTCATGTGAGTTGGTGTTTGTGGTGTTCCGTTTCCTCAATGATGAAACTTTGTGCTATGACTTGCCTGTTCTCCTTCATACTCCCTTCTGCCTTTGACACTCCTCCCCACCCCCATTATCTGTATTTCTTTAGTTTATGGATTTTTCTGGGTGTTGGTGTGAGGTATTGTTGAGGACTTAGGTTTTGTGTTAAGTGTGGAGGGGAATCAATTTTTAGGGAAAAGAAGGGGCCAGGCCAGGTTACACACAGATGCCCACACCCACCACTCTCCCTGCTTTCATAATGTCATGGTCTGCCCCACCTCCATTTTCCATATCTGCAACTCTCCATGCAAGAAATTCGATTTCCGTTTTGGAGCCATGTTGCAAGGTGCAGACATCTTTTCAGGTTACTTGTAGAACACGTTCAAACACACCCCCATAGGACACCCAATGAGGTGTGATAGGCGTGGTTAGGAAGCGGGACAAGCAACCGCACCCGAACGGCGCCCAATAGGCATAGAGAAAGTTTTCCCGCTATGCTGACGTCAGACGCTACATAGGCGTGCATGGGTATAAGAAGGTCCAGGTGAGCAGTGTTTCCTTTCTATTCTGTCCTATTGCTTATGCAGATGTTTGAGACTTTACTCTGTCTTAGTCTTTTACATTTTTTTTCCTATCTCTGCCTCTCATTTCTCTCTATTCCACAGAGCCATTAACAAGCTACATGTCATTCTAATATGTTGTTTTATCTTTTCTAGAAGCAGCTCAGATAGTAAGTCCAGGTGAGAATGATATTTTGTAAGCTACTTAGGTGTCCTTATGATAGAACTAAAGAAACCAACCAGCAAAAACTGACTTCTCTTTATGGGCTTTCATTGTGTGCTATTTTTTATAATAGTTATTTTATTTCTGATATCTCCTACTCTCCATTCCACAGGGCTGACAAAAATGACTGAGAAGACTAATAAAGACCATGCTGGTAGAAATTTTGCTGGTAGAAAAATGGATATGTAAGTAAAATGGATGTGTTCACACATCTGAGAGGGTTTACTCATAGAGCTAAAGTTAATTCTTTGTAGAATCAAATTACAGGCAAGTTAAAATCAGGTGAGGAATGGTTCTGTGTACTAACTCATCGATAAGAATAGGTCGGGTGTGTTGGGGGGGGGGGTATACACTGCCATTCAGTGGACATCCAATCAGTGTACATGGTTCAGGTGGAAAAATCCTAATGAGTGCCTAATGGCTGCCATTTTTAATAAGGAGTCTAAAGGTATGTTAGCACCTCTGTTACTTCTAGGTGTGTGTTCTGCCACAACTTCAGTGTTTAATTTTGGAGACATAGGTCTTTGTTAACAGTTTCTCTCTATTCTTCATTTCAGGTTAACTATGCTCATCACCTATGTGTTTGCCAGAGAGAGACCAGACGAGCAGCTCAGCACACCAGCTTGCACCTAGCCAAACAGTTGTAGGTGAGAATGATATATGGTAACCTTTATTTGCTTACTCTACTATTCTTCACTTGAGTCACTCTTCTGATGAGTGAAATAAATGTTCACAAAGCTAACATGTTTCACACTTCTATTGTTCTCTTCACACAGGTATCCTTGATGACTTTCAGGAACAATAGTAAATTGATAATGTTGGCCTCATAGAACACCATGGCATGCATTCCTGCTGTTATATGCACACAAACTTTTTGTTTTCAGTTAGTCTATTCCCTCACATGAGTTCTAAACAGTAGCAGTGGAGGATTACAGGTGATATTAACCCACACCATCAGCGAGTTAAGGCTATTGCTTTAACAACTATACCACGGTGACATCTAAGCAGCTCAACATAAATGAGGTTAACACATTGCTTCAGGGAAGGGAGGACCGATATGGACCTTGGGGGTTGAACCCCCTGTTTGTGAACCTTCTGTAAACCAGCTTCTCCTCTTTTCTGTTTTCAGGTGTCTTAGACAGGCAACTGCAGTATTGTCAGATGGAGTTTTGTATTACTGAGAGCAGTGCAGCTGTGAGCATCTTTGTGGTTTCCACACCTGCTTAACCAAAATAGTGCAGCTCAAGAACCAGGAGGATAGATTGAGGTATCTGGCCTTTACTTCCATCACCTTCCGTGAAAGGAAGAAAAACCCACATGTCTCATTTGGATTCTCCTGGTGTGGAGCCAACTCTTACTAGCAGTAACCCTATTCCTTAACAACAAATCTACCACAGTGACTTATATTCTCTTCCTTATGTAGCCATTTACTTTGGAACAGGGACTGGCTTACTTTGCACATCATAGCTGAGATGTCGTCATCTACCTACAGTTGCATATACCCTTGCATTCACTTGCTTCTTTCCTAGATTCTGCAATGATTTGACATCAGAATGGCTAGCAGGTAATAGTGGACTCTGTCCACTAAACTGCTGATGCTACAAGGTTAAAACCACACAGGATAGTTTAAACTATAAACAATTTTTTTTATTAAAATATAAAACTTTTTTTTTAAAATGGAGGTAGATATCCTTCAACATAGACAAAATTTAGACACTTTGACTGTGCAAAATCAGCTATTAATGAAAGATAATGGGAATATCAATTTTAAACTTGAAATGCTGGAGAACGCGTCAAGAAATAAAAATTTGAGGTTAATTAATTTTCCTAAATTGCAATTGGTTTCACCACTTGACCTGTTCAAAAAGTATCTCACTGAAGTTTTGAAAATACCACAAACATCTTACCCACCAGTGGTTAGAATTTATTATCTTCCAATTGGAAAGAAGAAAATAGCTGAAGAACAACAGGATCCTGTGGAAGGAACTTTGGACGTACTAGATTTGACTAATATTTTAGAAAGATCAAATTCTGAACAGATGACTGTGGCTACGCTTTTTGTTCAACTAGCATTGGAATCTGATAGGGATTGGTTGTTGAAAATGTTTTTCAAATTTAAAGATATAGAATTTATGAAGAATAAAATTAGAATGTATCCAGATGTATCTAGAGTAACCCAGAAAAAGAGGAAGCAATTCCTAATTCTCCGACTCCAGGTGTTAAAATTGGGGGCAACGTTTGTACTTAGATTTCCATGTAAATGTATAGTCAATTTCCAGGGAACTAGATATGTGTTTTTTGAATCTTCACAATTATTAAGATTTATTTCAGCTAAAGAGGTTTCTACTGCTGTTAACCCTAACAACTTGCAACAAGAAGCTTCAGGTCTACTCTTTGTTTACCCAAGAATATATAGAGAATCATAATTATACCGATTTTTCTTAAGCTCACTCCTCAATATTGTGGACTAAATAACAGTACAATTGAAAATTTTATTTAATGATTTAATTATATTTTACTTTTAGCTAATTTGAAATGTAACTGTTAAAATGTTGATTATGAAAATGAAAATTAATAAACATTAAAATGATAAAAAAAATATAAAACTTTTTAAAATGTAAAACTTTTTTTAAAAGAACTATTTACATACACATAACACAGGGAAAGAGGGTGGGTGCCCCCCAAGAGCAGCTTGAGCTACCTCAGGCGAGGGGGGCAGAAGAGGTGCAGTCATTGAGAGGGTGTATGGCTGCTGGCACCATGCCCTCTTTCGGCTACCAGCTACAAGAGGGCATGTTCCATCCTCTCCACACACCCTCTCAATACCTGCACCTCCTCCAAGAGGGCAGAGTAGGGCTCCATCTCCCTGACCGCCCCCTCCTGAGGCTGGTCGGGCTGCTCCTGGGGGGGAACAGCAAGGAAAGGGGGTGGGATGGGATCAGGAACAGGAAGGGCAGGAGAGTGAGGGGAAGGGCTATGGGTGGGGGAAGGGGAAGGTCCAACAGGGGATGGTGGTGGGGGTCCTGGAGGTAGTGGTGGGGCAGGCGGTGGGGGTCCAGGGGGCAGTGGTGGGGCAGGCGGTGTGGGTGGCTCAGCAAGCTGCCACGGGGAATCTTCCTCTTCTTCCCCCTCCTCCTCCGCCGATGACCAGGGCGGAGCCCCCTCCCTCACCTCCGGGGCCCAGGGTGGGGTCATGGGTGCCACCTCCTGAGGGGGTGCCTGCACTGCTGCTTGACAAGAGGGAAATAGGATACAGTTAGATATGTCCACAACACTTTTGAACATGACATTCTTTACTACGTTATTTTCTTCAAATGCTAATAACAGGATGCAAAGCACCTACTCCACTGTAAACATCAAAATGTAGCGTAAGTAAGTGAGGCAAGTAGAACACCATAAAGCCATTGTGACATGATATCACAATAGCAGCTTTACTGCAGATTTTATGATTAAGAATGGTTTACAGCTACTCAAACATTTTCATCTATTTATTCTGGTAGGCTGATCACAAAGAAACACACGCTGGACTCATTACTCACCGGCTTCAGCACGCAATTCCTCCCTCACCTCCTCAAGGAAGGCCCGCTCCTGGCGCCTCAGCAGCCGCCCCCTTTTCCTGAGATCCTCAACCTGGATAATAGAGAGAGAGAGAAAGAACAGAGAGGGAGGGATATGATGAGTGCCATCTAGCACTGTGGCATAACATGTTTACTTAAGTATTGACCTCTATAAGCACATAAAAATGGAGTACGCTGCCCTCCAAGAGCCCCTATCCACTTTGCTGCCTGCCTCCACCCCCTTCTGCCACATGTTTTACATGAATGTATTCACGTACTCCAGCATTTTCTCCTTTCTGTGCTGGAGGCATCGCTATCTCTCTACTGTACCTGGGACAGTGGGGGGGGGGGGGGGGTGAGGTGACATGGCAAGCATCACAAGGAGGAGTGTGGGATTGAACTCACAACCCCAGGGTGCTGAGGCTGTAGCCTATCAGCACTGCCCCACATTACAGTTTGCATGACTTTATTAATCTAGTCAAGCAATATTTCGTGTCCTGGCGAGCTTACAATCATGCAGCAGGGGCAATAAAATAGTTTGGTCAGAAGGAGCAGCGTGGCTTGAAACCCCTGACTTCAGGGTACTGACGCTGTCACTTTAAACGTCATGCCACTATCTCCCAGCAGATTGATACATACGGGAAAGGAAAGTTGTAGGTACTTGAAATGACATAGCAGCAATTTAATATATTTGTTTTCCTTTGGCAAAGTTGATTTCAAGATGTTTCTATTACAAATGCGATGCTCGTGACCCAAAAATTAGTTGTGTGCATGTTGTGAATGGAATAGATGCCTTGTAGGAGCTGAATTTGTCATTTGAAATCCTACTACTGCTCCTTTGGGATGTGCTTTAATTTCAGTATTCAATGTAAAAGATTTATTATGCACAATTGTAGTTTTTAAAAGGAACCAAGATTTACCCACAAAAACATGACCAATTTGATTGAGACAGGTTTCCATCATCATTACTTTTTACATGATTATTTGTGAGGGCCTGACTTGGAATACTTACTTCCCTGGGACATGAGGCTCTTCGATTGTACCGCCGGGTCAGGCGGGTCCAGGACTCTATATTGCAGGTATGTCCTGCAATGTCCCGGCATCACAAAATAATGGTGCTCGCGCACCAAAAACAGCTTTGCCAGGAGTTTACTGTCAGCAGTGCTGAAGTTGGGCAGTCTCCTGGCAGCCATTTTAGGAGAAATAACTGTGTATGAAGAACGGGCGATTCTATGATGTCACAACGCAAAAAAATGCGATGACGTTTTTGTGCCGCTTGGGCGTGCTTGCAGCGGCCGCTTCGCTCTACATCAACACTTGATTACATCCTAAACCACGCCGATATCGCTGTTATACAAAAAAGTATAGCAGAACGCTTAGAACACAATGACAAGTTATAAATGAAATAAATGAAGACTGGGAAGTAATAGGCATAATCTCAGGAGGTTCACATATTTTAGCTTAGCTATGCATGTTTGGGTGGGTGGAAAAAAAAAGAATATTATGTCTTTGGTAACCTTAGTCAGGACTTGAACCCCCTGACCTTTGGAAGATACATGCAGTGCTTTTAAGCACTGAGCTATGTTGGGGATTTGGGAATGGGAGTCTCCAGAAATGACTTTAGGTACAAGCTTAGAAGCTTACCATGTAAACCTAATGAAATTTAACCTCCCCCCATGTATTTAGGTTCACACTATCTACATTTGAACAAACACAATGACAAGTTATAAATGAAATAAATGAAGATTGGGAAGTATATAATCTCAGGAGGTTCACATATTTTAGCTTAGCTATGCATGTTTGGGTGGGTGGAAAAAAAAAGAATATTATGTCTATGGTAACCTTAGTCAAGACTTGAACCCCTGACCTTTGGAAGATACATGCAGTGCTTTTAAGCACTGAGCTATGTTGGGGATTTGGGAATGGGAGTCTCCAGAAATGACTTTAGGTACAAGCTTTGACAAGGGGCAATCATTGCAAGTATCTACAGGTGTATTTGATCTGAGAACACCCAATGAACGTCCAAAACGATTTCAAAATTCTAACGGCTTCTATGACGTTAGATGCTACTTTATGGTTAGGGTTAGGGCTAGAGTTAAGTAGCTCAGTGAGTAAAAGCGCTGTACCAATCATCCGTAGGTTGTGAGTTCAACTCCCGGCTTGTCTTTTACTTGTGGCATATCTACCTTCCAGAAGCACCTTGATTATAACATGAGGGGTTTATGCTGCAGGAGTGTGTTGTTGGGGTGTTGCAGGGGTGTCTAGGATGACAGAGAACAGTCACTTGCATTTTCAACAACGCATTTGAATTTTTTAAGACGAAACCTTAGTGAGCCGGGGGAGGAAGGTCACCGCAGCCTCGCGCCTCAGATGAAAAGGTTAATTTTTTAGGGACCGTGTAAGCTGATCTGGGACAGTCTTCAGCGACTCGGAGCCCTCCTCCCGGCTGGGCAGAAGGAGGAGGCTTTGGAGGTGATGGTTTTGGTGGTGAGTGAGGGCGGGAGGGGGGAGTCACCTGGCTGCTGCATCTGCACTCCTGCTGGCCACAGACCTACTGATCACAAAGCAGAGATCACAGAAGCACGCAGGTATGTGCGCATGCGCGGCTAGGGTTTTATTATATAGGATATACACCTATCGCATCTCATTTTCATCACAAACACATTAGCGAGACTATACACAATACATTACAAAGTTGAGCTTGGGTTTGATAAAATAAACAGCATAATTTTGACTCTGTATTACATTTATTGAACCATACTTAAGAATATAGGTGTTGCATCCATAACAACGGTGCTTTACACCATTGAGCTACCAGTCTTTTGCCTCAACTGACTGTGATATGATAGCTAAGTAGAGTATACTTTAGCACATCACTAAGGTATGCTATGACAGGGGAACCAGAGACACAGGTGTAAAAGGTGGTGTAGGTCAGTGAGTAAAAGCACTATATCGATCATCTGTAGGTTGTGAGTTCAACTCCCGGCTTGTCTTTTACTTGTGGCATATCTACCTTCCAGGTGCACCTTGATGATGTCACAATGAGGTCAGCATTGTGCTGCTGGCTACTTCCTCTTCCTGTGAACTAGAAGCCACATTCAGGTCTGATCTGTGTTTTGATTCTGTTTATAAGTTGGGCCAGTGTAAGTTATGGGATTTACCTTTGTTCTGAAGAATGAGCTGATTGTAGCAATGTTTTAAGACCAGGAGAGTGTTCTTTCGAGCAAGATATCACTTCTAAACTATCCTCTCTGAAATAATGTCTCTGGGAAATCCAGAGAAAGCTTATTGGATGACTTAGGGTGCCTTTCCTGCCAGTCTTTGTGGAACTTAAACGAAGTTTATAAGAAGTCTATATGGTGTTCAAAGTCCTATCCTTTCCACTTCTAATAGGAGGTGAGTATGACATTCTGAGTAGCATACATCTACCGGTTCCCACCTTCCATACTGATAATGTAAGTTCAACACCCACTCGGTACGTTTCATCTTCTAGTTCTCCTTTGAAACATAACATATTTTTTTTCCTTGTATTAATGGTAAACTGTACAATTCTGATATCCTAGAGGAAAAAGATACAACACAGCAGTGTTCTCTGTCTGCCATTCCCTACCTCACTGATATTGCCAGATCAACTAATATATAGTTTACAAAATGGTATACTGTGTTTTGGTTATCCTTTTCATCATGCTATACTTACAATGCTGAATGACTGATAATAAATCAGTAAAGAGTATAAAAAAGTATAATCTAAAAAAAACAAAAAACATCGTACCGACGTCTATCGGGCATCTAGGAAGGGTCTATTGCAGACGTCTCAATGACGTTTCAGAAACCTGCGTCTATCCTGCGCCAAGTGGTTGTAGAGACATCTACCGCACGCCTAAGCACCGTTTGATTGACACTTGCGTTTTCCGGACGTCTAAAGCACGCCTAAGTTAGACGTAATATAGAGAATTTACCCCTTTGTATATTTCATGAGGCAACAAACAACAGGTCAGATTTGCATAGGGCTCACTAGGCAGCACAGCTGAAAGAGATCCTGTGATTGCACTCCCAGCAATGGCACACACAGTAAGGTTTTCAGCCTACTAAACATTCACACAGTTCCAATGTTCTTTAGCCCAAACTCCACATAAAAGTAACAGGCTACCAACCCTCAAGTAAGTAAACTTCTCAGCCAAAATAATGTTTAACCCAAAAGCAAGAAGCAAAAACTTAAAGCATTTCTTGCTAAGGAAAAAAATTACCAGCTGCCACTAAGCTACTCACTGTTCTTAGTTAATGTCCATAAGCTCAGCCTGGCTCTCTGAGATAGGGCTAGCTTCCTGAATTTCCATTCTCTCTACAAACTCTGGAATCTGAAAGTGAGAAGTGGGGAGACTTTATTCCACTTCTTGCATTGGCCAATCTGGGACCTCAGAGTCTGCTTCCTCCTCCCAAGGCTCCTGCCTTACTCTGTGCTGCTGGAGTGTTTAGCCTCGTCACTCTCTCCTCCCCCTTACTGCTTGCTTCAGCCTGCCTTTAACCAGCTCAAAGCCACTCCCCTTCAGTCTGTAGAGGGAGATGGGCTTTGGTTCTACTGCAGGCTTTCCCTGTCTGCTTTGCCTTGGTTTCCTTGTCTTTAGCTGCCCTAGTGGATGTTTATTGACAGGGTACCAATGCTGTGAGTCTGCCCTTCTGTGATCCAGATCACCCCTGCTTTTATAACATGGACAAGTTGGTCACTAGAACTGATCTGGTCAGCTTTTCTGCACAGGATCCTTTTAATAGTTTTAGGTGCAAAATTAGCATGGGTGCTTGGTTTGTCACACAGTGTATGATTTCTGTGGTAAGCAAATTAATGGAAACACTTTTAAAACAGAATGGTCAAGTTTCTGGAATGCGGTGGATTACAGTACCAGAGGCAACATGGATTCGCTAGAGGTAGGTCTTGTCAGACAAGTCTGATCAATTTCTTTGACTGGGTAACCAGAGAATTGGGTAGAGGGAGTACACTAGATGTGGTATATTTAGATTTTAGCAAAGCCTTTGACAGTGTTCCACATAGACGTCTAATAAAAACTAGAGTGCCCTCAGGAAGAGCCCCAAAGTGACGAGCTGGGTCATGAATTGGTTGGGTAGAAGACAGAGGGTAGTGGTTAATGGAGATCACTCTGAGGAAAGGGATGTTACCAGTGGTGTGCCTCAAGGTTCTATTCTTGGGTCTATTCTTTTTAACATTTTTATAAATGACATTGCTGAAGGGTTGTCAGGTAAGATTTGCCTCTTTGCGGATGATACCAAAATCTGCAATAGAGTAGACACGTCGGATGGTGTGAATAACATGAAGAATGACCTGGCAAAACTTAAAGAATGGTCTGAAATTTGGCAGCTAAAATACTAAGAAATGCAAGGTCATGCATTTGGGCTGCAAAATCCCAAATGAATGGTACAGTTTAGGGGGTGAAGAACTTACGTGCACGACAGAAGAGTGGGACTTGGGTGTGGTTGTATGTGATCTTAAGGTGGCCAAACAGGTTGAAAAGATGATGACGAAAGCTAGAAGGATGCTAGGTTGTATAGGAAAAAGTATGGCCAGTAGAAAAAAGAAGGTATTGATGCCCCTTTATAAGAGTTTGGTGAGACTTCATATAGAATATTGTGTACAATTCTGATGACCACACCTTCAAAAAGATAGAAAAAGGATGGAGTCGGTCCAGAGGAAGGCTACTAAAATGATACATAGTCTTCATCATAAGGCGTCATAGGAACCCCTGTCCTATGTATACTTTAGAGGAAAGGGGAGATATGATAAAGACGTTTAAATACCAACGTAGCATAAATGCGCATTAGTTGAGTCATTTGAAAGGAAGCTCTGGAATGAGAAGACATAGAATGAAGTTAAGAGGTGATAGGCTCAGGAGTAATCTAAGGAAATGGTTTTTTTTACAGAAAGGGCGGTAGATGCATGGACTAGTCTCCCAGAAGAGGTGGAGTCTGGGATTGTGTCTGAATTTAAGAAAGTGTTTGATAGGCACGTGGGATCTCATAGAGAGAGGAAGAGATAATGGTTACTGCGGATGGGCAGACTGGATGGACCATTTGGCGTTTATCTGCCATCATGTTTCTATGATTTCAGTGATTCTTATGATGATGATTAGCTTGTGGGCCCCATGTTTTCCGGGGACAATCTTCCCATGGCAGGGGATTCGGGACAGTATGCCGAATCTTAGGATCCTTCTCTGGCTTTAGAACCTAGGGTACAATCCTACAGTTCTGTGTTTATTTAAGTCTGCTGCTTTGCCTAATCTCATTTCAGAGATTTGCAGGAGTTGAATTTAGTCACTCATCTGGCTCCTTCTGAATCCTCCTCTCTCCTTTGTGGAGTACGAGCTCAATCTTCTGCTTTTCCCTGGTATCTTGATATGAGCATTCTGATTTTGGAGCAATGGGATTCTCCAAAAGGCACTGTCATTGTAGCGAGGGCTATACCCCCTTTGTACCCTATGCAGCAGGAGTGCCAGCAGCTTCTTGGTCAGCCTAAAGTGGACTCTTCGGATGCATAGGTGACTAAATGCACCTCTCTTCCCAGTGAGTGTGGTGTGTTCAAGGACTTGCAGGACTGCCGTGCGTATGTGGTTCTTAGGAGATTCTTTGAGGCAGCAGCTTTGAGAGTCAAATCTGCCTTGGCAACATCCTTTGTCATGCGCACTTGTTTGTCCAGGCTGCGTTCTCTTGTCACTGCATATTCTTGTCACCGGCCAGGGTTCGCTCCATGCTCTTCAGCGACCCTCCATCAAGTGGCACTACCAAAAATTTTGACATGCTTCCGCAATATGGTGGAAGCCCTACAGGGGATGCTGGTCTAAACCAATAACCACACCACTTTATAGACAACTCAGACATTTTGTAAGAAGAAGGCAAAACACACAAAGGTTTGTTTTCAAAAGGGCAAAGCAAAGTTTTTATTGCACAAGTCTTTGCACTAAAAAAAAAAATGGTTGCATAAAATAAGACAGGTGAAAATCACAATAATAGGTATGCAGCAGAACCCAACAGATGGAAGGTAGCAAACCACACACTCTTCTGTGGGAGAGAACCCACAGTGGCTGCAGGGTGTCACAAGATGGCCGCTGTAGTTGTAGGCTTGTAGCTGTGCCACGCCCCACTCCTCAGTATCGAGCAGGGGTGTCAAATGTCAGTCCTCGAGGGCCGCAATCCAGTCGGGTTTTCAGGATTTCCCCAATGAATCTGCATGAGATCTATTAGCATACAGTGAAAGCAATGCATGAAAATAGATCTCATTCATATTGGGGAAATCCAAAAAACCCGACTGGATTACAGTCCTCGAGGACTGACATTTGACACGCCGGTATAGAGTGAGAATCAGGGTTTTCACTCAAAGCAAACAAAAGACAAAAAATAAAACTGGTAACTAACTGAGTGCATTTATTTAACAATCTTGAACAGAAATGATCAATTGTCCCATAGCAAAAACAACAGATAAGTATTTTTATATTGCAGTCCATGAAGAATGGCTCAAGTGAAAAACTGCGTTCCAGAAAAATTAAGGCAAAAGGAAAAATCCAAACAAAATCAAGTTTAAATTACAACAGTTCTTTTATAGCACTCACAGTTCCACAAATCCTTTTATCTTAGTGGCAGAAAACAGTTCCTTTGCATAGGAAGCTCAAACAGTCCCAGGTTCAAAGGAAAAACAAAATACCAAAAAACAAAACTCTCAAGCACACAGGTGATAATGGCAAAAATTCCCTTTGTGCACAACCTTATGGTCATGCCTCTAGTTAGCCTTGCTGGTTAAAGTAAAGGCTTTAGGCCAGTGTTCTTCAACCACCGGTCCATGGACCAGTGCCGGTCCACAGAAATTTATTGCCGGTCCACAGGGCCAGCACGTGCATCAGGCGCAAAACAGTGTTCTTCAACCGCCGGTCCATGGTGTGATCGATGTGGCATTATCTTTGAGCCAGCTCCCTCTTCCTAACTGATTCAGTGCACAAAGCCACAGGCAGTGGCTCCTACGGGCATCCTGCGCCTGAACCGGAAGCCTTCTCTCTGACGGAAGCCTTCTCTCTGACGTCAGAGGAGGGGCGGGACCACGACGGAGGAAACAGCTCTGAAGCGGTACTAAGATCGCTAGCACTGCGATCTTGTTTGCAGGCTGTTCCTGAAAGGTAAACAGTGCAGGGAGGCCAGGGGGGAAGCCGGACCCCAGTGGGAGGCCAGAGGGAACACGCAGGCCTTCCGGGGGGGAGGGGGGGGAGTGAGCAGCCCTTCGGGGTGGGATAGGCAGGCAGGCCTTCAGGGGGGACAGGCAGGCAGGCCTTCAAAGGGGGGGCAGGTCTTCAAGGGGGGGGACAGGCCTTTAGGGAGACAGACAGGCCTTCGGGGGTGGGATAGGCCTTCAAGGGGGGAATAGGCCTTCAAGAGGGGGGACAAGCCTTCAAGGGGGGAGGCAGGCCTTCAAAGGGGGGGACAGGCCTTTAGGGGGGACAAGCAGGCCTTCAGGGGGACAGGCAGACCTTCAGGGGTGGGATGCAGACCTTTAAGGGAGGGGACAAGCCTTCAAGGGGGAAACAGGCCTTCAGAGATGGTGGCACAGGCCTTTATTATTATTATTAGGATTTTTTATATACCGCCTATCAAGGTTATCTAAGCGGTTTTTACAATCAGGTACTCAAGCATTTTCCCTATCTGTCCCGGTGGGCTCACAATCTGTCTAACGTACCTGGGGCTATGGAGGATTAAGTGACTTGCCCAGGATCACAAGGAGCAGCGCGGGGTTTGAACCCACAACCCCAGGGTGCCGAGGCTGTAGCTCCAACCACTGCGCCACACACTCCTCCTAGGGGTGGGGTGCAGGCCTTCAGGAGTGGGACAGACCTTCAGGGGAGGGGGGCCCTGGTATAGAAGTACATGGAGGGAGGGAAGGGGGCGGTCAAAGAGATGTGCATATGCCAGACTTTGGGGAGGAAGAAATGGGTCTGAAAATAGAGGAGAGGGAGAGAGATGATGGACAATGGGATTTAGGGAGGGAAGGAACAGAAAGGAAGAGAAGTTGGACACAAAGGATGGTGTGGAGAGGGGATAGAGATACTGGATAAGAGGGTAGTTGGGAAAAGAAAGGGAGAAATGGTGGACCCTGGGGTGGTGGGGAAGGAAGGAGAGATGCTGGATGAAAGGGTAGTTAAGAAAAGGTGGATCTGTGGAGGGAGATAAAAAAAAGGAAAGATGCCAGACCTCCTGGGAAGGAAGAGAAACGGAAGGGGAGGACAGATGAAAGCAGGGAGAAAGAAGAAAGAAGGAGACCCTGGCAAGAAAGTTATCAGAAGTCAACCAGAGCCTGAGACCAAAAAAATTTGAATAATGACCAGACAACAAAAGGTAGAAAAACTAATTGTATTTTCTGTTTTGTGATTACAATATGTCAGATTTGAAATGTATATCCTGCCAGAGCTGGTGTTAGACCGCAAACGTGAGCTAGGATTTAACAGAGAGAGGAAAAGTCTTTTTTGTTTGTTTATTTTGTTTACACCACAGTGCCAGTGTGGTTAGGAGAAGGCAAAGAGTGTGAAGAGGCTGTAAAATAAACCCACCAGTTTGTTTGAAAAAAAAAAACAAAAAACACCCAATTGGGCAGGAAAATCGAATCAAATCAAATCAAAAAACCAATTCAATAGGCTGAATCGAATTAAAATTTTTTTTTCCTGAATCGGGCAGCACTACTGCCTACACCTGCATGGTATTAGCATAGGCAGGAGCTCTCTCTGCCTCGCTGTTTGGTCAGACTGCAGATTGCAGTCTTGAAAATACTGCTTTCTCTGTGACGGGAGAAAAGATCTTCCCTACTGGTTTCTTAAAACTTTCCCTTTGGATTGAATAGGCCTTATACCAGTCAATGTCAGGAACCTTACTGGCTTTAAATCAACCTTTCTGACACAAGGAACATAAGAAGTTGCCTCCGCTGGGTCAGACCAGAGGTCCATCGTGCCCAGCAGTCCGCACCCGCGGCGGCCCATCAGGTCCATGACCTGTTTGGTGGTCCCTGACTTTTCCTATAACCTATCTCTACTTCTATCTGTACCCCTCAATCCCCTTATCCTTCAGGAATTTATCTAAACCTTCCTTGAACCCCCGTAGCATGCTCTGCCCTATCATAACCTCCGGGAGCACGTTCCATGTGTCCACTACCCTCTGAGTAAAGAAGAACTTCCTAGCATTTGTTCTAAACCAGTCCCCTTTAAATTTCTCCGAGTGTCCCCTTGTACTTGTGGTTCCCCACAGTCTGACGACTCTGGCCCTATCTACCTTCTCTATGCCTTTCAGGATTTTGAAGGTTTCAATCATGTCTCCTCTAAGTCTCCGCTTTTCCAGGGAGAATAGCCCCAGCTTTTCCAACCTGTCAGCGTACGAAAAGTTTTCCATACTTCTTACTAATTTAGTTGCTCTTCTCTGGACTCCCTCAAGTATCGCCATGTCCTTTTTGAGGTACGGAGACCAGTACTGGACGCAGTACTCCAGATGCGGGTGCACCATTGCACGATACAGCGGCATGATGACTTCCTTCGTCCTGGTCGTGATATCCTTTTTGATGATACCCAACGTTCTGTTTGCTTTCTTTGAGGCTGTCGCACATTGTGCCGATGCTTTCATTGTTGTATCCACCAACACACCCAGGTCTCTTTCAAGGTTACTTACCCCTAGCAATGATCCCCCCACATTTTGTAGCTGAACATCGGGTTATTTTTCCCTACATGCATGACCTTGCATTTCTCTATATTAAAGCTCATTTGCCACTTTTTTGCCCACTCTTCCAGTCTCGTTAGGTCCCTTTGCAGGTCTTCACAGTCTTCCGTGGTTCTAACCCTGCTGCAGAGTTTGTTGTCATCTGCAAATTTAATAACTTCACATTTCATCCCCATCTCCAGGTCTTCTATAAATATGTTGAACAGGAGCGGTCCCAGCACCGACCCCTGCGGAACTCCGCTCGTGACCCATTGCCAGTCTGAGTATTGGCCCTTTACTCCAACCCTCTATTTCCTGCCTGCCAGCCAGTGTTTAATCCATTGGTAGACATCCCCTTTTACCCCATGGTTCCACAGTTTCTTAAGCAGCCGTTTGTGGGGTACCTTGTCGAAGGCTTTTTGGAAGTCAAGGTAAATGATGTCTATGGATTCCCCTTTGTCCATCTGGCTGTTTATCCCTTCAAAGAAGTGCAGTAAGTTCGTGAGGCACGACCTTCCCTTGCAAAACCCGTGTTGGCTCGCCCTCAGCTGTCCATTTTTTTCTATGTGCTCGCAGATGCTGTCCTTAACCAGTGCTTCCATCATCTTACCCAGAACCAAAGTCAAGCTCACCGGCCTGTAGTTTCCCGGGTCACCCCTCGATCCCTTATTAAAGATAGGTGTGACATTTGCTATTTTCCAGTCCTTCGGGATCTCCCCAGTTTTTAAGGATAGGTTACATATTTGCTGGAGTGTTTCCGCTATTTCGTTTCTCAGTTCTTTTAGTACCCTTGGGTGGATTCCGTCCGGGCCCGGTGATTTGTCGCTCTTCAATCTATCTATCTGTCAGAGGACATCCTCTTGGCTTACCTCTATTTGCTCAAGCTTTTCATCTTGATCCCCAGTTATGATCTCTTCGGGTTCTGGAACATTGGATATGTCCTCGCTCGTGAAGACCGACGAGAAGAACTTGTTTAACGTGTCAGCTACCTCTTTTTCCTCCTTTACCACTCCCTTTCTGTCTCCATCATCCAACGGTCCCACTTCCTCCCTGGCCGGTTGCTTCCCCTTCACGTACCTGAAGAACGGTTTGAAGTTTCTCGCTTCCCCAGCCAGCCTCTCTTCATATTCTCTTTTTGCTTTCCGAACCACTCGGTGACATTCCTTTTGGTGTTTTTTGTGTTCCTTCTGGTTGTCTTCAGTTTGGTCCTTTTTCCATTTTCTGAACGATATTTTCTTGTCACCTACGATATTTTCTTGTCACCTATCACCTTCTTCACTGCATTTGTTATCCACACTGGGTTTTTTGTTCGATTCTTTTTGCACCCTTTCCTAAACCTGGGGACATACAGGTTTTGTGCTTTGTGCACCGTGTCCTTGAGTAGGGACCAGGCTTTCTCTACGGTCTCCATCTTCCCTGAGCTGCTTCTGAGTTTCTTTCCCACCATTTTTCTCATAGCATCTTAGTTCCCTTTTCTGAAATTGAGTGCTGTCGTTGTGGTTCTCTTCACCTTTGATTTTCCTACTTCTAATTTGCACTGGATCATGTTGTGATTGCTGTTTCCTAGTGGCCCTATTACTACCACCTCCTTTGTGGGTCCCCCTAGCCCGTTGAGGATTAGGTCGAGAGTGGCATTTCCTCGCGTTGGTTCCATGACCAGCTGTTCCATGAAACAGTCCCTCACAGCCTCCAGGAATTTTGTTTCTCTCGTGCAGTTGGAGTGTCCAATACTCCAGTCTATCCCAGGGTAGTTGAAATCCCCCATCACCACCACACTTCTTTTGCATTCCTGCCTCAATTCTGCTTCCAGGTCTTGGTCGTTTGCTTCTGGTTGTCCAGGTGGGTGATAGTACAGTCCCAATTTTATGTTAGCTCCATTTCTTCCTGGTAACTTAACCCATAGTGATTCCAAACCGTCCGCCCTTACTGCTGTTTCCATCCTGGTCAAGTGAATGGAGTCCTTTATATATGACGCTATTCCTCCACCTTTCTTGTATGTCCTGTCTCTCCTATAGAGTTTGTACCCTGGTAGGACCACATCCCATTTGTTGTCCTCAGACCACCATGTTTCTGTGAATCCAATTATGTCTAGGTCCTCTTTGTTGGCTATGACTTCTAGCTCTCCCATTTTGGCTCTTAGACTCCTTGCATTTGTGTATAAGCAATTTAAGTCCCGGTTGTTTACTTTCCTTGCTGGTTTTTCTCGTGGTTTGTTACTCCTGCCGACCCCCTTATGGGCTGTCAGCCCCTGAGTTTCGTTCTGTTTTTCCTCCTCCTGTGGTGTGTCTTCTTCGTCCTCAGCCTGATTCCCCATTTTTGCATGTCCCTCTAGCTCCTGCTCTTCTCTCTTCTTCTTCACTTGTTCCTTGGACCCCTGTATTTCATCTTTGGGTCCTTTTTCCTGCTCGCCCTTAAGTCCTTCTTTACATTTTTCCCGCTCAGTATTGTGACAGGGAAGCTCCTGTCCCAGCCAAAAGAACCACGAAACCCAGCATGCACTCTGCCCTGGTCCCAGGAAAACCCAGCATGGAGCCGGGACAGCTGACACAGCCCGGAAGGTGATAGCTCAGCCTAAGAATCAGAGGGGGAGGGCACTAGAACCTAATTATTCCCCCTATTACTCCTTTCCTCCCTCTCTGAAACCAAAAACCAATCCAGGAGGGGGTGGGGTTAGTCCCCAGGGTGTGCCCAGCCACAGTATCTTCGTTTGATATCATTGTCAGATCGACTGTCGGCTTTCCCCTTCTCCTCAGTTTAAAGCCTTGTCTATTTCGTTCTTGACGTTGATTGCCAGCATTCTCATTCCTGCCATGCTCAGGTGCAGTCCGTCCCTCCTGTAGAGCTTGTTCTTTCCCCAAAAAGTTGCCCAGTTCCTTACATAGTGGAAACCTTCCTCTTCGCACCATCTCCTCAGCCATGCGTTTATTGCTTGCAGCTCGGTCTGCCTCCTCGCATCTGCCCTCGGTACTGGCAGGATCTCTGAGAAAGCTATTTTGTCCTCAGCTTCAGTTTCCTTCCCAGGATCTTGAACTGCTCAGTTAGTGTAGACCTGTTGTACTTTCTTCTGCTGACATCATTGGTTCCAACGTGGATTATCACTGCTGTCTTCTCCGTCTCAGCTCCTTCCAGGATCCTCTCAATTCTGTCGGTGATGTCCTTTGTTCTTGCCCCCGGGAGACATATCACTAGCCGGTCCTCTCTCCCTCCTGCTATGTGACTGTCCACTTCTCTCAGAATTGAGTCTCCCACTACGATTGCAGATTTCCCCTTCTTCAGCTTCCTTTTTGGTCTCAAGTCTGTATCTTTGGTGCGGTCCGCTAAGTCTCCCTCTGGGTTCTGGTGGATCTCTGCCTCCTCTGTCTGCTCGGTTCTTTCACAAGGTCCTTCTCCCCCGGCGTCTGGTGGATTCTGTCCTCCATCTGTTGGTTCCTGTCCCCCGATGTCTGGTGGATTCTGTCCTCCATCTGTTGGTTCCCGTCTGTATTGCTGGTGATCCCGTACCTCCACCATCCTGCAGGCCTCCTTGATGAATCTCTCAAGCTCCCTAACTTGCTCCTCGATGTGGCTCTCTCTGGTGGGATCCTTAGTTGCCCAGCACGGTTCTTCTGAGGTGCGGAGTCCCTCCTTGACCTACAGTCTCCCAACCTCCTTCTTCAGGCTTTCCAGTTCCTGACACCGACTGCATATGTACGCCTGCCTCCCGGAGGGGAGGTAGTCGTACATATGACACTCGGTGCAGCATACTTGGAAGCTCCGTTGGGTTCCTGCTGCCTCCATTTCTCTTTTCTCCTTCCTATAGTCCCTCGGTGTGTGGAAATGGTGCCCGGTGTTCAGCTAGCTGAAAGAGTAGAGAGAAGAGAAGAATGAGTAAGAGAAGAAAAGTACCTGTGGTTTATGTTTTAGAATTAGCTGCTGGGCGGCCTGGGCTCCTGGCTCCTTCTCAAGGCACCTTCGCAAAGGTGCTCTCGCCGTGCGCCGTTGACTCGTCCCCTTTTATGGGGGAGATCGGCTGTGACATCAGGGGGTGGGCGGAGTTACCACCGTGTCCCATCCTCCTCCTCTGCTCCTGCTGAATTCAGTGCTCCTCTCCGCTCCCCTGCTCTGCCTCCTCCGCCTCTCCATATGTTCTCCGCTCCCTTTCTCCGCCTCCTCCACCTCACTGTATGCTCTCCGCCCCTTTCTCCGCCTCTCTGTACGCTCTCCGCCCCTTCCTCCGCATCTCTGTACACTCTCAGCTCCTCTCGCCACTTCTATATGCCTCCTGTGTCCCTCTCCGCTATTTCAGCCTCTCTGCCCTCTCTCCCTGCAAGCACCCTTTCGCTGCTCCCACTTGTTTGCTTGGCTGGCCTAGTGCTGAGGACTCCTTGTTGGCTCGTCCCCTTTTATGGGGAGATCAGCTGTGACGTTGGGGGGTGGACGGAGTTACCACTGTGTCCCATCCGCCTCCTCTGCTCCTGCCGAATTCAGTGCTCCTCTCCGCTCCCCTGCTCTGCCTCCTCCGCCTCTCCGTATGTTCTCCGCTCCCTTTCTCCGCCTCCTCCGCCTCTCTGTATGCTCTCCGCCCTTTTCTCCACCTCTCTGTACGCTCTCCACCCCTTCCTCCGCGTCTCTGTACGCTCTCAGCTCCTCT
The DNA here is from genome assembly GCF_902459505.1 of Geotrypetes seraphini. Lineage (NCBI taxonomy): Eukaryota > Metazoa > Chordata > Amphibia > Gymnophiona > Dermophiidae > Geotrypetes > Geotrypetes seraphini. The sequence continues at coordinate 97,242,757 of NC_047092.1, read as the reverse complement.
CGCCACTTCTATATGCCTCCTGTGTCCCTCTCCGCTATTTCAGCCAAGCAGAAATGGATAATGTAGAGGCTATGTGGTCAACCTTGAAATCTACTCTACACGAAGCAACAAATCGCTATATAAAAACAGTAAGCAAACGGAGAAATAATAGGCTACAGAAATCTCGGACCTTGTTAAAATGAAGAAAAAAGCATTTATTTCCTACAAACAATCAGGAAAGGGAGAGACAAAAGAAGACTATCTGGCCAGGTCTAAAGCTGTCAAAATGGCAGTCAGAGAGGCCAAGCTTCGAATAGAAGAGAATCTAGCAAAGGACATTAGGAAAGGTGTGATGTCCTGGCAGAGCTGTTATCCGTGCTCTTCAATCTTTCCCTGAGTACGGGAAGAGTCCCCTTGGACTGGAAAACAGCTAATGTCATCCCACTCCACAAAAAGGGCTGCGAATTACAAACCGGTGAGTCTCACATCCATAGTGAGTAAACTCATGGAAACACTAATCAAGCATAAATTATATACTATCCTGGACGAGGAGAATCTACGGGATCCCTGCCAGCATGGATTTACCAGGGGAAGGTCCTGTCAATCCAATCTAATTAGGTTCTTTGACTGGGTAACAAGAAAGCTGGATGCGGGGGAGTCCCTAGACATCGTGTACTTGGACTTCAGTAAGGCTTTTGATAGCGTCCCACACCGCCGGTTATTAAGCAAAATGAAATCGATGGGACTGGGAGAAACATTAACTGCATGGGTCAAGGATTGGCTAAATGGTAGACTTCAGAGAATGGTGGTAAACAGTACCCTGTCCAAAACATCGGAGGTGACCAGTGGAGTACCGCAGGGCTCGGTCTTGGGCCCGATCCTGTTCAACATATTCCTGACTCAGGGGCTTCAAGGTAAAATCACATTATTCGCTGATGACGCCAAACTATGCAACATAGTAAGTCAAGAGCACTTTGCCCGACAGTATGAAGCAGGACCTACTTCTATTGGAACATTGGTCCTCGACTTGGCAGCTAAGCTTCAATGCTAAAAAATGTAAGGTAATGCACCTTGGCAGCAGAAATCCATGCAGAACTTACACACTAAATGGTGAGACCTTAGCTAGAACTAAGGCAGAACATGACTTAGAGGTGATCATTAGCGAAGACATGAAAACTGCCAATCAAGTGGAGAAGGCTTCATCAAAGGCAAGACAAATGATGGGTTGTACCGTAGGAGTTTCGTCAGCCAGAAGCCCGAAGTCATAATGCCGTTGTACAGATCCATGGTGAGACCTCATCTGGAGTATTGTGTACAATTCTGGAGACCACATTGCCAAAAAGATGTGCTGAGAGTTGAGTTGGTTCAACGAATGGCCACCAGAATGGTCTCGGGGCTCAAAGATCTCCCGTATGAGGAAAGGCTGAACAGATTGCAGCTATACTCACTCGAGGAACGTAGAGAGAGAGGAGACATGATTGAAATGTTTAAATATATCACAGGCCGCATCGAGGTGGAAGATGATATCTTCTTTCTTAAAGGTCCCTCGGCCACAAGAGGGCACCCGCTGAAAATCAGGGGTGGGAAATTTCATGGCGACACCAGGAAGTTCTTCTTCACCGAAAGGGTGGTTGATCATTGGAATGAACTTCCGCTTCAGGTGATTGAGGCCAGCAGCATGCCAGATTTTAAAAGGAAATGGGATACACATGTGGGGTCTTTAGGGGGATAAAATCAAGGGGGGTGGGTCATTAGAGTGGGCAGACTTGATGGGCTATGGCCCTTTTCTGCCGTCATCTTCTATGTTTCTATTATCTAACTTCATCATATCTAATTGTGACTCCCACTCCTTCCACAATTTCATACCATCATACAGAGGTTTAACCTGTTTCGCTGTCCCTGCCTTATTCCGCTTTTCAGAATTTAATTTCAACCGCAATTCAATTACCACAAACATATGATTAGTCCAGGGCTTAAACTGAAGATGCACCATCATCATATCCATATACTCTATGGGAGCAAACACTTGATCCAGTACATTCGCCACCACATACGTTGATTCAGTTATGCATTTCCCGAACCCCAACTCATCCATCGCATCAAAGAACACATCAGCACGCATCCCCCCTCCCCCCTTGCCCTGATGCAAATTGAAGTCTCCTAACACAACCATCTTGGTCAAATTTAACTGCTATTCCTGCAGCACACGCAAAATCCCTGAACTATCCTGCAACAATAGTCCTGGGGGCAATAAACCAAACAAAATGCAAGTTCCCTATTTTTTTTTTTTTTTTACTACTAGCACATCCATTCCATCTACTGTACCCTGGTAAACTGCCTTCATTAAAAGCTCTTTCCTGTGAAAAAGAATCACCCCGCCTCCCTTTCTGAATTCTCTACATGCCCAATGCCATGCATATAGTGGAGGACAACAATCATTTGCCACAATCACATCTGAATTTTCCAACCATAACTCAGTCACCCCTAACACATTCAAGTAATACTCAATCAAATCATTCACCAACCCAGTTTTTCCCTCCAACGACCGGGCATTCACCATTCCAATCCGTATCTCTACACTCATTCATATTACTCACCATATATCAGGTACTATGGCAGAATCTTTAACCATTGTTTTGCCGAAGCCAAATAGAGATCCCATGTTGGTTTCAAACTACAGGCCTATTTCTTTAATTAATGTGGATGGAAAACTTCTGGCTAAGTTATTGGCTCTGTGATTAGCCAAGGCTCTCCCTTATATGATTGGTATGCAGCAAACGGGTTTCGTTGCTCAAAGACATTCTTCAAATAATACCAGATTGACTTTACATATGTTAAACTTAGCAAAATCGATGGATGATCTGGCCTTCTCTGTTTCTTTGGATGAAAGGGGTTCTCTGATTGGCGTAACTTAAAAAATCAGTATAGCTTGCCGGGTCTATGCTTCCAGACAGATATGCTAGGGCATCAGGCTGCCAAGTGGTATAAATTAATATCTGAATTTTTGAATAAAAATCCAAAAACTAGATTGAAAGAAATTTGAGGCATTGAGATAAAACAACAGATTTCTGTAACTCAGTGGCCATGGATTTGGACTTGGAGGATGAGATGTACAGGGTCAGCATCTATGAGACAAACTTGGTTCTTTTTGTTACATAGAATTTTTTGGACCCCAGTTCATTTGCAAAGGTTAGATAGTTCAAAGTCTAATAGATGCTGGCACTGTCATCTTGATGTAGGGACACTGGATCATTTGTTGTTCTATTGTCCCTTGATACTCAACTTCTGGAAATTGATATGGACACAAATTAATTTGATACTGGGAACTAGGATTCCGTTGTTCTATGAGGTGGTTATTTGTGGGACATTATTGTATGCTAAACCTCCGTTGGACAGATATAAATGCAGACTTGATTATTATGATAGGGAATGCCATACAGATGATTACTAAAAATTAGAAAAAATGGGACCGCCTTAATTTTTCCTTTTGGTGGGAGTCCTTGTGTCTATGCTATAAATTTGAAAAAATACTGTGCTGTTTGGTATGGCAATGAGAGCAAAAGTCAGATTTCTACAAATAATAACAAATTATTACTTATAATGACGGGTTGCCATTCAACAAATTACGTACAATTGGAAAAATTGGAATAGATTAAATTATAATTTCTGGTGGAATTCCTTATGTCATGTTTATAAAATGGAGCGATTTATTGCAATACAGCAGGGATGTTTCAGGAAATTTGAAGATGTGTGGGAGCCATTAACAAAGTATTGTACTGATTAGATGACATTTTTTTCCCCTTAAATTTACTAGTTCAATTGTGAGGGGAAGGAGAGGGGGGGTAATTTTATCGTTACATATTGTATAAGGTATTGATTATATGATAGGAAAGGGTGGGAAGGGTGGGAGATAAGAGCATATCATTTGTACCATTGATGATTATTATTGTTAATTTGTTTGGACATATTATCACACTTATTGTAAGTTTGAAAATGAATAAAGAATTATAAAAAAAAAAGAAGAAAAAATGCATTCCGAAAGAGTGGGACATAACATAAGAACATAAGAATTGCCGCTGTTGGGTCAGACCAGTGGTCCATCATATCCAGCAGTCCATTCACGTGGCAGCCCTCAGGTCAAAGACCAGTGCTCTAAATGAGTCCAGCCTCATCTGCATACATTTCAGTTTAGTAGGAACTTGCCCAACTTTGTCTTGAAACCCTGGAAGGTGTTTTCCCCTATAACAGATTCCGGAAGAGCATTCCAGTTTTCCACCACTCTCTGGGTGAAAAAGAATTTCCTTATATTTGTACAGAATCTATCGCCTTTAAACTTTTTAAATTAACATGGAGCCCATTAATTGAGTTTATGAAATCTGATTAAGTGCAAGAACCCTTAATTCCTATAAGATTCCAATACATATCCAGGGAGGGGGGATATATATTATCTCCTGTTTGGTTGTAAGTGCTGTTTATTATGTTATTTGTTTAATAATTTTCTGCACTTTGTACGCATGTTGAAAATTAATAAAGCTGATAAACAACAAAAAAAAGATTATGGAATGGAACTTTTGTGCAGTCATTCCACTTTTTATAGTCTAGGGCAGTGGTTCCCAAAGTTTTTCTGTTCATGGCTCACTTGTTTCAAAAATTTTCCATGGCTCCCCGGCTCACATGATAGTTCAGTAATCTAATATATACCTGATAATTGTTAGCTTGAGATGATTATTAATTAAAAAATTTAAACAACTTATAAAGATTATCACTATAATCTTGAATTGGTGGGAGAGTGTGGTGCAGTGGTTAAAAGTATAGTATCAGCACCCTGAGGTTGTGAGTTCAAACCCATGCTGCTCCTTGTGACCCTAGACAAGTCACTTAATTGCCCCAAGTACATTAGATAGAGTGTGAGCCCACCAGGACAGACAGTGAAAAATGCTTTGAGTACCTGAATGTAAACCACTTAGGGCTCCTTTTACTAAGCTGCGCTAGCATTTTTAGTACACACTGAAGATTAGCGTGTGCTAACCCCCGCGCTACGCGGAAAATACTAATGCCAGCTCTATGGAGGTGTAGCGTGTGCAGCAATGTAGCACGCGCTAAGTGCGCGTTAAAACTGCTAGTGCAGCTTAGTAAAAGAAGCCCTTAGACCACAGGTGTCAAAGTCGGTCCTCGAGGGCCAGAATCCAGTCGGGTTTTCAGGATTTCCCCAATGAATCTGCATGAGATCTATTTGCATGCACTGCTTTCAATGCATATTCATTGGGGAAATCCAGAAAACCCGACTGGATTCCGGCCCTCGAGGAGGGACTTTGACACCCCTGCCTTAGACTATAAATGGTATATAAATACTACAATAAATAAATATTTATTTGAAAAAATTCAACAACGAACAAAAAAAAAATAATCACAAAAAATATTGATAGAACCATATTTGATACAGCCAATCTCATTTCTTCTTCCACATTGATTTCTGCTCGGTATTTGCTTTCTATCACTGTGAACACCGAAAACCCAACCTCGCTTAAATAGGATATCACAAACGGAATTAAGATTAAGCTCTACTGATTAACAGCAGATATTCATCTCTTACTGAACACCAAAATTCAGTAATATCCATGCTGTTAAATTGTGTCTTGAGCATATTGTCGCAAGACAGCTCAATGAGATTTTCTTCTTCAAAATAAAGTCAGCTGGAGGTTTGGCTCTGAAGGGATCCTGAATCCAGGCAAATTTCATGGGATTATCTTCTTGAAAATATTTTTCAAATCATTTGATACTTTGTGATAGGTGAACTTCAGAAACTGATTTTATATTGGCAGACAAAACAATTTCATTGCAGATCATGAAATGCTGCAAAAAAGGAAAACAATCTTTGCCACCGTCTTCATGCATTTTTCTCCACCATAATTGTTTTTTTTTTTTTGAAAGTTGAAATCTTCTCAAGGCAATTTCATAATGTGCATGTTGCCTCCTTGCAAGGACAGTTTCAACATTTTTAACTTTTCAAAAATATCACACAAGTATGCCAGTTTCATCAAAAAACTGTCTCTACAAAGTTTATGTGTTGTTTTTTTTTCTTCAAGAAAAATGTTGCATTCTTGTTGTAATTGAAATATAAAGGCCAACATAGTTCCACAAGAAAACCAGCATGAGTGGCAGTAGTATAACAAAGATGTGTATTCAGCTCCATATCTTCGCACAATTTTTTGAAAAATCTTTGCTTTTAATGGGCGAGTTTTTATAAAGTTTATTACATCCACCACATGTTCTAAGACTGAATTCAATGAAGGACTCAAAGGCTTTGATGTGAGTACATCTCTATGTATTATGCAATGGGTCCACATTGCAGCCAGAGTTTTCTTTCAAATAAGTGTTTGTAATCCTCCATAATGGCCTGACATTGAACGACCACCATCCTTACTTTGTCCACTCTAAATTATTATCAGTCATAAATATATTTAGGATCTCAAACAAGTCATGAGCCTTTGCACTTGCAGTTATTTTTTTATTTATAAAAAAGAAGTTCTTCAACAATGGCATTTCCAACTACAAAATGTACATAACAAATGAAATGTGCATCCTTATTATCCATAGTCTCATCCAACTGCAAGGCAAATTCCCTTTCTTTTAGTTTTTAATTGGTCATTGAGGTCTTCTGACATATGTTGAATTCTCCAACTGATAGAATTATTAGATAAAGGTACATTTGAAAGTACTTTCCCCGCAGATGCACCGATCATAATGTTCACCGTATCTATAGCAGCAGGTAGAATCAGTTGGTCTGCAATAGTATAGGTTTTTTTTACACTTAGCCACTCTATATGCAGCCTTGTATGAGGCTAGCAGAGCATTGTTTGGTATTGACAAATACCAAGAAAATGTATCTTGCTGTCCTTTTAATTTTCTGGTAAAGAAGTCATGAGTTTTATTAATTGAGTGTGAATGATTAGTTTCAAAATGATGCTTCAGTTTACTTGGAAGCATACAGTCTGGCGCCAAAATTTTCAAACATACTACACATCGTGGTCTTTCTTCTCTGTTAACATTTGTTGACATGAAGCCAAAGTCCAAATAACTATTGTCATATTTACGATATTTTCTCTTTTTTGCATGCCCACTACTCATTTGTGGTGCATGATCTTCATTTTGTGCTATGAAAAGCAAAAGAGGCGACTTATGGTAAATAGTAACATAGTAGATGACGGCAGATAAATACCCAAATGGTCCATCCAGTCTGCCCAACCTGATTCAATCTTAAAATTTGTTGGGGTGGGGTGGGGTTTCTTCTTCTTAGCTATTCTGAGCAAGAATCCAAAGCGCTGCCCGATACTGTTCTTAGGGTCCAAATACTGAAGTCTCCATCAAGGCTCACTCCAGTTCATCTACACCATCCCAGCCATTGAAGCACTCTCCAGCCCATCCTCCACCAAACGGCCATATACAGACACAGACCGTGCAAGTCTACCCAGTACTGGCCTTAGTTCTTCAATATTTACTATTATTTTCTGATTCTAGATCCTCTGTGTTCATTCCATGCTTTTTTGAACTCCGTCACCGTTTTCATCTCCACCATGTCTCTCAGGAGCGCATTCCAGGCATCCACCACCCTCTCTGTAAAGAATTGCCTTACATTGCTCTTGAGTCTACCACCCCTCAACCTCAAATTATGTCCTCTGGTTTTACCATTTTCCTTTCTCTGGAAAATATTTTGTTCTACGTTAATACCTTTCAAGTATTTGAATGTCTGAATCATATCTCCCCTGTCCCTCCTTTCCTGTCCAGTGTTTTTATTCATTCAAGAGCCGACACATACATGTTTCAGACATATGGCCTGCCTCATGGGTCTAACTCAACACACAAAAAGACGCTTACTCAACTATAATATATGAGTAAAGTACTTACGTTAGTATTATTATTCTTCCAGTAAAGTTTGATAAATATGAGTATAACAGCTGAGTTTGCTCCAACAATCCACTGATTACTTCGTTCACCAGGTGCTACAAAGCCAAACAGAAACCGATAACATGGAAGAAATGTGGTCAACTATGAAAGCCACCATACAGGAAGCAACAAACCGCTATGTTAAATTGGTAAGTAAACGGAGTAGGAACAATAAGCCACAATGGTTCTCTACGGAGATCTCGGACCTCATCAAGGAGAAGAAAAAAGCATTCATCTCTTACAAACAATCAGGGAAACAGGACTCCAGGGAAATCTATCTGACCAAGTCAAAAACAGTCAAAACAGCAGTTAGGGAGGCCAAATTCCGAATGGAGGAGTCTTTAGCAAGGAACATAAAGAAAGGAGATAAATCCTTTTTCAGGTATATCAGTGACAGGAACAAGAACTCAGGTGGGATAGTACGCCTCAGGAAACCAGGGGGAGACTATGCAGAAACGGACTCGGAGAAAGCCCAACTGTTAAATGAATACTTCTGCTCAGTCTTCACCCGCGAGGCGCCGGGACTTGGTCCTCAGCTGCAGACAAGGGTTGACTTAGCTGATCCATTTAGTAATTTCGAGTTTACGCCCAGCAGTGTCTACTGCGAGCTGTCAAAACTCAAGGTTAACAAGGCAATGGGGCCTGACAACCTATACCCCAGGGTGCTCAGGGAGTTGTGTGATGTCTTGGCGGAACCGCTATCCGCACTCTTCAATCTCTCCCTTAGTACAGGTGACGTCCCGTTGGACTGGAAAATGGCTAACGTCATTCCACTTCATAAGAAAGGCTCCAAGATGGAAACAGCAAACTACAGACCGGTGAGTCTCACATCAATAGTGAGCAAACTAATGGAAACTCTAATCAAACGCCAATTGGATACGATCATGAACGAGGAGAATCTACATGATCCCCGTCAACATGGATTTACTAAGGGGAGATCCTGCCAATCCAACCTGATCGGCTTCTTTGACTGGGTGACGAGAAAGCTGGATGTTGGGGAGTCCCTGGACATCGTATACCTGGACTTCAGCAAAGCATTCGATAGCGTACCACACCGCAGGTTGCTGAGCAAAATGAGTTCTATAGGATTGGGCGACACGCTGACAAAATGGATTGGGAACTGGCTTGAGGGTAGGCTTCAGAGGGTAATGGTGAATGGCACCCCCTCCGAAACGACGGAGGTGATCAGTGGAGTGCCACAGGGCTCCGTCCTGGGCCCGATCCTGTTCAACATCTACATAAGAGACTTGGCAGAAGGTCTCCGAGGTAAAATAACATTATTCGCTGATGACGCCAAACTAAGCAATGTAGTGGCCAAGAGTACAACAGACAAAAACTCAATGCCTGACAACATGATGCACGACCTACTACTACTGGAGCGCTGGTCTAGGTCCTGGCAACTCAGCTTCAATGCCAAAAAATGCAAAGTCATGCACCTGGGCAGCCATAATCCATGCAAGACTTACACCCTAAATGGCGAGATCCTAACAAGAACTGAAGCAGAGCGTGACCTAGGGGTGATCGTCAGTGAGGACATGAAGGCTGCCAATCAAGTGGAGCAAGCTTCCTCCAAAGCAAGGCAAATCATAGGTTGCATACGCAGGGGTTTCGTCAGCCGTAAGCCTGAAGTCGTTATGCCATTGTATAGATCCATGGTGAGACCACACCTGGAGTACTGTGTGCAATTTTGGAGGCCGCATTACCGAAAAGATGTGCTGAGACTAGAGTCGGTGCAGAGAATGGCAACCCGGATGATTGCGGGTCTCAAGGATCTCCCTTACGAGGAAAGGCTGGATAAGTTAAAGCTCTACTCACTCGAGGAACGCAGAGAAAGGGGAGACATGATCGAGACGTTCAAGTATCTCACGGGTCACATCGAAGTGGAAGAAGATATCTTCCTTCTCAAGGGTCCCACGGCAACCAGGGGGCACCCGTGGAAAATCAGGGGAGGGAAACTGCACAGTGACACCAGGAAATTCTTTTTCACTGAGAGAGTGGTTGACCGCTGGAATAATCTTCCACTACAGGTCACTGAGGCCAGCAGCGTGCCTGATTTTAAGGCCAAATGGGATATATACGTGGGATCTATTCACTGAGTTAGGTGGGGAAGGGTCATTGCGGTGGGCAGACTGGATGGGCCGTGGCCCTTATCTGCCGTCTATTTCTATGTTTCTATGTTTCTATGTTACTTACATTCAAATAGAGGTCACTAGCCATGCGCAAAGCCACTAGGCATGTGCACTAGTCATATGCATAGTATCTCCCCCATGGTGATTAAGTCATATGCATAGTATCTCCCCCATGGTGATTACATTCACACAATAACAGAAAATAAACTGTTTTACCAGACATAAACATCAAAACAGTAACTAACAAATAACCTGAAGTTTCAATTGTAGTATTTTCTGCAGGGCAGCACCATTGTTGTCGGGAGCTGCCCCAGCTGATCCCAACTGCTACTGCCACCGCAAAGGAAGGAGTTGGTCAGGCATGGGAGACGAACTTCCAACAGCCCTTGCGGTGCTACTTTTTTAAAAAAAGATTTCTTCTGCAGGGCAGCTCCACTGTTATCAGGAGCTGCCCCAGCTGATCCCAACTGCTACCACTGCCACAAGGGAAGGAGTTGGTCAGGCGTGGGAGACAAACTCTACCCCCCAACAGCCCTTGTGGCGCTATGCGCCACCATTTAGGGCGGAGCGCCGCCGCTTTGCGCATAAAGGAAGACACAGAAACAACAGTCAGAATTTGACACGAAGATCTCACTCAACCTCATTCTAGCCACAGATACAGTCACACAGACACACTGACACAAAGACATCTTCAGCCATATTCAAACCAGCAGGAAATCTCCCCTGTACTTGCCTCGGACTGCCTGACATCTTGTCTCATCAGACCTGTGTGACGGAGACTGTCCTCGGGCATGGAAGCGCTCTCCACCCTTCCTTGCCGCTTCACCTCTGTGAAGCGACCAAACAGTGAAGCCAGAAACTCTCACAGACCATTTCACCGTAACTTAATAACTTTCATCATGACATCTTGTATCCTAGCCACCTTATTTAACCTGTATCTGTAAACCTTCCTAGCTTATAGATGTTTATACTGGTATTCTAACCTTGCAATCCTGCTTGTTATTCTAGCCTTGCTTCTAACCATCTTGCATAACCTGCTTTTTCAATTCTCCCCCTGCTTTTTTAACTCTTGCCATCTTAGTCAACACATATGTACATACACACACCCAACTAATCATACATACCACCCGAATCTACCTCTTACCCTACCTGATCTTATACTTAATCTGCTCCCAATTCTGGTCCTATGGGGCGCTAGCCTTTGAATCTGTTCCCTACACCCACCACTTCTCCCACAAACAAGTAAGGCCGGATGGCCACCACCCCAACTTGTCAATCTGAAATTTGGCCCTTTCCCAATCTAAGTATTTCACACCACCCGCCACCCATCAAAACATACCTCCCTGAGAAAACAACGCCTACTAAAGAACATCACTACCTCGGAATCAACCTCTGCCCCGGACACCCACTCCCTATCCTCTGCCTACCTCAATAAACGCTCTATCAGAAACAAAGCCCAATTAGTGAAGGACTGGCTACTTGAATCCCAGCTTAAGTTGGTATTCCTAACCGAAACCTGACTCATCTCCGACAAAGACATTATTATCCATATCATCTTACCTAGAGGCTACAAGATCATCTCCCTCTCCAGAAACTTCAAAAAAAGGTTGTGGAGTAGCCATCATTCTTAAAGACCACTTCAACTTCCAGGTCATTGAAGACTTAGAAATTCTCACCTGCAACCTCACGAAACACGACAGGACTGCCAACCTTAACACCAACCTGTTCTATATCCCACCGAACAGATGGAGCAATGCTAGTGAAGACTTCTCCAAATACCTCCTACTGAACACTTCCAAAGACAAACACAACCTGCTACTTGGTGACATCAACCTCTACCTAGAGCAACGAGACACCCCAATTGTTAAAGAATTATCCTCCTTCTTAACTTCCCTGGGATTCGCCATCCTCCCAACCTCCACCCACCAGAAAGGCCACCACCTAGACCTAATTTACCTCTCTTCTAAAGACCCTCACTCCTCGCTCATCAGCCTAACAGATGTAAACTGGACAGACACCATCTGGTCAGATCACCTGAGGGCCAACTTTCAAATTCTATGGAGCAACCCCCACCCCCACCAATCAACAATACACTTTCAGACCCTCCCTCAATCCTACAGAATTCTGGTCCCACTTTGATCTACTATCCAATCCAAACATAGAAATAGACTTCAACACTAACTGGATCACCCTTAGCAATCAGATCCTAGACAATATTGCTCCACTAAAGAAAGGCAAACAAAGATGGGTGGTACGACACAGAACTAACCTCACTTAAAAGAAAAGCATGCCAACTTGAAAGAATCTGGAACAAAACAAAGAAGGAAGAGGATAAAGCAATAGAGATCCAAAATCCATGAGTACAAAAGAATCACCAAGGTAAAATGATGTACCTTCTACTCCAACAAAATAGGATCCCCCACAACCAACTTTTCAGATTAATCAACTCTCTACTGGAAATTGATCACTACAAAAGATCCTCCTCTACACAACTTCCTATCACTGAGAACTTCGCACTTTTTTTCAAGTCAAAAATTCTCAATCTCAGAACCTCCTTCCAATACCCCCAACCAGCCCTCCCCCAACAACCATACTCACTCACCCTGACTCAATCCCGGTAGACATGATCTGGAGCCACTTTAAACCCCCTAACTGGTTCCTATTTCTCAAGCTCTATAATAAATATGCCAAAACCTTCTGCTGACTAGACAACTGCCCACCCACCATAATGAGAGCAGCCCCCACCACCTTCAAGGCCATGATCTTCAACTGGATCTCTCAACTAATGGTAAATGGCAAATTCCCAACCAATCTTGGTTACATCCTTATCTCGCCCAGTGAAAAGAACTGCAAAGACCCCATATCAACATCCAACTACAGACCAGTAGCCAACATCCCCTTCTTCACCAAAATAATGGAAGGTCTGATCAACGCTGCCCTTATGAACTACCTAGATATACACTCAATACTTCACGAATACCAGTCAGGATTCTACTCACACCACATCACCAAAACAGCCTTAGCCTCCATCATAGATCACATCACACAAGTATTCAGCTCAGGAAACCAAGTACTCATTCTCCAATTTGACCTTAGCTGCGCCTTCAATCTGGTGTACCACTTCAACCTACTCAGCTGTCTAGACCCCATAGGTATCTCGGGTCATGTTCTCAACTGGTTTAAAGGCTTCCTAAAAAGCCGATCCTACCAAGTCATCAGTGAGCAAACATACTCCCAGGCTTAGACTAATCCCTGTGGTGTCTCTCAAGGCTCTCCTTTTTGACCTATACATGTCCTCCCTAGGCCAGGAACAATTCAAACTAAACCTCCAATCCTACATCTATGCAGATGACATCACAATCATTGTCCCCATCTCAGCACTCTCATCTGAAACCTGTTACTTCGTCTCATCTATCATCAACCAAGTAGAACAATGGTCAACAAACTCCAAACTAAAACTAAACCCGGAACAGACCAAAATATTTATGGCCTCCCCAACAAACAAGCCAACCGAATCTGCTATCAACATACATGGAAGAAATTTCCCAATTAACTCTACCATCAAAATCTTAGGAGTCACCCTAGACCAACAAATGATATTCGAAGCTTATACCAACACCCTAATCAAAAAATGCTTCCACTTACTATGGAAACTACGCCCATTAAAACCATACTTCAACTTCACATCATTCAGACTGCTGGTCCAGTCTTTAGTTCTAAGATCACTGGACTACTGCAACATAATCTAGTTAGGATCTCACAAAAAAAAAACCATCAAGAAACTGAGACTTATTCAGAACACTGCTGTTTGACTCATCTTTGGCTTGAAAAAATCTGAACACATCATCCCATTCTACCAAAAACTTCACTGGCTACCTATCGAGGCTAGAATAGTCTTCAAATTCAGTTGCCTCTGCTTCAAGACTCTTTTCGGCTCCACTCCCACCTACCACCTGAAACACCTCACCCTGCAGGACAAACTCTTCTATTCATGCAGAACATTACTGTTATCACTTCCTTCCCCCAAAGATTGCAAATTCAAAAGATTCCTCAACAGGACACTCTCCTTTTCAAGCAGGGATCCGGAACAACACCTTAAGTGACCTAATCCTGAACTCATGAACATACCATTCTTTCAGAAAATCACTAAAAACCCACTTATTCGACATATTTACCTGATCCCCAAATCTGCGCTACACCCACCTCATCTTACACGTCCCTTCCTCCTACCCTATGCCACCCCATCTCATAACTATCTACCCCTTTCCTAATCTAATTGATGTTACCTCGCTGTCCTTATAGCACCTTTTATTATACACTTCTCTCTCTGAATCCGCGGTTTCAGCATCCGTGGATTCGGTTATTTGCGATTTTTAAACATAAAAAACATTTTAATTTTTGGGGCTATTTTAAGCCCTGTAAGCCCCCCCCCCCAATAAGCCTTACCTGGTAGTCTAGCAGGTTTTTGGGGCAGGAGCAATCTTCCCACTCTCCTGCCCCATGCAGATCGCTCATAGGAAATGGCTGCCTTGAGCTCCCTTAGCCTCTCGAGACTACGACGGGAGCTCAAGGCAGCCATTTCCTATGAGCGATCTGCACAGGACAGGAGCGTGGGAAGATTGCTCCTGCCCCGAAAACCCACTAGACCACCAGGTAAGGCTTAAGTGGGGAGGGGGGGGGGCTTACAGGGCTTAAAATAACCGGGGGAAGTGGGGATTAGGGGTAGAACCGGTCAATATTATTTGCGGTTTTTTAATATTCGCAGGCCGGCTCTGCCCCTATCCCCAGTGGATATGGAGGGAGAAGTGTACACTGTCTTGAACTGTAAAGGTATGATGGGATATAAATAAAGCTATTATTATTTTTATTTCTATATACTTTTTAATTTCTTAAGGTTGAAAAAGATGTCTAATATATGAATAATCTGCGGCTCCCTTGTATGTCAGTCATGGCTCTCCAGGAAACCGCGGCTCACAGTTTGGGAACTGCTGTTCTAGGGCTTCCATAAGTTCTTTTCAAGGCTCTGCCTCAGACTCCATATTGATTAGAAGCACCTCTTCCCATCTGTCTTATAAATTTTTAAAAGACAGACTCTCAGAAGGTGATCTTTGTCGAGTAGGTGGAGGAGATGGATTGGATGGTATTCCATAAGGCTCATCTACACTCAAGTCAAGATAGTCACTGGAAGAAAATGGTGACAGGTATGAGTCATACTCCTCAATATCAGCCCTTGCTGTCCTTGTTGATCATCAAGGACAGCACTAAGGAGAGCATCAAGAAATGTGAAGATGAACTTTGCTCTCTAGATGAGAATACATGGGACCTGGGTGCCCTTGCTTGGAAGCTTGATGTCTTGGTGTCCGAGAACAATGCCTCAATGGAGTTTGAGGGTTGTTCTCAGACTGGGCTGAGACTGGGTATGTCAATGCAGGAATCTGCACAGGGTGCAGCATCTCAGCCAGTTCTATCTGCAACGATGTTCAAAACTGTTCTTGCAGAGATGGTGCCAGTACCAACATTGGCAAGGATACATTAGATGCTAGCTGTTTTGGGTGTCAAGGCGTACCTCAGAGGAGACAACAACTAGAGAGAAAGCAATCAGCCATCGGTGCATTGATGCTTAGAGTGCATTGATGGTGATGATGCTTGAGACGATGCCAATGCATGCTTGAAGCAGAAGATACGTTTATGCTTAGCTTTCTTAAGAGGTTCTCCTGACGATGGTAGCACTGACAATGAAGAGGTGGAATGGATCGTCAATGCTGTCGGTGCTGGTGTAGCAGGGGGTTGTGTGTCAAAGTCTTCCTAGTCGATGTACCTGAAGTTGAACCGAAAAGTTTCTCAAATTGAAACTTCCTGGCTTTAAGCAACCTCTTCTGCAAACAAGAGCAGAGCATGCAATAAATGTCTTGACGATCAGGACCTAGGCACTGGACACATCAGTTATTTATTTTATTTATTTAAAAACATTTTTAATCTGCTTTTATCCATGACGGCTCACAATATTACATATATATTTCAGGACTTGCACAACACATAGTTCCCCTATATCAGCAAAAATTATAAGATTATGCTATCTCAACCCATAAATTACATCTCATCCACTTATCTACTACATCACTTCAATCAAATAGCACAAATCCAATAACCTGCAAAAAAGATGTTATTCAGAAAGTAAAATATTAACTCAAGAAGTAGAATATTAGTTTAGAAAAGCTTGAACAAACAAATGGGTCTTGAACAGCTTTCTAAATTGCAATAGATTGTTATAAACCTGTGGAATCGACACTTGAAATTGCTAGGAGCCTTGGACATCGATGGAAAAAAACAAACTCTATGGTTTGGGGAGGTCGGGTAGATGGAATACCAAAAAAAGGTCAATGCTCCCAGCCTGAAAATAGGCTGAAAAGAGTCCAAAGGTCCGAAAAACGAAATCAAAGAAAAAAATCAGAATGTTTAAACTGAACAGAAAGGAAAGAATGAAAATATAAAAATATGAAAAGAAAATATGAATGGGAAGGCACAAAAAGACAATAAGTTTGATGTGTGTAGAGAGATTCTAAATCACAACTTCTCAACTCCGTGGGAAGCTGAAAACTGATGGTTCCATGAGCCATTGATGGGTGGGACAGCACTAGTACACATGCAATATAGGCAATCCTAAAGTTTTAAAGTGACAGTACACTTTTTAACTGTCCATACTGGGTTCCGTGGATGACATCGCCATATGTGAGAATATAATGCCTGCTTGTCCTCAAAGAAAAGGGGGTTACAGTGAAAGTTGTACCTGGAACCTTTGATGCAAATTTCCCTGCAGTGATCCCTAAGTTGCTCTGCTGCTCTGCTGGGATGTCTGTTTGGCCAGTCTACTAAGAATGCTGGCCCCCCTTACATTCCAATGGCTTGTTTTTGTGCATTTTCTTCAGCTTGAAAAAGAGATGGCTGAGGGGAGATATGATTGAAGTCTACAAAATCTTGAGTGGAGTAGAACGGGTACAAGTAGATCGATTTTTCGCTACATCAAAAATTACAAAGACTAGGGGACATTTGATGAAGTTACACGGAAATACTTTTAAAACTGATAGGAGGAAATTTTTTTCACTCAGAGAATAGTTAAGCTCTGGAATACATTGCCAGAGGATGTAGTAAAAGCGGATAGCTTAGCTGGTTTTAAGAAAGGTTTGGACAAGTTCCTGGAGGAAAAGTCCATAGTCTGTTATTAAGAAGGACATGGGAGAAGCAACTGCTTCCCCTGTATTGGTAGCATGGAATATTGCTACACCTTGGGTTTTGGCCAGATACTAGTGACCTGGATTGGCCACCGTGAGAATGGGTTTCTGGGCTTGATGGACCATTGGTCTGACCCAGTAAGGCTATTCTTGTTATGTTCTATTTTCTTGTTCAAAAATAGTATCTAAAGAAAGACTGAGCAAAAAAGTGAGAATTTCTAAACCAAAAGATAGAAATTTTTCTGGTTCAAAAATCACTCTGTCATTTGATTTTGGAATTTTTTTTTTTCCTTTTTACAAAACATCAAAATTGGTAACTGGTAACTGCATTTAATCCTGCCTCTGAAAATTGCATTTAATACTGCCTCTGAAAACTGTATTTAAGCCTGTCTGCTGAGACCTGTCTCAGAGCCTGCCTTTGGGGTTAGTGGTAGTTAGCCAATGATTACAGTGAGCCTAGGACAGGTGGAAAGAGGCTGCCTGAATGTGAGCACACAAGCCATTGCAGTTGGGGAGGGATAGATAGGAAACCCCTGTTCCATTTTTCTTTCTTTGCATCTAATTAGCCCCTTTCTTCTGTCAGATCCTTTTTTTTTTAATTAGGGTTTTCCTCTAATGGTTTGTTTTCAGCTAGTGTAGTAGGTGATCCAGAGTTCCTGAGCCAATGAGCTGACTCCAGGACCGGTGAGGACGTGGACACCAAGGATCATGGTACCCAACGCAAGACAGCTGCAATGTTTCCAGAGACTTTCTTAGACTGGTAACATTGTGTGAATACCAATTTACTACATTAGACCTCATTTATGCAAATGATATTCCTCCGACTTGAGTATTCAAAGTAGTGATAAGCGTGTCGAACTGATTACAGATTATAGAAGTTAATCATGCCATTGAACTGTTGCCAATCTGGAAGGGTAATCTGTAACATCCTTTGCCTCTGTAATTTACCCTATAGTATTAACATCTTGTATTATCTAATTGTACCAATTGGTACCTATTTGAAGAGCTTACCCGTGCTTCTCCTATTGCTATCTAATAAATCTTACAATTCTTTTTCTTGCTTATTCCCTTGATTGTGTGGAGTTATTTGGGAACCCTGCTAAGTACTGTGACACTTGCACCAACTTAAATCTAGAGGTAGTTATATCACTCCATCAAGGTGTCCACAATAAATGTTTTAAACAGTGAAACAGGATGCAATAATTTCTGCATTGATATCAGAACTATTATTTAGTGGGTTCAGTGGTGTAGTAAGGGGGGCCGACTGCTCTGGGCGCCATCTTTGCGGTGGGGGGGGGAGGGCAGCACCTCTACTCCTCTCCACCCTCCTGTGCACTTCTTTAAATGTTTGCTGGTGTGAGCAGAATCTTCCACTTGCTTCTCACGCCGACCTTGGTTCCCTTCTGATGTCACTTCCTGGTCACAGGACCAGGATGTGATGTTAGAAGGGAGCTGAGGCCGGCACAAGCCACAGGTAGAAGATGCTACTTGTGCTGGTGAACTTTTAAAGAGGTACAAGGGGGCGCTCAAGCAGTGAGGAAGAATGGGGGTGCAAATGGCACATCAGGGTTGAGTAGGGGGGGTCGCATGGTGCGGTGATGCCGGGCACCATTGTCCCTGGTGCCAATCTTCCTCGCTACGCCACTGAGTATGTTAATATGGAAAGAGTCCTAGAACAAAAGCAGTTTTTTTTCTTAATAAATGCAACATGTATATTCTATTTTTCCCTAATAGATCTCTGTGGTAATAGAAATGGAAGGATTTTTGTCAAGACTAATTTATATCATATGTGAATCTCACTTGGATCTAAGACAAATCTGTATCTCTCACTTTTTTGAAAACTTCATGTTTGCTGTCTAAATGTTTATATAATGCCATCGGATGGAAGCTGTGGTGTTTGCATAATGTCACCATTTATTTTTTTCATAGTAACATAGTAGATGACGGCAGATAAAGACCCAAATGGTCCATCCAATCTGCCCAACCTGATTCAATTTAAATTTTTAATTTTTTCTTCTTAGCTATTTCTGAGCAAGAATCCAAAGCTTTACCCTGCACTGTGCTTGGTTTCCAACTGCCAAAATCTCTGTTAAGACTTATTCCAGCCCATCTATACCCTGCCAGCCATTGAAGCCCTCCCCAGCCCATCCTCCACCAAACGGCCATATACAGTACTGGCTTTAGTTCAATATTTAATATTATTTTTTGATTCTAAATCCTCTGTGTTCATCCCACGCTTCTTTGAACTCAGTCACAGTTTTACTCTCCACCACCTCTCTCGGGAGCGCATTCCAGGCATCCACTACCCTCTCCGTAAAGTAGAATTTCCTAACATTGCCTTTGAATCTACTACCCCTCAACCTCAAATTATGTCCTCTGGTTTTAGCATTTTCCTTTCTCTGAAAAAGATTTTGTTCTATGTTAATACCCTTCAAGTATTTGAACGCCTGAATCATATCTCCCCTGTCTCTCCTTTCTTCTAGGAGTCTAGGGTATACATATTCAGGGCTTCCAGTCTCTCCTCATACGTCTTCTGGTGCAAGCCTCCTATCATTTTTATTGCCCTCCTCTGGACCGCCTCAAGTCTTCTTACGTCTTTCGCCAGATACGGTCTCCAAAATTGAACACAATACTCCAAGTGGGGCCTTACCAATGACCTGTACAGGGGCATCAACACCTTCTTCCTTCTACTGACTACGCCTCTCTTTATACAGCCCAGCATCCGTCTGGCAGCAGCCACTGCCTTATCACACTGTTTTTTCACCTTTAGATCTTCGGACACTATCACCCCAAGGTCCCTCTCCCCGTCCGTGTATATCAGCTTCTCTCCTCCCAGCATATACGGTTCCTTCCTATTATTAATCCCCAAATGCATTACTCTGCATTTCTTTGCATAGAATTTTAGTTGCCAGGCATTAGACCATTCCTCTAACTTTTGCAAATCCTTTTTCATATTTTCCACTCCCTCTTCGGTGTCTACTCTGTTACAAATCTTGGTATCATCTGCAACAGAGTAGACATCAAAAGGGGACATATATTAATTGTCAGTCCCGCCTCAATCCCGTCCTAGCCCCGCCCCCAATTTCTTCCATTCATTTTTCATGTACACATAATATCTTATTAATTCATAATGGTAACCATAACATTTTTTAAAAAACTACAAAGGACACTATACGCAGAGAAAATGTTAATTATCATTTATATTTGGGGGTTTCAAAGATGTCAAGGCAGATGACTTTAAAATATGCAATGTCACCTCTGTAACTATAGAAAAATAGACAAATATTGTGCAAAATATAGACAGCAGATATAAAATCTCAAAACTGACACATTTTGATCACTAAATTGAAAATAAAATCATTTTTCCTATCTTTGCTGTCTGGTGATTTCATGAGTCTCTGGTTGCGTTTCCTTCTGTGTTTCTTTTCTTTCATTTCTTTCTTTCTGCACTCAGGTCCAACAATTGTCCCTTTCTATTCCCTCCCTCCTTCCTTCCTATGCCCCCAGTGCCTCATTCCCATGTCCTTAGTGCCCCTTCCTATGTCCTGAGTGCCCCTAGTGCTTCCTGCCTATGTCCCCCTCACTGCCTTCCAGACTTTGTCCCACCCCCACCCCCGAAGCCAGTCTGCTTGCCTGCCTGCCTACCTCCCTCCCTCCCTGCCACGCAAAAAAAGAAAGCCTCTCTTCAGGCCCAATTTTTTAAAACCCCGATCCGCCGCCGCTGTCCTTACTTCCAGGGCAGGATTAATTCTTCGAGGGCCCCTAGGCACACAAGTACACTGGGCCCCCTGGCTCTGCCCCGCCCCTTATTTTGTTTATAAAATTTTTATCACTACAACAATACTATTTTATTCTAAAGCAACAAAAAAATCTTTTCTACCTTTTGTCGTTTCTGCTTTAATCATCTTGTTTTCACTCTCTTCTTTCTAGCCAGCATCTGTCTTCTCTCTCTCTTCCATGCAGCATCAGCCCCTTCCATCCACTGTCTGTCCTCTACCCCTTCCATATGGTATCTGCTTTCTTTCTATGTCCCTCTCCCTTTTTTTACATGATTCATTCCAGCTTTACTGCTCTCTTTATTTTTATCTCTCCTACACCAGATCTAGCATCTCTCCTTATTTCTTTGCTGACCTCCTTCCTAGCATCAATTTCTCTCTACTTTCTCATTCCTCTAATATCTTTCCCATTTCCCTCATCTGATCTCTCCATTCCACCCCTACCCCTTCTCTAATCTCCCTACCAGCTGTTTCCTTCCTTTTTTCCTCCTCCTCCAAGCAGCACGTAGTTCAGGATTCCAGTATTTCTCTATATTCCCCACTCCCCTGCATTTAAGTCCCACAACCCTCTCCTAATCAACCTGAATCTTCTGCAAAACCAAATTCCTACTCACTTTCCCCGCTGCAATTGCATAGCTTTGAACACTTCTTCCCTTCTCAGAACCTTCTCGGATTACATCCCCTGGGAGCCCTCCATCTCATTTTCTCTTTCACACCAGCGTCTTCCATCTAGCAAAACTGCACTGCAGCTACGTGCAGCAAACCTCTTTCTCTTTCCGGGGTACCTAGTCATGGGTACCTAGTCATGGGTACCTGGCTGGCCCGAAACGTCCTCTCCAACGTTGGGAAAAAGGCTTCAGGGCGGCGATTAGCTGCAGCAGGGAGGTAAGGACAGCAGCAGCAACGGCAGACCAGGGGGGTTTAAATCGGGCCTGGAGGGAGGCTTTTTTTTTTTGCACTGCAGGGAGGAGGGACAGGAAGCTATCGCCTGTCCCGTTGTCCCTGCGCACAGCTTCGGGATGCTGTCCCTGGAAACGGAACATTTTGACGTCCCGAAGCTGTGTGTGGGGACAACGGGACAGGGGATCCAAAAACGGGACTGTCCCGTTCAAAACGGGACGTAAGGTCACCTTATGTTTGCAACATCACTTCCTTTCATATGATTTAACCCAGAAGTGATGTCATCAATATGGGAGACAAAGATGGTGGCCATCTTGTGGTAGACCAATCTTAGATTTGTCATCAAAGAGGACATGATTAGGGACATGTGTGGTCTATGACCATGTCATGTGAAGATATCAAAGGGCTTGAGAGTGGGTAGAGTGTGTGTGTCATAGGTAAGCAATGAGAACTGACTGGCTGACATGAACAACAGTGGATGTGACACCTGTTAAAAATGCAAATTAGACCAAAGCTATTCAACATACTATGGGCATTTTTTGCCTTGCAATGTTATCACAATACAATACAAGTATGTGTAAACTTGTCAGGAACATATTCTTTCATATGGCAAATATCTGCTAATTACAGGCTAATACCTGTCATTTTCAGAGAATTTAGGTATATTTACCATCACTTTAAACAGGAAGTAAATAATTTGTATGTAAATGAACAAAATATATTTTCTACTGTACATCTTGCAGAAATATTCTGAAATATTTTATTGAGGGAGAGATGCAGTTCTGGGATCCATCAAAATTCTGAGCAGAAAATGCATTTAAATTTAGAAAATCTAAGTAGAAAAAGTATTCAAAAATGTTCAGATCGGGCCTTAGTTGATAAAAACTGCAATGGAGCTGCCTGGGTATGTTAGTATGCTGCATTATTTACTTTTTAGAAATTTCATCTGTTGATTCATATATTCAATTATTGCATGGTATTAAAATGCCTTTGAAATCCCTGGATGGATATTCCTGAAATTATGAAATTATGAGCTCTGGAATTTCTTGCTTATTATGACCTGAGAGGCATCTTGATTCTTAATGCCTAAGAATAAAAAGAATATTGGCATTTACAATATATTGCACAATCTTAAAGTTGATGCTGAATAATGGTACCTACACATCTGCAAATTAAACAGTAAAAAACATGTTTCTTCCCCATAAAAAAGCATTCAAAACTTTCTCAAGTGTCAAACAGAACCATGTGCCTTCTCTGTGCAGTGAGGTCAGAGATGATCAATGTTTTCATCTTGCTTGGTAACTCTGGGGATGACAACTTCATCTGTTTCATAGTTATCCTCTAAAGAGCTGAAAAGATAGAATAGAGGCATTATATGCAATTCAGAACCTCAGCGACAAGAAGTTTCCAGATTTTTTTGCACAGAAAAAGAGATTACAATGGAAAACTTCAGCAAATGAGACTCAAAGTAGGTAATGTAAGAATTAGCTAACTCACCTTAAAATTTATTGCACATAGCCAAACAAAAATGGGTTCTCACTCAGCCATTTCAGGAAAAAAAAACCCTCCTCAGTTCAGCAGTCAGCATTACTGTAAAAGGCTGATCGCAGCATCTAAAGTTATATCTGGATATTCAACACTGGGCTGTATCTGGATACTGATACTGGATATCCATGTAAAAGGTAGCCACTGAAAGTGATCTGGGTGCCACCAATATTCAACACTAGTATCCACATAATTAATTTGCTATCCTAATTTGCCTAGAGAGTTATTTATTTAAAACATTTTAAATCGGGGGGGGGGGGGGGGGGGGGAGGGGGCTAGCGAGCTCAACAAAGAATGGCTGCTTAGTGTTTGAGCTCCGTTGACTGAAAACTATACCGAATCAATAGTGGTTGCCTAAACTACTTTTGGGACCTTATTTATAGCTTTCTGTGCGTGCTATACCATGGCATTTGGTAAGAGGAAAAGCACTGAGCTGATATAGCCTCAAAAAGGGCAGACGAATAAGAGCGATGCAGAAACTGAGGCCCTGCAGACGGTTATGGAAGAGCTCTGCTCCATGCGCGATTTGTTGCAGATCTCGGTTCAAAACACAGAGGATCTGAAGGCAGAACTTACCTCCCTGTCAACCGAGATGGCTGTTTTTCACTCTCGGGTTGACATAAAATGAACAAGGGGTCCCATTCTTAGAAATAGACGGCAGATAAGGGCCACGGCCCATCAAGTCTGCCCACCCTACTGTCCCTCCCCTACCTTTGCCCTGTGAATGGATCCCATGTGTCGATCTCATTTGGCTTTAAAATCAGGCACACTACTAGCCTCAATCACCTGCAGTGGAAGACTATTCCAGCGATCAACCACCCTTTCAGTGAAAAAGAATTTCCTGGTGTCACCTCGTAGTTTCCCGCCTCTGATTTTCCATAGATGCCCTCTTGTTGTCGCGGGACCCCTGAAAAAGAAGATATCTTCCTCAGTCTCTTCAGCTCAAATTTTCAAGCAAAGTCCTGGGCATCATCATAGATTCTTCTCTTTCCTTCAATGACCACCTCAACTCCTTGGTAAAAAAATGCTTTTTTAGCCTACATATGCTGAGGAAAGTGAGATCCTGCTTTCATCAAAATCACTTTGCCATCCTTACACAATCCACCAACCTCTCCAGATTGGATTATTGCAACTCCATCTACTTAAGCCTAACTAAGAAAAACCTCCATAGACTTCAGCAGATTCAGAATGCCGCGGCTAAGCTTATTTTTGCAAAAAGCAAATTCGACCATGTCTCACCACTCCTGTCCAAGCTTCACTGGCTTCCAGTACCCTCCAGGGTCCTCTTTAAATGTGCCTGCTTAGCCTTCAAGATCCTACAAGGCATCCTTCCTCCCGTTATTCCACTCTTTTGGAATTCTTCAAACCCTAATTCCACCAGATCCTCCCAAAAATTAAAACTATCATTCCCCTCTACAAAAGGTATATCCCGTGCAGGAAAACTAGGAACATCCCTCCCCTTTAGAAACACAGAACTCTGGAACAAACTTACATCCCTGCTCAGAAATTCAAGCTCCCTCCAACTTTTCCGCAAACACCTGAAAACTTGGCTCTTTTCAAAAATGTAACACCTCCCCCTCTCTGGCACCCTGGCCCCTCTATACCCTCTTAGTTCCTATCCCATAACCCTTTTTTGGAGTTCCTTTCTATCCTAACTCTGTAAACAGTGCCGAGCTCTACGCTTGCGGAGATGGCGCGGTATACAAACCTAAAGTTTAGTTTAGACTAATGGCATGAATATAAAAACGCTGCAGCAACAAATAAAAAAGATGGCGATTCTAGAGCAGGAGCTTGAGGACGCGCAGAATAGGTCACGTCAAAATAATTTCCGGATATTGGGGATCCCTGAAGGGCATGAGGGACGGGATGTTATCTCCTTTATCCAATCTATGATCCCCAAAATTATGGACCTGAACGTTAAACACAATCTGGAATTGACCGTGTGCCCTCGCACAAACCTGATTTCAACGCACGCTTCCCCCGACCCTTAGTGGTGAGATTGCTTCGTTATAGTCAAGTGATGGAAATTATGCAACAGGCAAAACTTAAGCACCTGCTGAAGTTCAAAGGCTCCTCTCTGCTTATTGTGCCCGATCTGGCCAAACAAACCGCCAAGAAACGGAAATCACTACTGGAATATAGGCCCCGTCTCAAAGCAATCGGCACAAAATTTGGTCTCTTCTACCCTGCCACGATGCGGGTCACATATAACAACACTACAAAGAACTTTACTAACCCTCTGGACTTAGCTGACTTCCTCGAGTGTTCAGCGCCAAGCTCTATTGAAAAGACCTGAGTTCTCTCTTTGGACGCGCTGGTTAAACCTGGGTTTGATGCTGCTGTTGATTCACATGTTTTTACTGTCAGCCTCGTCTCTCCTATATGAGTATCGACAGTTTATATCTATTGCTCTTTACAAGTTTTGAAATGTACTTTTTATGCTATTGCCTTTTACAACCTTACTTTAGTACTATAAAGAAATGTTTATTACTTTCTTGAAATTTTGTTGTAGTACACCATATAGCGCTGTTCTCACATGCTAGATTATTGTGTGACTGCTGTTCTCTCTTCTTGTTGCAACTATTAACTGCTCCCTTTTCAGTCTTTTCTGTCAATGGACTCTATTTCGCAGCCCTTGCCAACTTGCTATCCCAACTTTCTACTTTGCGGTACCTATGTCTACCTGTCTTCCTTTTTCTTTTTTAAGCGAGAATAATATGTCTTTTTTTACAGTCTCAGCAATCTCTTTCATTTTTGTCATTTTGACTAATCAGGATTATTACATGCGATCCACTGTACTGTCTTATTTCACTTATATACAGGTTCTAATGTATTGTATGTGCCTTGCTCTGTTCTTTATTGCTTTCCATGCATTCAAATTATTTTTTAATGTTTTAGCATTAATATAATTATGTCTGATGGTTATCTGCTCTCTCATTGTCAAAGGTCTTAATAACCCTCTGAAAAAGCAAAAGATATGGGACTATGTTGCCACATTACAGCCAGATATCTTGTTTTTACAAGAGTCCCTTATCTGCTGTGTCCTATCTGCTGTGGACTCTATGAAACTCTCTTTCCCATGGGCCTTACCAGTTTTGTTTTCACCGGCCGTCGATAAACATAATGGAGTCCTTACATTCATTAAGAACAGTCCAAATATTTTACTAATTCATCATTGCACAGATACTCAAGGTCACTGGTAATTGCTACTATCCAACTCAATGATAAAAAGGTTTCCTGTATTCAGTGGCGTACCTAGGGTATGTGGCACCCGGGGCCCATCATTTTTTGACACCCCCCCCCCCCCATGTAAAAATTTTTTTTTTTTTTTTTTTTTGCAATAACCATGAAATGGAATAAATGGTCAGAATAGAAACAGGCAGTGAAAATTTTCTTTTATTGAACCTCATATATGTAACCATTATTCCAAACATAAATTATGTCTAAATTGTCATGACATTAGAAGTACATATGGAGTAGTTGCAGGCAGTGGCGTACTTAGGGTATGTGGCACCCAGGGCCCAACATTTTTAGACCCCCCCCCCTATCTATATGAAAAATATGATTTTTAGTAACAATCTACATATCGCACCACAAGAGTGTACCTAGGAAAAGGCTGCATCTTAAACACTGCAGTGAGCACTAGAACACCAACACATACATTGTAAAACTAAACAAGCCAGATCCCGCACAGTCAATTGGTCCTGTAGTCAATGCCAACTGAAAACTATGTCTTTTTCATACACACAGAACAGAGATACACCCTCGCCCAAAATGGAATAATCACAAACTAAAAATAGAAATATGTAGACAAAAGTTAAACTGATCCGCCAAGAAACCAGACCCTGGATACAATGCAACACCACAAAAAACAGTAACACATGTCCTCTAATACAGTGCAAAATATAAAGACAGTAGATGTAAATTTGAAAAAACTGATACATAACAATCACCACTTTATAAATTAACAAATAAAAATAAAACAAATAATGAGATATAAAAAAATAAAATTTTATTGGACTAATCCCCGTAAGCTCGGTCCCCATCCCCGCAAACCACCTGATTCCATCCACACAAGCCTTGAATTGTTTATATTAAAGTATAAAAAGAAACAATATTCTGTACAATTGTCAATTTATAAATCAGCGTCTTCTCCCCACTCTCTTCCCCATTTCCCTTCAGCATCCTCAGCCCACTCTCTCTCCACTTTCCTTCAGCGCACGCACATAAAAACAAGCAAGTAATTTTATATCATTTTCATTCTATTCATTCATAGAAATTAAAGTCTAGATAATGCCAGTCACATAACAAAACATGATTTTACAAAAATAATTCCCTGCAGTCAAGCCTGCAAGGATTATTAGATGTCTTTCAGCAGTTCCCCTCCCTCCCTCCCCCTTACCTTTGTGGCCAAGTCAAAATGATCTACCAACAATAAAATTTTAAAAACACAAAGCACGCTGTACGCAGAGAAAATGTTAATTATCATTTATATTCCACGGGTTTTCAAAGAGGTCAAGGCAGATGACTTTATGCAATGTCACCTCAGTAACAACTATACAAAAATAGACAAATATTCCCCCTCCCTTTTTACTAAACTGCGATAGCGGTTTTTAGCGTAGGGAGCTGCGCTGAATGCCCCACGCTGCTCTCGACGCTCATAGGCTCCCTGCGCTAAAAAACTCTATTGCGGTTTAGTAAAAGGGGGCCATAGTGCAAAATATAGACAGCAGATATAAATTTTCAAAACGGACACATTTTGATCACTAAGTTGAAAATAAAATCATTTTTCCTACTTTTTTGTCTGGTGATTTCATGAGTCTCTGGTCCTTCTTCTGATCCTTCTTCTTTCTCTCTCCCCCTGGCTCCCCTCTTTATTTCTGCCTTTCTTTCTCTCTCCTCCTGGCCCCCCTCTTTCTTTCTGCCTTTCTTTCTCTCCCCCTTGACCCCCCTCTTTATTTCTGCCTTTCTTTCTCTCCCCTTGGTCCCCCTCTTTCTTTCTGCCTTTCTTTCTCTCTCCCCCTGGCCCTCCTCTTTCTTTCTGCCTTTCTTTCTCTCCCCCTTGACCCCCTCTTTATTTCTGCCTTTCTTTCTCTCCCCTTGGTCCCCCTCTTTATTTCTGCCTTTCTTTCTCTCCCCTTGGTCCCCCTCTTTCTTTCTGCCTTTCTTTCTCTCTCCCCCTGGCCCCCCCTCTTTATTTTTTCCTTTCTTTCTCTCTCCCCCTAGCCTGCACAAAGCCATCGTGCCGATTTCTCCACTTCCACGATTCTTTCCCTACCCTCACCCCCAAGCCAGGAGCCGATTTCTCCCTGCTCCTTCCCCGATGTCCTGAACTTCATCGGGCAGCAGCAGCATTCACAATTCACTGCTGTTGCCCGCTTCAGGCCTTCCTCTCTGTCGGGTCCTGTCTTCATGAAAACTGGAAGTAGGCAGGACCCGGCAGAGAACAAGGCCTGAAGCCGGCAACAGCAGCGAATTGTAAACGCTGCTGCTGCCCGAAGAAGGTAATGGAGCACCGAGGCAGTCCGCTTCTCCCCCCTCCCAGCCGAACCCCCGCTGACCCTCCTATCTCCCCCCCCCCGTGAACCTTTCCGACCTTCCCAGCGAGAGCAGCAAACCTCCTTCGCGGCTTTCTCCACCCTCTGCCGCGTTACTGATGACGTCATCAGTGATGCGGCAGAGGGAGGATAAAGCCGACGCTACTGGAGGGAGGTTTGCTGCTTTCGCTGGGAGGGTCAGAAAGGTTCACTTGGGGGGGGGGGAGAGAGATAGGATGGTCAGCGGGGTTTCGGCTGGGAGGGGGGAGAAGCGGTCTGCCTTGGTGCTCCAAGGCCTGGCGCCATTACCTTTTTCGATAATGGCGCCGATGCTGCTTTCGCTGGGAGGGTAGGAGCGCGATAGGGACCGGGCCAGCTGTGCACCCCCCCCTAAGGCGGCACCCGGGATGGACCTCCCCCTCGCCCCCCTTGGTACGCTACTGCCCTGGGGAAACAGCCTGCAACAAGATCGCGCGATGCCAGAGATTTTTGCCTGCTTCGGCTGTTTCCTCCGCCGCGGTCCCGCCCCTCCTCTGACATCAGAGGAGGGGCAGGACCGTGGCGGAGGAAACAGTCGAAGCAGGCAAAGATCTCTGGCATCGCGATCTTGCTGCAGGCTGTTTCCAGACGCGACACCCGGCGCAGGGGGGGGTAACTGGACCGGACCGGGAGCACCCCCTCAGGGCTTGGTACCCGGGGCGGACCGCCCCCCCCGCCCCCCCCTTGGTACGCCACTGCCTGTATTAACGTTTACAGTCCAAATGTTGACGATCCGACCTTCTTTGGTGACCTCTCAGAACACAGCTGGTGTCCTCTCCGGAAAATTACATCATTTTAGATGGAGATTTTAACCTGGTCATCGACCTCCTCTTGGACAGGAAATCTCATGCTACCTATAAAAAATCCCGGTCATGGCACAAACTCCAAGATCTGATTCATCAATTTCAACTCATCGATCCGTGGCATTTACAACACCCAAAGAATTCTCTTTTTTTTCTGCTCCCCACCCACTTACTCTCGTATTGACTTTTTCCTCCTAAGTACATCTCTGTCTACTTACCTCACTACTTCTACAATAAAGGGAATTGCTATCTCTGATCACGGTGCGGTGACACTTTATCTGAATGGTCTCTATAATACCCTTCCTCAACGTAAATGGAGATTCAACAACTCCTTGCTTAATGAACCTGAATTTATTGCCCATATTAACCTTGCTATTGAAGAGTTCTTCTCGAATAATAAACCCGAAGATTCAAGATGGGTGACTATATGGGACTCCTTTAAAGAATTTATTAGAGGGAAGATTATTTCCTTTGCTGCGTATCTTACAAAACTGAGATATGCTGAATTGGAAAAGTTAGAACTGGATCTTAAACACGCTGAACAGCAACACATCCAATCTAATAACGATTTCTCCATTCTAACTAAGCTTCATTCTCTCCGATTACAATACAATCTACTTACCAGCCAACTGGCCAATAACTATCTGCTTTTAAAGAACGCTGCATACTACATGGAAAACAAGTGTTGCCACACTTTAGCACAATATTTAAAAAGTAAGCCTTCTAAAACCTTTGTGGCTGCCGTAACTGATGATAATGGGATTAATATAACTAATTCTCAGGAAATTGTTAAACAATTTTATCAATCTCTTTATTCTTCTGAGGTACCAGAGATGACGGATATTCTAGCTTTCCTACGTGATCTTCCAAAGAGGCCACTTCTGGAATCACATATTACACACTACAGCAACCCATTCAACAATCTGAAATATCTGCTGCCATTAACTCACTTGCAAAGAAAAAGGCCCCCGGCCCAGATGGCATTACATCGGAGTTCTATCAGACTTTTTTGCCTAGGCTGCTACCCCATCTACATGCTTTTTTTATTTCGTTAGTGTCAGATGGTTATGGCAAAGGCACCTTCAGAGAGACAACAATCATTGTCCTCCCCAAAGAGGGGAAAGATACAACGGATGTTAAGAATTACCGACCCCTTTCCTTGATTAACACGGATGCCAAAATATTTGCGAAACTTTTTGCTTCTAGATTACAACCTATGCTGGATACTCTCATTTCCACTGACCAAACGGGGTTCATGTTGGGTCGATTATCTTCAGATAATACTAGACTATTTGCTAATATCATACATGGTTCACAATCTTCAAACCAATCTTTACTAGCAATTAGTCTAGATGCCGAAAAGGCTTTCGATCGTATAGAATGGACTTACATATTTCAAGTATTAGCTTGTCATGGCTTCTCACCTTACTTTCTATCACTAATTCATGTCCTATACTCCAACCCATCTACCAACATATATATCAATGATATCTATTCATCTGCTTTCCGACCATCAAGGGGTACTAGGCAGGGGTGTCCTCTGTCCCCCCTTCTTTTCAATATTGCTCTGGGACTCTTCTTGACCGCCCTCCGAATCAACAGTAACATCTCTGGATATAAACTGGGCATCCATGAGTTTAAGATTTCTGCTTATGCAGATGATGTTTTGATCTATGCGACTCCACCTTCTCTTCGATACATCTTAGGAGTGATTCGCAAATATTCTGAGATCTCTGGTTATAAACTCAATCTGTCTAAATCGGAGATTATGCCATTAAACTGTCTAGAAGTATGTTCAGATGTCAAGTCCCTTGGCTTCCACTCCTGGGCCCAGGAGAAGATCAAATACCTTAGGGTCTATTTTGGCCATTCCATTGATGACACATTGGCCTTTAATGCCGAGTATATTTTCCATAAAGCCAAATCTTCTCTAACATGATGGTCGCCGCTCAAGTTGTCGTGGTGGGGCCGTCTCGACTCTATAAAAATGATGGTATTGCCAATTATTACGTATATCCTTGGAATGCTCCCGTGTCTCTTCCACAAGCTCTTCTACAAAAAAATTGAATCCCTTCTCTCTGTCTACTTTTGGAACAATAAGACGCCACGCATTAGTTTACAGAAACTCAAATGTCCGAAACAAGAAGGTGGTGTTTCCAAGTATTTTTGACTATCATATATCATTCTTACTACGTCAAGGTTCCAAATGGAATTATGACTTGGACTCATCAAATACACCACCCTGGCTGTTATTTGAAACTGCCTCTAGCTCCTTACAGATGAAATACATTCACTCCATGAGCAAAAGTATACCACTAACATCAAACCCCATTTTACTAGCAACTATAACAGCAATACATGAAGTTGATATTTTTTCAGAGATTACATGGGGTTCGTCCTCCTTGGTTCCATTATGGAATAACCCTAAAATTCAAATCCAAAACAATCTGGTTTCCTGGAAATTATGGAAAGATCACGGCTTATGGAATGTTGGACAATTGGTTCTCCTTTGCTGACATATGCAGAAATTTTGATTTGCCTCCTTTGCAGTTCTTTAGATGGCTCCAACTTACACATACCATCAAAAAGGATCTTCTTCCCTCGAACCCATGTTCCGGTTATCCAACCTACCTGATGCTCTGCGACAAATTTTCTATGCAAAGACATGAAGCTTCTCGATGGTATAAATTACTTCAACGACATAAATTCAAATTGGACAGCTGTCTGCAGGAAACCTGGAACACAGAAGTGAACTTAAATTTGGATAACGAATGCTGGACTACTATTTGGTCTACTATTAGGAAAGCATTACACTCCTCTTCGCTGATACAAACAGCCTTCTTTATGTTGCATAGGGTGTATTGGACTCCCCCATGACTTGCTAAAGTGGGCCCCCCTCAACTTAATATATGCTGGTCCTGCAACAGTATGCCTTGGTCTCTTCGTCATCTGATATTTGAGTGCCCTTTGCTAGAGAAATATTGGAAACAAGTATGGTCGACAATAGATGAAGTATTATCTATTAAACAACCTATATCATATGCCATGGTCGTTTTTGGGTCAGTGGTGATCCTTCGCCCCACTTCTGAACCTGCATCACTATTAATGAATGGTCTTCTGATATTATCTAATTGGAAAAATGTATCTTCTGCCACCTACTCTAGCTGGTGGGCGTATGTCACCATTACAGTGAAGTATGAACGACTTTATGCTGAAAAATCTGGCTCCTTAAGGAAATTTAATGAGATTTGGGACCCAATTCTTGCTCTTTGTTCCTCATCCCACTGATTTCATTGAGGTGTTGCCACTAATGTATTATCACATCCTTGCTTTATTCACTTCATTCACTTGTTCACCTTATATTCATTAAGTTATCTTTATCCTACTGCATACATTATACCTGTTATATTGCATATCTTCTGTCATGGGAATTTTCTGTGTCTATTCATATTATTTCCTATTTATACTATTGCTGATGACTGCACAATCGATGCTCCTTTTCATTGCTAGTTGACTATGGTACATTGCCTGATTTTCTTTTCTTGATGTATCTCTACTGTTGTTAGTTACTGGTTCTTTTTGAAATACACAATAAAAATATTGAACTTAAAAAACATTTTAAATCCGCCTTTATCCAAGGTGGCTCACAGTATTACATACATATTTCAGGATTTGCATAACATAAAGATCCCATACATCAGCAAAAATCATAAGATTATACCATCTCAGTGTTTCTCAACCCAAGGTACGTGGCCCGCCTGTTGAGGGTACACAGTCTGGCCGCCAATTCTCGCCAATTTACGCTCACCCATCCACCGCTGCTGTCATTGCTGCCATCCGGGATCTCACGATCCTGCCTGCCCGCGACAACCTTCTTGGAGCCGCACTCGCTCCTTCAGTCTTCAACCTTCGGCAACACTCCTTGCAGTAGGCACAGCACGCAGCGATTCAGGCATTCCACGTAAGTGGCTGACCCAGAAGCCTTCTCTCCGATGTCAGAGTTGACGTTGGAGAGAAGGCTTCTGGGTCAGCCACAAGCATGTGGATTGCTGCTTGTGCCATCCATTGCGGGAGTGCTGCTGGGGGCTGAGGACCGAAGGAGTACAATTCAGACAAGTAAGGGGGACATGATGGTTTGTGACCGTTTGGGGTTTGATAATAATTGACTCAGTACTACTAGAAACAGAGCTTTGTGTTACAATGCAGCTGAAGTGGTTTGCAAATTTATATCACACTAGTCTTATAGCCCGTTAGATTAACGGGTGCTAGAATATATGTGTGTGTGTCTGTCTTTATTTCTTTTTCTCTCTGTATTTCTGTCTTTTTTTTTTCCTTGGCTGTCCACCACCACCCCTTGCCTGCTCCCCCTGTCCATTCTCCCTTCCTTTTACCTCCCCTGTGTCCACCTCCACCCCTTCACTGCTCCCCTTATCCAGCAGCAGCCCTTTTCCCTTTGTTTTGCCTCCCTCTATCCATGCCTCCCTTCCTTTTTCTGCCCCCCCTGTCCATCAGCACCTCTTCCCCTTTCCATCAACCCCTCTTTCCTGCTCCCCCTGTCCAGCAGTACGCCTCCCTTTTACTGCCCCCTCTGTCTGCGTAAATGGCATTAACAGGCCCTCCCTTTGAATTAGCGTTGCAAGGTGCTTTTGGGGGGGGTCTCACTTATTTCCTCTGGGTCCTGTCATGTCTGCAGTTTGCTTTTAGACTCGGATGAGGCACGCAAACTGACCTTTCAAAATAAATGAGGGTGCTAAACACAATACAAATTACTCCTTCCTAGGCACAGTGTGTGTGTGTGTGTGTGGGGGGGGGAACCCCACTTGCGCGTTAGTCGGGTGCTCAGCATGCACAGCCTGGCTCCTATTTGCAACATCCTTCACTCAAAAAAAAACAACACACAGCACACTATGCTCGCGCCTGTGAGCCTGCAGGGACGGGAGCCTGCTGCTCATTCTCTTTAGTGTTTGCCCTGTCCGCGTCTCTCATTCAACTCCCCGTTAGCAGAAGTCCCTGGCCGGCCCTCCCCCACCCCTCCCGTACACGCCAACCAACCTGCCCGGTCAAACCGCGGAGTGTCGCTCCCTTCGCCACCCATGGACTAAAGTGCTTCCCTTCCCATCTGACCGTACCATTCGCTCCCCCCACCCTCCTTCCACACGGCCGCACTGCGGTCCTCTCGGAGTCAACGGAAGAGAGGTGAGCGGAGAGCAAAGAAGAGGCGCTGGAGACAAACCGTGAAGAGAGGGAAGGGAAGAGGGGGGTCATAGGCTTTTTTCTCCCTCCACTGCGGCGGGAGCCTTAGCCGGCATAGGCGGTTGAGGGGGGAAGGTTGTGGTCGGAGTTGCTAGGCTGCAGCGGATGGGGTGAGTACCTCTCCCCCCTCCCCTCCCCTTCCCCCTTTGTCCGTCTTCCACTGTTCCGAGGCCTTTTTGGCATCTGCCCTCTGCCGAATCCCGGGCCTGCTCTCCTTCCAAAGTGCCGGTCCCTCACGCCGCACCATCTAGTGCATGCGCACTCGTGCTGCCACAGCGCAACAGATCAGGGAACATGCATGCGCGCTTACCATTTTATTATATATGATACAGGTACTTCCTCTGTCGTTAGTGGACTTTCAATCCAAGTTTTATATCTGGGCAATGGAGAGTTAAGTGTCTTGCCCAAAGTCACAAGGAGTCACAGAAGAAATCAAGCCTGGTTCTGCTGTGGTTTAAGTGCTTTTTGTATTAGGGGGCATGGCATGGGTGGATAATTTGACAATAAATCCCACAGATTGTTTATTGAGTTGGATATGGTGGTGGAGAGGGAACAGAGGGACAGATTGAAGGGGATACAAGATGGGGGAATATTGGACATAGTGATGGAGGGAGAGATGTGAAATGGTGCTGAAGAGGGGTGATAGGAATGGGCATGGGGCCAGTGGGCAGTGGTGAAAAATACTGCACATGATCCAGGGAATGAGGGAGAAATATTGGACTGGGAGGTGGGCCAGAAAGGAGGAAGTGAGGGGAGATGTCAGACCACTGGAAGGGGGAGGGGATGTGTGTGAGAGAACTTGCCCATAGTGACTAATCAGTACAAATACTTTTTATGTATCTAATGTTGTATGAAAAGTTTAATTAGCATTCCCCCCCCCGATCATTTTGTGTTAAAAGAAAGTTCCTCTGCTTCCAGAGAAGGCTCTCAGAGCAATGTGCAACTTGAAGAAGTTTATAAGAAACCAAGACCTTGGCTGAGATTGGTTGTTTATGAAAATAAATAGAAGAAATGACATTACAATTAGTACTATTATAATGGGGTGGAGCTTGGGCAGGGGTACTATGTTGGTATTTGTTAGGCTTAGGGGGTACTTGGTTTGAAAAGGTTGAGAAACACTGTACCATCTCAACCTATAAATTATATTTCAACTGCTCATTTAAGAACGTAAGAACATAAGAATTTGCCTCCTCCGGGTCAGACCAAAGGTCCATCCTGCCTAGCGGTCTGCTCCCGCGGCGGCCCTTCAGGTCTATCACCTGTGCTGTGGTCCCTGACTATTCCTATAACCTACCTCAACTCCTATCTGTACCCCTCAATCCCCTTATTGTCTAGGAACCTATCCAAACCTTCTTTGAAGCCCTGTAATGTGCTCTGTCCTATCACGGCGTCCGGAAGCGCGTTCCACGTGTCCACCACCCTCTGGGTAAAAAAGAACTTCCTAGCGTTTGTTCTAAACCTGCCCCCTTTTAATTTCTCCGAGTGCCCCCTTGTACTTGTGGTTCCCCACAGTGTGAATAATCTGTCCCTGTCTACCTTTTCTATGCCCTTCAGGATTTTGAAGGTTTCTATCATGTCTCCTCTAAGTGTCTGCTTTTCCAGGGAGAATAGCCCTAGCTTTTTCAACAAGTCTGCATATGAGATGTTTTCCATACCCTTTATCAGGTTAGTCGCTCTTCTCTGGACTCCCTCAAGTACTGCCATGTCCTTCTTGAGGTATGGCGACCAGTACTGGGCACAGTACTCCAGATGCGGGCGCACCATTGCACGATACAGTGGCATGATGACTTCCTTTGTCCTGGCCGTGATACCTTTCTTAATGATACCCAACATTTGGTTTGCTTTCCTTGAGGCCGTCGCGCATTGGGCCGACGCCTTCAATGTTGAGTCTACCATCACTCCTAGGTCTCTTTCAAGGTTACTTACCCCTAGCAGTGATCCCACCATTTTGTAGCTGAACATCGGGTTCTTTTTCCCTACATGCATGACCTTGCATTCTCTATGTTAACGCTCGTTTGTCACTTTTTTGCCCACTCTTCCAGTATCGTTAGGTCCTTTTGCAGGTTCTCGCAGTCTTCCGTGGTTCTAACCCTGCTGCAGAGTTTGGTGTCATCCGCAAATTTTATAACCTCACATTTTGTTCCTGCCTCCAGGTCGTTAATAAATATATTGAACAGGAGCGGTCCCAGCACCGACCCCTGTGGAACCCCGCTCGTGACCCATAGCCAGTCTGAGTAGTGGCCCTTTACTCCGCCCTCTGTTTCCTGCCTGCCAGCCAGTTTTTGATCCATCGGTGGACATCCCCTTGTACCCCGTGGTTCCACAGCTTCTTAAGCAGCCGTTCGTGGGGTACCTTGTCGAAGGCTTTTTGGAAGTCAAGGTAAATGATGTCTATGGATTCCCCTTTATCCATCTGGCTGTTTATTCCCTCAAAGAAGTATAGCAAGTTTGTGAGGCACGACCTTCCCTTGCAGAAGCCGTGCTGGCTCGCCTTCAGCTGTCCATTGTTTTCTATGTGCTCCCAGATGCTGTCCTTAACCAGTGCTTCCATCATCTTTACCGGAAACAAGGTCAAGCTCACCGGCCTGTAGTTTCCTGGGTCACCCCTTGAACCCTTTTTAAAGATGGGCATGACATTCGCTATTTTCCAGTCCTCCAGTACCTCCCCAGTTTTTAAGGATAGGTTACATATTTGGCGAAGTGGTTCCGCTATTTCGTTGCTTAGTTCTTTGAGTACCCTTGGGTGGATGCCATCTGGACCTGGTGATTTGTCGCTCTTTAGTCTGTCTATCTGTCGGAGGACATCCTCTTGTCTTACCTCTAGTTGGACCAACTTTTCATCCTGAACCCCATTTATGATCTCCTCGGGTTCTGGAATATTGGATGTGTCCTCTCTCGTGAAGACTGACGAGAAGAACTTATTTAACCTGTCAGCTATCTCTTTTTCCTCCTTTACCACTCCCTTCTTATCTCCATCATCCAATGGTCTCACTTCTTCCCTGGCCGGTTGTTTCCCCTTGACGTACCTGAAGAACGATTTGAAGTTTGTTGCTTCCCTCGCAGTCTCTTCTCATATTCTCTTTTTACTTTCCTAACCACTCGGTGACATTCTCTTTGATGTCTTTTGTGTTCCTTCTGGTTGTCCTTTGTTGGGTCCTTTATCCATTTTCTGAATGACGCTTTCTTGTCACTTATTGCCTTTTTCACTGCAGTTGTTACCCAAACTGGGTTTTTTATTTGATTCTTTTTGAACCCTTTCCTGAATCTGGGGACGTACAGCAGCACTAATCTAATAATATGCAAAAAAGATGATATTCAGAAAGTAATGTTAACTCAAGAAGCAGAATATTAGCTTAAAAAAGCCTAAACAAACAAATGGATCTTAAGCAACTTTCTAAATTGCAATAGATTTCTACAAAACCATAAGTTCCCAGTCAATGCATTCCACATAAATGAAACATTAATTTTTGGTTCATACATATTGTAAAATATTCCCCTTTGATGTGTCTAACAACCAAAAATTCTGTGACTTCAGCATCCTTGGCAGAGTAAATACTGTTAGGCATTTTGCCAAATAATTTGTCAAAATGTCATAAACACCTTGCTGGACAAGTTTCAAAACTTTGAATTGGATATGAAACAAAATCGACAACCAGTGCAATCTTTTTAAAATAGGTGTAATATGTTCATATCGAGATACTCCAGCCAGTAACTGGGCAGCTGAGTTCTGTATCATTTGTAATGATTTTATACGCACTTGAGGTAAACCTAGATAGATACCATTACAGTAATCTATCTGGGATAGAACTAGCGCTTGAAGTACATGTTTCAAATCCCAATTTGACAGAATATTCTTCAAATGAGACAGTTTCCACATGGTAAAATAAGCAGACCTCACTACTTTTGAGATCTGTGCGTTGAAGGATAGATGCGCATCTACCATCACGCCAAGTACTCTAATTTCTTCACAGATCTTAATCAAGTATTCACATACATTCATCTCTTTAGGTCACAGATGCTTATTCATTTCACTCACAATCAGGATCTCTGTTTTTCCAACATTCAGCTCAAAGCCTCTACCTCTCATCCATTTTATAATCTTTTCCATATATCCATTTAACTCATTTACCAATGTGGTGTGCCTCAAGGTTCTGTTCTTGGGCCTGTTCTTTTTAACATTTTTATAAATGATATTGCTGAAGGGTTGTCGGGTAACATTTGCCTCTTTGCGGATGATACCAAAGTCTGCAATAGAGTAGACACGCCGGATGGTGTGAATAACATTAAGAAAGACTTGGCAAGGCTTGAAGAATGGTCTGAAATTTGGCAACTAAAATTTAATGCTAAGAAATGCAAGGTCATGCATTTGGACTGCAAAAACCCGAGGGAACAGTACAGTTTAGGGATTGAAGAACTTAATGTGCACGACGGAAGAGCAGGACTTGAGTGTGATTGTATGTGATGATCTTAAGGTGGCCAAACAGGTTAAAAAGGTGACGACGAAAGCTAGAAGGATGCTAGGTTGCATAGGTATGGCCTTAGGAAAAAGGAGGTATTGATGCCTTTGTATAAGATTCTGGTGAGACCTCATTTAGAATATTGTGTACAATTCTGGAGGCCACACCTTCAAAAAGATATAAAAAGGATGGAGTCGGTCCAGAGGAAGGCTACTAAAAATGATGTGTGGTCTTTATGATAAGGCATATGGGGACAGACTTAAAGATCTCAATCTTTATACTTTTGAGGAAAGGCGGGAGAGAGGAGATATGATAGAGACATATAAATACCTATGTAATATAAATGTACATGAGTCGAGTCTCTTTCATTTGAAAGGAAACTCTGCAATGCAAGGGCATAGGATGAAGTTAGATGATAGGCTCCAGCGTAATCTGAGGAAATGCTTTTTTCGGAAAGGGTGGTAGATGCATGCAACAGTCTCCCGGAAGAGGTGGTTGAGACTGTGTCTGAATTCAAGAAGGCCTGGGATAGGCAGGTGTGATATCTCGAAGAGAGAAAAAGATAATGGCGGATGGGCAGACTAGATGGGCCATTTGGCCTTTATCTGCAGTCATGTTTCTGTTTCACCCCATCCCTGTACTTTAACGAAGAACTGGATGTCATCCATATACATTCTATAGGAAACACCCATCTCATCCATAAGTGCACCCAGCAGGCACAGGTAAATGTTAAACAAGGTTGCCGATAGAGTTAAACCCTGTGGAACTCCACATTGCAACTTAAATTCTGAAATCTCACCATTGCTGTGGACACACAATCTCCTTTTGTCAAGAAATGACACAAACCACTTAAATATCCATCCACCCTAATCTCTTTTAATCTTCCCAGTATCACACATTGTTAAGAGAGTCAAATGCTGCAGATATATCAAAGGACACTGCACAAAAGCAATGACCCTGATCAATACCTAAAAGTAGCTCATCAACGGTCACAATAAGTAATGTTTCCACTCACTGATTCTTTCTAAACCCAAATATCTGGATACTGGTGCTGAATGTTAGCTAAGTTTCAGAGTTTGGTCCTTACTCAAGCCAATTTGTAAGCTTGTTTTTGGTCCCTTATTTTGGATTGGGAGTCCACCACATTCATTGGTTGTCTGGAAGGGTGGGGAGGGCTTGGGATTTCTTGGATATTTTTTCATGGCCATGTATTGAGATGCTGTTGTGTGCTTTAATCTGTTTACTGTTATGGGAAAGGTTTGTTATTTTTTGCCTGTTGCTCTAGGGGCCATAAGAACACAGGTCCCTGGATTATTCAGAGTTGTATTTTCTATGTGGTTTACAGGGAGCAGGGTAACGGGGGGGGGGTGGGATATTTTGTTACTTTGCAAAATGATGATATCGGCTTTGCTTTGATCATAATGTTCTTTTCTGTTGATGTTTACTGAATTGTTCTTGATAAATGGTTTGTTGAACCCTAATGTTTTGTTCCGCTTTTCATCAATAAAAACTGTTTTACCTTAAAGAAAACACTCTATTAATATAAATCATAGTAATGGGTAAAAAAATTCAAAAGCATGCATCTCTAGCGTGTGAATTAGAGGTGCGTCTTGAGAGCATATGTATTAAAGGCGTGTCTTATGCATGTGCTCGTTGAAAGCTGACAATTGAGGTTCCCTTTCCTTCCCCTCCATTCAATAGAATTGGAATGCCTATGACTGACACAACGATCTATCGTTTGCTGGTAGTTCTCCACCCCTTCTATCCACCCATGCCATCTATATCCTGTGATATGCATGCCTATAGCATAGCTTTTCCCGGCACATGCGCACATTTACTACACCTCTTTCCTTGGACTATTTTGCATATGTGCCGAATGCTTTAACCAGCAACTGATCTCATGGAAATTGAGCGACCCTCTGTGAACCTCATTTGCATAAGAAGTTTTTTAAAAAAAATATTCTTTATTCCTTTTCAAGCCAACATAAAGTGCAACAGATAATGAACAAATATTTCAATAAACAGCACTCATTACATTCAAATATAATAATAAGTATATATTATCCCAGGACAAGCAGGCAGCCTATTCTCACATATGGGTGATGTCATCGACGGAGCCCGGATGCGGAAGCCTTGCAAGCAGACTTGCTTGTAGAAACTAGAAGTTTTGAGTCGACCACACCGCGCATGCGCGAGTGCCTTCCTGCTCAGCGTAGGGCATATCTTCTCAGTTTTCCGTGAAGCCAAGAAGTCCATCTTTGACTCTCTGCGTTTAACTTTTTCACTTCGTGCCTTCTTCACTGCGGTTTCTGTTATTTTTCTTCACGAATCGCTGTGCTTACTTTATTTCTAATTTAAAAAAAAAAATAAAAAATGTATTTCTTCCGTTCAGCTGCCGGGGCAGGCCGCTCGGCCACAGCCCAGGGGTTTCAACCTTGCAGCAGCTGTTTTTCCTTCTATGTCCCGGCCAGCGACAGGCTTTAAGAAGTGTAGCCAGTGTCAACGTAAGATTTCTCTTACGGACCCACACACCAGGTGCCTCAAGTGCCTTGGGCCTCAACATCATCCAAAGTCGTGCGAACGCTGTGCTACTCTTCAACC
The DNA here is from genome assembly GCF_902459505.1 of Geotrypetes seraphini. Lineage (NCBI taxonomy): Eukaryota > Metazoa > Chordata > Amphibia > Gymnophiona > Dermophiidae > Geotrypetes > Geotrypetes seraphini. The sequence continues at coordinate 97,200,565 of NC_047092.1, read as the reverse complement.
TCGAGCCCTTAAATGTCGTCTGCTTTCAGTGGAGAATCTCTTCCAGATGAATTCGACCACTTCTTCGACTCCGAAGCTGTCCTTGGTCTCGCCTTCGACTGAGGTCCCTCCTGCCTCCACTGCTTCGACCTCGAGCCTCAGACCTTCTTCGTTTGCTCTTTCCTTGATGACTTCTGCTGTATCTCCTTCTATTTCCTCAGATCAAATAGCTCAGCAGACAGTTCCACCAGTGGTGCTTAAGGTGCCTAAGACTTCTAAGTCGAAGCACATTTCCACAGCCTCGGTGGAACCTCCAGCCAAGGCAGATGGTACGGTTTCAGACGCGGATCCATCCTTGCCGGCTTCTTTCCAGACCATGTTAGAGAAACAATTCGTTCAGTTCCTCACTAATATGGGACCGAAGCTTGTGACTCTTATCCAGCCTGGGCATTCTGCAGACTCCCACGAGGTTGAGTCTCTTTCTATGCCTCAGTCTGAGTCTTCACACTCTATGCGGGAACAGAGTCTCTGCGAGTGTCTGGTCTGGCATCTAAGCACGTGAAGCAAGGAGCAGATTCTTTGCAAGTGCCTTGGCAGGAATCCTCACACTCCATACAAGGAGCAGAGTCTTTGGGAGTGCATCGAGGTTCCTCCATCAAGCCTCTGGAGCTTTGATCCACAGTCTCCAGTCCTATCCATTCTTTGGTGGCATCGGCTGCTTCCCTCTCCGGGGCGAAGTCTCCTCGATCTTCGAGATCTGCTTCCAAGCACCGTTCTCACCCACGATCAAGACCTTCATCGAGGCATTCTTCCAGGCATAGTTCCTCTTCTAAGGAGCGTCCTTCTTCAACTAAGCCTTGATCTACACCTACTTCTACTAGACCGCCGACTCCTCGTTCGAGGTCTCCACTTCCATACCTTGAGGACTCAGCGGTTTCAGTTGCCTCGTCCAAGTCTCCCTATTCTTTCGATACCTTTTTTCCAGCTGAAACTTCATCTTCGACCCAGGCTGCCTCGACGTCCTCGAGTCCTTCTTGAGGCAAGGCATTACCGGATCAACTATCTTTCTCCTCCTTTCTTCGTCAGATGGCTGTGGACTTGGACCTTCAATTGGATGTTGGTTCCAAATACTCTAAGGAGTATCTCAAAGTCATGCATCTTCCTCAACCTCCAGCGGAGTCACTTAAGCTTCCTATTCATAAGCTTTTGTCTCAGACTTTTACCAGATGCCTGGAGACTCCTTATGCAATTCCATCTGTTCCAGGCAAATTAGACTCCAGATATAAAATTCTCCATTGTAAAGGATTTGAGAATTCACAGTTATCTCATCAATCCCTACTTGTGGAGTCTTCCTTGAAAAGATCCCATTCTTCCAAGGTTTATGCTACCATTCCTCATGGAAGAGAAGGGAAAACAATGGGTAAATTTGGACGTTGCATCTATCAAAATGCCTTGATGTCCTCTAAAATCCTCAATTATAATTTCCATTTTGTCACTTATTTTGAGTTCCTTATTACTCTTTTGCATAATTTTTCTCACTTATTTAGACACTCAAAAGCACTTTGAATTTCAGGAAGCCATCGCTTCTCTATCCCAACTCAGATTACATCTCCTACAATCGTCTTATGATGCCTTTGAGTTGTCTGCCCGGGCGGCTGCTTGTTCTGTAGCAATGCGTCACCTTGCCTGGCTTCGTACTATTGACATGGATCCTAATCTTCAAGACCGCTTGGCTAATATTCCTTGTTCAGGCAATGACCTCTTCGATGAATCTATCGAGACAGCCACCAAGAAATTGTCTGAACATGAAAAATCCTTTGCTTCTATTGTCAGACCTAAGCCAAAGCCAGCTCCTGCCAAGCATACACGCCCTCCTCCCATTTATCAGAGGCGTTTTGCTCCGAGGACGGCTCCTTACATTTGCCCACCTAAGAAGCAGCAGCCTCAGAAGCAACAAAAATCTCAATCTTCTGCTACACTTAAGGCTACCCAGCCTTTTTGACTGTTTAAAACAGAGCATAACTTCCACCGTTCTGTCTCTGACTTCTCTTCCCCCTATCGGAGGTCGTCTCCATTTTACCACCGATGGACGACAATTACATCCGACCTCTGGGTGCTGTTCATCATCAGGGAAGGATACTCTCTTCATTTCACTCAGGTTCTACCAGAGCTTCCTCCAAGAGAGTATCCTTCCAGTCCATCCCACACCGCCCTTCTTCTTCAGGAAGCTCAAGCTCTACTTCATCTCCATGCCATCGAACCAGTTCTTTTGGAACAGCAGAACAGGGGGGTTTACTCCCGTTACTTCCTTGTTCTGAAGAAGACGGGTGATATGCGGCCCATTCTAGATCTCAGGCCTCTCAACAAATTTTTAGTCAAAGAAAAAGGCATCCCTTTATCCCTTTCTAGATAAGAACGACTGGTTATGCTCTCTGGATCTCAAGGAGGCCTACACTCATATTCCCATTTATCTGGCCTCCCGTCAATACCTCAGATTTTGGGTGGGGAATCTGCATTATCAATACAGAGTGCTACCCTTTGGCCTCGCTTCCTCTCCCAAAGTGTTCACTAAGTGCCTCGTAGTGGTAGCAGCAGCTCTAAGGAACAATGGTCTTCAGGTATTTCCCTTCCTAGACGACTGGCTCATCAAAGATTCAACCTCTCAGGGGGTTATTGTAGCGACCCAATAGACTACATGGTTCCTACAAAGTTTGGGATTCAAAATCAACTTTCCCAAATCCCAACTTCAACCTTCACAGAATCTACAATTCATCAGAGCTGTTCTGGATACTATCTAACTCAGAGCATTCCTTCCATGACAACGACGCCAAACTTTGCAACATAGTAGGCAAAAGCTTATTACCTGATAATATGGCACACGACCTACTGTTGCTGGAACAATGGTCAACTACTTGGCAGCTAGGCTTCAATGCTAAAAAATGCAAGATAATGCACCTGGGTAAGAGAAACCCGCGTAGAACTTAGGTACTAAATGGTGAGACCTTGGTTAGGACCACGGCGGAACGCAACCTAGGGGTGATCATTAGTGAGGACATGAAGGTTGCCAATCAAGTGGAGAAGGCTTCCTCCAGGGCAAGACAAATTATGGGGTGTATCCGCAGAGGTTTCGTCAGCAGGAGACCTGAAGTTATGATGCCGTTGTACAGAGCCATGGTGAGGCCTCACTTGGAGTACTGTGTTCAGTTTTGGAGACCACACTACCGAAAGGACGTGCTGAGGATCGAGTCGGTTCAGCGAATGGCCGCCAGGATGGTCTTGGGGCTCAAGGATCTCACGTATGAAGAAAGATTTAAAAAATTGCGGCTGTACTCACTTGAGGAAAGAAGAGAACGGGGAGATATGATTGAAACATATAAGTACATCACGGGACGCATCGAGTCAGAAGATGATATCTTCTGGCTCATGGGACTCTTGACCACCAGAGGGCATCCGCTGAAAATCAGGGGAGGGAAGTTTCATGGCGACTGCAGGAAGTACTTCTTCACCGAAAGAGTAGTGGATCATTGGAACAAACTCCCACTCCAGGTGATAAAGGCCAGCAGCGTGACGGATTTTAAGAGAAAATGGGATACTCACGTGGGATCTTTAAGGGAGTAAATTCAGGGGAGGGGATACTTGGAATGGGCAGACTTGGTGGGCTATAGCCCTTTTCTGCTGCTTTTTTCTATGTTTCTAACGTCTGGAAGCTCTCCTTCAACTCTGTCATAGTGTCTTCCCACTCTTCCATCTCAGCAAGACACATGATGGTACTACTAGGTCACATGGCCTCCACAGTACACAGTGACTCCTTTTGCCAGACTTCACCTCAGAATTCCTCAGTGGACCCTGGCTTCTTAATGGATGCAGGTTTGCGACCTACTTTCTCAACGCATGACAGTCACTCCTTCTTTGAAGCAGTCTCTCTGTTGGTGGAAGCTCTCTTCCAATCTCTCCAGAGGCTTGCTTTTTCAAATGCCCCCTCATCAGAAGGTCCTCACGACAGATTCTTCGACCTATGCTCAGGGCATTCATCTCGATGGTCTCCATACACAAGGCCACTGGACCAGTACGGATCGTCAATGTCACATCAATCTGTTGGAACTCAGAGTGATTTTCAAGGCTCTCAACGCCTTTCAGCATCTTCTTCATGAATCAAGTAGTCCTCATTCGGATGGACAACCAAGTCACCATGTATTATGTCAATAAACAGGGAGGGACGGGATCTGTCTCCCTTTGCCAAGAAGCTTTGAAAGCTTTGAAAGCTGTTAAACTGCGCGTTGTGCGCTTCTCTTGTAACCAGACAGACTTCGTGCCTGCCCTGGTTCCGGATAGGGTTCCTATTGAGACTCCCAATAAAACCCGGAAAGGAGTGCCCAAAGGTTGTCCTTGGAAGAATCGGGCTGTTTCTCACCCTGATCTCCAGAGGGAGTTGGAATATCCTGAAAGTCCCCTAGACCAGCAATATTCAGGTCACCAAAGGAGGAGCTCTAGAGCTGCTTTGAGGACTGCTGAATCAGCCAGGTCAGGGTGTGGCCCAATCAGTATAAAACCAGCAGCTCAGTTCAAGGGAAGAGGCAGGTTAGGGAGAAGGTTGGGACCTTTGCTCCCTGCAAGTCTCCTTGGGCCAGGCAGAGGCGAACCCGTCTCACCCATGGAGGTACAAGAAGCTGGAGATAGTTTGGAAGAAACTGTGCCTGAGCTGGAACTCCCAATGGAAACCGAACTCTTGCCAGAGGAAATGAGCTTGGCTGAGGAAGCCATGGAAGTTGGTTTGTCTACCAGCTGTACCTGCTAAAGGAAGCTAACAGTGAAGAATCAGTGAGTGCATTTTTTTTTTGTGTTGGTTCAGCTTGCTGTGTGTAAAAGACTGTCTTGAATGAAGCTGAACCTTGAAGGACTTTGTGGTTTCTTTTCTGCTCTGTTTTTTTTTGTTAAGAAGCTGTTGGTGCCTGAATTGAGGGAGAGGTTTGCTATAATCTGGGAGGGAAATTTGAAGCTATTATAAGCTAAAAAGTAAAGCAAACCTGAGGCACTCTCCTTATCCTGACAGTGCAAGGCTTGGCTGTCAGAGGCTTCTTTGAAACACTAGCAATAGGGCAGCCAGTGCCTTAAACCCTATTGTGTTCTGCAGTGTTTGGAAGGAACTAAAATGCCCTGTTTAGTAGCAGGATTAATTGAGAGCTAAAGAAAACATAAAACCCAGTTGGGTGAAGGAAAAAAAAAAAAAGGAAAAGTATTTTTTTTTTGCTTTTATTTATGTTTGGACTGTGCATTACTCTTCTTAGTGAACTTGGACTGAAGATATTTCACTTTCCTGTTTTGAGTAGGACTTCTAATAAGCCTGCCTTATTACTCTGAGGAGAATAAAACCTGAATTTATTTTTACTTCTCATTCTGAGGAATTGTGGTTTATTTTTGCTGTTGGATTCTTGGTGTCATTCCTTGACTGCAGGGTGACTCCAGCCTGGGTCACACGCAGGTGTCATTTTTTGTGTAATCACTGTACGTGCTGTGGAGTCTCACGCAGGCCCCCAGACCCGGTTACACATATTTGGTATCAGGAGTGGGATAGTGCACCTCCTGCAGGCGACACCAAGATACTGCAATTTTGGGAAAAAAAAAATAAATTTTTTTTGTGCTATTTTGAACTTGTGCGAAAAAGGCAAATTTGATTATCTTTTATTTTGGTCAATTGAACTATTGGACTATTTACCCATTTATTGTTGGAGTCTTTTTGTCTGAGAAGTTCCGGTAACCTAGATGAAGGAGGAGTTTCCATCCAGAAACCGGAAGCAGGAATAAAGTCGGCGGCATATCCTGTGGAGAAGTGCGGCGAGGAGTCAGTTGGAGTTCGGAGGTGGTGTGAACAGATCGTAGTTCCCGACCCGAGTTCCAGGAGGACCCAGATGACCCCGTGGACCGACCCATAATCCAGTTCCAGACCGGAGACAGCACGGGCGGTGCACCCAATCAGCACGAATGCGAAGACTCACCAGTACCTCCGGTAAGAGTACCTAGGGGTAGCTGGTGAGGATAAAGTGGTGCTGGTTGGGGAGGGCTGGAAGCTGGGGGGTGGCTAGTGAGGGAGGAACATACTTTCCAAGCAGCCACACTTGGGTTTTCTTTTCTTGTTATTTTTTTTTAGGCGATCGGGATGGAGCAGGCCCAGATCCTAGCCACACTTGCCGGTGAGCGACAGCGCCAGTGTGATGATTTGAAATCCATTCTGAAGTCAAGCGAGGAACGCTGGCAGGCGAATCAGGAAGCGATGATGCGGCAGCATGGGAAACTGATTTCCACAATGCAGGACCAGGCCAAAGTATTTTCACAGATACTTCAACAGACTGTTATGCATCCTGGAGGACAGACATTACCATCCGTATCTGTTCCAGTGCCGGTAGGACCTAATCCTTTATTGCATGTAAATTTATGCAAGATAGCACCCGGGGATGCTCCAGACGATTTCCTTAATTCATTTGAAAGAATTGCTGTAGCTGCCGGGTTGCCTCCTGAACAATGGGTGTACCGGTTACTGCCCTGCCTGGCCGGGGAGACTCTAGCGGCATTCCAGACCCTAGGGCCCGAGCTTGCCAATAGCTACCCTGTAGTAAAAGCCCATATATTGGATTTCTTAGGCTTCACCACAGAACACTACAGACAAAAGTTCAGGGCAACCTCAATGCTTCATACAGAACGGCCTAAAGCGTTGCTTCAGTGTATTACCAAACTGGCTGAAAAATGGCTGCATCCAGTTCTGAATGATGCCAGGGCCTTATTCACAGAAATAGTGAGGGAACAACTATTAGAAGCTGTCCCAAAGAACATCAGGTCCTGGATTAAGAGGCAGAACTGTAAAACCTTAGGACAAGTTCTGGAAATGGCTGAAGCGTTTATAGATGCCCAAGAACCTTTAGGAGAGCATATGAGTCCCTTAGCTGAACCCACATCTAGATTGAACCCACGGGAGTTAGGTAAAGGTTGGGGTAAGAAACTGCAGGTTAAGGATCCCAGTGCCCCAAGTCCTAAACCCAACACCCAGGGTGGGGACAGAAGATGTTACAGGTGTGGAAAGCCGGGACACACACGACAGTTTTGTAAGACCTCTGAACCTGAAGCTGAAATTAAAGTTCCAAATAAGCAGGCTCAGGTTTCCGAGAAGAAAGAACCAACGACCCATCAGAGCATGTTAGGTTCAAAGGCTCCAGGTAACGAGGGGAAGGTTAAATACCTTGTCAAGGTACTAGTAGGGGGCCAGGAGGTGAAGGCCTTGGTGGATACAGGGGCTGATCAATCCATGATGGCTGTTCCATTTTGGAGAAGGATTTTTCCTGGGGAGGAGTCGTTTGGGACTGGTAAAGTGGTGATCAAATGCATACACGGAGACAGTGCCCATTATACTCTGAGGCCAACTACCCTCCTACACAGGGACCGTGTATACCGGGTGCCTATGGCCTTGATTCCAGGGGTCCCCTATGAAATAGTTTTGGGTCAGGATTGGGCCGGGTTAGAGGACTGTTTGCAAACTAAGCAAGGGTTGGTTAACACCCGTTCCCAAGGTAGCCCTAGCCCGGAGCCTGAGGCCCCATTGGGAAAAGTTTTTCCCTTTAAGAAAGGAGTGATTAGACCACTGGCACAGACTCAGGCCAGGGTCTCCAGGGCCCAGAAAAGGAGACAGCAACAACAGAGGGCACAGAGTCTTAGACAAGCGGAGCGAAGGAAAGAATTCCCCAGTCTCCCTCAGGAAATTAGCAATACTTTCCCCACATTTGCCCAAGAACAGAAGGCTGATCCTTCATTGAGAGAACTGTGGCTTCAGGCTACAGGGCCTCAATCGGCTGGATCAGGTTTAAGAGTAATACGGGGGCTCCTTTACAAAGAAAGAGCTGGCACTACGGACCAGGCTGGAGACGGGGAACAGTTAGTTGTTCCCAAGGGATTTAGGAAGCCCATCTTACAAACCGCCCATGACTCACCCCTAGCAGGGCATAAAGGGATTCAGGCCACGCAGGTACAGGTACAGCGGAGATTCTACTGGCCTGGGTGGAGACAAGAAATTGAAGATTTTTGTAAATCTTGTCCCACCTGCCAAAGGCTGGCTTTTAGTAAACCAGCACGGGCACCTCTGGTGCCTATACCTGTGGTGGAAGAACCTCTCTCGCGGTTAGCCATGGACATTGTAGGACCTTTGGAAAAGACTCCTAGGGGTTACCAATTCATTTTTGTAATAATGGACGTGGCCACTCGATTTCCTTGGGCTTTTCCTTTATGGAAGGCGACCTCAGGGATATTGATGAAGGAACTCATGGGATTATTCTCGACCGTAGGTTTTCCGAGGGAAGTCCTTTCTGACCGGGGAAGCAATTTCTTGTCCAGGGAAATGGAGGAATTCTGGAAGGGACTCGGGGTGAGACATATCCGAACCTCTGCTTATCACCCTCATGCCAATGGGTTAGTTGAGAGGTTCAATCAATCTCTTAAGCATATGTTAAAGAAGGGATTGGAGGACAATCTGCGGGATTGGGACCTGTTCATTCCTTTTGTGCTATTTGCTGCTAGGGAGAAAGTACAGGATTCCCTGGGGATTAGTCCCTTTGAATTATTATATGGTCGGGCTCCCAGGGGACTTCTTGATGTGATCAAGGAGGGGTGGGACCCTCCCGAAGAGACAGGAACAAATATTATTTCTTACCTATCCCAGTTAAAGAAGAGGCTGACACAAGTGTCTAAATTGGGGAGGGAAAATCTCGAGTGGGCTCAGAAGAAGCAGAAAGTCTACTATGACCGGGGGGGCTAAAGAACGTCAATTCTCGATAGGGGATAGAGTATTAATTTTGGTGCCCTCGGATCCTCATAAATTTCTAGCCCATTGGAAGGGTCCCGCCACGATTATGGAGAAAGTTGGCCCGGTGAGTTATAGAGTTAAGGAGGAACAAGGCCGGGTACAGACGTACCACGTCAACCTCCTAAAGGCCTGGCAGGATAGAGAAGCTTTAGCTCTCATAGCACAGCGCTGCCAGGAGGACGATCTAGGACCCCAGATAGCGGACTTGGCGCAGACTGAAAAGGTGAACGTGGGGAAAGAGTTGTCTGAATCTCAGTCTCATCAAGTACAGACACTTGTTGGCCAATTCTCAGATGTATTTTCATCAGTTCCGGGACGTACTAAGGGGGTAACACACGATATTATTACCAGTCCTGGTAAAATAGTCCGAGTGAGGCCTTATCGCCTCTCGGAGGAGAAGAAGAAGTTGGTTTGTGAACTAGTCCAGGAAATGCTCTCCCTAGGGGTTATTGAGCCGTCCCAAAGCCCCTGGTGCAGCCCCATAGTAATCGTTCCAAAGGCAGATGGGTCGCCGAGGTTTTGCATTGATTTCAGACAGGTCAACGAAGTGTCCCAATTCGATGCTTTTCCTATGCCAAGAGTAGACGAATTACTTGATAAATTAGGTCAGGCTCAGTATCTTTCTACCATCGACCTTACTAAAGGATATTGGCAGATCCCGTTGACCCCTAGTGCAAAATCCAAAACTGCCTTTAGCACCCCGTATGGGCTGTACCAATTCACCCGTATGCCGTTTGGACTGCATGGGGCAGCTGCGAATTGTCAGCGAGCAGTCAATGAAGTCTTAAGGGGTCACCATGCTTACGCCGAAGCCTACCTGGATGATGTGGTAATATACTCATATTCGTGGCAATTGCATGTAGAGCATGTAGTAGCAGTGTTGGAAGCTTTAAGGAAGGCAGGCTTCACTGTTAACCCGAAAAAGTGTTTTCTGGGCCAGCGAGAAGTTAGGTACTTAGGGTACACAGTGGGCCGCGGACAGGTCAAACCATTGATAGATAAGGTAAAGTGTATCCAGGAGTATCCTCGGCCTGGCACAAAAAAACAGTTGCGAGGGTTGTTGGGCCTATTGGGGTATTATAGGAGATTTATACCTGACTTTGCCACCAGGGCCACCCCTCTTACCAATATGTTAAGAAAGGACGTTCCGGATGTGTTGCACTGGGAGGCGGAAGGGGTGAAAGCGTTTATGGATTTGAAAGATAGTCTGTGTAGGCAGCCAGTATTGGCAGCCATTGATTTCAGCAGGCCCCTTGTCCTCCAGACTGACGCATCTGGATGTGGGTTGGGAGCGGTTCTCAGCCAAGAGAGTCAGGGCATAGAGCACCCGGTTCTATATCTGAGCCGTAAGTTACATCCCAACGAGTGGTAGAACTAGAGTGCTTAGCAGCAAAATGGGCCATGCAGACACTTGAACATTATCTAGGAGAAAAGCACTTCACCCTAGTCACCGACCATGCGGCTCTTAAATGGTTGGGTACCATGCGAAACAACAACGCCCGACTTACTCGCTGGTACTTAACCTTACAAACTTTCAGATTCTCTGTGGTTCATCGCCCAGGGAATCTGAATACTAATGTAGACGTCCTGTCACGAATCCCTGAAAATTCGAGCAGACCCCATGCTTATAGGGATAAGCATCATTTAAGGGAGGGGGTATGTAACCAGACAGACTTCGTGCCTGCCCTGGTTCCGGATAGGGTTCCTATTGAGACTCCCAGTAAAACCCGGAAAGGAGTGCCCAAAGGTTGTCCTTGGAAGAATCGGGCTGTTTCTCACCCTGATCTCCAGAGGGAGTTGGAATATCCTGAAAGTCCCCTAGACCAGCAATATTCAGGTCACCAAAGGAGGAGCTCTAGAGCTGCTTTGAGGACTGCTGAATCAGCCAGGTCAGGGTGTGGCCCAATCAGTATAAAACCAGCAGCTCAGTTCAAGGGAAGAGGCAGGTTAGGGAGAAGGTTGGGACCTTTGCTCCCTGCAAGTCTCCTTGGGCCAGGCAGAGGCGAACCCGTCTCACCCATGGAGGTACAAGAAGCTGGAGATAGTTTGGAAGAAACTGTGCCTGAGCTGGAACTCCCAATGGAAACCGAACTCTTGCCAGAGGAAATGAGCTTGGCTGAGGAAGCCATGGAAGTTGGTTTGTCTACCAGCTGTACCTGCTAAAGGAAGCTAACAGTGAAGAATCAGTGAGTGCATTTTTTTTTGTGTTGGTTCAGCTTGCTGTGTGTAAAAGACTGTCTTGAATGAAGCTGAACCTTGAAGGACTTTGTGGTTTCTTTTCTGCTCTGTTTTTTTTTGTTAAGAAGCTGTTGGTGCCTGAATTGAGGGAGAGGTTTGCTATAATCTGGGAGGGAAATTTGAAGCTATTATAAGCTAAAAAGTAAAGCAAACCTGAGGCACTCTCCTTATCCTGACAGTGCAAGGCTTGGCTGTCAGAGGCTTCTTTGAAACACTAGCAATAGGGCAGCCAGTGCCTTAAACCCTATTGTGTTCTGCAGTGTTTGGAAGGAACTAAAATGCCCTGTTTAGTAGCAGGATTAATTGAGAGCTAAAGAAAACATAAAACCCAGTTGGGTGAAGGAAAAAAAAAAAAGGAAAAGTATTTTTTTTTGCTTTTATTTATGTTTGGACTGTGCATTACTCTTCTTAGTGAACTTGGACTGAAGATATTTCACTTTCCTGTTTTGAGTAGGACTTCTAATAAGCCTGCCTTATTACTCTGAGGAGAATAAAACCTGAATTTATTTTTACTTCTCATTCTGAGGAATTGTGGTTTATTTTTGCTGTTGGATTCTTGGTGTCATTCCTTGACTGCAGGGTGACTCCAGCCTGGGTCACACGCAGGTGTCATTTTTTGTGTAATCACTGTACGTGCTGTGGAGTCTCACGCAGGCCCCCAGACCCGGTTACACTCTATGTGAGACAACAGTCCTCTGTTGGAATCTCCCATCGCATGAGTGTTCCCTGAGGCAGGACCGAAACATGCATGTCGGAACTCGCAAGATGCAAGCTAAGTTTGCCTAAGTTCTTTGACTATAAGCTATAGTAAACCGTAGTTTTTTCACAACGTAAAAACATATATAAATTGATATAACCTCTGGTTTACTTGTCCATGCGATGATTGGGCTGTGAGGTGGTTTTTCCTCTGGGGTTCGCCCCAGTTTTCCCCTCCATGATTCTGAGCAAGCCTGTGAACTCTGTTATATCATCCATATATTACTTTGAACAGGTCCATGGAGTGATTTTCTTTCAGTTCAACACTTGCATTTTATCACTCCTGTTACATTGTTTGTAACTGGTTCCCTTTCCCATATTTGACTGGAGCTATAACAGTGGCATGTTCCGGTCCCTGCTACCACCTAAGGGACAGCCATGCTACAGTATCAACAAGGAATCCAAAAGGAAAAATAATAAGGAACTGGCATGGCTCACTGTAGCGGTGAAGGAAACAATCAGAAGACTTTGTTTATGGAATGGAAAAGATAAAAAATGAACAAAAACTGAAAAAAGCACAAATAACATCAAAGCAGGTGCCATAAAGTGGGAAGAGGGGCCAAAGAGACTATGAGAAAAAATAGCCAAGGAGGCAAAAAAACTTCAAGCAGTTCTTTCAATATATTAAGGGGAAATGACTCGCGAAGGAAGCAGTGGGGCCAATGGATGACCATGGAATAAAGGGAGTACTAAAGGAGGACACATTTTTTGTGTCTGTATTTACTGAAGAGGATATATACAATATACCAGAAGCCGACAGGCTATACACAGGAAACAAAGACGGGAAACTGACACGGTTGATGGTCAGTCTAGAAGAGGTATACAGGCAGATTGATCCAAGGGTAATCAAGGAACTGAAAGGGGTTATAGCTGAACTGCTCCAACTAATAGTCAATCTATCGATCAAATCAGGAAGGATTCCGGAAGACTGGAAAGTGGCAAATGTTACGCCGATCTTCAAGAAAGGTTCGAGGGGAGATCCGGGAAACTACAGACCAGTGAATCTGACCTCGGTACCAGGAAAGATGGTAGAGGCACTGATAAAGGACTGCATCATTGATCACCTTGATGGACACAATCTGATGAGGACCAGTCAGCACGACTTCAGCAAAGGAAGATCTTGCTTGAACTTACTGCACTTCTTTGAGGGAATAAACAGGCAGATACACAAGGGTGACCTCGTAAACGTATATCTGGATTTTCAGAAGGCGTTCGACAAGGTCCCGCATGAACGACTACTTCGAAAAATTGCGAGCCATGGAATTGAGGGTGAAATACTCACGTGGATTAAAAACTGGTTGGCGGATAGGAAACAGAGAGTAAATGGACAATACTGGATGGAAAAGCATCACAAGTGGAGTGCCGCAGGGTTTGGTGCTTAGGCCCGTGCTCTTCAACATATTTATAAATGACCTGGAAATTGGTACGAAGAGCGAGGTGATTAAATTAGCAGACGATACAAAGTTATTCCACATGAGGAAGGTAATATAATTATTACGCCAATATTTTAAAACATCAAAGAATCCATTTCATTACCATCTAACTACAAAACTATTGCATCCTTTCCCTTTTTTAATAATAATAATAATAACTTTATTCTTATATACCGCCATACCCAGTGAGTTTTAGGCGGTTCACAATGATTAAACACAGTTACATGCAGTTAAGTATTAACTGGACAGATTTACATTGGTTAAACATAGTTACATGCATAGATACATGCGGTTCCCATTGAGTAAACATAGTTACGTGCGGTTAAGTATTAATTGGACAGGTAGGGTAGCGGGATAGGGTGGGTGGTGGGGCGTGAGTAAGATAAAGGGGGGGGTTCTTTAAGGAGGGGGCAGTTAAGTGTCGTGGCGTTGGAAGAGGTATGTTTTGAGTAATTTTCTGAAGCTGAGATATGTTGATGCCTCGAGGATTAATTGGGCTATCCATGGGTTTAGTTTGGCGGCCTGGAAGGCGAAGGTTTTGTCGAAGAATTTATTGAAGTGACAGAGTTTTAGGGAGGGGAAAGCAAATAGCTGGATTCTGCGAGAGTTCTTGTTTCTGTGATTCAGGATGAAGTGTGGGTAGATGTAGTTTGGGGCTAGGCCGAATACTGTTTTGTAGCAGAAACAGGCGAATTTAAATAGGACTCTGGATTCCAATGGTAGCCAATGAAGTTTGTGGTAAAAAGGGGTGATATGTTCCCATTTTTTCAGGCCAAATATAAGGCGGACAGCGGTGTTCTGGATCATTCTGAGTCTTCTGATAGTTTTCTTCGTGTAGCTCAAGTAAATGATATTACAGTAGTCCAGTATGCTGAGAATGGAGGATTACACTAGCAGGCAGAATGACGTGTCATCGAAATATTTTTTTATGGTGTGTAGTTTCCAGAGCACCGAGATGCTTTTCCTAACTGTGATGTCAGTGTGCTTCTCCAGGGTTAGCTGTTTGTCCAGTGTGACTCCTAGTATTTTTAGGGTTTGTTCAAGGGGAAAGGTCGATCCTTTAACTTGAATTGTAGTGTCTGTGATTTTGTCTTTGGGGCTAGCCAGGATGAATTTTGTTTTGTCGGGGTTTAGTTTTAGTCTGTAGGATTGCATCCAAAGTTCTATCTGATTGAGTGTATTTGAAAGGGAGGTGTGGAATTCTGGTGTGAAACTGGATAGCGGGATGACTATTGTGATGTCATCGGCGTAGATGAAGAATTTGAGCTTGAGGTAATGCAGAAGATTACCCAGGGAGGTAAGGTAGACATTGAACAGGGTGGGGGACAGGGGGGAGCCCTGCGGAACACAACAGGAGTTATCCCAGCTGTATGAAAAGGAGTCATTCTTAAATACTCGGTATGATCTGTTTCTTAAGAATCCCTGGAACCAGTTGAGGACCTGGCCGGAGATGCTGATGAATGCAAGGCAATCTAAGAGAATGTTGTGGTCGACTAAGTCAAAAGCACTGCTCAGGTCTAGTTGAACGATCAATGCGCTGGAGCCCTGGCTAAAGAGTGTGTGTAAGTTGTCTAGTAAAGAGGCTATGATGGTTTCAGTACTGTGGTCGGAGCGGAAACCTGATTGATTGTCATTTAGGATGTTGAATTTTTCCAGATATGTGGTTAGCTCGGTATTCACCACCCCTTCAGTGATTTTGATGAATAGTGGGATACTTGCAATTGGTCTGTAATTAGACGGTGAATTGGGTGGTTCTTTCGTGTTTTTTATGATAGGGGTTATTGAAATGTGGCCCTGTTCTGCTGGAAAGCTCCCTGTGGATAGAAGGTGGTTTGTCCAAGTCAGCATATTTGCCTTGAAGTGAATCGGAGCAGTTTTCATGATGTGAGGGGGGCAGGTGTCCAGTCTGCAGAAGGAGTTGGAGTATTTGTTAAAGTATTTGTTGAAGGTGTGCCAGTCGATGGTTGTGAATTGATTCCAACTTAGGTCCGTTCTGGACCCTTGGTCTCGTGTAGTCCTGTCTGTGTCTGGGAGGATTGGGAAGTCCCCTTGGGGGTTGAGGGGGGAAGTTAACGAGGATCTTAGTTTCTGTATCTTAGAGTTAAAGAAGTCAGCTAGGGTGTTAGCGGTTAATGAAGATTTGTCATCACGGTTATCAGTGAGTGTCTCTAGGTTGTAGAGGTCGTTGACCAGTTTAAAGAGGTTGCTACTGTTGATTGTGACATTTCCGATTTTGTGGGCATAGAAATTTTTTCGTTTTTCTGTGGTGAGGTTTTTGTAGTTTTTTAGTTTGAGTCTCCATGTTTCTCTGTGTTCCTGAGTTCCAGATTTAATCCAAATTCTTTCTAATTTTCTAAGGTCCCTCTTTAACAGTAGTAGCTCTGAATCAAACCATCCCTCCTGATTTGGAGATCTGGTTCTACTTGTTTTTATGGGGGCTATTTCATTTAGAATGTTTGTGCTGTCTTTGATCCAGGAGGTCATAAGTTGATCCGGTTCATCATTTTGTTTAACAGTGGTTTCATAGTGGGACCAGAATTCGACCGGGTCGATCTTACCTCTGGAGGTATGGGTTTTGGTGTTTCTTTTTTTGCTGTTTTTAATGGTTTTTTGTTGGCCGCGAATGGTAAAACTGCATAGTTTGTGGTAGGACCATAGGGAGTCAGTCCAGTTGTCTTGGTTCCAGAGGAATTTGGGGTTTATTTGTTCTTTGGTGGAGAATGTCACCAGGTCTAGTTGGTGGCCTCTTTCGTGGGTTTTGATGGGCGGGGGTTTGAGGTAGCCTAGTTGGGAGATTAGTGACCAAAAGTCTGAAATGTCTGGCTTGTCTGTTTGCTCAAGGTGAATGTTGATGTCTCCGCATAATAGGTTGTAAGGACTTGCTAAAGAGTTAGTTAGTAGGCATTCAGCAAAGTCTTCCTTGGCTAGAGTCCATTTATTGGGTGGGATATAGAACAGTGTGATTGTTAGGGAGGAGGCCAATGACTTTGCGGTTAGTAAGATGGCTAGTGTTTCTAAGTTGGGGGAAGATTTGGAGTTGAGAGTTGTGCAGTTTAGATGGTCTCTGTAGATTATTGCTAGTCCTCCTCCTCTTACCAAAGTTTTTTGTAAAAATTATGGAAGGTCTTGTTCAAATTCAGCTCACTAAATATCTAGGAAGAGAAATCACTCTTAATGCTGTTTATAGGCACACTGTGTCAATGGTATATGTAGTATTAGTATTTTTTTAAAAACTTTATTGAATTTTAAATAATGGCAGTGCATTACAGAAATTATAGCATGAAAAGCTTGCATAAAATGCACCTTAATACACAAAATATAATGAAACAACCATTTTTCCCCTATCATTCCACTATTAATACCTTAAATCCTCTTTTTATTACAAAAATATATTCATATATTTAAACCTTCAAAATATCCCTCCCTCCCTTCCACTCTAGATGTGTAAGGAAATCTAAGAAAGAAAAGCAACAATTACAATATCCTTATTATTTGTTAACAAATGCAGTCAATGGGCTCCATATTTTATTAAATGTATTACTCAAAGCTAAGCATTCTGCGTTCATTCTTTCATATTTATATGTATTGCACACACAATTGCACACACAATTGGGACAAATCCGAAATCATGCCTCTTAATGAAGCTACCTCCTTATCTGACTGTGGCCCCGTCTCTTTTTGTTGGGCCGTTTCCTCTTTGAAGTACCTTGGTACTCTCTTTCATCAGGATACGGACACTATGATGTCTCTTAATCTCTCATCTATCACCTCCAAAGTTCTCTTGAAAAGATGGTCCCCCCTATCGTTGTCCTGGTGGGGGTGGTTGGAAGCCATCAAGATGACTATCTTCCCGATCATTAACTATTACCTCTCTATGCTTCCTAGACTTGCCCCAAAGGCTTTTACAAATCTATGGAGAGCAAACTCGCGGAATATCTCTGGGGGAAAAAATCCCCTCGTATTTCTCTGAAAATTCTTAAATCTTCTAAGGAGGATGGGGGTATGGGATTCCCTGACTTCTTCCTTTACCACGTAGCAGCGCTGCTTAGATATAGCTCTCTCTGGATCCAGGACTCAGCTCCGGACTTAAATCAAGCCGCTTGGTTACATATTGAACAACATTTTATGAGTCCCATTCCTTTATCTTGTTTACTATATGTTTCCCCTTCCTCTTTACCTCGCAAATCTGTCACCGTAGGTGCAACTCTTTAAGCGATCCAATATTTCAATGACATTTCTCAGACGAACAGGACACATACTATATCTGCTCCTATCTGGTATAATTCTCTATTTCGCATTGATAACCACCTCATCCATTGGCGCTCTTGGATTGATAAAGGAGTCTGGGCATTGCACCAAATCATAGACAAGGGGGCTCTTATGTCCTTTTCTCAGATCATGGATAAATTCGGTCTCCCTCCCTCGGAATGTTTTCGTTGGTTTCAGCTTTCTCATTGCTTGAAGAGTTGTTCCCCTCCTATTTTTACCTTTTCTCAATCGTCTGCTTTCCTGACCTCCTCGCGCTTGTGACTTTTCTTAGGTCACACAACATCTCTTTTCTATAAGGAACTTTGAACACATCGTTACCCCAGATCCAAACGAACCACGGATGTTTGGGAGGCCTATACCACTTGGCGGGGCTCCGATAGTGACTGGAATCATTATTTCAGTAAAATTGTTCATCCCACGGCTTCTTCTAGCCTCTCACAATCTCTCTACTTCTTAGCTTACCAAGTCTTCTGGACTCCTAACAAGATGTTTCGAGCTGGTCTCAGAAACTCTAATCTCTGCTGGCATTGCTCTGCGGATTTGGGAGATCTTTTCCATATGATTTTTGACTGTCCCATTCTATCCTCTTTTTGGACCAAGATCTGGCATATCATTCAGCGCATCTTACCTATTACTTCAGAGTTCTCCTTTAATATTCTCCTTTTCAGAATCTTGGCAGTGACAGATCCTCTCACCCCATGTCAACAGTCTCTTCTTAATATCTTAATCACCCTAACGATTCAAATGATTCTCCATAATTGGAAATCTGCAGATCTACTGAATGTAGTTTTTTGTGGAACACTGTCCTTATGACTCATTTATATGAGATTAAAGCTGCAGAATTCTCCAATAGAGCTCTTTCTGTTTCTCGTATTTGGGAACCTATACGCCACTTCTCCCCATAAACGTTGACTTTCTGATAGATCTGATTTGGCCTTTCCTCTTTCTATATATGTTCTCTGCTCTTCTGTGAGTGTGGACGCCCGCCCTGCTCTCTCTTTTTTATGCACTACCTGTTTAACTCATTACTTTCTCTCTCTCCCTCTCTCATCTCTTCTATCTCCTTTTTTCCTCTCCAGGGTTCTTTCTATCCCTTATTGGGACCTCATTATACCTATTGTAGGATTTTATATGATACATTACATTTGCCTGTTTTGTGGGTTTCCTACGAGGTCCTGTTTTGTCAAGTTGACACGTGTATTTGATAGTGTTGTTATTTTCTGGTTTCTATTTTGTGATTACCTTTTTACCTTGTAAAATCAATAAAATATTTTGAAATCGAGGTCTGAGGCTCACAGAATGAAATGGCAAAAATTATAGCATTTTTAACCTGGAACTCTTGGCATTAAAGTGGGCCACCACAAAAAAATTTAAGGAGTATTTAATGGACCAAAAGTTTACCATTCAAACAGATCATAATCCTCCCTCATTTGCATACACGAATCGGATCGGCACAGAGGTTAGTGAATCGGGTCAGAGGAAAATCAGGTCGCAAAGGGGTCACAAACTGACTGGTACACGATCGGTTTGCTTTGTGAATCTAGCCCTAAGTCCTGTAGGCTTGAAGTAACGTCAGCTCAAACAGGTAGTAAAGCTCAACAATAAAAGAAAATAAACATTCAGTTCTGAGTGCTGGGGCAGCAACATCTAGATTAGTGCACTTCTCCCCCCCCCCCTTCCGCACACACACCTGCACTCTTAAGTCAAAAAGAAAAAAAAAGTCCATGAAATCAAGCCATGAGCTCTTTAGGCACAAAGTGGCAGTTCTTATTCTTGGCAGGAAAAATAGTCAACTTCTTAGGACAGACTCTATGCACTCTGGTTACCAGCATAAGTGAAAAAACAATAGCAAACTTTTCTTTCAATCTCTAACAGTAAGAACAGCTTTTCACTTGCCTTTACCAACCAACATGCATCCATATCCTTGAGGCTGCTGCTCTATATACTCCTAGGAAAATTCCACTTTCTTAAGTGAATATAATTAACTCTCTGAGGTCATAGTTTCTGTGCCCATCTCTTGTAATTGATTAGGCACATATGGAACAATATCAACCTGACTCCTCAGCCCTGAGAACCCTGTATCATAAGTTACCTTCTTGGCTTCTGACTGTGTGATTCTTTCTGTTGCACTATTTCTGTTGCAGTATATCTAAGCTCCATCCTCCTCAGCGTTGCTTCCTTCTCCAACGTCCTGGAGACGTTGATTAACTTCCTTCCTTTTCCAATCAATCTCCAGTCAATGTCCCTGCTCGTCCCCTCTTAAGGACCTGCAGCCCCGCCAACAAGCTTCAGGTGCAGGCAATTCCTATAGTGCAGGGTAGGGAACTCCAGACCTCAAGAGCCGTATTCCAGTTGGGTTTTCAGGATTTCCCCAATGAATATGCATGAGATCTATTTGGACAAACTACAGTTAAATACATTTAAAACTGAACTGCTATGGGTTCACAAGAAAAAAATGCATCCATCCTCGCCCTTCCCTCTCCTGGGACAATACAACCCTTATAGCTAAGGATCGTCCACAGCCATGGAGTTATACTTGACTTCAAACTGTCGCTTACACACCATGGCTCTCAGGTAGTATCAACCTCCTTTTACTACCTACACCAATTATAGAAAATTCAAATACCGTATTTTTTGCTCCATAAGATGTACTTTTTCCCCCCAAAAAAGTGGGTGGAAAAAGGGGTGCGTTCTATGGAGCGAATACCCAAATCCCCCCTGTTACCTTATTTAGACTGCCGCCATTGCTCGCCCTTCGCACGCCGCCGCTACTGCTGGTTGCTCACTGCCACGGAAAGGAAAGAAAAGGCCAGGCTCGGACCTTCTCACCGATGTCAAAATTGACGTCGGGAGTAAGGCTGCAATCGCTGCACCCGCCTGGCCCTTCCTAGCAAGTAGCAACATCTTCTGTTCTGGGTGTTGCGCTGAGCCAGGAGTCCCCCCACCAGCTGCTGCTGCTGCTTCGTCGTCAGGCATAAGCCTTCTGGGCCAGTGGCGTGCAATCACTGCACCTGCCTGGCCCTTCCTAGCAACATCTTCTGTTCCGGGTGCCACACTGCTGAGCCAGGATACCCCCCACCCCCACACACTCCTGCTGCTGCTTCAATGACGTGTCCTCACAGCAGCAGCAGCTGGAGGTAATTAAATCGGGCAGGCGGGCAGGTTTGGGGGGGCAGCAGAAGAGGACAGAGGCTGGAAGGCAGTGAGGGGAACTGGAGGGAAGAAAGGAAAAATGTTGGGCCTGAATTGGGAGAAGGGGGGAAGAGGAGAAGGCTAGAAGGCCATGAGGGGAACATAGGAAGGAGGGAGGGAGGAAGGGCCAATTGTTGGGCCTGAGGAAAGAAGGAAATCACCAAACAATAAAGGTAGGAAAAATGATTTTATTTTCAATTTAGTGAGTAAAATATGTCAGTTTTCAGAATTTATATCTGCTGTCTATATTTTGCACTATATTTGTCTATTTTTCTATAGTTGTTACTGCGGTGACATTGCATATTTTAAAAAGTCATCTGCCTTGCTATCTGTACCCTGTCCCTGCCTGCCCTATGCCCTGTCCTACACTAGGCCACCATAGAGGGGGGACAAGGTACAGAGCCTGGCACGGAAGAGGGACAGGGTGCAGAGCCTGGCAAGGAGTGTGGGGTTGGGTGCAGAGCCTGGCAGGGAGAATTTGGTTCAGAATGTTTTTTTTCTTGGAGCGAAAAATACGGTATACTTCTCCAAAGCAGAATTCACACAACTACTTTACGCCTTTATCCTATCCCAAATGAACTACTGCTATTCATTATTTGTAGGACTGTCTTCAAAGAATCTACTTTGCCTACTCAAAAATTTGAGCATCCGTGACCCCATCACCCCAGCTGCTTTACACTGGCTACCTATTCAAAACCACTGTGTCTTCAAAGCCCTGACCCTAGCCTTCAAATTCTTCGGAAATATGGTTCTAGCCTACATGTCAGAGAAATGATCAACTTATATCCCTAACCGGCCTCTAAGATCACAAGCAGTGCCAGATTAACAGATAGGCCCAGTAGGCACATGCCTAGGGCCCGAAACTGTCAGGGGGGCCCGCTGAAGGAGGGCACACTGACTCAGCTTTCCAATTTTGGAGGGGGCAACGGGCCCTTCTTCCGGCATCAATGGCAACACAGGGCCCCCGACATCAAAGGCAACATAGGGGGCCTGCTTCCCAGCATCAGCATTCCTCCAGGCCCCTCCCCCAGCATCGGCACAACTGGCAGGTTGCTAGCTACCTGATCCCTACCGCCCAATTTCCTCGCCCTACAGGGGTGTCCAACCCTAGGCCCACGGGCCGCATGCGGCCCCACTTGAGGGTGATGCGGCATTTTCCTCTGCCACCTGGGTGTTTAGCTTCTTACCAGCTCCCTCCTCCATCTTGCTGCAGTGTTCGATCAAAGCCATGGGCAGTGGCTTCTATGTGCCTCCTGCGGCTGACCCGAAAGCGTTCCCTCTGACATCACGACATCAGAGAGAAGGCTTCCAGATCAGCCACGGGAGGTGCTTAGGAGCCGCTGCCCACGGCTTTGAGCAAACACTGCAAGATGGAGGAGGGAGCCTGCAAGAAACTAAACACCCACGGCACAGAAGGGAGGGAGGGAGAAGGACGTGTTGATACTTGAGAGGGAGGGAACACAAACAGGACAAATGATGGAAGGAAGGAAGGAGGGGCATGAACTTAGGACACAGAATGAAGGGAAAGAGGGAGGGGAGCATGAGCCATAAGATGGAAGAATGGAGGGATTGAGGGAAAGAGATGCTGAGGTGAGGGAGAGAATAGAAAGGGAGAATTGGGTGTTTGGGAGAGGGAAAGAGATGGTGCACATGGGAAGATGAAGAAAGAGAACTGTTGGGGGGAGAGAGAATTATTGGACATGGTGGTGGGAGAGGAGTGAGGTAGAGAAGCATGGTAACGGAGAGAAGGGGGAGAACATACTGAGATGAGGAAGCCTCCTGGCCTTTTTTTTTAAGTACAGAGGGGGAGGGTATTAAAAGAAGTGCTAGATTGGGCGTGGGGGGGAGAGCTTATGGGGCCAGAAACAGAGGACAGAGAGAGTGGGCAATGGTCTGAAGGGAGAGAAGTTGGATCTGGAGTGGTGTGGACAAAGAGGGAAAGAGATACTTGAAGTGAGAACTGTTGGGATGAGAAAGGGAGACATGGTGGGGAAGGGAAGCAGGAAGGCAGGGGAAGAGATGGGATGGGGGTAATTGGGAAGAGAAAGGGAGAGAAGTTGGATCTGAGGATGGAAGGGAGGGAGGGAGAAATGTTAGGCCTGTGGATGGAAGGCAGAGAGATGCAGCATCTCTCTTTTTTTTCCCCTCCATTTCATTTTTCAGCATCAAGGGGGGAGGAAAGAAGAAAAACAGAAAAGAGAGGGAGCAAAATGTTGGACCATGGGGATAGAGGAGGAGAGATGGACCCATGGGAGGGCAGGAGGGAAGAGAGCTGGGATAAGAAGATGCTAGGAGATGGAAAGAAAGGGACAGGGAGTTATAGCCTGACCAGAAGAGAGAGGGAGGGAGATTCTGAAAATGGTGAGCCATGTGGATGAGGTCAAAAAGGGAGATGACAAGATGAGTGAGAGAGCAGTGAGTACAGTGGTAGAAATGTGGTAATGGGGAGTAGATAGCAGGAAATAGGAGGCTGGGAAAGGAGTGACATGGGGAATGGGAGAGCTAGGGACTGAGAGAAGATGGAGAAATGAGAGGTAGCTGAACATTTTAAAAGAAGAAGGGTGAGAAAGAAGACAAGGTTTGAGTGGACAGAGGCAAAAAAGAAAAGAAAAACTGAAGAAAGCTGAATGTGAAATTCCCACCTTTTGTCTTTCTGTTTGGCACTGAAGAAGAAAGGAGGTGAGAAAAGAAATAGCAGATGGAAAGGAGGCCTGGAAAGAGTTAAAGAGCACAGACAGAGGAAAGCAGAACGAGATGATTAATATATTAATATCACCAGACAGCAAAGGTAGGAAAATTTATTTTATTTTCAGTTTAGTGATTGAATTATGTCAGTGTTAAGAATTTATGTCTATTGGCTTTTGCACTGTTTTTGTTTCTATTTTTCTGATGTTGCATGACATGCAGAGTCTGGTATCTGCTTTCATTATTTGTCTGTTTCAGTTCACTCTAACACTGCATGTGCTGGCTTCCCTTCTCCTCCCTCCCCCTCCCCATCATGATGTAACTTCCTGTTTCGGAGGAGAAGGGAAGCCGGCGCATGCAGTGTTAGAGCCCTCTTACCTGGGTTCAGTTCACTTACGGATGGTGGACAAGAGGGCAGTGAGGGAGTGGAAGGGATTGAAGCTGATCTCACCTCACCAGGCAGCTAGGGGAATGCTGCTTCACCCAACTAGGGAGAGAGGGAAGGAAAAGAGATACCAGACCATGGAGGGGAGGGAAGGGAAGGAGACAGATGCCAGACCAGGGGCAAGGAAGGAGGGAAGGAAGTGGAGAGGAGAGGAGAAAGAAAAAAGAGCACAAGCTAGATTGGGTAAGAAAATGGGTAAATAAATGGGAGCAGAGCAGGGGGTGGGGTATGGTGGGGTGAGGCAGGGCAAGATGGGACGGGGCGGGTGGTTTGTGGCAGGGGGCTCAGTGGACTTGTATGCCTAGGGGCCCTCGACGAATTAATCCTGCCCTGATCACAAGGCAAAAGATTTCTTTTTTTTAATGCTTTATTTTTATTTTATTAACAAATGCATACAGCACATCACAACAAGCCATAATATCCCCTACAACACAAAAAGAAAGGGGGGGTGTACATGCTAAAACAGAAAACTATCTTCAAGCATAGATACATGTAATGTCCAAATAACAAGAAATCCCCCAGAACCCTGCACTATCTGCCCTGTAGGATCAAGACTAATAATAATAACAGTTTATATACCGCAGGACCGTCAAGTTCTATGTGGTTTACAAAGGTTAAAAGATGGTACAAATTGATTGAACTTAACAGGGTGGAAGCTAGTGATTAACAGCTCAAGGGATCAGTTATTGAGGAGAAAGAGTTGTATGGGTCAGCTGCCTAGATACTTCAGGAACAGATATGATTTTAGGCGTTTCCTGAATTCCCCATAAGTAGTAGGTGTATGCAATTGTTCTAGATCTTTACCCCATAATGCTGCCTGATGTGAGAAAAGGTGTTGATGGTGTCTTTTGAGTTTACATCCTCTAACTGGAGGGGAAACAAAGTTCAAATGTGAGCTTCTCTTATGTCTGTTTGTAGGGTCATGAAATGCTGCTCTGGCCTACATAGCTGGAAACAGTGTACAATCTGCTGACATCATAAGAACATAAGAACATAAGCAGTGCCTCCGCCGGGTCAGACCATAGGTCCATCCCGCCCAGCAGTCCGCTCCCGCGGCGGCCCGAACAGGTCACGGCCTGTCTGAGTCATCAGAAGGGGCCCCCTTGCCACCTTGGTTTCCCATTGAGTCCTATCTTCCCATCGAAGTCCTAACCCTCCGGTCTTGCACATGCACGACCTGGTTGGATTTCTATACTTATTACCTGGTTAGCTTTCTATACCTGTGTTACATCTCAGCACCTCTCTCAGTATCCCACGATCCCCCTATCCCTCAGGAATCCGTCCAATCCCTGTTTGAATCCTTGTACCGTACTCTGCCTGATCACTTCCTCCGGTAGCGCATTCCAAGTGTCCACGACCCTTTGGGTGAAAAAAAACTTCCTTGCATTTGTTCTGAACCTATCTGAAATGTATGTCCCTGCCTTACCACATTGTAAGCTAAATAGATAAGAGTTTGAGCCATGATGTACCCTGACCACATGTAACAGAACTGCAAGGCTTAGATAAGCAGATAACTTAACTAGTTCCCTATAGTACTATAAGTCATACCCCTGAACCTATCGCAAGTGCTGGCTTAGGACCAATAATAGTTGTAGAAAAGTTATAGAAGTAACAAATGAGAAGTCGTAGATTTTGCATATATTAGTTTGCATATGTTTAGTGAAAAAGGCATAAAAGTCCGTGCATTTCCTGTTTCTGACACTCTTGTAAGCAAGCTGCTCACTGCACAAGAGTGCTGTAAATAAAACTCTTATACTTTCTTCACGTCTCTGACTTTGTGTGTCCAAGAGACCTTTCATTTGGTGCCCGAACAGGGACTTGAAGGTCTCTTGACCACTGGTCACTCGATTGATCACTTGTCTCTGGTCCTACAGCTGATGTGTCTGCCTAGCTGGCAGCCCTCCTTTTGGAGTTGGCAGACCTCGGGCAGTTCGACCACTTCAACTGACTTATCCAGTCTCAGTTTAAAGTACAAGAATCTATCAGTTTAATTCTGTCCTGGAGTGGCCACCATTTGGTAAGTAGGAATTGATCATTCCTATCCTGTCTCTTTTCTCCTGTCTAGTAAGCCATTTGATCCATCACTGAAGTCGTGGGGAGGAAATATAGCACCTGTGTTTCACTGTTTTGGGTAACAGATATTACTGGCGTGTGTGTGATTGAGACGTCCTTGGGACGAAGCGAGTGTGGACTTCCTAGTACTGCATTTCCCTCGTCTGGCGATGGGCAAGGCCAGGAACGGGAGGAAGTGTTTTTGCCCTCCATTGCACGATGGGGAGAAGTCAGTCTGTTTATGGGGATCCCCTTGAAACAATGTTAGCTAACATTAGGAGAGGATTTATAACTGGTTCCGATTATGGTACCAAACTTAAAAAATCAACCCTTTTTCGTTTGTGTCAGTTAGAATGGCCTACCTTCGGTGTAGGCTGGCCCCCTTCTGGTTCCCTGAATGAGGTTATAACCCATCAGGTATTTAGTATCATTACGCATGTCAAGACTGGACATCCCGATCAATTCCCTTATATAGACCACCGGTTGGATTTGATCCGTACTAGACCCTCTTGGCTTTTCCCGCCCACACCGAAGAGACTTCACTCTCATGTCCTAGCCCTCAGAAAAACTATTGAAGGGTATAATCGCCCTGGCCAGGTCCTCGGGAACGATCCCTCAACTGACATACTTGAAATACCCACTGCCCCACCTTCTTATTCGAAGACATTGCCGCTGGTACCCCACCCTAATTTTGATCCCCCTGTTCTACAACCTACCGCCCCTCAGCCCGTACCCAATCCTAACCCTGCACCTCTTGTTCAAGCCGCAGCTTCCTTTGCACAACCCCCGGCCAACATATCAGTCCATGAGAACATATACCCGTCTTTAGACACCCACTCCATTTCTGATAATTCCCCTATTAGCCACCGGCTGCGAACTGATCCTCCTTCCCTAATTCCCTTGAGAAGACGTCTGAGACAGGAAATTTTAGATACTGACCATTTAGCCATGCCCCTCCGCCAAGTTCCTGTTACTAACCCACCGGACGCTGCCGGAAATCCTAGGCCACCCACTGTAACTCTTGTATACCAGCCCTTCAGTACCACTGACTTGTATAACTGGAAGTCTCACTGTCCCCGTATTTAGAAAACCCCCAGACTACTATTGATCTCATTACCTCTGTAATCCAAACCCACCACCCCACTTGGTCAGATTGTCAGCAACTGTTGTTATGTTTGTTGAATTCTGAGGAACAGAAACGCGTCCTCCAGGAGGCACAGGCTAGAGCCCAATTGAGTGCAGATGCAGGAGACCCCAACTGGGTCAATACTCACTTTCCGACAGTTGATCCTCAATGGGAGCCTAATAATGATGCCTATAGCACGCTTCTAACCCATTATCGCCAGTATATCCTGGAAGGCTTGAGAGCTGCATCCGGAAACCCACAAACATTGCGAAGGTTTCTGAAGTCCTACAGAAATCGGATGAGTCCCCTGCTGCCTTCAATGAATGCTTGTGTGATGCTTACTGGACCTTTACCCTTTTTGACCCTGAGAAACCAGAAAACTTGCTAATGGTTAATACTTCCTTCGTAAGTCAGACTCAACCAGACATACGCCACAAGCTTCAAAAGCAAGACGGCTTTGCCGGAATGAATACCACACAACTCCTGGAGATAGCACAACGTGTCTTTATGAATAGGGACAGTGCTAACCGGCAGGAAACCGATAAACTCCTCCGCCGCAAGACGGACCTCTTACCAGTTGTCCTTCAAAACACTTTTACTAATTCTCAACCCCCTCCTGTTGTCTCTATCTCCCATTAGCCCAAGCCTAATGCGCACTCCACAGGGCTCTGGGACGGGATCAGTGTGCCTATTGCAAGGAGATCGGTCACTGGAAGAACGAGTGTCCAAACAGACTAAAGTTAAGGACCAACCTATTGATCTGGCATCCTTCCACTCTGACTCTGAAACTGAATACTGAGACAGACCAGCTAGCAGTGGGCATCAGGGGCTTTCCTGATTGTTCCTGACTTACTCACTTGGTTCCCACGAGCCCTTGGTCAATGTCCGTATAGGGAACCACTCCATCTCTATGCTGGTTGATACTGGTGCCCAGCATTCTGTTCTGACCCGTCCACTCAGCAAGCATTCTTCCAAATCTATCTCCATTATTGGTTCCTCTGATTTTGTTCCTATCCTTGAACCTGTCTCGGTCCACCTTGGAGGACTCTCTGTGCCCCATTCTTTCGTATATATTCCCTCTTGTCCAGTTCCCTTACTTGGTCGGGACCTACTTCAGAGGTTGGGAGCCACGATTCGTTTGTCTCCCCGCAGTTTATCCTTGGACCTCCCATCCACAAGCTTCACTATCTTCCAATGATCCCTCAGTCCCCACACCCAGCCTTCTCTGTTCTATCCTGTCTGGACCCAGAATTGACAAACCCTCTCTCTCTGTGCCTAACTTTCTTAATGACCTCGATCCGACCATTTGAGCTGAGTCTGGGTCTCCTGGACTGGCATCTAACATCCCTCCTTTTGTTGTTACTCTGAAAGCCTCTGCTACACCTGTTTCTATTAAGCAGTATCGTATTTCTCAGGCTGCACTCCAGGGAATACACATACACTTGTCCTGACTACTAGACTGTGGATTTTTGGTCCCTTGTAAGTCGCCTTGGAATACCCCCTTACTTCCAGTTCTGAAGCCAGGAGACCCTCCCGATTATCATCCAGTTCAAGATTTGCAGGCTGTTAACCGTCTCACTGAGGATATTCACCCCACGGTCCCCAACCCTTATACTCTTTTAGGGCTGGTTACCCCTTCTGCCACACACTTTACTGTCCTTGATCTTAAGGACGCATTTTTCTGTTGCCGTCTGGCCCCCTCCAGCCAGCCCATCTTTTCTTTTCAATGGGAAAACCCGCATACAGGCCAACCTCCCAAGTAACCTGGACCTGTCTCCTTCAGGGTTTTAAAAATAGCCCCACCCTGTTTAGCACTGCTCTTGCTTATGATCTGGCCCAGTTCTCCCCTTCCTCTGATTCACTGGTCCTACAATATGTGGATGACCTTCTCCTCTGTTCCCTGTCTGCCTCTGCTTGTCGGCAAGACACCCGCTGTCTCTTCCGGTTCCTTCTTCAGTGTGGGTATCATGTATCTCTCTGTAAAGCCCAGTTGTGCCAGCCCCGTGTTACTTACCTCAGCTTCCACATCACTTAGGGCACCAAGACCCTTCCCCAGTCTCGTGTCCAGGCAATCTGTAGTCTCCCACTGCCCCATGACCGGAAGATCCTCCATACTTTCCTTGGTATTGCTGGTTACTGCCGTATCTGGATCCCCGATTTCTTCACAATTGCCCGTCCCCTATATGACTCTACTAATGGTACCAACTTGGACCCCTTTACCTGGACTACATCCTTCCGTTGTCTCCAGAGACTCCTCACTCAGGCCCTGGCTCTTGGCCTCCCTGACCCTTCTAAACCTTTTCAACTCTACGTTCACGAAAAATCTGGAATTGCGGCCGGGGTACTCACCCAGTTCCTTGGCTTTTGGAGGAGACTCATTGCTTATCTCTCTCGCCAATTGGACCCCGTCGCTGACGGTTGGCCTTCCTGTCTTCAGGCCGTCACCATATGCAAAAGCGGAAGTGTGGTGGTGATGGGGGACTTCAACTACCCGGGAATAGACTGGAGTATAGGCCACTCAAACTGCATGAGGGAGACCAAATTCCTGGAGGTCACGAGGGACTGTTTCATGGAACAGCTGGTCACGGAACCAACACGGGGAGATGCCACTCTTGACCTAATCTTCACCGAACTAGGGGAACCCGCTAAAGAGGTGGCGGTACTAGCCCCACTAGGAAACAGCGATCACAACATGATCCAGTACAGGCTAGAAATTGGATCATCAAAGGTGAAAAGAACTACAACGACAGCACTGAACTTCAAAAAAGGGAATTATGATGCCATGAGGAAATTGGTGGGAAATAAACTCAACAACAACCCAAAGAGGATAGAGTCCGTAGAAAAAGCCTGGACTCTACTCAAGAGCACAGTGCACGAAGCACAAAACCTGTGCATTCCCAGGTTCAGGAAAGGGTGCAAAAAAATAGAACAAAAAAACCAGTGTGGATAACAAATGCAGTAACAAAGGCGATAAGTGACAAGAAAGCATCATTCAAGAAATGGAAAAAGGACCAATCAGAGGACAACCAAAAGGAGCACAAAAAACACCAAAAGGAGTGTCACCGAGTGGTTAGGAAAGCAAAAAGAGAATATGAAG
This sequence comes from Geotrypetes seraphini, assembly GCF_902459505.1. NCBI lineage: Eukaryota > Metazoa > Chordata > Amphibia > Gymnophiona > Dermophiidae > Geotrypetes > Geotrypetes seraphini. The sequence goes on along the minus strand of NC_047092.1, from coordinate 97,170,451 downwards.
AGAGACTGGCGGGGGAAGCAACAAACTTCAAATCATTCTTCAGGTACATCAAGGGGAAGCAACCAGCAAGGGAGGAAGTGGGACCCTTGGATGATGGAGACAGAAAGGGAGTGGTAAAAGAGGAAAAGGAGATAGCTGACAGGCTAAACGAGTTCTTCACTTCAGTTTTCACGAGGGAGGACACAACCAACATTCCGGAACCCGAGGAGATCAGGATGAAAATCTGGACCAACTAGAGGTGAGCAAGGTGGATGTCCTCAGGCAGATAGACAGGCTAAAGAGCGACAAATCGCCAGGCCCGGACGACATTCACCCAAGGGTACTCAAGGAACTAAGGAACGAAATAGCTGAGCCACTTCGACAAATATGCAATCTATCCCTAAAAACTGGAGAGATTCCAGAAGACTGGAAAATAGCAAATGTCACGCCCATCTTCAAGAAAGGCTCAAGGGGAGACCCAGGAAACTACGGGCCGGTGAGCTTGACCTCGGTCCCGGGAAAGATGATGGAAGCGCTGATTAAAGACATCGAAAACACTGGGCAGCTAAAGCCGAGCCAGCATGGTTTCTGCAAGGGCAGGTCATGCCTCACAAACTTGTTATACTTCTTTGAAGGGGTAAACAGCCAGGTGGATAAAGGGGAATCTATAGACATCATTTACCTTGACTTCCAAAAAGCCTTCGACAAGGTACCACATGAAAGACTGCTAAGGAAGCTATGGAACCATGAGGTGCAAGGGGAGGTCCACCGATGGATCAAAAACTGGCTGGCAGACAGGAAACAGAGGGTTGGAATAAAGGGCCATTACTCGGACTGGCAATGGGTCACGAGCGGAGTTCCACAGGGGTCGGTGCTGGGACCGCTCCTGTTCAATATATTTATTATCGACCTGGAGGCAGGAACAAAATGTGAGGTTATTAAATTTGCAGATGACACCAAACTATACAGCAGGGTTGAAAACACAGAGGACTGCAAAAATCTCCAAAAAGATCTGACAGCGCTGGAAGAGTTGGCCAAAAAGTGGCAAATGAGCTTCAACATAGGGAAATGCAAGGTCATGCATGTAGTGAAAAAGAACCCGATGTTCACTTACAAAATGGGGGGATCAACGCTAGGGGTGAGTAACCTTGAAAGAGACCTGGGAGTGATGGTAGACACATCATTGAAGGCGTCGGCGCAGTGCGCTACAGCCCCAAGGAAGGCAATCAAAATGTTGGGCATCATTAAGAAGGGTATCACGACCAGGACGAAGGAAGTCATCCTGCCACTGTATCGTGCAATGGTGCGCCCGCACCTGGAGTACTGTGTTCAGTACTGGTCGCCGTACCTCAAGAAGGACATGGCGGTACTTGAGAGAGTCCAGAGAAGAGCAACTAAGCTAATAAAGGGTATGGAGGACCTCTCATATACTGACAGACTGAAAAAGCTGGGGCTTTTCTCCCTGGAAAAGCGGAGACTTAGAGGAGACATGATAGAAACCTTCAAGATCATGAAGGGCATAGAAAGAGTGGACAGGGACAGATTTTTCAAATTATGGGGAACCACAAGTACAAGGGGGCACTCAGAGAAATTGAAAGGGGGAAGGTTTAGAACAAACGCCAGGAAGTTCTTTTTCACCCAGAGGGTGGTGGATACATGGAACGCACTACCGGAGGATGTGATAAGCAGGAGCACACTACAGGGCTTCAAGGAAGATTTGGATAGGTACCTGGAGGACAAAGGGATTGAGGGGTACAGATAGGAGTAGAGGTAGGTTATAAGGATAGGATTAGAGGATTAGAGGATTAGAGGCAGTTACAAAATTAGTCAGGGACACTGTTCAGGCAATTAGGCCTGATGGGCCGCCGTGGGAGCGGACCGCTGGGCAAGATGGACCTCTGGTCTGCCTCAGCGGAGGCAACTTCTTATGTTCTTATGTCCTGCAGCATGCTAACAAACTTACTTTCGGTCAACATGTCGACCTTTTTGTTCCTCACTGTGTCACCAATCTCTTAGCATATAAAGGTTCCCTCTGGCTCACCAATGAGCGCCTCCTCAAGTATCAGACGCTACTCTGCGAAAATCCTCAGGTCTCACTTGCTGTCTCATCCCTCCACTCTATTCCCAGTCTCCCCTAATCCTGTTACACATAATTGTCTTGACACTGTGGATCTTGTTTATTCCTCCCGTCCAGATCTCACTGACATTCCTCTTAGGGACCCTGATTTTACTCTTTTCACAGATGGCAGCTCCTCTGTCACACCTTCTGGTACCCGAGTAGCTGGCTATGCAGTAGTTACTGCCACTTCTCCCTTGCTGATGGGGCCCCTCCCCATCGGTACATCTGCCCAGGAAGCTGAACTATATGTTTTCACGTCTGCCCTGCAGTATGCTGATTCCAAGTCCTGCAATATATATACTGATTCTAAATATGCCTTCCTTACCTTGCACGTCCACGGGGCCATCTGGAAACATCGGGGTTTCATTACCGCCTCTGGTCACCTGATCCACCACACCCCCCTTATCCTCAACCTTCTTGAGGACGTACAACTACCCTCATGTGTTGCTGTTATGCACTGCCATGATGGACCTTGTCTCTCGTGGCAATACCCTGGCCGACCGGACTGCTCGGACTGCTAGTCTCTGTCCCCCTCCTTCAGCCCTCTTCTACACTATCACCCCCTTCCTTGCCAACCTTTCCCCTTGATATACTTCTCAGGAGCAGACTTGGGCCCGTACACTCTCAGGCCAGTCTGTCCTGAAAGGGGGGTGGATTCAGATATTCACCGATTCAGCTTCTGACACTGATACACTAACTAGAACGGTCATTTTTATCCCACAACACCTGGCCCTCACGGTAGTCCAACAGTGCCACGCTTTGGCACATTCGGGAGAACCCGCCATGAAACTGACACTCCGGTGACATTTTTACATTAACCATCTCGACCAGCTGGTCTACAATACAGTCCACCAGTGTGTCGTCTGTTCCAAAACTAACCCTGCTACCAAGAGTTGCCACCTCCGGGACACCAACCCCTCGGGGCACATCCCATGCAAATTCTGTCTGTAGACTTCACCCACATGCCCATTTCCTATTCTTTCAGTCACCTTCTAGTCTTTACAAACACTCTAACCAGGTGGGTTGAAGCCTTCCCCACTCGCACTGAACGCGCCAGAGAAGTAACTAAACACCTCCTGAATGACATAATCCCGCGCTTTGGCCTCCCTGTATCCATAGGCAGTGATAATGGCCCTGCCTTCGTAGCTGAAGTCATTCAGCAAACGGCCCAGGCACTCCAAATAGACTGGAAACTACAAGCGGCGTGCCATCCCCAGAGTTCAGGTTAAGTTGAAAGAATGAACAGAACTCTGAAAATCTTGCTCACAAAGCGGATTGAAGAAACCAACTTGCCTTGGCTAGTCCTGTTACCCTCTGTCCTACTGCAGATCAGATGCACTCCAACTAAAACCACCGGATTGAGTCCCTTTGAACTTGTGTTTGGCCGACCGCCCCCAATTGTGAACCCCGACCCTGGAACAATTACTATCCTGGGTTCAGACATCCTCCAGAGCCAGGTTCAGTCCCTAGCTAGAACACTCCAAGAACTTCATAAATGAGTTCTAGAGCGAGCTCCCTTACCAATAGCCACTCAGGTTCATGGATATGTCCCTGGGGACACAGTATGGCTAAAAACCTGGAAGTCAGACTCTCTAGTACCTAAATAGAACTAATTTCTTCTCCCACAGCTGTTAAGGTGTCCGGACATAAAACATGGTTCCACTACAGCAGGATTAAACCCGCTGCTACTTGGCAGACCATCCCGGGCAACACAGATCTGCAGCTGAAGATCACCAGGATCCAAAGAATGCTTTGAATTTTTACTATTATGCTGCTAGGCAGGTGCTGAACCAACAGCCTTAGCAAGAGTTTTAAGTTAGATTGACTGTTTGTGGTGAACTACTGCCCCAATTGAACCTTCTTCTATGTAGATTGAGAGTCACTCTGTGACAAATGGGTTTTCTGTGTATATCTGACTGCTGTTTTCTTCTTACTGTCTTATGCTTCTTCCTTTTGTATTTGTTTCCTGTTGTGCCAGAAGCTCAGGCACAACCCCTTGAGTTCTATAAACCATGTCTTTTTGAGGTCCGTAATGGAAATCAGGTAGAAATAAGAACATAAGAATTTGCCTCTGCTGGGTCAGACCAGAGGTCCATCGCGCCCAGCAGTCCGCACCCGTGCCGGCCCATCAGGTCTATGACCTGTCATGTTATCTTGATTTAGCCCTATAGCCCCCTTGTTTTTATCTATACTCTTTCCATTCTCTTATCTACCCTTATCTGTATCCCTCAATCCCCCTATCCTTCAGAAATCCATCCAATCCCTCTTTGAATCCCCGTAGCGTACTCTGCCCGACCACTTCCTCCGGGAGCGCGTTCCATGTGTCCACAACCCTCTGTGTGAAGAAGAACCTCCTGGCATTTGTTCTAAACTTCTCCCCTTCCAGTTTCTCTGAGTGCCCTCTTGTGCCTGTGGTTCCCCGTAGTTTGAAGAATCTATCCTTGTCTACCTTCTCCATGCCCTTGAAAGTTTCTATCATGTCCCCCCTAAGCCTCCTCTTTTCCAGGGAGAAGAGCCCCAGCTTGTCCAGCCTGTCAGCATATGAACAGTCCTCCATACCATTTATCATTTTCGTAGCTCTTCTCTGGACCTTCTCAAGTATGGCCATGTCTTTCTTGAGGTACGGCGACCAATATTGGACGCAGTACTCTAGATGCGGGCGCACCATTGCACGATACAGTGGCATGATGACTTCCTTCATCCTGGTTGTAATTCCCTTCTTAATGATGCCCAGCATTCTGTTAGCTTTCTTCGAGGCCGCTGCACATTGCGCTGATGATTTCATGGTTGTATCCACTAGCACACCCAAGTCTTTTTCAAGATTACTCTCCCCCAGCAATGTTCCCCCCATTTTGTAGCTGTACCTCGGGTTCCTTTTTCCTATATGCATGACCTTACATTTTTCTATGTTAAAGCACATTTGCCATTTGTTTGCCCACTCTTCCAGTTTGCTTAGGTCCCTTTGCAGGTCTTCGCACTCCTTTGTGTTCCTAACTCTGCTGCAGAGTTTGGTGTCATCAGCAAATTTTATAACTTCATACCTCGTCCCCGTTTCCAAGTCATTGATAAATATATTGAACAGCAGTGGTCCCAGCACCGACCCCTGCGGAATACCGCTTGTGACCCTCTGCCATTCGGAGTATTGGCCCTTCACTCCAACCCTTTGTTTTCTGTCGGCCAACCAGTGCCTGATCCATCTGTGTACATCCCCTCCCACCCCGTGGTTCGACAATTTCTTAAGTAGCCGTTCATGGGGGACCTTATCAAAGGCCTTTTGGAAGTCGACATAAATGATATCTATGGATTCCCCTTTGTCCATCTGGCTGTTTATCCCTTCAAAGAAGTGCAGTAGGTTTGTTTGGCAGGATCTTCCCTTGCAGAAGCCATGTTGGCTCGGTTTCAGCTGTCCATTTCTTTCTATGTGTTCACAGATGCTATCCTTTATTAATGCTTCCATCATCTTGCCCGGAATCGAAGTCAAGCTCACCGGTCTGTAGTTCCCCGGGTCACCCCTCGATCCCTTTTTAAAGATAGGTGTGACATTCGCTAGCTTCCAGTCCTCCGGTACCTTCCTAGTGCTTAGGGATAGATTACAGATTTGTCAGAGTGTGTCCGCTATTTCCGTCCTCAGTTCTTTTAGTACCCTTGGGTGGATTCTGTCCGGACCCGGTGATTTGTCACTTTTCAATCTGTCTATCTGTCGGAGGACATCCTCATAGCTTACCTCTAAGGTCTCCAGTTTTTCATCCTGATCCCCACTTATGGTCTCCTCGGGTTCCGATACATTGGAGGTGTCCTCACTTGTGAAGACCGACGAGAAGAACCGGTTTAGCCTATCGGCTACCTCTTTTTCCTCTTTAACCACTCCCTTTCTGTCTCCATCATCTAATGGACCCACCTCCTCCCTCCTGTACAGAACCCAATTCCATTGTCATATTGCCCCCTTACCTGATGTCTGTTCCTATGAGGGAGTCAATTATCGCAAGTGCCAGACCACTGATGGAGTCATATGTTACTAACCCACCAGTATTGGTGGGTTGGTAACATATGACTCCATATGACATATGGTAACATATGAAAGCCAAGTAATCAACCTGAAACCTAATATCTCCTACCGAAACCAACTATCTACCAATGTAAGGAAGCAGAATACTTTTCTATGTAATGTAACCTGAAATAATTTCCAATGTAATTTAATCTAAATCCTCAATTTGTACCTGTACCAGAAATTCTCCAATGTAATGTACCCTCCTGGAAATGTCCAGCTCTCTTCTTATGTAATCCGCTTTGAACCGCAAGGTACAAGCGGAATAGACATCACTGTAATGTAATGTAATGTACTGAAGATGAAAAATGGGTAGAAGTCCGCATTAATGGGGCTGATGGTCCGCTTGTTAACCAAACTTCCATAGTAGATCCCAGGAAGCCAGTAACTGTGTATTTTGATGCATGTGGGGTTGCTGATAGGGCTGCAGGTCTGGAGGATTCTAAGTATTCTGTTTCTTGTGGGTCTCTCAGTTGGCAGAGATAGTACTCCACGTGTGATAAATACATGTGCCCTTTCATAATCCCTCCACCATGCCTTTGCCTGTCAATATGAACACCAGATTAAGTTGGCTACTTACCCCCTAACCCATGCAAAGGGCCAGCCGCCCCCAGCTTCCACTACTCTACGCTTGGGTCCTATGCCTAGCCCTACCTGCCCAGTAGGGGCCTGCAACCCAGTTTCCTTCACTATCATGAAACCCCAAAAGTGGAATCAGCAATTAGAGTATGTGAAAGGGCATATTGGGTTTAGAATTTCAGGCAAAGGGTCTGACCCAGGTGAAGACCTATACATCCACGTAGTGACCCGACCCCGAGCACCAGTACATCACAGTACAATGGTATTTCCTCAGTTTTATGAAAACATGAAAGTAGACATTGAAATTCCAGCAGATACTCAAAACCTGTTTATACAGATTGCTGAGGCTATTGGACAAACCCTTAATATTAGCAATTGTTTTGTTTGTGGTAAAATGAATATGGGTGGAACTAATATGGGAGGCAAAGCAGTTGAACATGTTAAGCCTATCTACACAGAACCTTACTTTTGCTTCCACTCCTCGGCCTCCTCGATGGACTTTATGGACCTCCATTATTGCCTCTCACTGCCTGCAGTGGATTGATGGTCCCTTCAATGTTCAAGTCGGACACCTCAAATGTACCTCGCTCTGGTCCTTCAATGCCACAACAGCTACCTGGACTCCCTGGCCTGCCAACATCACCTCCACTGTGCCAAGTAGCCCACTCCAAAATCTGCTCAATGGTGTCTCCTATGATCACTGGCCGGCCCCTGATGGTCGATACTGGCTCTGCGGCTTATTTGCATACTCCTGGTTGCCAGCAAATTGGACTGGAATTTGTATACTTGGCATGATCCGCCCCAGCTTCTTCCTGTTACTGCTGGACGATGGCGAAAGCCTGGGTGCCCCTATCTTCAATGCCAGGGGTCGCCAGAAGCGGTCTGACTCCCTCCAGATTGGAAAATGGGGTAACGACTGGCCTCCTGAATGGATCATTGCTGTTTACGGACCTGCCACATGGCCGAGGATGGCACCTGGGGCTATCGGACAACAATCTACATGCTGAACTGCATTATTCATCTACAAGCTGTACTCGAACTAACTAATGAGACCGCCCGAGCTTTGAGTACCATTGGCAGAACAAATGCTAAAATGCGCACTGTTATTTATCAGAATCATCTAGCTTTGGACTATTTACTAGCTGCTGAAGGGGGTATCTGTGGTAAATTCAACCTCTCCAACTGTTGCCTTGAACTTGATGATGATGGTAAAGTGATTGAGGAAGTTATAGACCGCATAACCAAGCTGGCTCATGTTCCTGTTCAAACCTGGCATGGCCTCAATACGGTCTGGTTCTCTGGCTCCCTGGGCTTCTGGTTACCGTCCAGTATGGCCCTGAAAACAATTCTGCTGATAACTGCTTTGTCCTCCCTGGTTCTATGTTGTCTACCTTGTTTGGTCCCACTGGCCATGAAGTTTTTTCACTGCACTGTGGACTATTCTGTCAACCATTCCACTGCTGCATTGGCTCTTGCCCTCTCCCAGTATCGTCCCATATCCACTGGGGACCCCCACTTTCCAGACCCCTAACTTTATTTTGTCAGGCTTGGCTCCTTAGGTACGCCAGCCTGAAAGGGGGGAATGTAGGGTCATGAAATGGTTAACTGTTGTTTGAAATGCTGCTCTGGCCTACATAGCTAGAAACAGTGTACAATCTGCTGACATCATCTGCCTGAAATGTATGTCCCTGCCTTACCACATTGTAAGCTAAATAGATAAGAGTTTGAGCCATGATGTACCCTGCCCTCCTGAACATGTAACAGTTAGAACTGCAAGGCTTAGATAAGCAGATAAATGAATTAGTTCCCTATAGGACTATAAGTCATACCCCTGAACCTATCGCAAGTGCTGGCTTAGGACCAATAATAATTGTAGAAAAGTTATAGAAGTAACAAATGAGAAGTTGTAGATTTTGCATATATTAGTTTGCATATATTTAGTGAAAAGGGCATAAAAGTCCGTGCATTTCCTGTTTCTGACACTCTTGTAAGCAGGCTACTCACTGCACAAGAGTCCGGCATGCTGTAAATAAAACTCTTGAACTTTCTTCACGCCTCTGACTTTGTGTCCAAGTGACCTTTCATGTTGGCTGAGAAGGAGAACAGGTCAGTTATGTATTTAGGGGCTAGACCGTCTAGCTATATCCTATAAAACTCAATAATGAAGCATGTCCCAGAAACCACTCATTGCTCCCCAGTTGTCCCAAATTTTGAGAAAGATTATCACCCTACCATATTTGTTTACTGTCAATTTTGACATTAAGCATACTGTCAATTTTGCCAATACCATCCATACAGTAGGGATCACAGTCTGCTTCCAGTATCGAGCTAGGGTCATCTTTGCAGCCACAAATAATGCCGTAGCCAGTTTATGAGCTTGATTAGGTGCCCCTGGGGACTTACAATGCAATAAACAATATTCCATTTTTTTTAGGGTAACAAAGACCCAAAACCTCACCCAGAGTTTGCAGTAGGTGAGTTCAAAATGGCTGGAGCAATGGACAGGTCCATCAAAATATGAATAAATGTACCCCTCCGTCCACAGCTCCTCCAACAAGTATCCAAGCCAGTCTTAAACATCTTATGTAAGTGAACTAGAGTGAGGTACCATTGATAAAAAAAAAATTTATATCCGTTTTCCACCAGAGAGGCCACTACTAATACTTGAAAAAGGGAGCTATAAATCTTAGCCCATTGAGGTGGTAAAAAACATCGCTCCATTTGATTCTCCCAGCAGCTCACATACACACCAGCTGGATCCCTCTGGAGTAAAAGGGATTGGTATAATTTTCCCAAACCTTCCCTCTGTGTAGCCTTGTAGAGCTTGTTCAAAATACGTTTCACCAAATAGTAACTCCTCACTCCCAGAGAATAGCAAAAAAGTCCGCAATTAGTGATAATGAAAGAGATCTTGTGCTGAAAATCCATATTCATCTACCAATTCCTGGAATGAAATGATCCCATCTCCACTCCACACTTGTCCAAAAGTGCGCAGGGACAGCTTAGCCAGTGTACAAATGCCTTATAAACTTGATTTGAGGGAAAATCAGGCAGGAAAGAGATGGGAGACAGGTAAAAATATTTATGCTCTGGAAAAAGGCGTGAACGCAGAGCAATCCAAGCCTTTAAAGGCACCCTCATTAAAATAGGAAGCTCAGGGAGAAGTTGGCATAGCCTAACCAACGGTAACCATGGAAGCATCCACAATGGTATTGTATAGACATATTGTTGGTCAAGGCGAACCCATGGCACTGACGGACCTGTCATCCAAATAGCTAAAATTTGAACCTGGGCCACTAAATGATAAGTAGCAAAGTGGGGAACCCTCATACCACCCCTGACACAATAATGTGCTATTTATTCGAGGAGGTTTGCGTTTCCAGATGTAGGCAAATACTTTACGATTTAACAGGAAAAAATGGTGTGGAATAGATATAGGCAAAGCTGTAAAAAGATACATTAGCTTCAGTAATACCACCATTTTGACCACATTAATACAACCTAGCCATGATGTACTATATCTCTCAAAACGATCAAGATCAGGCATAAGATCTTGTAGTTGAGGTGGACAATTATATTTATATAACGTGGAGATGGAACTAGTCAAATTCACCCCAAATATCAGAGGGATGTGTCTGCCCACGTAAATGGAAACTTAAGCCAAAGCGCTAAAACTTCCGAAGAAGAGAGGATGAAAATGAGAATTACTGATTTAGACATGTTAATTTTAAAACCTGAAACCAAACTGTAAGTCTCCAAAATGTCCAAAACCGCTGACAGGGACCTCTCAGGGTCACTCAACGATAAGAGAATATCATCCGCAAATAGAATGCGATATAACACAGAGTGCAGGGAAATACCCTGCATATCATTGAATGCACAACTAAGGCATGCTAAGGGCTCTACTGACAATGCAAACAGTAATGGAGATAGGGCACAGCCCTGTCTAGTTCCCCTGAAACGTTCAAAAGCGTCCAAAAAAAATGAGCATTAATTTTCAATGATAATAAAGGATGATGAATATAAAGCTTGAATCTAATTCAGGTAGGATCCTGAGATACCCACCCCGCGCATAACCGCTATCATGAACGGCTAAGACACCCAGTCAAATGCTTTCTCTGCATCATATACAGCAATGGTCTCAAAGTCCCTCCTTGAGGGCCGCAATCTAGTCAGATTTTCAGGATTTCCCCAATGAATATGCATGAGATCTATGTGCAAACACTGCTTTCAATGCATATTCATTGGGGAAATCCTGAAAACCCGACTGGATTGTAGCCCTCAAGGAGGGACTTTGATATCCCTGATATACAGGGCTCTTCAGATATTATCCGAAGCCTTTCTACCCTGTACAAAACCCAACTAGACAGGATGCACCACAGATACCAGGCATTTTTGGAGTCTGGCTGAAAAAATCTTAGTGTAAATCTTATAATCAGTGATCAATAAAGAAATGGGCCATTATGAACTACATTGCTGAGGATTCTTGCCAGGTTTAGGTATCAGTGTGACTGCAGCTAGCCGCCATAAGTGTGGGAGAATTGTATGCTCATCAAAGGTATTATACACCCTCAGCAAGAGAGGGGCCAAATAAGTAGAAAAGCTTTTATAAAATCTATTACTAAAGCCATCCAAACCAGGTGCTTTAGCATTAGGTAAATCCTTTATTGCCCAGATTACCTCCTCTAATGTGATAAAGTCTCAGTCTCAGCTGGAGAAATTGTAAGTAAATCCACCAGAGAAAGAAAATTATTGATTAATGCTTCTGAGGAAGGTGTTTCAGGGGTGTAAAGGGTCTTGAAATATTGCAGAAACTTTTTATGTATAGCCTGAGTATCAAAAGAGAGTTTCCTCCTGTCATCCATTGTCCCTGCAGTATAATTTTGTTCTCCACGTTTGTGAAGCTCATAAAAGCTAACAAGCGGTTAGTCTTGCTATTAAATTCAAAATAATTTTGTTTCAGTCTATTCAAACGTTCTGATATGTCAAGTAACTCTAACTCATCTATCTCCTTGAGAGAGGCGTATATCTCCTTGAGAGAGGCGTATAAAGATATGGTTGGATATAAAATAAGCCAGGTGTATACCTAGCAGGGCCTCCGCGTGTGCGGATCGCCGGACTTGATGGACCGAAGGTCTGATCCGGAGATGTCGCTTCTTATGTTCTTATGTTCATGCAATTGCTGTTTCACCTCTTTCAATTTAGCCTGAATTGGAATCTTATCACCTGTTGTTCGTAACTCTCACTCTATGGTCACTATTTGAGCCCTGAGCTGGGATTCCCGCTGCCTCCTATTGTTTGCCTGCAGCGAAATATTACCTCGCATGACAGCTTTTAATGATTCCCATAAGATAGCAGACTCCATTCCTGAAGTATCATTATGCTCCAAAAAATCATGCAATTGAGACTCCAGGACCAAAATATTAGCCGAGTCCAATAAGAGGGATTCATTTAGTTGCCAATAACACCTGCCCAGTAGAGGTGGACTCAACAAGAGGGTCATAGTAACTGGAGCATGATCAGACCAAGTGGCTTGATGAATGGAAATATCAGATAGCGATCCCAACAGAGACGGCCCACTGAGCCATAAATCAATATGTGAAAAAGTTGAGTGCCTTGGTGAGAAATATGTGTACTCTCTTGTTCCCGAATTACTTATCCATCATAAATCTGATAAGCCCCACTGATTGAAAAAGTTAAGAAATTGGGCTCTATCCTACTGTGCATATTGCACAGTAACAGCTGAGTTATGGGCATGGGGTCAGATTAAAATCACCTTCCACCACCAATGTCCCTTCGAGATGAGTCGCTATAACCTGAGAAAGCCGTGAGTAAAATGCCCCTTTTGTCATGTTTGGTACATATATATTCAAGAAAGTATAAGTTGTTTGACAAAGTTGTGCCCGAATTAAAAGGAAGCGTCCATCACTATCCTTTAAAACAGACTGTATCGGCCAGGAATGATTATGGGAAATTAAAATACCTACCCCCCTTTGTCTTAGATCCCCCAGAATAGGATGCAAAATAAGTATGAGGGTACCATGGATAGGACACAAACTTCTCATGTCTGGGGCATAAATGTGCTTCTTGAATAAACAAAACATCCGCCTTAAGGTACTGGGCTTCCCATAAAAGGAGCCTATGTTTGGTAGGGGTGTTAAGGCCTTTCACATTGAGGGATATAAAATATACTTCAGTCATGTGGAAGCACAAGCATCACAATCAGCTAGAATGAACACTTCTAGGACATTATAATAGCCTACCTGGGCAAAATGGTAAGTAATCCCATCTCCCTATAGATACATCCCATCCCCCTCCCACCATCCACCCACCCAAACAACTTCTGTTCCCACAGAAAAACCATATCAAATTTAACCTGCACACGAAAGAAAAACAAGTGTGTTTTATGGCAGAACTCCGCCATATCAAAAAAGAGAGAACAAAACTCAAGAGGAGGTGGAAGTATCCACACAGCTCAGCCTGCATGCACTCAGTGCATCACAATATTCCATAATGAAGAACTACAGACTCCCATATGCAAAGATCGCACACCTCGAGAGAAAAAATAATTATATTAGACTGCACTCTAACAATAAGTATCATCCCAGTGCACCAATCCTACATCAAGTCAAGACTACAGTTCAGTCTTCAGCTTGTTCCTGCTTGCTGTGCTAATCCCAGGAGAGCTGTTGAGGAATGCCACTGTCATTTAGAGTGAGGTTGAAGAAGACCTACCGATGTTTGCTGAGTTATATCTGCTACCAGTCCCTTTTCCAGGGGGTCTATACTTCTGGGAAGAGATTTTTTTGCCTCTTGCACCGATCGCACTGTTTGCAGCTTTCCCTCCAAATAAAAACTCAGTGCAAAGGGATATTGCCACTTATATTTAATTCCTTTATCAGCTAGACAGCGATTATATGGTTGTAGCTCATGCTGTCTGTGCAACGTGGTAGTGGCCAAGTCTTAGTAAATTTCTATAAGTATCCTAAGTGAGCGGTACCTTAAAGCAGGCTACCGAAAGAATAAGAACATAAGAACATAAGAAGTTGCCTCCACTGGGTCAGACCGAGGTCCATCTCGCCCAGCGGTCCGCTCCCACGGCGGCCCATCAGGTCTGCGACCTGTGAAGTGGTTTCTGACCACTTTTATAACCTACCTCAAGTTCTATCTGTACCCCTCTATCCCTTTATCCTCCAGGAACCTATCCAAACCCTTCTTGAACCCCTGTACAGAGTTCTGGCCTATCACTTCCTCCGGAAGCGCGTTCCATGTGTCCACCACCCTCTGCGTAAAAAAGAACTTTCTAGCATTTGTTCTAAACCTGTCCCCTTTCAATTTCTCTGAGTGACCCCTAGTGCTTGTGGCTCCCCTCAGTTTGAAGAATCTGTCCTTATTTACTCTCTCTATGCCCTTAAGGATTTTGAAGGTTTCTATCATGTCCCCTCTAAGTCTCCTCTTCTCCAGGGAGAACAGCCCCAGCATTTTTAACCTGTCAGCGTATGGAAAATTTTCCATACCTTTTATCAGCTTAGTCGCCCTCCTCTGCACTCCCTCGAGTACCGCCATGTCCTTCTTGAGGTACGGCGACCAGTATTGAACACAGTACTCCAGGTGCGGGCGCACCATTGCGCGATACAGCGGCATGATGACTTCCTTCGTCCGGGTTGTGATAGATTCCTTCAATTTATAATCCACAAAATTTACTGCAATGTCACGTGGAGCATTAGCCCAGACTCGACAAAAGGTACGATGAGCCCTCTCAATTTGCACCTTTTCTGGGCCCAGTTCGTGTAAAGTATCAGATAGTAAGTCACTCACCAACACTAAATCATGTTTTCACAATTGTTATATTCCTGGGTTTCTGGTAGGCCACAGATACGTAAATTATGACTCTGTGACCTAATCTCCAGATCCTCAAGTTTATCAAGTAGGTAGATGTATGTAGTGTTGCATGTTTATAACGAAGTTTCCATACTCGAGATTGCTTCATGATACTCATCCAAGCACAATTCAGTCTCCATCAGTTGGTTGCCCAAATCAGTGATCTCTCAGTGCAAATCACTTGCCAAGGTCATTAATTCCAAATGGACTGCTTTAATATCAGTTTTTATTTCCTCTAAGAAATAGCGAAATCCTAGCATGAGATCAGTTTCTGGGCCGGGCTCCGAAGATATCTGCAATGCAGCAGTCTCATTTTCTTGCCAGCGACACATGGCCCAATGCCATTTTGTTCACTGTTGCATCTTGGGAGGCTGCAGGTTGAAATGCAAATGCCGCTAAATCCATGTGAGTCAGCGCTTTCTTTCTCATCGACCTGGATGATGCACCCTTTAGCATACTCATTACTGTTTGTGCATTTCAAAGATCACAATTGCTGCCAATAATATCGGCAATGCAGGCTGAGCCCTGCGGAGCTCCAAAGTTACACATCCAGCATGTGTAATGACAAACCCTCCAACTAGAAAAGTCCCACAAATGAACCTACTCCCATTTCCTACCAAGATTATGGAATGAAATCTCACCTACTATCAGGTGACTAGAAGGAATACTTAACTTCAGGAAAGTGGTGAAAATCTATCTTTTTAACTAGTACTGTCCATAAAGACCGTTCCCATCCCCAAGCAAATTCAGACTAGAATCTCCATATATCCCAACCCATGAGTCAAATGGTGTCAGGTCAAAAGCGCGCCGGGACAAAGGTGCGCCCAGACAATTGAGCACAGCGCGGAGGCGCGCGCCGCTCTAAATTACTGTTTTTAGGGCTCCGACGGGGGGGCATGGGGGGTAACCCCCCACTTTACTTAATAGACATCGCGCCGCGTTGTGGGGGCATTGTGGGGGTGTGTAGGGGGTTGTAACCCCCTCATTTTACTGAAAACTTAACTTTTTCCCTGTTTTTAGGGAAAAAGTTCAGTTTACAGTAAAATGTGGAGGGTTACAACCCCCCAAACCCCCCATAACGCTGGCGCAATGTCTATTAAGTAAACTGGGGGGGTTCCCCAACAAAACCCCCTGTCAGAGCCCCTAAAAACTGTAATTTTGTGCGGCGCGCACCTCCACGCTGCACTCAATTGTCGGCGCGCGCTTTTGTCTTTTGCGCCGTTGTCTATGAACCGAGTCAAATTCCTATTTGTAAGATATTGCTAAAACTGTCTTATTACTGTAAAAAATCCCAAGAACTATGTTAGTAGAGAGTAATTATCAATACTGTTGTACTACTGTAAATAATTCAAACTCCCATGTCAGATTTATCCTTCTGTGTATAGCAACTGTCCTACTACTGCAAAAGTCTGTGCTCATTCTACTCTAATTTATACTATGTATGTAAACTTGTAACCCATTCTGAGCTTTTCTAGGAGGATGGTCTAAAAAATTGAATGAATGAATAAATTAAATAAATAAATAATATGACTTCATGCAGGGCCAGATTAGAGGGTAGGTACAGTAGGCACAGGCCTAGGGCCCAAAATAGTCAGGGGGGAACCGCCGCCAGAACAACCCTTCCTATTCTGCCGCTGCTGCTTTTCTTAACCAGCAACAGTGGCAGCAAACCTTTAAATCAAGTGTCCAATCCGCAACCCAGCTTGTGCTCCCTCGCGAGTCCTAACACGGCCTTCTCCCTTTCTTTCTTCTGTGCCTCCTTCTGGTGCGTGCTTCGTTTCTGGCTGGCTTCCTTGATGCCTGTTCAAAGCCGTGGGCGTCGGCTCCTCATGCGATCTGCAGCTGCATCAGGAGCGTTCCCTCTGATGTCAATGTCAGAGAGAAGGCTTCCGATGCAGTCGCGGATCAAGCGAGAAGCCAATGCCTGCGGATTTGAACAGGCAGCAAGGGAGCCAGCCAGAAATGAAGCACGCGCTGGAGGGAGGCACAGAAGAAATGCTGCTGCTGCACATGGAAAGGGGGCGGGGGTAGAAATGCTGCTGCTGACACAGGGAAAGGGGGAGTGGGGAAAAATGCTGCTGCTGCACAGAGGAGGGTGAAAAATGCTGCTGCTACTACTGCACAGGGAAGGGGGAAGAAATGCTCCTGCTGCACAGGGAAGGTGGGAGGGGGGGGGGGAAATGCTGCAGCACAGGTAAGGGGGGGAAGAAATGCCGCTGCTGCACAGGGATGGGGAGAGGAGATGCCAGATAATGGAGGGGAAGGGGGAGTTGAAAGGAGAGGAGAGAGATGCCAGGGCACGGGGGGAGGGAAAGGAAACTAAGGAGACAAATGCCAGACCCAGAAAAAGAGGAGGTGCCAGAGCATAGAGGGAGAGAGATGCCAGGGCATGGGGGAAGGGAAGGAGATAGAGATGCCAGACCATGGGGTGGAGTGGGAAGGAAAGAAAGAAAGAAGAGAGTGATGCCACAGCATAGGGGAGGGGGTGCAGACAGAAAAATGGAGAGGGGGTGAAGCTGAAATGAATCATATATAAAAGAGAGAAGGGGCACAAGATAGACAATTTATGGAAGAAGCATAAAAGAAGGAAGATACCATATGGAATTGGGAGAGGACGGACAGTGGATGGAAGGGGCAAAGAGAGAGGATAGAAGGGGCTGATGCTACATGGAAGACAGAGAGAGGACAGATGCTGGCTAGAAAGAAGAGAGTGAAGACAAGATGATTAAAGCAGAAACGACAAAAGGTAAAAAAAAGATTTTATTGTTGCTTTAGAATAAAATAGTATTGAAGTTGTATTGATAAAACTTTTATAAACAGAAAATAAGGTAATCTTTTTATTGGACTAATTTTAATACATTTTTTATTAACTTTTAGAGACCAAACCCCCCTTTCTTGGGTCAGGACAGTATAATGTAATAGCAGTATGCTATATATTGACCTGAAGGAGGCTATGGCCTCTGAAAGTTAATTGAAAAATGGATTAGTCAAATAAAATGGTATATTCGTATTTTCAAATTTTGTTTTATTTCTACTTGTTAATTTGTAAAGTGGTAATTGTTTGTCAGTTTCTTCAAATTTACATCTGCTATATTCTATATTTATATTTTGCAGAGTATTAGGGGGCTATGTGTTATTGTTTCTGTGGTGTTTCACTGTATGCAGTTTGGCTTCTTGGCGGTTTAGTTTAATCTTTATCTACATATTTCTATTTTTAGTTTGTGATTACTTATTCCATACTGGATGAGGATGTATGTGTGTATGCATCGGGCATGGTTCTTGGAAGCACCTTGAATAAACCTGATTTGAATCTCCTTATTTTCTGCCAATCTTCTTTTGTTTCATGTTGGATTCTTTGGTGGACTGCTTGCCTTGTTGTTTCATTACAAGATAACATATATGGAATGGAACATACCAGAGGAGTTACAGATTTGGTTGTTTATCCATACATATGGATTACAGTTGGTTGACATAGAGTGAGGCAGTTGAGAGGCGTTGTAAACTTGGTTATTAATACAGGTAGTCGTCGACTTATGACTGCAATCAGTTCCAACTGATAGGTCATAAGTTGATTTGGTCGTAAGTCGGCCTATGTTAATATAGTACTGTATACAGTACTGTACTATTTTTCACCCCTCCCAGCCTACCTTTTCCCTGGTGGTCCAGCGGTGTATCCTGCCTGAGCCCCTCCTGCCAATGTCAGAAGCCAGCAGTGCACCCGGGCCAGCACGCGTAGGAGTGAGCTTTTAGAACTCCCGCCCTGTGCTGCTGACTGTCTACTTTACAGTTTTTGTATTGTGGACCCTTACCCCGTTTTTATCTTCAAAATGTGAAAATGAGACATTTCTGGTTCATTTTTCTTTAAATAAACTGGAAATTTAATTTTATTTCTTTGTAAAACGCTTTGTATTCTGAAAAGCGTTTAATCAAATAATATAATAAACTTGAAACTTGAAACTTGGATAATTATAGGGATATGAGCCAAATTCTCATTTTTGCCATTCATCCATTCATAATCTATGGATACAGGGAAGCAATTAGCGAGAGCGCCTTTGTGAAGGGCCGAGTCTTTACACCTAAGGACACCAAGGAAGGACAGCAAGGTAAGGATGCCAACAAATAACACAGCTAAATAACCAAACAAGTACATATAAGCAAAAACACAGAAGACGCAGAGTACACATACATACGAACAGGCAGAGAAGAGAACACACACACAAACACAAGCAAAAAGGTACTAGTGCAATAATAGAGAGTACTCCAAAAAGGCGGACAGCAATGGAAACAGAGGGAATCCAGAAGATGAGCTTTACAGTGTTCTGCACAGACTGCCAATGTATGATTACCTCTCCTCGGGGAACGCAGTCATATCTATGTGGTCGGTGTCAGGAGCTGAAAAGCTTGAAGAAGGAAGTTAGGCAACTGAAGTACAGGATACAGGAACTGGAGGGACTTTACATCGCAGAAGACCCAATCAGGACAGATGAAGACTTCATGGGAGAGAGACACATTGAGGAACAAGTCAGAGAGCTCGAGGAGTTCATTGAGGAAGCCTACAGGAGGGTGGAAGAACACGAACATCAGAGGAAAGACGAAGATACATCCACATGGAATGGAGAACAAGAGGAATCTGACTCCAAGGAAGAAGAAGCCCACAGAGGAATTCCGCAGGAAGGGGAGGCAAGGTCTTCCCAATGCCTAGAAGAAGCGGTGAAGCACACCAAGGACATAGACCTGCGACCGGAGCGAAAACTGAAGAAGGGAAAGTCTGCGATCCTAGTGGGAGACTCAATCCTAAGGCAAGTAGATAGCCACATAGCAGGAGGGAGAGAGGATCGACTAGTGACCTGCCTCCCAGGAGCAAGAGCAAAAGACATCGTTGATAAAATTGAAAAGATCCTAGAAGGAGCAGAGATGGAAGAGACTACAGTGATGATCCACATTGTGACAAATGATGTCAGCAGGAGAGACTACAGTAAAATGCACTGATCAAATAGTTCAAGATTCTGGGAAGGAAGTTGAAGATGAGGACTCAGAAGATAGCATTTTCAGAGATCCTACCAGTACCGAGGGCAGATATGAAGAGGCAGACGGAACTACAGTCAATAAATTCATGGATGAGGAGATGGTGTGAGGAAGAGGGGTTCTACTTCATGAGGAACTGGATGTTTTGGGGCAAGAGCAAGCTCTTCAGGAGAGATAGACTACACCTGAGCGCGGCGGGAACTAGACTTCTAGCAAACAACATCAGGAGAGGAATAGAGTAAGCTTTAAACTAAGAAGAAGGGGAAAGCCGACAGTCAACCAAGTGTCGACGATTCGGAAGAAGGTATCCCGAGAGGATACTGAGTGGGAAAAATGCTGGGAAGACACAACAGGCAAAAAACAAGAGTTGACAGATCAAGAAGAGGATGATAAGAAGATCGTAGCACAGGAAAAAAAATACCAGGACTTAAATTGAATGTATACTAATGCAAGGAGCCTAAGGAACAAAATGGGAGAATTAGAAGTCATGGCCAAAAAAGAGAAACTAGACATCACTGGGGTCTCTGAAACATGGTGGAATGAAGCAAACAAATGGGACATAGCACTGCCAGGGTACAAACTCTATTGCGAAGACAGGTCAGGTCAGAAAGGAGGAGGAATAGCCTTATACATAAAGGATAACATACACTTGACCAGAGTGGACACAGCAGTGACGACCAACAAAGTGGAATCACTATGGGTTAAAATACTGGGAAGGAATGGGCCCAAGATAAAGATGGGCCTATACTATTGTCCACCTGGTCAAACAGAAGCAAACGATGAAGAAATGAAAGCTGAGATGAGGCGAGAATGCAAAAGTGGTAACACGATTGTTATGGGAGACTTCAACTATCCCGGGATAGACTGGAGTCTTGGAAATTCATAATGCGCTAGGGAGACCAGATTCCTGGAGGCTATACAGGACTGCTTCATGGAGCAGCTTGTAAGAGAACCGACAAGAGGGAATGCCACTCTGGATCTAATCCTCAATGGGCTAAGAGGACAAGCAAAGGAAGTGGAAGTAGTAGAGCCATTGGGAAACAGCGATCACAATATGATCAAGTTCAAAGTTGAAGTAGGAATATCAAAGGGGAAGAGAACAACAGCGACAACTTTTAACTTCAAGAAAGAAAACTACGAAGCGATAAGAGTAATGGTAAGGAAGAAACTTAGGTGTTCAAAATACACTTTCACAAAAAGAAGTCTAAGAGATGTCATATAAAACATGAACAGTGCTGCTTTGGTTCAGATAAGATGTGCCATAAGAAATGGAGGAAAAAGCCTCAGACTGAAGCCCTCCCACCTCCACAAAGGTGGTTAAAGGTGGTTGGGTGGTGGTAACCTCACCGGCAAAAAGCCTCCATTTCACTCCCAAAAGTATAAAAACCTTAAGCAGGGCTGTCTGTACTGGATGATAGAAGAAAGAAACTTTCAACTTATCTTCTGTTGATCGGTACACCGACGGTGGCCAACATTTCACGAGTCTGCTGCCTCAGGGTGTAACGAATCCGATCAAACTAGAGCCAGAATAAAGAACTTATGTCATTAAACTGGACTTGTGCACAACTTCTAAAGATTAAATGAAGCCATTATGATATACCTTTAACTGGGACGCCAAAACGCATCTCCTGTGTCAAAAGATGGCTGCCTCGTGTCTGCACTGAGTTATAGAACTCCCGGGCAATAACGTCAAACCCTGAAGTGACAGCATCGATAGACGCTGCTATGTATAGATACAGCTCAATTTTCTGACCGGCTAAACACTGATATTAAATTAGGTTAAAGTCAAGATCCAAAAAGAGTACGAAAGAGGACTCTAAAAATAACTATAAACATGACTATAAAAACTATAGAAATAACAAACTTGGGAATGAAAAATCACCACTAACTGTCGAACCTAATGTTTACCTCTATTAACTAACTCTTACAATATAGTGTTATATTGAGTTATTTTTGTTAATTTTATGGTTTTTTTTGTTGATTTCTTAAGATTCTGAAACTTTTAATTGTGAACTTTTTATTACTTTTATTATCGTTGTCGTTTTACTTTTTCTTTTTCTTCCTTCTCCTACAAGACTATACATTATTTTATTTTTTTTAAATATCTTTATTCATTTTTAGCACTTTCATTAAGTGAATACAAGAAAAAATCATTTTACACTTTATACATCACTTAAAATATATAAATAGATCAACACATTTTTCCCATCAAAAATTATTATATAGTTATTAATAAAATATATTCATATCCTTCAAAAAGTGCAAATAGCATATTTTTCATCTTTATAAGGAAATAGTAAGCACCTATATAAATATTTAAATATTCAAAACCCAAACCAATCCAACCCACCCCATCAATCAATAAAAATAATTCAAAAATTAAATTCAAAGAAAAATCCCCCCCCCCCCCGGATGTGCATTTGATATATCAACAAATTCAAAACTATAATAATTCTACAAACGACATCAATGGGCCCCATATTAATTTAAAAATTTTTATATTCCCCGACAAATCAGCATTTATTTTCTCATATTTATAAATTAAACATAAATTTGTCCACCAGAATGTGAAATTTAGACGGTCCCAATTTTTCCAGTTTCGCATAATCAATTGTATAGCAGTACCTGTCATAATTAAAAACAATCGCCTCCATTATTTATCTAAGCATTCTTGTTGTTCAGATCAAAAGATCCTAACATCCAGGTCATCATGTGTTTCTATCCAAAAACCTTCATATAGTGTTTTGTTTCTCAATAAAATACAGTCCAATCCAGTTTGGAATTCAACCCCTCTGGTTCTTCACTATTTAATTTATGGATCCATAACTGTTCGGCCCGTAAGAGCCGCTGTTGTCTATTCGTACAATCTTCAATGATATGATCGATCACATAACACCGCAGATGTGGTCAAACTCCAAACAATGTGTGACCAAAGGAGCTTGTAGTCTATTGTTATGTATGCAGCTTTTATGTTCTGTCACCCGTGTTTTAAAAGGGCGTGTGGTTGGGCCCACGTAAATCTTTGGACACGGGCAAACCTAGTTTAATGTCAATGTTTAGCTGGTCAGAAAATTGAGCTGTATCTATACATAGCAGTGTCTATCGACGCTGTCACTTCAGGGTTTGACGTTATTGCCCGGGAGTTCTATAACTCAGTGAAGACATGGGGCAGCCATCTTTTGACACAGGAGATGCGTTTCTGCGTCCGGTTAAAGGTATGTCATAATGGCTTCAATTAATCTTTAGAAGTTGTGCACAAGTCCAGTTTAATTACATAAGTTCTTTATTCTGGCTCTAGTTTGATCGGATTCATTATACCTTGAGGCAGCAGACTCGTGAAACGCTGGCCACCGTCGGTGTACCGATCAACAGAAGATAAGTTGAAAGTTTCTTTCTTCTATCATCCAGTACAGACAGCCCTGCTTAAGGTTTTAATACTTTGGGAGTGCAATGGAGGTTTTTTGCCAGTGAGGTTACCATCCAACCACCTTTAACAACCTTTGTGGAGGTTGGAGGGCTTCAGTCTGAGGCTTTTTCCTCCATTTTTTATGGCACACCTTATCTGAATCAAAGCAGCACTGTTTATGTTTTAAATGACATCTCTTAGACTTTTTTTGTGAAAGTGTATTTTGAACATATTAGAGCTTTTCACAAATCCGAGTATTTCAAGCTATATATTAAGGAAGAAACATAAGAACAGCTCAAAGAAATCGCAGACTGTAGAGCAAGCCTGGTCTTTATTCAAGGACAAGATGAGTGAGGCGCAAAACCTGTATATCCCCAGATTTAGAAAAGGATGCAAAAAGAGCTGAACAAAAGACTCGGCATGGATAACTAAAGAAGTGAAGAAAGCGATAGGAGACAAGAAACATTCATTCCGGAAATGAAAAAGGACAAAACCGGGGAGAACTGGAAAGAGCACAGGAAGTATCAAAAAGAATGTCACCTTGTGGTTAGAAGAGCAAAAACAGAATATGAAGAGAGGCTAGCCAGGGAAGCATGAAATTTCAAACAGTTCTTCAGATATGTTAAAGAGAAGCAGCCGGCAAGGGAGGAGGTGGGACTGCTGGATGATGGAGATAGGAAAGGAGTGGTGAAGGAGGAAAAAGAAGTGGCGGATAGACTAAACATGTTCTTTTCGTCAGTATTTACAAAAGAGGACACATCCAATGTGCTGGAACCTGAAAAAATCTTCAAAGGAGATCAAGCAGAAAAATTAACATCCATGGAGGTAAGCCTTGAAGACATACACAAGCAGATAGATTAAAAACTGACAAATCTCTGGGCACAGATGGAATCCACCCTAGGGTATTGAAAGAACTAAAGGAGGAAATAGCAGAACTATTACAGTAGGTTTGTAATCTATTCCTGAAAACAGGCGTGATCCCGGAGGATTGGAAGATAGCTAATGTTATGCCCATCTTTAAAAAAGGATCGAGAGGTGACCCGGGGAACTACAGAAGATCTGGAGAAGATGGCGGAAGCACTGATAAAAGACAGCATCAACGAGCATCTAGAAAGGAATAAACTGATGAAAACAAGCCAGCATGGATTCTGCAAGGGAAGATCGTGCCTAACAAACTTATTGCACTTCTTTGAAGCAATTAACAAACGCATGGACAAAGGGGACCCCATAGACATTGTATACTTAGATTTCCAAAAATCCTTTAACAAGGTACCCCATGAACACCTACTACGGAAACTGAAGAACCATGGGGTGGAAGGAGACATACATAGATGGATCAAAAATTGGTTGGCGGTTAGAAAGCAAAGGGCAGGAGTGAAGGGCCACTACTCGGACTGGAGAAGGGTCACGAGTGGTGTTCCGCAGGTACTCGGACTGCTGCTGTTCAATGTATTTATAAATGATCTAGAAACAAGGACGAAGTGCAAAGTAATAAAATTTGCAGACGACACCAAACTATTTAGTGGCGTTAGGACTAAAGAGGACTGCGAAGATTTACAAAGGGACCTGAACAAACTAGGAGAGTGGGCTATAAGATAGCAGATGAAGTTTAATGTAGAGAAATGTAAAGTTTTGCATGTAGGAAACAGAAACCCGAAGTACAGCTATACGATGGGAGGGCTGATGATGGCTGAAAGTACCCAAGAAAAGGACTTGGGCGTAATAGTGGACAACACAATGAAGCCGTCGGCACAGTGCGCAACGGCCTCTAAGAAGGCGAATAGAATGCTGGATACTATCAAGAAAGGTATTACAACCAGAATGAAAGAAGTTATCCTGCTGTTGTATCGGGCGATGGTGCGCCCACATCTGGAGTATTGCGTCCAATATTGGTCGCCGTACCTTAAGAAGGATATGGCGATACTCGAGAGGGTTCAGAAAAGAGCGACATGATTGATAAAAGGTATGGAAAACCTTTCATATGCTGAAAGATTAGAAAAATTGGGGCTCTTTTCCCAAGAAAAGCGGAGACTTGGGATAAGATAGAGACTTACAAGATCATGAAGGGCATGGAGAAAGTGGAGAGGGACAGATTCTTCAAACATTCGAAAACTACAAGAACGAGAAAGCATTCGGAAAAATTAAGAGGGGACAGATTCAGAACCAATGCTAGGAAGTTCTTCTTCACCCAAAGGGTGATGGACACCTGGAATGCGCTTCCAGAGGGTGTGATAGGACAGAGTACGGTTTTGGGGTTCAAGAAGGGATTAGATAATCTCCTGAAAGAAAAGGGTATAGAAGGGTATAGATAGAGGATTACTATACACGTCCTGGACCTGATGGGCCGCTGCTTGAGCGGACTGCTGGGCATGATGGACCTCTGGTCTGACCCAGCAGAGACACTGCTTATGTTCTTAATTGAGGGAGAAAGAAAACTAACTAGGCATGTTCAATAATTGTTTTTATCAGATGTTGTTTAAACAAAGTAAATTAAATTTAAATATTAATGAATAGCAAAGCGAATTGACCATTTATGTGTGATCAAATTTAAATTGATTACACCGTTAGAGTTAGTGATAATATTCAAAACACAAACATGTCATATCTTTCAGCTTAATACCAACTTTGTTCCAAGATATCCAGAACCACAGGTATTTGACTAGGTGACTCTTAAAACCAGAGAGTGTTTCTCAATCCCAAAGATCAATAAAATATAAAAAGTGTATATATGTGTGTACATAAAAATAAAGTACTTTTTAAAAACCTGTTTTACCCTTATCGTCACTTTCTTGCATTGAAAATAAAGTTTCAAGTTTTATTAAAAATTTGATTAATCGCCTAAACAAAGTTTCAAGGCGATGAAGAATAAAATACAACCAATAGGTTTAATTTTTGCTTTTTACAAAGACCAACACTTACAGAACAAGGACTGGAGACTTACTGTTACAATAGGGTAATATGGGGAAGAACTACAATATAAAAAAATAGGAAAGAACATAAAAGGGGAAAACAAAAGGAAAATAGTGTCTAAAATTCTGCTAAAAGATTTTAAAAATTAACAGTCCTATGACGTCCTGAAAAGGATACTCAAGCATTAAATGCATCTCTAAATAAAAAAGTTTTTAATTTAGATTTGAACTGATCCAATGATGATTCTTCTCTTAGGGCTAGATTCACTAACCTCCGATCCGTGTCCAATCCATGTCCGTTTGCATGCACTATAGGCATTCACTATAGGCCTTCATGCAAATGGAGACGATCATTGTCACGCCCCCAGCCAATGGCATGAATCGCTAAAGCCCTGACAGTAGTGACAGGAGAAACAGCCTCTGTCACTGCTGTTAGAGCTTCTGCCGGTTAAAAATTTTTTTTTTAAATTGGGCAGATATTTTGCGTGTTTTACACACGCAAAATATGTGCCTGATTTTAAAAAAATTTAACCCCCCAACAAGTGCCCCAAACACCCCTCCCTCTCCGAACCCCTCAAAAAATTTGCCCCGCTCTTAAAATTATGACAGGAGGGTACCCACTCCCTCTTGCCATATCTACTACTCCCCCACCCCCAAAAACAAATGGCAGAAGGGTTGCTGAAGCCCTCCTGCCACCCAAAGGACGCCCCCTCCTGGTTCCTGCCAGACCCATCCCTCTTCCCGTACCTTTACAGTTGCCGCTGCCGGTGCTAACCCACCCATCCACAAACTAACGGCAGAAGGGATTCCAACTCCCTCCTGTCACCGACCCAGATGCCCCCTCCCCATTTCCGGTCTCATCCCCAACCCTCTCCCCGTACCTTTAATGGAGCAGAAGGGGTGCTCAATCCCTCCTGCTCCAATGCCTTCTGCGACGAGTCTAAGGCCTTAGGCTCTGCCTGGTGCATCATGTGATGCACGGGGTGGAGCCTAAGGCCTTGATTGGCTGAGGTGCCTCAGACTCATCCCTTGGGAGGGGCCTGGGGTGCCTCACCCAATCAGGGACTTCCTTAGAGAGGAGTGTAAGGAAGTCCCTGATTGGCCATTGTTTTTGGCCAATCAGGGACTTCCTTACAATCCTCCCTAAGGAAGTCCCTGATTGGCTGAGGCACCCCAGGCCCCTCCAAAGAGAGGAACCTGAGGCGCTTCAGCCAATCACGGCCTTAGGCCCCGCCCCGTGCATCAGATGATGCATCGGGGCATGGCCTAAGACTAGTATTGGATGGCGCGGGGGGGGGGGGCGGATTAAAACCATGGGATGCACTGGCAATTTTTACAGAATATATAAAAAAGGAATAATTCCTTTTTTATGTATTCTGCAAAAGTGCATTGCCAGCCCGTGGTTTTAAAGGGCAGGAGAGTCGATAAGAAGTGAAGCGACTGGTCCTCAGCAGTCGCTTTACTTTTGATCGGCAAGCCCAATCGGTCTTCCTTCTTTGGCTTAGTGAATCGCATTCCCTGCCTACTTTGCATACATTTCCCCTCATTTGCATGCATGGATTTGAAGCGGAACGCAGGAGAGGTTTGTGAATGGGGCCGGAGGGAAATCTGATCACTAAGGGGTCGCAAACCAATTGGTACACGATCGGATTGCTTAGTGAATCTAACCCTTAGATCTAATGGAGCAGCATTCCAAAGAGTTGTTGTCCTGCTATTTGTCTGAAACCAGCAGTTCCTCTGAAGATCCCAATGATTGCTACTATCCTATCTATAAACAAATGAAAGGAAGCAAAACCATAACCTCCCTGAATGAATGCAGGCTAAAGTCAGTGTCTTCTTAGGTTAAGGCCATGTATTTCTAATTAAATGTGCAAAAGAACAGATAAGTTGTTTATCCCTAAGCTTACACCCCCCCCAGGAAAACCCCAAAACATGATTCTGATATGAAATCAGCTCAGAGTTTCATCACACGTTTACACAATATCCGAGCAACCTCAACTTTATCTGTATATCCAAGTATCTTTGATTCAGAAATAATGAAACTATTCAGTAATTATCTCAGTCTCATCACACAGAGCCTGCTAGTATTTACAGTATCAGGAATACTGACTGGACACAGCTCTGTGCCACAGAACTTAGAATTCTAAGACAAGAGATCATTCTTGACCTTTAGTTCTCAAAAGAACATTTAGCTTTCAAAAAATAGTTTTGGATGCTTTAAGATTCACACAACTGTGTATACTGGTTAAGGTCTCAGCAGATTAGTAATCAGAAAAGACTGCAGGAATTCACTCTAACACTGCAGCAGAATACTAAATTAAATATAAAACTTTTGCTTTAAACACTAATAATATTAGGCAATCTGAGTTAAATCAGATTGGTGAAGGGATTAAAATTCTCTATTTCCCAGTACTTAATCCTTCCTTTTAGCAACAGGAGTCACAAAAATTCAGTTTAAATTCTAAAACACACTTTAAAAGTTCTTATGAATTTTCCTTTGAAATATGACTCCAAACATTAGTAATCTTAATAAATCATGAGAACCACCAGGTATCAAATAAACTCTTGACCTACAACCTACACAGCTTCTTATTACATACCTCAGCTCAACAGCCCAAAAACATGTTTGCAGTGCAATAGGTATGCCATTCTGGACAAATAGGTTATCTCCTGCAGGCTGCAAATCTCTGTAGAAGGAATCCACTCCAGATATGCAGGATCGCTGTATGGATATGGTCTATAAGAGGCTTTTTGAGGCATTGGCCTTTGGAGTCAAAGCAGTCTCAGCAGCATCTTTTGTGATGCTTGTCTGTCTTTCCAGGCTACATACTCTGGATCACAAAGGAGAGGAGCCTCTTCCTCAGCTCCTTTTGTCTGGAGTGGATTATGTGGTGGATGCTCTCTATGACATTATTTGTGTTATGAGTAAAGAAGTGTCAGCTTATTCCATCTCTGTCCGCAGAATGCTCTGGATCAGACAATGGGCTGGAGATTCCATCTCTAAAGCTACTCTCAGCAGACTCTCTTTTAAGGGGCAGTTGTTAATCAGAAAGGGTCCGGATAATCTTATGACTTGTGTAGTAAACCGTTGACCCAAGATTTTGCCTAATAGAAGAACTAGACCCTCTAGGGGCTCCGTCGCTCTAATTTTCATGGCTTCAGATGATCTCAGCAGTTTTCCACCATGAAAACGCAATGACGCCAGGTCAGAAGTAGTCCCTCTCAGGAGGCTGACTCTCAGATTTTCTGCAGGCCTGGGCTCAAATTTTGTCTGACCGCTGGGATCTGGACATCATACAGAGCTGAAATTTGCCAGATTCTCCTGTGGGGCACTCAGACAAAACTTACTGAATACAGGCAGTGAGAACGGGCTTGGGCAGATACTCCATATACTTCATCATGCCAAAGAAAGGCTCCGATACTTGGAAACCCATTTCGGACCTTATGCACATGAATGCAGTGGTCAGAATCCCGTGTTTTTGTATGAAGACAGTTCAATCTGTCATAGCAGGGGTGGCTCTGGGAGAGCTCCTAGCCTCTCTAGATCTGACAGAGGCCTACTTGCATATTCTTTTTCCCAGAACACAAAAGATTCCTAAGGTTTCATGTCCTGCAACAGCATTTACAGTTCTCAGCCCTATCCTTTGGCATGGCAACAGCTCCCCGCACATTCACCAAAGTGATAGTGGTGGTGGCGGCAGCAGCACACCTGGATAATATGGATCTGCAGGTTCTTCCCTACCTGGACAACTGCCCCCCCCTGTTAAATATAGTGCAAAATATAGACAGCAGATATAAATTCTCAAAACTGACACATTTTGATCATTAAATTGAAAATAAAATCATTTTTCCTACCTTTGTTGTCTGGTGATTTCATAAGTCTCTGGTTGCACTTCCTTCTGATTGTGCATCCTTTCTTTCATTTCTTTCTCTTTCTTTCTGCCTTTCTTTCTCTCTCCCTGCCCCCCTTTCTTTCTTTCTCTCTCTCTGCATCCCCAAGCCGCCGCCAATTTCTCCAAGCCACTGCTCCCAACGCAGCAACAGGCCAGGTGCGTGCAACAACTACACAAGCCTTCCCCCGATGTCAATTCTGACATTGGAAAGGAAGTTCCGGACCAGTCAGGCAGCGATTGGCTGGCCCGGAGCTTCCTCTCCGTCAGAATAGATGTCGGTGTTCGGGGGGGAGGCTTGTGAAGTCGCTGCACGCACTGATCTGTTGCTGCGTCTGCATTGGGGAAGCAGGGAGAAATCCTGGGCTCTGCAATCGCCTGTCCCATTTTCTCCATGCACAGTTTCGGGATGCTTTTTCTGAAAATGTGACATTTCGGTGTCCCGAAGCTGTGCGTGGGGACAACGGGACTGGCGATCTAAAAAAGGGACGGTCCCGTTCAAAACGGGACGTATGGTCACATTAGTAATGAGTGCTGTCCAAGGACAGCAAATATCAGTCATAAGAGCATAAAAATAGCCAAACTGACTCAGACCAGTGGTCCATCTAGCCCAGTATCCTGTTTTCACATTGGCCAATCCAGGTCACAAGTACCTGGGAGAAACCCAAATAGTAACAACATTACATGCTACAAGCTTCTGCCCACAGACACATGTGACTGCAGGCATGTTCGGCCGGCTTGAGCAAGTTACTTTGGAAACTAATGCGCCGCCAAGGTAAGGGGGAGGAAGGAAGATAGATTCATCCGGTAGGTAGGAAGGAGGGAGGGGGCCAAAAGTGATCGGTGACCACACGTGTTCCCTCCCATAATTGTGGGGACAAGGCCATTCACCGCTCCACGGGGCAGTGGATAACCTTGTCCCCCTGCCCGCAGTGAGCACTTCTACCCCCCCCACACCATTTCAGTGGGTTACCCATGGCTACCCGCGGCTACCAGCCGTGTCATTCTCTAGTTTTATCCAAAGTTTTAGAAGAAATGGAAACTGAATTATTTATGATTTTATGATCTTTGTGATGTTGTAAAAAGTAAATACTTGTGTGACCCTGTATTTTATAGGTTTGAGTGGGAGCTGTGCTATTTGGCTGCCATATCGATTTTGTAGGTTTAGCCATGGGAATGCAACAGGGAATTTGCGGGGCTATCTTTAGGTTACATGAAGGATGGGTAGGGTTGGGTATTGCAGAGAGTGGAAAACCATGTATGAGTGGATTTGTGAATGTGATGAATAGGAATGTATGGGGAAAGATGTATGTATGGAGTTACAAGATTAAGAGGTTGTTGGAAAACAGATCTTATGGATAGTATCATTTGTTATTCACTAAATGTGAATGGATTAAATCATCCGATCAAAAGGAAAAAGATCTTACAATACCTGGCAAAAACTAAAGCCAGTATTTTATTTCTGCAAGAAATGCATATGGAAGGGAGTCAGAAAAGTTAGAATTGCTAATCCTCCTTTCTCTTTTTGAACAGTTATATAACAGCACTCTTTATCCCAGCCACCGACTATTTAGAAGAGGTCTAAATTTTGAAATTGTAAAACACATATCTGATCTGGAATATAGATGGCTACATTTAGATATTACAACTGATGAGGCCCCAATGTCTTTAGTAAACTTATATGCTCCTGTGAATCCACGTAAGATTTTCTTCCAAAAATTACAAATGCATATAATTGCCAATGGTTCTCTCCCTTTGATCATGGTAGGGGATTTTAATCAGGAGATAGACTCGGTCTTAGATAGACAACCAAACATAAGAGTCTCTGGGTCCCATAAATATGTACAAGATTTAATAAATAACAGGGGACTAGTAGATATTTGGAGGATATTTAATCCTCAAGGAAAAGAATATACCTTCTGTTCTCCTGTGCATAAATCCTTCTCACGTATTGATTATTTCTTTTCTCTAAGGATATAATTCCTAATGTGATAAATTCAACTATAGAATTTATAGGAGTATCTGGATCATGCAGGAATATCCTTGACCATATGGAGGAAAAGAAAAAGGGAGAGACCTTTATGGAGGTTTAATAATGCCTTATTACAAGATCCAAAGTTTGTGGATGACAAGGTTAGGGCAATAACTGAATACTTTGAGTTTAACAACATATCTCAGGTTTCTCCAATAATTCTTTGGGATGCTTTCAAAGCTACATTACGGGGGGAAATAAAGAGATATGTTTCGATCTCAAATAAAAAGCAAAAAAATAGAGCTAGAAAATCTAGAAATTAAAATAAAAACTCTTGAACATTTTCTTATTAAAAAATTGTTGCAGTAGTCTTGCAACAATTACTGAAGGTTAAATATCAATATCATAATATGTTGAGTTCAAGCGCGAGAAGTGATTTATTTATTAGCCAGGCCAGTTATTATGAATATTCAAATAAAGCAGGTAAATTGTTGGCAGCATTTTTGAAAGGTAAAAGAAATAGGAAGTATATCACTGCTGTTAGAAATGGGAAAGGTCCAATAGTTACAGAAAGTGAGGATATTTCAAAACAATTTATAGAATTCTATAAAAAGAACTTTATTCTTCTGAATGTGTTAATGCTAATGATGCTTTTTTAAATAAATTAGATGGGCCCAAATTATCAGAAAATGACAGAGGTATTAAATTTCCCTATATCAGAGCAGGAAATTGTAAAGGCCATTAGCTCATTACAATCTGGTAAGATATCCAATTGATGTGAGTAACTATAGACCAATTTCGTTAATCAATGTTGATGTAAAAAGTTATGTTAAAGTGCTAGCAAGCAGATTGGCATGTTTTTTGCCAAAATTTATTGCATCTGAACAAACTGACTTCATTGCAAATCGACATTCTGCAAATACAAG
Source organism: Geotrypetes seraphini (assembly GCF_902459505.1). Lineage (NCBI taxonomy): Eukaryota > Metazoa > Chordata > Amphibia > Gymnophiona > Dermophiidae > Geotrypetes > Geotrypetes seraphini. The sequence goes on along the minus strand of NC_047092.1, from coordinate 97,137,720 downwards.
GCTGTATTTCCATGTGCTTCAAATGTGTTATCATGGTTTGGACTGGGCAATAGTTTCTGTAATATGGTTAAAGCATTTTATACATTTCCAGGTGCCTGACTATATGTTAACAACTGTTTATCACCAAGCTTCACATTACATAGGGGAACTAGGCAGGGGTGCCCCTTGTCACCAATGCTTTTTGATTTTGCACTTGAGCCATTATTATTGGCAATTTAACAGGAACCTAATATTAAAGGGATCCCCTATGGCTCTGAAATATATAAATTAAATGCATATGCTGATGAGTCGTGTTCCCTCTAAGCTGAGCAGGTGTCCTCCAGCTGCATTGCTACCACTAGGGGGTGGAATATTTTCAGTCGCTAAGGACAGGTATGTTCCCTGGAGTCCTGCAGAACTTGCCTGTCCCTCACAATTGAAAAATGTGACAGTAAAACAGCACCCTCTATTGGTGAGACTGTGGGTGGAGGACTCCTGCTCAGCTTAGAGGGAACAGTGACATGCTTCTCTATTTGAAGGTGCCTGTGCAAACTATTTTCATGTTATTTGAAGTTATTAATAATTTTGGAATCTTCTCTGGCTATAAAATAAATTGATCAAAGTCAGAGCTATTGCCAATTAATGTGTTAAGCAATCAAGACTTTTTCAAGGAGTTTCCTTTCAAGTGGCAGCCAGATGGCTTTAAATTATCTGGTAATACAAGTATGTTCCACTTTGGATGAAACAATTAAAGCAAATAAAACTAAACTGCTTGGTACTATAAAAGATTTGATAAGGAAGATGATGTCCAAATGGTTATCCAAATGGTGGTGGTGGTTGAAATTGTACGAATGACTATCGCTCCAACAATTCTGTTTTACTTGAACATGATTCCTATCTATTTTTCTCTAGCTTTGTATAAAGAGCTAGACAAAGAGATTAGTAGATTTATTTGGCAAAATAAGCAACAAAGAATCGCTTTCAAAACATTACAGCATACTAAAAAGTTTGTGGTGGATTAAACTTTCCTCATCTTTTCAAATATCATAGTTCTTATATATTGAGACAAGCTATGTATTGGCTAACACCTGATCAGCAGCACAATTGGCCGAAGTGGTGTTCATTAGAGCATAATTTGCTCTACCCATTTAGGTTGCAAGACTTAATTTGTGTTGTGCTTCCACAGCATCTGAAACTAAATGCTATTATAAGATCTACTCAAAGGACACTTGTTGAAATTGACTCTCAGCTGGATGTTCCTTTTGGAAGATCAAGTTTATGCCCTCTTTGAGGAAATGGGAATATCTGCATTTAAGGAAAACACATTATATGGAAAGAATGAATGGTACTGGGTATATACACAATGTCAAGTTACTGGGCAGACTTGTACGGTCTGTGTCTGTGCATGGCCGTTTGGAGGAGGATGGGCAGGGGAGGGCTTCAGTGGCTGGGAGGGTGTAGATGGGCTGGAGTAAGTCTTAACAGAGATTTTGGCAGTTGGAACCCAAGCACAGTACCGGGTAAAGCTTTGGATTCTCGCCCAGAAATAGCTAAGAAGAAAAATAAAAATAATAATTTAAATTGAATCAGATTGGGCAGACTGGATGGACCATTCGGGTCTTTATCTGCCGTCATCTACTATGTTACTATATTACTATGTCAGATATATTTTGTAATCCGCCTTGAACCGCAAGGTAATGGCGGAACAGAAATCCCTAATGTAATGTAATATTACAATTGGATAGCTTGAAATCTTTTTCAGAACTGCGTGCAAGACATCATGTCAGCTTTTCACATAGCTTCAAGTGGTTACAACTTCATCATGCTATTGTTTGCTCAAAAATCCCAGTGCCTAGTATCCTTGCGCTGTGTAAAGGGATTAAGGGATTATTAGGTCATGAAACATCAAACTGGTACAAAATACTAGTACAACTAGAGCAACAAAAATGAAATATAGATGGTTTACAAGACATTTGGTCATGGGAATTAACTATGGCTATATCTGATGATCAATGGAGATTCATATTCCTCAAGCGCCTCCAATGTTGTCAATCTGCTTCCATTAGGCGAGTAGTATGGACTAGAGGTCTGCACGGGAACGGGGATCGCGGGGATCCCGCGGGTCCCGCGGGGATCCCGCGGGTTCCCCCCCTGGCCCACGGGACTCCCACGGGGACGCCCCCTGGCCCACGGGACTCCCACGGGGATGCCCCCCTGACCCACGGGACTCCCACGGGGACGCCCCTTTGCCCACGGGACTCCCACGGGGATGAAAACAACCTACCTAAATTCTGGCGATGCAAGCATGCAGCTTACAAGCGTCGCGTCGGGAAATAGCCATGTTGAGCAGTGAGCTCAGCACGTACACAGATGAAAGCCTTGCTTGCTGATTGGTCCGGCGGCCCCGCCCCACCGTGCCGCCGGACCAATCAGCAAGCAAGGCTTTCATCTGTGTACGTGCTGAGCTCACTGCTCAACATGGCTATTTCCCGACGCGGGCATTAGGCTGTTTTTTGTCATTTCGGGTGGGGGATGGTAGCGGCAGCAGCAGCCTGAAAAAGAAATCATCCTGGCCGGGTTCGGTGTCATGCTCCGGAGCTTCTACAGCCTTCCTATCTCCCTCTCCCTTCTACCTGCGGCTCTCTTCGGCAACTCAGCAGCAGCTTCTGATGTCGGGGCGTACCCTCTGCGAGTCCCGCTTGTTTCAACTTCCTTTTTCCACAAAGGCGGGACTCGTAGAGGGAAGGCCTCGATGTCGGCAGCTTGTCTTGATCACCGCTGCTGACGAGTTGCTTAAGAGAGCCGCGGAGCAGGGGGGTGTTGCCAGGTGCAGGTAGAAGGAAGAGGGCCAGATGCAGGACTCGTGGGTGAGGGAGGAGAAGAGAGAGAGAAAGAGAGAGGGGAGGGAAACAAAAGGAAATATTTCATACTGGGCTGGGCCGGAGTGGAGGGAAGGTGGAAAGATTCTGGCTACCGGGTGCAGTAACAAAGGAAAAGGGGGGAAAGCTGAAAATGAAGATAGTGACACAAAGAAGAGAAAGAGTAAGCAGGACCTACTGAATAAGGATAGAGATACAGAGGGGACATGAAGAGGAGGTGAAATAGAGACATATAAGTAATGCTGAAAAAGTGTGGGGGGGGGAGATAAAGACATTGAAAGGGCAAATGGTGAACATGGGGTAAAGACAAGGACAGAGACAAATGAAGATTCTGAAAAAGTGGTGAGATAGGGATATAGGTGAGATGGACACAAAGAAGGGTGATGCTGGAAAATAGGTGGAATGGTAATTCTGACAGACACAGAAGGGAAATGCTGGATCAAGGAGAGATGGGGCTCAGGCTGGATGGAATGAGGAGAAATGCCTTGTTGGCCCGGAACTTCCTCTCCTACGTCAGAATTGACGTCAGGGAGCGGAATGCTGGTCAGCGCGACGCTTCTGCAGGGAAAGCTTGGGACAGCGGTGGCTTGGGGACTATTCCCCGATGGCGGTGGCAGCAAACCGAGTGGCTTGGGGGAGGGCACGGAGAAAGAAAGAAAGGGGGCAGACAGAGAGACAGAAAGAAGGGGGAACAGGGAGACAGAAAGAAAAAGTTGGGGGAGAGAATGAGGTCTGGAGGAGAGGAAACATACAGGAGGCTGAAAGAAAGGAAGAAAGATTGGATGCACAGTCAGAAGAAGAAAGTGCAACCAGAGACTCATGAAATCACCAAACAGCAAAGATAGGAAAAATGATTTTATTTTCAATTTAGTGATCAAAATGTGTCTGTTTTGAGAATTTATATCTGCTGTCTATATTTTGCACTATGGCTCCCTTTTACTAAACCGCAATATTGTTTTTTAGCGCAGGGAGCCTATGAGCATTGAGAGCAGCGCGAGGCATTCAGCGTAACTCCCTGTGCTAAAACCTACTATTGTGGTTTAGTAAAAAGGGAGGGGGTGTATTTGTCTATTTTTGTATTTTGTTACTGAGGTGACATTGCATAGAGTCATCTGCCTTGGGAAATGTATATGGCAGATATCTTTGTTTTGTGTTCAAAAGAAAAGGAAATGCATTTCTGGTTTTATTTCTACAGTGTTGAAGTACTTGTTGGCCCTTGCTGTGACTGGTGGGGATCCCCAAGCACCGCCAGCAGAGGACCTCCTCTAGAGATGGTCAGAACTCCCCTCCACCAAGCGCAGCAGTCGCTGGCAGCATCCATGAGCCACTGAGGTGCCAGCATCTGTGACTCAGGGACGCTACTGCTGCCTGCCAAGCTTGGCAAAAGGGACCCCAGGCCAACTGCAAAGGAAGTCCTCAGCTGACAGTTTGTGGGTTCTCATCAGCTGAGTATTTATATTTTATATTTACATTAGAGGTTCTGGTAGAAACCCATTTACAAAGTATGTATTCTTCCCAATTAATATTTCCAAATTAATAGTCTCTTTGCTTATTTGTAAATGGGTCTCTACCAGAGCCTTTAATTCAGTAGCATAATTAAATAAAATAACTATTTCTGAAGTTTATAGGGAAGGATGGTGACGGAGGGGATTCCTCGCGGGGACGGGTGGGGACGGAGGGGATTCCTCGCGGGGACGGGTGGGGATGGAGGGGATTCCTCGCGGGGACGGGTGGGGACGGAGGGATTCCTCACGGGGACGGGTGGGGACGGAGGGATTCCTCACGGGGACGGGTGGGGATGGGTGGGATTTTGGCGGGGACGGGTGGGGACGGGTGGGATTTCTGTCCCCGCGCAACTCTCTAGTATGGACTCCTGTTAAATTAAACAAGCTTAATTCTGAATATTCCCCTTTGTGCTGGTCTTGTGTCATGAAAAAGGCACACTAGACCATATGTTATTTTACTGTCCTATAGCTAATGACTTTTGGCAACAGGTGTGGAGTTATGTTCAAACATATGCTGGAGAACAAAAAAGAAGAAACAAAGCCTGGAGCAATTCTTAATTTTTTTAATGCTTCTACTGACATTACTAATGATTATATTAAGTTAATAGCAATACTTACTCTGTTGCGCTCCAAACTATTTTGAAAATATGGAAAGATGCGTCTTTGTTATCTTTCCATTTTGGTGGAACTCAGTTTGCTTAATTGGGAAATATGAGGCAACCATAATGGAAAAGAAAGGCAAGAAGGCTAAATTTAAAAGATTGTGGTCACCTATTCAAAAATATGTAGAGAATGATTGAGTGTGAAAGAATGGATATGAATGTTGATATTGTTTTTCACTCTCAACAAAAGGGGTGGGGTGGGTGGGTTTGGGGATAGTTCATTCTAAGAATTTCATGAATATCCTTTGCATTGTGATGATATAGTTTGTGAACAGATTTTTATAATTTATAAATGTGAGGGAATATAAATGTGAGGAAAAGACGCCTCCCCTCACTTACCTGGTTGCACTCCTGCTGGTGCCTCTGCCTTGCTTCCCCCTGTCTGTGATTCAGGGCACTGTTTTTAAAGGTATCATAGTCCCACCCCTCTCTCCTAGGAGGGGGGGCTGGACTAAAATTCCCTAGCAGGGCCAGGCTTCCACTTCTCAGTAAAAGACCTAACAGGTTTTCTGGCATACTTAAACTGGTATGACACTTTCTGCAGAATATCCTTAGGCTCATACCTTACCTTGCCCCCAAAGCCCCTACTAGGACCACCAGGGACGCAGGTTGGCCTGGGGAGAAGCTTTCCTAGACCTTATGGGGGGGAAGGTTAAGAAAAGTTTGTTCTGGGAGAAAGGACTTTAATTCTTATGGGCTGGGGAGAAGGGGAAGGAAAGGAGGGCTTTTGGGAGGCTGAGAGGGGGATCTGGATGTCTTTAAATGAAAGAATAGCTATGTGGATGCCAGCTATGTGGATTCAGTGCCGGCACCCGCATAACAAAGTGGGCAGAATTAGCGCAGCTTTTGAGCTGTCTTAAATTTACCCATTTAGTTATATGAGTGCTGGCACTGAATAACGTCAGCACCTGCATAACTACCAGCTTCTCCTAAATGCGTCCCCCGTACTACCCCTGACCTGCCCATTTTTTAAATGGGTAATGAGGTGATATTCAGCAGCACTGCCCTGTTTAGAGCTGCTGAATATCAAGGAATAGACAGCCACAGGCAATTTAAGCAGACTGAAGCTTCTCCTGTCAGCTTAAATCACTTTGAATATATCGGCCAGTGTGTTCATATTTAGAGGCAGGGGCTGGATAATTTTTAACAGTTTTTTTACATCCTATACTTACTCTTCCCATAATGGATCATTGGCAGATTCTTTAGCTACAAGAAGCTCATATTCCTCAGCAGCATATCTGTCCCATTCAGACAGTTCTGGGCCATCATTTTCTGTATCCTATGCAAAATACATATATAAAGAAAAGCAAAATTAGGTGAGTGGGCTGCATTCTCTGCATTAATACACAATATACTTTCATCTCTCTTCTCTGCTTAATAAGAATAGTTAAGTTCTGGAACTCATTGCCAGAGGATGTGGTAATAGTGATTAACATATTTGGGGTTAAAAAAAGGTTTGGACAAGTTCTTGGAGGAAAATTCCATAGCCTGCTATTAAGACAGACATGGGAAAAGCCAATGCTTGCCCTGGAATTGGTAGCATGGAATGCTGCTACTATTTGGGTTTCTGCCAGGTACTTGTGACCTGGAAAAGCCATTGTATAAACAGGACACTAGGCTAGATGGACATATAGTCTGACCCAGTAGGCTATTCAAATGTTCTTATATATAGAATAAGACCGCCTCTGTGGAGCCTGGTGTAGTTGATCCCAGTACAAAATTCCACCTCTTTGTTTCTTCTGTGATCTTAACTATTTTGGATTATTTTGTTAAGATTTTTTATATGTTTTTGTAATTTTGTTGTATGTTTTAACTTCTCTACACTACTTAGGATAGCTTTTATGTGGCCTATAATTTTTGATAAGAACATAATGGTCATATAGGGTCAGAACAATGGTCTATCTAGCCTAGTAACCTGTTTCCAACAGTGGCCAATCCAGATCACAAGTACCTGGCAGAAGCCTAAATGGTAGCAACATTTCATGCTACTGATCCCAGAGCAAGTGGTAGTTTCCCCCATGTTTATCTCAATAGTAGACTATGGGCTTTTCCTCCAGGAACTTGTCCAACCCTTTTTTAAATCCAGCTACATTAACCGCCGTTACCACATCCCCTGGCAATGAGTTCCTGAGCATAACTATTCATTAAGCCTCCTATTTGTTTAAAGGTAACTTCATTATCCCTTAGGGCCCCTTTTACAAAGCCATGGTAGCAAGTGTACTACAGTAAATGCACAGAAGCTCATAGGAATTGAATGGGCATTGATGCATTTACTGTGGCAGCATCGCTTCTGTAGCTTTGTAAAAGAGGCCCTTAGTCTTTGTAATTTTTAAAATAGAAAAAAATTGATTCACTCCTATCTATTCTACACGACTCAGGTTTTTGTAAACCTTGACCTCAGCTGTCTCCCTTCCAAGCTGAAGAACCCAAACCTCTTTAGCCTTTCCTCACAAAAGAAGAGCTCCATCTCCTTTATTGTTTTTTAAAATTGAATATTTATTCATATTTTTAATAATAATTCAGGTATATACTTGATACAGAAATGCACTCCAATTCAAAGAAAATTATTAACTGGAAAAAATAAAGTAAATTGAAAACAAGAATAAGTGTATAAATGTACCACATTTCAAGGAAAGAAGATCCTAATAAGGTGCAAGAAAAGGAAAATTGGATAAGGGTAGGAGTAGCCTTCCATTTAAAATAAAGAGACTAGATAATAGGAAATCTATTCCAGAACAGTTTCAAGCAGATAAATTTTAAATACAATGACAAATTTCTTCACAACAGTCAGGTGACAACATAACAATAGGAACCAAAGGAGACCTTGCTTCTAGGAAATGTTTTAGCTGGGTCGGGTCCATAAACAAAAGAATTCTTTGAATCAATACATTTATAGGGATACTGAAGGAAAACTATTCCTACCAGTGCCAAAACTTGTGATTAAAGGCCAAAAAAGCCTTTCTTCTCCCTTATTTGGCTCTGGATAAGTCAGCAAATACTAGTATTTTATGTCCAAAAAGCCTTTGATCGTTATAATGGAAATATAAATGCAGAACCTAAGCTCTGTCAGGTTCCAAGGCAAAGGTGGCTATACATATAGCTTGATAATCTAATCTAATCTTTGGTTTATATACCGGGTTATTTCCCAGTGGAGCTCGACTCGGTTCACATATATTTAAGACTAGAGTACATAGTAGAAAATATAGGAGAAGGAAGAACTAATTAAAAACTAAAGTACATAATAAAAGCAGTTCCTTCAAATTAAGAACTCCTGCTGCCTCTCCTTTACCTGCCACTCTAACTGGCTGATTCACTTCACCCACTTATTTATTTATTCAATTTTCTATACTGTGCTCCTAGGGGAGTTCAGAACGGTTTACATGAATTTATTCAGGTACTTAAGCATTTTTTCCCTGTCTGTCCTGGTAGGCTCACAATCTATCTAATGTACCTGGGGCAATGGGGGGATTATGTGACTTGCTCAGGGTCACAAGGAGCAGTATGGGTTTGAACCCACAACTTCAGAGTGCTGAGGCTGTAGCTTTTTAAAAAAAATAATTTTTATTGATAATGAACAGGCTGTAGCTTTAATCACTATGCCACACTCTCCCCTTAGTCGATGGGGCAAGTTTTCCAGAGATATTCAAAGCCTTCTTTAAATACTTCTTTAACGGGATTCCGGAACTTGGAGGTGCAACTGCATGGTTATGTAACTGCTGAGCTCCCACTCCTAAGCATCTTTAGAGCATTTTTAAAAGAGATTTAAAATCTTCCCTCAGAAGCTGATATCTCTAACTTTTCTCAACAATGACTTCTGTCAAACAAAACAAGATTCCAAACCCTGGAATAAAGGCTAAAAGGCAAAAGGCAGAACCAACCATGCCTTCTAAGGCCATTTTACCTTTAGATGCCCTGGATATGATTGAGATCTTAGAAGAACTAAAAAGTATTAAAACAATGATTGCAACGGATATTGAACAGCTGACAAAATTAGAGCAAAAGATGGATGTGGTAAACAGCAGTGTGAAGCAACTAGAAACCAGGGTTGAGAAAATTGAAATGGAGCAGATACAATTTAAAGAGGATCTTAAAGCTATTCATGATCTGGAAAACAGGATGGTGGATATGGAGAATATATCACGTAGAAATAATTTAAGAATTTTGGGTATGGCTGAGGAATTGAAGGAAAGAATGTGATAGCCTTTTTGGAGGAGAATATACCAAAAATACTCCCCCTCAGACTAAAAGTCCCACTGGAGATTGAAAGGACACACGGAGTACCAGGGAGAAGGGCCAACGGACAGTCAGGTCCTAGACCACTAATTTTTCGTGTACTGTGTTTCAAGTGTTTCCAAGTGTTGGAAATATTAAAAATGGCAAAGGAAAATAAAAACCTGACTTATAAAGACTCAAAAATCCTGTTCGTTCCGGACTTTGCAAGGGAAACAGTAAATATACACAGACAATTTCTATCAATGAGGTCAAAACTACAGGAGATTGGAGCAAGGTATGGCCTTTATTACCCTGGTTTAATGCGAATCACATACAAAGGTAAATTTTTTCAATTTGATGATCCTGATAAACTAAAATAATTTTTGGAGCAGCAAGAAACACCATTGAACTGACTCTACAGTCCTATGAGTTGTGGGATGGCTGGCTGAGCAAAATTGGATTTTTTAGGTTTATTTAATGTGAGTTTATAAGTAAATATAACTTTGATTTGTGGCAATTTATTTTTGATTTTTATAAAAACAACTAACGGATTCTCTGAGCTTACAACTGCCATGGAACAGAAGATCTCAAGGGTAGTATAATTACCTTTGGATAAGCCATCTGATTGGATAGGACTCGATCTGAGCTTCATTCCAGGTTAGAATGCCAGGTTAGTATGGGACTGTGAATGGGAAATGGAGAAAAAAAATGGAGATAATGATTATGCTTAAGGTGAAAATGAGGACTCAGCATATGGTTGGCTGAAGCATTTGTACATGAGTTTGAAAGGGCACTTCCAGATCGCCAGCCTGCAGCTGGTAATACCAGTGTGTCTGCACTGGCCTGTGTCCATGGAGAACAGAATTTATCACTGTAATGAAGAATATCCTTAGTAATCCAGGACAGTCAGAGAAGTGTAGTTTTCACTTAAACTCATAAAAATAATCTCAGTTCAACAAGTTTTTGAAAAAAGCATTTAAATATGAAGAACTTGGGCTACCATCTTTGAATAAAGTTTATTTTATTCAACTGTAATCCCCCCAAAAAATGCAGCAGCTCCCTGGATGGTCAAAGTGCTTCATGCTGCTGGCACCATTTGTGGCCTACAGGGGAATGTCCTGCACGCGCTGCAGTTCATTTTGTTTTGGAGAATAAACCAGGAAAAACTAAGGAAATAATTATTTTGCAATCGGATGGAATACAGTGCTCTACAACATCATTATCAATAATACACAACCCCCACTGTCTGTCTAGCTGTAACGTGAGTTTTCCGTGGACAGCATCTGAAGAGCCCAAAATTCGGATTTGCTCTCCCAGAGCTCATAAGGAGGCTTTTGGAGCCTCCTCCTGGGCGTGTGCTAGCCTCCCTTGCATGTCCCCTGCAGGAGCCCCTTGCCTCAGATTACTTTATCCACCCTTGAGGAGTAGTGGCTCGTGGCCAGCAGGGGGTGATGTGTATGGGACGGTAATGGAATGGATGTCAGAACATGATTGTGCAATATTTTTTGTGGAGTTTTTCTACAAAAGCGCCTGTTTTTCGTATGATTCTGGGTAATTCTAGTTAGATACAAATACATGTGTCAGTTAGGGACACGTCCAAATAGAAGCGTACGAAAAACGGGTGAATAAAAATCTGAATAATATGTAACTAAAGCCAGAAAAACACACTACAGATTAAAATAAGGGAAAGAATGGTGTTTTTTATGGACTTTGCTGTTGGGTCAGATCAGAAAGGAAACCAATTTGGGTTCTCTGTTTTTACTATATCTGTTCTGTCTTTGGACACCATTTTGTGCCAGTGACTAGTTTCTGTCTTCTTTGTCCTTTGTTTCGTTTCCCCGCTCTCAGCAGCGTGGTGTTAATTAATACCACATGTGCTTGCTTTAGACTGGTAAAGAAAGATAACATATCCCAAACTGAATTAAATATAGTTTTGAATGAATGAATATATGGAAGGAAAGCTTGGCCAAGCAAAGAGTGAATGAAACAAATATGATTGAAGTGAAGTGTATGACTGTGTTGCTTTGAAAAACATATTATTGTATATATCTTTGCAACCTAAAGAAATCCTACAACAACATCTGGGAGTAATTAAGTCAGAGACTCCTGCTCTTTTTGTGTGTGAGACTGTCAGCTTAGGAGGAGAGGGGGACCTGCCCCCCTCCTCCTCCAGACTAAGGTTTCTGTGTAATTTGAACCTGTCAATTTAGGGAGAGGTTGAGAACTTCTCAGCACCCTGTTAATAATTGTAGATTCTCTTGAATATGTTATAATGTTAATTCAGAAATCAAAAGTAATTTTCTAAAACTGTCTAACTTTGAAACATGGAGGAATTTTTTCCTTTGTCCAACTTTTAAGACCACCTCTTTGGTGAAATGTTATTGGCTGTCAAACTTGATGATGTCACTGAGCCAAAAGTTATATAATAGAATGACCGGAGATATGAAGACGAGATCGTTATGAGAGGGCCAGCATTTGGCAACTATAATGATCTCCCATTAGCGCAACTGTTAAGCAATTATGCTTGATTCTTTTGATCTCATAATGGAAAAATAGAAACAATAATTCAATAAATCTTAATTATAATTTTGAAAACCTTGCGCTGGTGTCATTTTGCATGTGTTATTATTTTCAAACCTAAGCTTTCGAAAATGCGTCGATGTCCCTTGCTCAATTGGTGCCGAAACCCGGGGTTCTGAGACGCCGTTAAAGCTTATAGGTTATTCATAGAAACTCTAGAGTGAATAGAGATTTCACATGGTTGGTATCAAAAGGTAAAGTCTTGTTATCATAGTATAACATGTGACTTGTTTATGCGCATGGTGCGGTAATCGTAAAACGGTAACGCAAAAAGCAGAAAATGGCTGGAAAACCGGAGGAAAAAAAACCCGTAAGTATATGTCTATTTTAACTATTAAGATGCATCTTTAAGATATAAGCAGGAGAGGAAAACGGGAAATTTTTTTTAACAATAAGTAGCATGCTTGTACATATGTAAATTAATGTATAAATATGTGTGTGTAGAGGGGTGTGAAGTTAGTGGAAATTAAGTTATGTTACTAACAAAATAAAAAAAAATTAAGGTAGAAGTGCCCAGTAGAGAGCAACCGTGCACATTGCTTCTCCACTGTGAACGTGCGAAAGCCGGCAAGTTTTTGCTGAGCCGCGTCATCTGCTTGTCTGAATTAAGCTACGAATGCTGACATAATAGAAGTTACTGAGTTTGAAGAGAAAAAAAATTGTTCTGCCCTGCTGTGTGTCTAAGCTTTGTTTCTCTGAACTCACCCTATTTTTTCTTGGAAAGTAAAGCTCTCTGTGAAGCTAAAAGCTGCTGAATTAGTTTGAGTACAAGGTTTTCCCTCACTGTGCAGTTCCTTTGTTTGAAAGAGCGGGCTACAAATGAGGGAATTCACCCCCTCCTCTTTCTTCTCCCTCGATGCCTTCCACAGAGCTATCACGTGAGCTGGAGGGCGGGCTTTTTGAGCTTCTCCTTTGTTCTCTACCAGGCAGAGGGGAGGGGGAAGAGGGAGGAAGGGGGGGAAATTCCACAGCATGGAGATCTCTTTGTCTGAACTTCTAGGATTTTTCAAATACAGGTATCGGTTGAAAAAATTCTGTTTAACTATTAGCTAGCATAGGAATTTAAAATTAAGGATGTGTGAATATCAGGACCTAGAACAATGTGGTCTCTCTCTGATTAAACTTTACTAGCATACACAGGGAAATGCATGCAGTTTCTTGTGAATTGCGAGAATGTAATTCAAAGTTGTTTTTGATGTTCAGGAAACAAAGCAAGTTTACGTATGTTGTTAAGTTCAAAAGGGTTTTTGCAGTGTATTGGAAGAGCAGAGTTTATATAGCTAAATGATCCCTGCGGTTTTAAGAACAATGGAGGTACTTTAGTAGTTTTAGGAGCTGTTTGCCTGAAGGCTCTGTACGAGCCATTTATGCATGAATGCATCTTAGAAAAAGAAAAAAAAGGGACGTTATGTAGCTTGACTTTTTCCCTTGTTTCTTTATTTTTAAAAAGGTTATAAGAGTGTTAAAAGAAATGTAGGATTAGAAGGAATTGGAAGGTGATATTTACACGAGATGGTTAAGTGAAAAGGAAAAGAAAAGTTTAATAGCTAGTTTAAATGTCTAGCTGTTTTCAAAGCAGGAATTTGAATGCAAGGTAGGTTAGAGAAAGATTTGTGAAATATGTTAAGGAAAGAGTGATGGAATATTTTTAGTAGTGAAAGAATACATTTGTGCTCAAAGAAAGATTTATTCTAGCAATAGATGCCATGCTTAAAAGAAATATTGTTTTTGTGACAGTGTGCATAAGGAAAAACCATTTTCCCTGCCTTTGTATTTTTATCTCAGGGTTAAAATTAGTCTTGAATATGTATTTTTGTTCCCCTGAGTGGCTTTTAAAATTGTGCATTGCCCGGAATGTATGATTAGGGAGTAATTAAATTTAAATGCATTTTAAAATTAAATTTGGGAAGTTAAAAATAAAAAGATTAAGAAGATTAGAGGTTAAGTACCTATATTTTTTTTTTGAAAATTGAAATAAATGTGAAACAAAGGGCTTGTTAACCTTGTTACCAGAAATGAACAATTATAATAAACTTTTATGTAAATGGATGAATTCGGAATTGAATTTTGCTTAATTTTTACTAGTAAGCTCTTCAGGATAGGAACCTAATAAAAAATATGGATTGAGAATAATTCCCTGATGTTAGAAAAAAAAGAAAGTCTAATTTTACTATGTAGAGAATGGGTCTGCATGTTTAAATTTTCCTGTGGCCATATTTGGTATCACAGGACCCTGTAAAAGGTTATTTAATCTGTGTGTTTTGTGTTTCAGTTAAGAAACCTTCTTTGAATCTTTTTCAACAATTCAACACAGAGACTGTGACTCTGCGATGCAAGAACTAGCACTGTTTGCAGAGGGGAGAAGGCTTGAAAGTGTTTCTTTTGTTCTCCCATCTTAATGAGTATGTTTTCTTACAGTGCCATCGACTGCACTCTGAAGAAAGGAGCAGTACCACATTCCACCACTAGAGCTATGGAGAACACAGAGAAAATTCCAAAGCTGAATTTTTGGCGGGAATTTCAGAGTTCCTTTGTCTTTGTTCAACTAATTAGATGTGCTTATTTTTCAGTTGTAACAGTACGGGTGTGTTTTCCTTGGGCAAAAGAAAGAAAGAAAGAAAAAGCCAAGCTTGAATTCTGAAAAGCTGCAGCATGAACTTTTAAAGCCATTATTTCAATTTCACTGAAATTAATTTAGAGACTCCGACCTTACAAGTTGCTAAAAATATTTGCAAAGACATTTTCTGGACTCATAAAAAATTTTTGACGGAAAAAAAACAGACTTTATCTTAAACCACGTTACTTTAAATCACTCCATTTGAATTAGGCTTCTGAATTTTAATTATGCTTTTGCATAATTCAATAGACTTATTCTGATATTGTGTTAACAACTGTATTTTCTTTATCATTGTCCTCATGCATTGTTCTCAGAAAATATTTTGTTTATTCTGTATTTTAAATTTTATTTCATATTACTGTATTCCATACACAGTATGGTTTAATTGGGTGTAACTGCTGATATCATCAGTCCTTTTAATGATTTTAATTTAAATTTGAGAAATGAGTTCCTGCAACACACACAGAAAAAGAAAATTTATATCTGATGTGCATTCACTGAGTGCATTATCTGCATATGAGTTACATTTCCATAATAAGCATATATTTGGGTTTTCTTAACACTGTGCATTATTTTACACTTTATTGATTTAATTCCAGGTACTATAACACAACACATTTGAGCATAGGGACCAATTAAGTTAGGTAATACCGAGGTTCTCTTTATTGTAGGGAAATTTAGAGATATCTAGAGTTCTATTTTTCTTTAGCTATACTTTCTTTACATTTTCTGACCTTTTTATACTTCAAAAGTACTGGAGTTTCATGAATACCTCTATGAATAAACGAACAGACACTAGTTTAGTCTCTGCTCTAGGGCTGTACTTGCACCTAGAACAGACACTGACTGTATAACTACCACTGGAATGTAAGGTTCCTAAATGGCATGGCTTAGGCAGCAAAGCCAACGACCCCGCTTTCAACACAGTCTGTACATATATGTGTACATGCTTGTATAATGTAACATCATTTTCCTTTTCACTGGCTAAGTAACATTGTTTCACCTTCCGCTGGCTCTATGTCAGTCTTGCTTTTGTCACCCCCATGTCTGAGTCTCCGAGGTGGCCTGGTTCGGCCGGCTCGGGTCCCTGATCTGGTGGAGCTCCTGCTGACTGGAGGACTGACCAGCCAAATTTACTTGTGGTCCGTAGCGGGCAGTCAAGGCAGTAGTGCCTAGTGAAGGTGTGGATGGAGGACCATGTGGCCGCTTTGCAAATGTCCTCCAATGAGGTGGATTGTAGGTTGGCCAGTGTGGATGCCATGGCCCTCAAATGATGTGCTATGGCCTTGTCAGCAAGGTCGAGGCCTGCCTTCTTGTAGCAGAAAGTGAAGCAGTCCATGATTCATGCTGAGATTGTGCGCTTGGTGACTGGAATGCCTGGTCTGTTTGGGTCAAAGGCCACAAAAAGTTGGGATGACTTTCTATGGTTCTGGGTGCCATGCAAGTAGAGGCGCAGAGTGCGAGTGCAATCTAGGGTGTGGAGTAGTCGTTCTCTCTGATTAGAGTGTGGCTCCGGGTATAAGGAAGGAAGTACAATGGCTTGGTTGATATGGAAGGGGGAGGCCACCTTTGGTAGGAATCCCAGGGGGGTTCGGAGTGATGCATGGCCATGAAAAATCTGGGTGTAAGGCGTGTAGGTGACGAGGGCTTCCAGTTCACTGATCCATCTGGCAGACGTGATTGCTATGAGGAAGACAGTCTTCCAGGTGATTAGCTTTATGGGGCTGATCCCATAGGTTCGAAGGGGTGCACCATGAGCTGCTGCAAGATGATGTTGAGGTCCCAGGATGGTACGGGTCACAGTATTACGGGGTGGAGGTTCTTGAGCCCATTCATGAATTGTGAGACCAGAAGGTGGGCCGCTAGTGCCCCGTTGTTGATCTTGTCGTGGAAGGCTGAGATGGCGCTTACATGGACCCTGATGGAGTTCATGCAGGATTTGTCAGAATATGAGATCGTCTTTATTAAGGATACAAATAGTCCTGCTCCTTGTTCATTGCTGGGAATAGTGAGGATTCTCCAGACACCCAGATCTACCATGAAGTTGGTACTCTTATGGGCTTTGTTTCACTATTTAATTATTAATTACCTATTTATTGCTCAATTGCTTTTTGTAAGGAAAAAGACACAGAGAGGGGATGGCTTAAAAGTGACAATGCTTGGATTTGCTGCTATGTTTCAAAGATGTATATGATTGCACCTATGATCCTTCTATAAGTAGCAGCAGCAGGAAATGGTGTTTTTCTTCAGTGATATCTACTGAAGGAAACTTCTCAAGATAATTAGAAGATCCAGATAGTTCTATTTACAATGTATTATGATTGATTTTAGAGTAACTACAGATGGCAGGGGATGCTCAGAGGATCAAAAAAAGAAGAGAGGAATATATCTTATAGGAACAAATTATTTGTTTATTTATTTATCTAGTTATTTTTGACTAAAGCTATTAAGTTATTGCTTATGTTTATAGGTTAAATTCAGAGATGTAATTGAGGAATGAACTTTGTCACAAAATTGATTAGTTCAATTGGAAAATATGTGTTTGGTGTTAAATACATAAATATATATATATTGTTATGTATTAATAAGTAATAAGTGAAAAGACTAATATAATATTTACTTTATTCTATAGATATATTTATGATTCTGTGCATTTTAAGAAACTTAAAAATGAGTCTTTGATCTGTTAGGGTCTTTTAATTATTATTACATGAATATTGGTTTGATAAGGGAATTATGGAATTATAGCTAGTTAGATAACTATAAATTTCTATTTCTTATATTCATGAAATTCATTATAATATTTATTAATATTAATCATTAGTCTTATTTATAGTTGTTTAAAAATTATTTTAGTATCCTTTTTATTTATTTACTACATGTAATGTTCATGTTTTTAATGTATTATTATTGTATTCTGGGATGGATATTAATAATACTTTTTAAGGGGGGAAATATTTAGGATGCCTGGGGAGGGGTTTGGGGTTGCTTGTCTTTTTTTGTGTTCAATCTTTTTTTTATTAAATTTAAAAAGACAGAATAAACAATAAACAGCAAACTGTGTTATGCAGTTAGACAACAATAATGATGTAAGTAGATTTGTAATAGACTGGTCATTTACAAACTGACATTCATAGTATTAAACTGAGAAAGTGCATCTTTACAAGCATAGAGGGTAAGCTATCATATAATAAAGAGGGTATAGTAAAATTGTCAAGTCTCTCTTTGTTTACAATAAGCCAAGACAGATGCCCATACTCTACTGTAAGAATGAGAGGAATTAGTTTTCTCAGCAGCAATGAGTTCATATTTAGAATATAGAATGACTGTATTCTACCATACATTAAGATTAAGGGAGGAAAAGTCTTTCCAGCGAGACAATATCGTTTTAATTGCAATAAGTAAAAAGTATTTAAGTAGTTTGGACTCATGCTTATCTAGAGGATTCTTAAGAGCAGCTGCTCCAAATATGAGAATTGGAAATGAGAACTCTTCAGTAATGGGGAGAATCCGGCATATCGTTGACCAGATATCAGACCAGTATAATTGCAACTGAGGACAATGAAAGATCATATGATCTAAAGTACCAACATTTTGCAAGCAAGACCAGCACTTGTTCGAGACAGAAGGATCCACTTTAGAGAGTTTATGTGGTGTCCAGTAGACCCTGTGATATAAAAAGAGTACTGTTTGCAAGACCGTGGAGGATTTCAAAGCCTTAAAGGAGGATAACCAAATCTGTTCCCAAACACTTGAGTCAAGGTCTACTGTGGTATTGTGGGCCCATACAATGGGTTGCTTGTCTATATGTGCGCTTTCAAGTTGTCATATGTTCTTGGGGGAGGGGGATCAGTGGGATTATATGGTAGGGGTGTGGACGTGTATTGATCAAATGGTGTTGTAAGGTATTAATGGAGTTAAGGAATATGTTTTGTGGTTCCATTTCCTTTTTTTAGTGACAAAATGATTCTGAAAATATTTTCTCTAAATGTCAATGGTCTCAATTATCGGATTAAGAGAAAAACACACTTAACTTCTTAAAAAAACAAAATGTAGATATATATTACATACAGGAAACCCATTTAAATGACATGGAGGCAAAAAAGCTAGAGGGTGAATGGGTTAAGCATTGTTTTTTTTGCCCCCGCTTTAGGGAAAAAAGCTGGGTTGCCATTTTAATTAGTGGAAAATGTTCAGCTACATTCAAATTGTTTTCTGCAGATCCTGAAGGGAGATGAGTTCTGGTGGATATGAGCTTGGGGAAAGATACTCTGAGGCTTGTGAATATCTACGCACCTAATTCAAATCAAAATATATTTTTTTTAAACTCTTCAACAATTGATTCTGACACTAGCTGCTTCTAATTTAGTGGTGGCGGGGAACTTCAATGCAGTTATGGATCCTATATTGGATATAAAAAACCTAGTAAAGTACTAAAATCATTAGGGCTAGATAACTTGGTACAATACTGTGGTTTAAAAGATATTTGGTGGATTCTTCATTTTAATGATCGGGAATTTTCTTTCTGCTCCCAGGTACATAAATCATTTTCCAGAATAGATTATATATTTATATTAGATCAATTAATGCAGTAGGTTACAAAGGCCACCATAGATCCAATTATTTTTTCAGATAATGGTGGAATTTGGATTGAACTGAAGATAGATGAACAAGATTATAGTAGACATATCTGGAGATTCAATAATACATTGCTTGCAGATTCCAACTTTATTGAGGAATTTCAGTCAAAAATTACTATAAAATACTTGGAGTCACAATTGACCTTGAAATGGGAACAAAATTCTTTGCAGGCCCTCTTAAAAGCTAAATACAAATACAATGAGATTTCCTCTCAAATGGCTAGGAAAGAGTATTATGGAAACTTGAATAAAGCGGGAAGAGTATTAGCTAATTACCTTCAGAACATAAGAACATAAGAAGTTGCCTCTGCCGGGTCAGACCAGGGGTCCATCTCGCCCAGCAGTCCGCTCCCGCGGTGGCCTATCAGGTCCATGACCTGTAAGTGATCCTTTGTCTAAAACCCTTTAAACCCATTTTTCTTCTATCTATACCCTTTCATGATCCTATCTCTACCTCTGTCTATATCCCTCAATCCCCATATCCTTCAGGAACTTGTCCAATCCTTCTTTGAATCCCCTTAATGTACTCTGTCCTATCACATCCTCCGGTAGCGCATTCCAGGTGTCTACCACTCTCTGAGTGAAGAAAAATTTCCTAGCATTGGTTCTAAACCTGTCCCCTTTCAATTTCTCCGAGTGCCCCCTTGTTCTTGTAGTTCCCAATAGGCTGAAGAATCTGTCCCTTACTACCTTCTCTATGCCCTTCATGATCTTGTAAGTCTCTATCATGTCTCCTCTGAGTCTTCGCTTCTCCAGGTTAAAGAGCCCCAGCCTTTCTAGCCTCTCTGCGTATGAAAGGTTTTCCATACCTTTTATCATTCTTGTCGCTCTTCTCTGAACCCTCTCAAGTATCTCCATGTCCTTCTTTAGGTACGGCGACCAATATTGGACACAGTACTCCAGATGTGGTCGTACCATCGCGCGGTATGATGACTTCCTTCGTTCTGGTTGTAATACCCTTCTTAATAATACCCAGCATTCTGTTTGCCTTCTTCGAGGCTGCTGCGCATTGTGCCGTTGACTTCATTGTTGTGTCCACCAGTACACCCAAGTCTCTTTCAAGGTTACTTCCCTTTAGTACTAATCCCCCCATTTGGTAGCTGAACATCGGGTTCTTTTTCCCTATATGCATGACCTTGCATTTCCCTACATTGAAGTTCATCTGCCATTTATTCGCCCACTCCTCCAGTCTGTTCAGGTCCCTTTCTAAGTCCTCGCATTCTTCCGCAGTTCTAACCCTGCTACAGAGTTTAGTGTCATCCGCAAATTTTATAACTTCACACTTCGTCCCCGTTTCCAGGTCATTAATAAATACATTGAACAGCAGCGGTCCGAGTACCGACCCCTGCGGAACTCCGCTCGTGACCCTCCTCCAGTCCGAGTAGTGACCCTTCACTCCAACCCTCTGCCTTCTGCCTGCCAACCAGTGTTTAACCCATCTGTGTTCGTCCCCTTCCACCCCGTGGTTCCACAGCTTCCTAAGTAGCCGCTCATGGGGTACCTTGTTAAAGGCCTTTTGGAAGTTGAGGTAAATGATGTCTGCGGGTTCCCCTTTGTCCAACTAGCTGTTTACCCCCTCAAAGAAGTGCAGTAAGTTTGTTTGGCACGATCTTCCTTTGCAGAAGTCATGTTGGCTTGCTTTCATTAGCCCATTTTTTTCTATGTGCTCACAGATGCTGTCTTTTATCAGTGCTTCTACCATCTTGCCCGGAACTGATCTCAAACTTACCGGCCTGTAGTTTCCCGGATCTCCTCTCGACCCCTTTTTAAAGATAGGTGTAACATTTGCTATCTTCCAGTCCTCTGGGATCTCGCCAGTTTTCAATGATAGGTTTTAAACTCGTTGGAGTATTTCCGCTATCTCATTTCTTAATTCTTTTAGTACCCTAGGGTGGATTCCGTCTGGGCCTGGTGATTTGTCGCTTTTCAATCTATCTATCTGTTGGAGGACATCCTCATGGCTCACCTCTATTTTCAACAGTTTTTCTTCTTGGTCTCCATGGAAGATCTCATCGGGTTCTAGTACATTGGATGTGTCCTCGCTTGTGAAGACTGACGAGAAGAACTTGTTTAATCTATTGGCTACCTCTTTTTCCTCCTTTATCACTCCCTTTCTGTCTCTATCATCCAACGGTCCTACTTCCTCCCTCGCCGGTTGCTTCCCTTTAACATATCTGAAGAACGATTTGAAATTTTTTGCCTCCCTGGCTAGCCTCTCTTTGTATTCCCTTTTCGCTCTCCTAACCACTCGATGACATTCTTTTAGGCATTTCCTGCCTTCCTTCCGGTTTTCCCCAGTTTGGTCCTTTTTCCATTTCCGGAACGATTTTTTTCTTGTCTCCTATCGCTTTCTTCACTTCATTTGTTATCCATGCTGGGTCTTTTGTTCGGTTTTTTTTGCACCCTTTTCTAAATCTGGGGATGTACATATGTTGTGCTTCTTGCACTGTGCCCTTGAATAGGGACCAGGCTTGCTCTACAGTTTCTGCTTTCCTTGAGCTGTTTCTGAGTTTTTTCCTTACCATTGCTCTCATAGCATCATAGTTCCCTTTCTTGAAATTTAACATTGTCACTGTGGTTCTTTTCCCTTTTGCTGTACCTACTTCTAATTTGGTCTGGATCATGTTGTGATCACTGTTTCCTAGTGGTCCTACTACTTCCACTTCCTTTGCAGGTCCCCCTAGTCCGTTGAGGATTAGGTCGAGAGTGGCATTCCCTCTCGTTGGTTCCTTGACGAACTGATCCATAAAGCAGTCCCTCACAGCCTCTAAGAATTCTGTTTCCCTCGCACAGTTTGAGTTTCCAATACTCCAGTCTATCCCGGGGTAGTTAAAATCCCCCATTACCGTCACGTTCCTGTTTTTGCCTTCTTGCCTCAATTCTGCTGCTAGTTCTTTGTTGTTTACTTCCGTTTGTCCAGGCGGACGATAGTACAGTCCCAATTTTATGTCAAAGCCATTTCTTCCTGGTAATTTAACCCATAATGACTCCAATCCTTCCGCCTTTGTATCCATATCCACTCCGGCTGAGGGAATGGTGTCTTATGTATAGTGCTATTCCTCCACCCTTCTTGTGAGTCCTGTCTCTTCTATAGAGTTTGTACCCTGGTAGTACTACGTCCCATTGGTTATCCTCATTCCACCATGTTTCCGTGATTCCAATGATGTCTAGGTCCTCTTTGTGCAGAGCAGCGCCTGTGGGTAGTGCGAAAATGCAACAAAAATTTGGTATTGCTAATACTCAAAGTTATAGGTGGTTGCAGTTGAAGCAGGCCATTCAGGAGGGGTTCCCTGACTGGAAAAAATCTTAAAAGTCAGTATAGTTTGCTGTTCCTGTACTTCCAGGCGGATTTCCTGGGTCACCAGGCCGCTCAGTGGCATAAATTAATATCTGGATTTTTAAATAAGAAACCAAAAACTGGTCTTCGTGACATTTGGAGCATTGAGATAAAGCATCAGATTACTGCATCTCAATGGCCACGAATCTGGACTTGGAGGATGAGATGTACGGTGTCTGCATCTATGAGACAAACATGGTTTTTCTTGTTACATAGAGCATGTTGGACTCTGGTTAGATTACAAAAATTAGATAGTTCCAAGTCTAATAAATGCTGGCACTGCCATCTTGAACCTGGGACATTGGATCGTTTATTATATTACTAGTGTTTAAGCCCGTTACATTAACGGGTACTAGAGTAGAGGTCAGTCTGTCTGTTGTTTTTTCTTTGTCTCTCTCTGCTTGGGCGCTGTCTGTCATTCTTTCTGTCTGTGTCTCTCCCTGGCCCCATGTCTGTCTGTCTTTCTTTCTATCTCTGTCTCCCTGGCCCCCTGCCTGCCTGTATTTCTCTGTTGCGCCATGCCTGCCTGTCTCTCCGTGGTCCCCTTCCTATGTCCATAGTGTCCCATCCTATGTCCTTAGTGCCCTCAGTGCCTCCTTCCTATGTCCTTAGTGCCCCCAGTGCTACTTTCCTATGTCCTTAGTGTCCCATCCTATGTCCTTAGTGCCCTCAGTGCCTCCTTCCTATGTCCTTAGTGCCTTTAATGTCTCCTATGTCCTTAGTGCCCTCAATGCCTCCTTCCTATGTCCTTAGTGCCCTCAGTGCCTCCTATGTTCTTAGTGCCCTTTCCTATGTCCTTAGTACCCCCTCCTATGTCCTTAGTGCCTCCAGTGCCTCCTTCCCATGTCCTTAGTACCCCTTCCTACGTCCTAATTGCCTTCAGTGCCTTCTTCTCATGTCCTTAGTGCCCCAGTGCCTCTATCCTGTGCCCTTAGTGCCCTCAGTGCCTCCTATGTCCTTATTGCCCTCAGTTCCCCTTCCTATGGCCTTAATGCCCCCAGTGCCTCCTTCCTATGTCCCCCTAACTGCCTTCCAGACTTTGTCCCACACCCACCCCCACCCCCCAAAGCCAGCCTGCCTGCCTCCCTCCCTCCCATCCCCCTGTTCAGTAGAACCCTTGAGCAACATCTTTCGATTTCTACCTCCCATCCCCCCGTACAGTAGAACCCGGCATTTTTCTATCCCTCCCTCCCTCCCATCCCCCTGTGCAGTAGAACTGTTTCTGTCACTACCGCCACCGTGCAGCAGACCCCACTGGCCCTCCCATCCGACCCTCCCACCGCGAGACGACCTACAAACCTCCCAGCTCCAGCAGCATCCATAGCACTCTAAACACGCTGCTTCGCGGCCTTCTACTGCCCGTGATTTCCTCTGCCACATCTCTGTCTCGATGTCATCAGGGACACAGCAGAGGAAATCAGAAGGCTGTGAAGCAGCATGGTTTAGAGTGCTGCGGACGCTGCTGGAGTCGGGAGGTTTGTGGTCGTCTCGCGATGGGAGGGTCGGATGGGAGAGTCAACGTGGGTTTGGGTGCATCGAAGAGGGGTGCTCTGGGGTGAGGGGAGCAACGACGATGAACTGTCTTACAGTGAGTGCTGCCTTACAGTGAGTGAGGGGGGAATTAAAGCGCGCATGCGCATTCCTGCCGGCCAGGGACCTAAGGATCATGGATCACGCAGGTAGGAGTGCGCAATTACGCTTAGCGTTTTATGATTATAGATTGTCCCTTGATACATCAATTTTGGAGATCCATTTGGGATCAGGTAAACAAAGTAATGGAAAATCCAGTGGCACTAACATAAGCACATAAGCAATGCCTCTGCCGGGTCAGACCTGAGGTCCATCGTGCCCAGCAGTCCGCTCACGCGGCGGCCCAACAGGTCCAGAACCTGCGTAATAATCCTCTATCTATACCCCTCTATCCCCTTTTCCAACAGGAAATTGTCCAATCCTTTCTTAAACCCCAGTACCGTACTCTGCCCTATTACATCCTCTGGAAGCGCATTCCAGGTGTCCACCACCCGCTGAGTAAAGAAAAACTTCCTAGCATTTGTTTTGAATCTATCCCCTTCTAATTTTTCCGAATGCCCTCTTGTTCTTTTATGTTTTGAAAGTTTGAAGAATCTGTCTCTCTCCACTTTCTCTATGCCCTTCATGATCTTGTAGGTCTCTATCATGTCTCCTCTGAGTCTCCGCTTTTCCAGGGAGAAGAGCTCCAGCTTCTCCAATCTTTCAATGTATGAAAGGTTTTCCATGCCCTTAATCATTCGTGTCGCTCTCCTCTGGACCCCCTCAAGTATTGCCATATCCTTCTTAAGATGCGGTGACCAATATTGAACACAGTACTCCAGGTGCGGGCGCACCATTGCCCGATACAACGGCAGGATGACTTCTATCGTTCTGGTCGTAATACCATTTTTAATAATACCCAACATTCTGTTCGCCTTCTTCGCGGCTGCTGCGCATTGCGCCATTGACTTCATTGTTGTATCCACCAGTACACCCAAATCTCTTTCAAGGTTACTTCCCTCTAATACTAATCCCCCCATTTGGTAGCTGAACATCGGGTTCTTTCTCCCTATATGCATGACCTTGCATTTCCCTACATTGAATTTCATCTGCCATTTATTTGCCCACTCCTCCAGTTTGCTTAGGTCTCTTTGTAGGGCCTCACACTCTTCCGTAGTTCTGACCCTTCTACAGAGTTTAGTGTCATCCGCAAATTTTATAACTTCACATTTCGTCCCCGTTTCCAGGTCATTAATAAATACATTGAACAGCAGCGGTCCAAGTACAGACCCCTGCGGAACTCCACTCGTGACTTTTCTCCAGCCCGAGTAGTGACCCTTCACTCCAACCCTCTGTCTCCTGCCTGCCAACCAGTGTTTGACCCATCTGTGTACGTCCCCTTCCACCCCGTGGTTCCACAGCTTCCTAAGTAACCGCTCATGGGGTACCTTGTCAAAGGCCTTTTGGAAGTCAAGGTAGATGATGTCTACAGGTTCCCCTTTGTCCAAATGGCTGTTTACCCCCTCGAAGAAGTGCAGTAAGTTTGTTTGGCACGATCTTCCCTTGCAGAAGCCATGTTGGCTCGCTTTCATCAGCCCATTTTTTTCGATGTGTTCACAGATGCTGTCCTTTATCAGTGCTTCTACCATCTTGCCTGGAACCGATGTCAAACTTACCGGCCTATAGTTTCCCGGGTCTCCTCTTGACCCCTTTTTAAAGATAGGTGTAACATTTGCTATCTTCCAGTCCTCCGGTATCTCTCCAGTTTTCAAGGATAGGTTGCAAACTCGTTGGAGTATTTCCGCTATCTCATTTCTTAGTTCTTTTAGTACCCTAGGGTGGATTCCGTCTGGGCCTGGTGATTTGTCGCTTTTCAATCTATCTATCTGTTGGAGGACATCCTCATGGCTCACCTCTATTGCCGACAGTTTTTCTTCTTGATCACCATGGAAGATCACGTCGGGTTCCGGTACATTGGATGTGTCCTCGCTTGTGAAGACTGACGAGAAGAATTTGTTTAACCTGTCAGCTACCTCTTTTTGCTCCTTTATCACTCCCTTTTTATCTCCATCATCCAACGGTCCTACTTCCTCCCTCGCCGGTTTCTTCCCCTTAACATATCTGAAGAATGATTTGAAGTTTTTTGCCTCCCTGGCCAGTCTCTCTTCGTATTCTCTTTTCGCTCTCCTAACCACTTGGTGACATTCTCTTTGGCCTTTCCTGTGTTCATCCCAGTTTTCCCCAGTCTGGTCCTTTTTCCATTTCCGGAATGATTTTTTTTTGTCTCCTATTGCTTTCTTCACCTCATTGTTTATCCATGCGGGGTCTTTTGTTCGGTTTTTTTTGCACCCTTTTCTAAATATGGGGATGTACATATGTTGTGCTTCTTGCACTGTGCCCTTGAATAGAGACCAGGCTTGCTCTACAGTTTCTGTTTTCCTTGAGCTGTTTCTAAGTTTTTTTCTTACCATTGCTCTCATAGCATCATAGTTCCCTTTCTTGAAGTTGAGCGTTGTCACTGTGGTTCTTTTCCCTTGTGTTGTACTTACTCCTAATTTGTACTGGATCATGTTGTGATCACTGTTTCCTATTGGCCCTACTACTTCCACTTCTTTTGCAGGTCCCCCTAATCCGTTGAGGATTAGGTCAAGAGTGGCATCTCCTCTTGTTGGTTCCTTGACAAGCTGCTCCATAAAGCAGTCGCTCACAGCCTCTAAGAATTCTGTTTCCCTCGCACAGTTTGAGTTTCCAATACTCCAGTTTATCCCGGGGTAGTTGAAATCTCCCATTACTGTCACATTCCTGTTGTTGCCTTCCCGCCTCAATTCTGCTGCCAGATCTTTGTCGTTTGCTTCCGTTTGTCTAGGTGGACGATAGTATAGACCCAATCTTATGTCAAGGCCACCTTTTCCTGGTAATTTGACCCATAATGACTCCAGTCCTTCCGCCTTTGGTTCTATATCCACTCCGGTCGAGGGAATGGTGTCTTTTATGTATAGTGCTATTCCTCCACCCTTCTTGTTGGTCCTGTCTCTTCTATAGAGTTTGTACCCTGGCAGCACTACGTCCCATTGGTTATCCTCGTTCCACCATGTTTCCGTGATTCCAATGATGTCTAGGTTTTCTTTTATGGCTATGGCTTCTAATTCTCCCATTTTGGACTTTAGGCTCCTTGCATTAGCGTACAAGCAGTTTAAGTCCTGGTCTTTTCTTTTCTCTGCTGGTTTTACATGTGTTTTGCTCCCCATACCATCCCCTATTTGGGCTGTCGGTCCCTCATTTCTGTTCCCTTCATCCTTATTTTTTGGTGTATCTTTTCTGTTCCTTTGTTCCTTATTTTTTGGTGTATCTTTTTCGTCTGCATCCTGATTTTCTGATCTCTCCTGTTCCTCTAATTTTATCTGATTGTCCTTTTTGTTGGTCAACAACTTCTGTTGTTCGTCTCTTGCCTGTTCCCAGCATTTTTCCCTCTCAGTATCTTCTTTGGATACTCTTGTCCGAACCGTCGACGTCAGGTCAACTATCGGCTTTCCCCTTTTTCTCAGTTTAAAGCCTGCTCAATTCCTCTCTTGACGTTGTTTGCTAGCAGTCTCGTTCCTGCCTTGCTCAGGTGTAGTCCGTCCCTCCTGAAGAGCTTGTTCTTCCCCCCAAAAGTTGTCCAGTTTCTTATAAAAAGGAATCCTTCTTCTTCGCACCATCTCCTCAACCATGCGTTTAATGCTTGTAGCTCGGACTGCCTCTTCACGTCTGCCCTCGGTACTGGCAAAATCTCTGAGAATGCTATCTTCTGTGTCCTCAGCTTCAGTTTCCTTCCCAGGATCTTGAACTGTTCAATTATCGTAGTCCTGCTGTAATTTCTCCTGTTGACATCATTTGTTCCCACGTGGATTATCACTGCTGTCTCTTCTGTTTCTGCTCCGTCTAGGATCCTCTCGACTCTGTCGGTGATGTCCTTCGTTCTTGCTCCTGGGAGACAGGTCACTAGCCGATCCTCTCTCCCTCCTGCTACGTGACTGTCCACTTCTCTCATGATTGAGTCTCCCACGACGACTGCAGATTTCCCCTTCTTCAGCTTCCTCACAGGTCTCAAGTCTGTATCCTCGGTGTGGTTTAGCTCTTCTCTTTCGGGGCACCCGCCAGTCTTCGTCGTCTCTGCTTGCACGACTCTTCCATGCGATCCTTCATCCTCGGCGTCTGTTGGCCCCTGTCTTCCATCTGTTGGCCCATGTCCTCCATCTTGTGTAGCTGTAGCTTCCTCGCTCCAGTGCTGCTGATGATCCTGCTCTTTTGCCTGCCTGTAGGCCTCCTCGATGAATCTTTCAAGCTCCCTTACTTGCTCCTCGATGTGGCTTTCTCCTGCGGGGTCCTCAGTTGTCTTGAAAGGTGCTTCTGAGATGTGTAGTCCCTCCAGCTCTTGAACCCTGCACTGCAGTCTACCAACTTCCTTCTTCAGGCTTTCCAGTTCCTGACACCGACTGCATATGTATGCCTGCCTTCCCGAGGGAAGGTAGTCATACATATGACACTCTGTGCAGTACACTGGGAAGCTCCTCCGGGTTCCTGCTGCTTCCATTTCTCTTTCTTCGGAGTCCACTAGATGTCCTCTCCCTTGTCTTATGTTCTTATGTGTGCGGGCTCTGTGCTCTCTCCTGTATTTGGCTCTTTCCTGTCTACTTCTTCTGCCTCTTTTTGTTTTGGTGGGTCTGTTAGCCTCCCTTGGGCCTCTTTCTTGTCCCCGAAGCCTGCTTCTTTATCCTTTGCTGTCTTGTGTGTTTTCTTCTTGTGCGTGTGCTCTCCCTACATGCGTGCTCGCTTCTTCCTTACCTGGTGTTCTGAAGTCCTTGTCTGTCTTTTCTCGACCCTTCTCAAGGCCCTTCGCAAAGGCACTCTCGCTAAGGCGAGCGCCTTTGCCGCTCGCCTTCGCCGCGCGCCGAATGGCCGCGCGCCGTTGGCTCCCTTCCTGTTAAGGGGGAGTCGGGGCGATGACGCTGCTGACGTGTAGGGGGTGGGCGGAGCTTCCTCTCGCCGCTACCCGCTCCTCTCTGCTGCCTCCTACAAAAAAAGAAAAGAAAAACTCTTCCGGCTTCTCTCACCGGCTGTTTCTCCCCTGCCTCCGCTGCTTCTGCTCCTCTCCTCGCGGCTGCTACAGTGGTCTTCGCGCCCTGGCTCCCTTCCTGTTAAGGGGGAGTCGGGGCGATGACGCTGCTGACGTGTAGGGGGTGGGCGGAGCTTCCTCTCGCCGCTACCCGCTCCTCTCTGCTGCCTCCTACAAAAAAAGAAAAGAAAAACTCTTCCGGCTTCTCTCACCGGCTGTTTCTCCCCTGCCTCCGCTGCTTCTGCTCCTCTCCTCGCGGCTGCTACAGTGGTCTTCGCGCCCTGGCTCCCTTCCTGTTAAGGGGGAGTCGGGGCGATGACGCTGCTGACGTGTAGGGGGTGGGCGGAGCTTCCTCTCGCCGCTACCCGCTCCTCTCTGCTGCCTCCTACAAAAAAAGAAAAGAAAAACTCTTCCGGCTTCTCTCACCGGCTATTTCTCCCCTGCCTCCGCTGCTTCTGCTCCTCTCCTCACGGCTGCTACAGTGGTCTTCGCGCCCTGGCTCCCCTGTTCCATATGACACTGTGCTATTTGGCACTATGATGAGAGCTAAAAGCCAAATATCATCTCATAATAATAAACTTCTCTTTATTATGATAGGGGTTGCCATACAGCTTATTTTAAGGAATTGGAAAAACTGGGATAGATTGAACTATACCTTTTGGTGGGAGTCTCTGTCACGTTTTAAAAATGGAACATATTATGGCTATACAACAGGGACATTACAAAAAGTTTCTGAAGATTTGGCAGCCATTGACAAAGTTTTGCAAAGAGTGATTGTTCATTTTGCTCTTTGGTCATACATGTCCAGGGTGGGTTGTAACATATTTTTAATTTCTTAATTTGAGTGTACTTTTTGAATATAATTATGGGGGGGGGGTGTGATATATCTATTTGTCATAGATTAAAATTTTAATTCTATTTAAGTACTTTTATAGTGTAATATGATTGTATTTTATGTTGCACTTACTTATGGCTTCAAAATGAATAAAGATATTTAAAAAAATACTTCTTTAACATCTCCAAAAGTAACAATAATGGTGATTTTGGAAAGTAAAAAAAATGGAGGTTCATTTCAAAATTTTCTAACACCTCCAATTTCCTGATGATATTCACATTATCTTTTAACATTCCTCCCTGACCTGTTTTTAAATTTTTAATAGTTTATTCTAACTCTTTAAGCCTTTTATCCTGCCCAACCAAGGACTAATCTTGTATCTATACTTGGTCATGAAGAGAAACAGTTCCCTCTAAAGCACCTGTCAAACACAAGGCCCGTGGCAATGCTCCCGAACTTTCCCTTCTCAAAGCCCAGCATGTCCTCCCTTCCACGCCAGTACTACGTCGCCGTCATGCCGGAAAGTTTGCCGGCTTCAGCAGTGTTGTCCATGGCTCCCCCTCCTGCTTCCTTCTGCCGCGGTCCACCTGGGCGGAAACAGGAAGTTACGGGTCATTGGAGATAGACCGCAGCAGGCAAAAGTAAGCGGGGGAGCCATGTACAACACTGCCGAATTGTTGAGGCCAGCAGACTCCTTGGCTTGGCGGCAACATCGGACCAGCACCGGAGGGAAAGACATGCTGAGTTGTGAGGAGAGAGGGACTGGTGCTGGAGGGAAAGGCAAGCTGGGCTGTGAGGAGCGAAGGACAGGCACTGGAGGGAAAGGCATGCTGGGCTGTGAAGAGAATGAGATGAAGGGGAAAAGATACTTGAAGGGAGAACCATTGGGAAGAGAAAGGGAGAAATGGATCTGGGGGGGAGGCAGGCAGACAGGGGGAGAGATGGGCTGGGGGCAGTTGGGAAGAGAAAGGGAGAGAAGTTGGATTTAGACAGAGATGGAAAATTGATAGGTAGCTGAAAATTTAAAAAGGAGAAGGATGAGAAAGAGGGCGAAATTTGAGTGGACAGAGGCAGAAAAGAAAAAAGGAGAAAAGTTGAAAGGGAAAAATCAATATGTTGGAGAGTGCTGTGAACTAGTCTGCCCTGTGAACTTCTAAAAGCTAAGTTACTCAGCATTTCATATTCTGCTCTTTTCACTGTTTTTCAGCATTATATCTGCTTAATTTCTCTTCTCCTCCTCCCTGTTTCTTACTTTAAAAAAACAAACAAAAAAACCCCTTCTCTTTCCTTTGTTAAATCTTATTTCCTCTTCCTCCTCTTAGGACTAAGGGTAAGACTTATAGTCCCACCCACCCCAGGGACCATATATAGAGACCCAAATAATCAGGACTACTCAAATCAAGTCACTTCACAACCAATCAAGATGACCTTTATTCTATGCAATCACTGTGGTGCTTTAATTCCAAGACACACTATTTGGAGGCTTAAGGCTTGCCCCATCTGTCTTCAACTTGCTAGTATTAAGGAGGAGTTCTGCAAACTTAAACAGGAATTGAATACAATTAAAGCAGCTTCCATCACTCCACAAAATCATACCAACTTACCACCTCTACCTCAAAGAATAAAACAGCCCAGGAATAAATGGGTCACAGTAAGCTCAGGAAGACTGCAACCTTCACTAATATTACTTCTACAAAATTCCTTCGCTCCACTAGTGCACTGAGATACTCAAGAAAACAGAAGGGAGGTAGGACTGAAACCAATGAAGGTAACTCAAGAGAATAAGTACACCCTAAGCACAAATAAAAAAGCCAAAAACAGAAAACTATTACTGTTGGGGAATTCCATCATCAGAGGCATTAACCTTGGAACACAAGACGAGGAGACCAAAATAGTGAAATGTCTTCCAGGATCCTAAGCTACCAGGAGTTCCAGGCAAATACTGACTATAATTAAGGAAGAAACTAAGGCTTTTAACAATGATGTTGTTATCCATCTGGGAACAAATGACCTGGCTAACAACTCCACTCATGCAGCATAGAAAGCTTTTCGGGAGCTTGGTGAGGGCTTGAAATCTTTTGTAAAGACTTTAGCTTTTTCTGAAATACTGCCTGCATATGGAAAGGGAGAGCAAAGAGTGAAAAACACAGAGGACTTTAATAGATGGCTCAAAGCCTGGTGTCATCAAGAAGGCTTCAGGTACATAGGAGGATGGGGAAATACATGGAAGGACAAGAAGCTATATTGCACTGATGGGCTACATATTACTACAGCAGGAAAAAGAAACCTTGCAGAGAAATTTAGACAATATATTTCTAGGCATTTAAACTAGTGGTGGTGTATGTATGAAGGACAATTATAGAGACCACCCCCGGCAAAAGAAAAGATGTGATAGTCATCTATAATGCGGGATGATGTCTTACAGGACATGCCTGAGGGGGATTCCCAATTAAGAGTATTGGGTTATGCAGACAATCTTTTATTAACTTTGGGATCTCCCACAATTTCTCTCCCTAGGGCACTAGAATTGTTAGATGAATTTAGTATGTACTCAGGTATGATGTTGAACAAGTCAAAATCCATTGACCCCGGAGGTGCAGACGCAATGGCAGGGTATGTTTCCTCTAGTATGGGCGTCAGGTCACCTTACTTATTTGGGTATTGTTATTTCTACAGACCTTACTCAACTGTACACCCTTAACATAGACCCTCTGGTCCTCACAACGGTTCAAAAATTGGAGAATTGGAGGGTCTATCCACTTTCTTTAATGGGTAAAATAGCTTTGTATAATATGGTGCTAGTGCCTCAATGGCTCTATGTATTTCAAATACTCCCTGTTTTATTATCTGCTCGTCATGATAAATTGCTTGGGAAATGTATACAAAAGTTTTTGTGGAATGGGAAGAGAGCTCGATTATCCTTGTCCCATTTGGCACGCCCTCGGGATCGAGGTTGATTTGGTCTCCGTAATCTTCGAATGCTCTCTCAGGCGTGTCAGATGAGACATTTGAATGACTGGTTTAGAGGCACTGGATATTTTTCGGCCTCCACTCAGGAACTTTTACTTTGTGCTCCTTACCATTTTAGTTATTTGCTTCATGTTCCTCATTTGCCAAGGAAAACTTCCTCAGCACGGGATCTCTTCCTACTGCCTTTGAGACGTCTCTGGAAATTGCTGTGTCATCAACTTCGGATCCCGTTCCAGGTGACTCCTTACTTACCTTTGAGGGGCAATGACGCATTCCCAGTGGGCCTGGACCCAGTGTCTTCTGGGGTGTGGAATTCACGATCTAATCAATGTGTGTTTCAACTAGTCCATTCATCAGGTACTTTAAAAACGTTTGAGGAACTTCAACGCGACCATGGTTGGAGGCCCACAGACTGGTTTTCTTACCTTCAACTTTCTTCTTATGTGAATTCTTTGCTGCGGGCTTCCCTCACTGACTGCTGCATGGAATCCCTCTCAGAGGCATTGAGTTTATCGGCTCAGGTACAAATTCCATTGCGATTTCATCATCGCCACCTTCAGGAACACTTGGGCGAACCATCTTATGAATCTATTGCTCTCCGATGGACTCAGGATCTTCCTTGCGAGGTGACTGCCTCCATGATCCGCAGGGGGACTTTTCGGACAGCCAGGGTGACCCATGATGTGATTATGTTTGAACTTAATTACAAATTTTTGCACCGGCTTTATAGGTCCACTTCATACCAATTTCATGCTAAAATGTGTATGTCTGACCAATGTCTCAAATGTCTTCACTCACCATCTACTCTGGGTCATCAGTTCTGGTCTTGCACTCGGATTACTGCCTTTTGGCATCAGATCAATGTACATATTCAAACCATGTGGAATTACAACTTTCGGCTGGATCCGGTGATGATGTTTACATTGGATCATGTTCCCCTGTCTGCACCGAAGGGATTTCGAAGCTTTCTGTCTAGAGCGGTGTTACTGGGGAAGAAGGCGATTTTGCTCTGCTGGATTACTACAGATTCTCCGACACTTTCTCGTTGGATAACATTGATGATTCGACAAGCTTCTATGGAGAGGCTCTGTTTTTCTTCCTTGGACTCTGCTCAGGGACGGTTATTTTGTCTTTGTTGGACACCTTTTTGGGACACTTTAACACCTAGGGCTCGTAGTCATTTATTGAATGTTTGAGTTCTTATTAAGGGACTGCACTGGACTGAAATTTGTAGAAATTGGGGACTGGGGGTGGGAGGGGGAGGGGTAGATCTGGTATATGGTGAAGTTGGGATGCGTTTTGGTACTCACTTTACTTTTGTTGTACACCTTGCATTTTTGTGTGTTTGTATTTTTTCACGAAAAGCAATAAAATATATTTGAAAAAAAAAAAAAAGATGTGATAGTCATAAACAATATCAGCAACTCATTTCTTAGCATTGCAATGGAAAGTGAAACGAAACAAAAATCTATACGAAAAAGGAGATTACCGCTGAAAAATAGCTGGAAAGCGATGACCACAAATGCTCGCAGTCTAAACAACAAAGTTCATGATCTGAAAGCCCTGATGTTAGAGGCAGATCTAGATATTGTTGCTATCACAGAGACATGGTTCAGTGAATCACATGGATGGGATGCAAACATACTGGGATATAATCTTTTTAGGAAGGACAGAGATAGTAAAAAAGGTAGAGGAGTAGCTCTCTATGTAAAGATCAATATCCAAGCGACCGAAATGCAAGGGACCTGGGGAGAGGAAGAAGCAATATGGATCGCTCTGAAAAGAGAAGATGGAACTTCTATCTACGTGGGTGTAGTCTACAGACCTCCGACTCAATCGCAGAAAATTGAGAAGGATCTGATTGTGGATATCCAAAAGTTTGGAAGGAAAGAGGAGGTGCTGCTGTTGGAAGATTTCAACCTACTGGATGCAGACTGGAATGTTCCGTCTGCAGAATCGGAAAGAAGTAGGGAGATTGTGGATGCCTTTCAAGAGGCTCTGCTCAGACAAATGGTGACGGAACCCATGAGGGAAAAAGCGATATTGGATCTGGTCCTCACAAATAGAGAGAGTATCTCTAATGTTCGAGTGGGTGCTCACCTGGGAAGTAGCAATCATCAAACGGTTTGGTTTGATATAACAGCTAAAGTGGAGAGAGTCCTAGATTTCAAACGTAAGGACTTTAATGCAATGGGAGAGTACCTGAAGACAGAGCTGTTAGGATGGGAGGACATAAGAGAAGTGGAAAGACAGTGGTCTAAGCTGAAAGGAGCGATAAAAATGGCTACGGACCTTTATGTGAAGAAAATCAATAAAGACAAGAGAAAAAGGAAGCCGATATGGTTCTCCAACCTAGTGCCTGAGAAAATAAAGGCGAAAGAGTTGACGTTCGTGAAATATAAAAAAACCCCAAGAAGAGGGGAGCAGAAAGGACTACAGGTGAAACTGAAAGAAGCCAAGAGAGAGATACTTCTGGCGAAAGCACAGGCGGAAGAACAAATGGCTAAAAATGTAAAAAAGGGAGACAAAATTTTTTTCAGATATATTAGTGAAAGGAGGAAGATGAAAAATAGAATTGCTAAACTAAAAGATGCTGGGAACCGATATGTGGAGAGTGATGAGGAAAAAGCAAATGTGCTAAACAAATACTACTGCTCTGTGTTCACAGGAGAAAATCTTGGAGATGGACCGAGATTGTCTGGCAAAGATACACGAGAAAATGGAGTAGATTCTGTACCGTTCATGAAGAAGAGTGTTTATGAGTAACTTGAAAAACTGAAGGTGGACAAAGCGATGGGACCAGACGGGATCCATCCCAGGATACTAAGGGAGCTCAGAGAGGTTCTGGCGAGTCCTCTTAAAGACTTGTTCAACAAATCTCTGGAGACGGGAGTGATTCCTGGGGATTGGAGGAGAGCGGATGTGGTCCCTATTCACAAAAGTGGTCACAGAGATGAAGCGGGAAACTACAGGCTGGTGAGCCTCACTTCGGTTGTTGAAAATATGGAAGTGTTGCTGAAAGAAAGGATAGTGTACTTCCTTGAATCTAATGGATTACGGAATCTGAGGCAATATGGCTTTACAAAAGGTAAATCGTGCCAAATGAACCTGATTGAATTTGTGAATGGGTGACCAGAGAGCTGGATCGAGGACATATGCTAGATGTATTTGCTTAGATTTCAGCAAAGCCTTTGATACGGTTCCTCATAGGAAGCTGTTGAACAATCTTGAAGGGCTGAAGTTAGGACCCAAAGTGGTGAACTGGGTTAGAAACTGGCTGTCGGACAGATGCCAGAGGGTGGTGGTTAATGGAAGTCGCTTGGAGGAAGGAAAGGTGAGTAGTGGAGTCCCTCAGGGTTTGGTGCTGGGGCCAATCCTGTTCAATATGTTTGTGAGTGAAATTGCTGAAGGGTTAGAAGGAAAAGTGTTCCTTTTTGCAGATGATACCAAGCTTTGTAACAGAGTAGACACCGAAGAGGGAGTGGAAAATATGAAAAAGGATCTGCAAAAGTTAGAGGAATGGTCTAATGCCTGGCAACTATAATTCAATGCATAGAAATGCAGAGTAATGCATTTGGGGATTAATAACCGTATATGATGGGAGGTGAGAAGCTGATATGCACGGAAGGGGAGAGGGATCTTGGGGTGATTGTGTCTGAAGATGTAAAGGCGAAAAAACAGTGTAACAAGGCAGTGGCTGCTACCAGATGGATGCTGGCCTGTATAAAGAGAGGCGTAGCCAATAGAAGGAAGAAGGTGTTGATGCCCCTGTACAGGTAATTGGTAAGGCCCCACTTGGAGTATTGTGTTCAGTTTTGGAGACCGTATCTGACGAAGGACGTAAGAAGACTTGAAGCGGTCCAGAGGAGGGTGATAAAAATGATAGGAGGTTTGTGCCAGAAGACGTATGAGGAGAGACTGGAAGCCCTGAATATGTATACCCTAGAGGAAAGGAAGGATAGGGGAGATATGATTCAGACGTTCAAATACTTGAAGGGTATTAACGTAGAACAAAATCTTTTCCAGAGAAAGGAAAATGGTAAAACCAGAGGACATAATTTGAGGTTGAGGGGTGGTAGATTCAAGAGCAATGTTAGGAAATTCTACTTTACGGAGAGGGTGGTGGATGCCTGGAATGCACTCCCGAGAGAGGTGGTGGAGAAGAAAACAGTGACTGAGTTCAAAGAAGTGTGGGATGAACAAAGAGGATTTAGAATCAGAAAATAATATTAAATATTGAACTAACGCCAGTACTGGGCAGACTTGCACGGTCTGTGTTTGTATATGGCCGTTTGGGGGAGGATAGGCTAGAGAGGGCTTCAATGGCTGGGAGGGTTTAGATGGGCTGCAGTAGGTTTTAACAGAGATTTCGGCAGTTGGAACCCAAGCACAGTACCGGGTAGAGCTTTGGATTCTTGCTCAGAAATAGCTAAGAAGAAAAAAAATTTAAAAATTTAAATTGAATCAGGTTGGGCAGACTGGATGGACCATTCAGGTCTTTAAATGCAGTCATCTACTATGTTACTATATGACAGGGACTGGAGCAAGAGAGAAGAGGAGAAAAACAATGGACAGAAGACACTGGAAAGAGAATTTCAGCATCCTTCTCCCCCATCTGTCTTCCCCATGTGCTTTCAGCGTCCTTCTCCCCCCTCTGTCTTCCCCATGTCCTTTCAGTGTCCTTCTCCACCCCTTTGTCTTTCCCAATGCTTTCAGCGTCCTTCTCCCCCCTCAGTTTTACCTTAAGCGTCTTTTCCTCTCCACTCCACCTTTCCTCCATTTCTCCCTCCCTGCCCCTTATCTTTGTGGCGCTTCCCCACCCAACTCACAATAGAACAGGCCCGGTCCGACAAACCTCCCTGTCCTGTAGCCGCAAATCTAAATTACCTTCTTACAGCAGCTGGAGTATTGAAGCTGCTGTAAGAAAGTAATTTAGATTCGCGGCTACAGGTCAGGGAGGTTTATCAGACCGGGCTTGTTGTCGGTCGGTTGGGGGAAGCGCCACAAAGATAAGGGGACCTGGCCGGCTGTGCTGCACCTGGGGCAGACTGCCCTCCCCGCCCCCCCTTGGTATGCCACTGCCTTTTCCCTACGGGCCCTGCCACAGCACACAGCTGACCGGAAGTCTTCCCGATGTCAGAGGGAGGGAGGGCTTTGCTTAAGCCCTCCCTCTGACAGTGCTGACATCGGGAAGACTTCCGTTCGGCTGTGTGCTGCGGCAGGGCAGGTAGGGAGAAGACGAGCCTCGTAGCTGAGTACATCCAGCCCCGCAGGAACCCCACAACCCTCAGAGGCATCCCCACGGGATCCCCGTGACCCTAGGGGGCGTCCCCATGGGATCCCCGCGACCCAAAGGGGGAACCCACGGGATCCCCATGGGTCCCGCGGGATTCCCGTTGTCCCCGTTCCCATTTCCGTGCAGCTCTCTAGTTCAGAAATGTTTGAGACACTTGCTTTTATGCTTTTACTGTACATTTGTCTCTCTGCAAGAACCAACAATAGTTTCCCATCATACTGGGATTGAACTTTCTCTGATATCTGCTTTCCATCACCTTGATATCTTGATGAAATCTTTCCCCATGCTCATTGCTGACATCACCAATATTGGGTGGGAAGAAGTTGAGGTGAGAATGTAAGAAGTGCATTTTAAGTGACATTCTGGCACCCATTAGCTGATATGCTGTCAGCATGTTCTCCACAAGATCAGCATAATTCTCTGATCTGTGATTACCAAGAAAATTCTGAACAACCAGCACGAATGCTTCCCATGCTACTGATTCAGCTGGGTTCAGCTTCTGTTTGAATGTATCATCAAGGATCAGTTCATGGATTTTGAGTCCAACAAAAACACCTTCTTTGATTTTGGCTTCACTTTTTCTCAAAACCAAACATACTTCTAAGGCGCTGAAACACATCACCATTTCTGTCTATTGCCTTGTCAAAATTTTTCAGCAGACCCAGTTTTATGTGAAGTGCTAGAAGATAGATTTTCTCACCATGTACTAACAGCATGTGCTTCATATTGTATCTGCCAGGTACAGATTCATCTCAGTTTAGCCATTGTTTCTGCCTGTAGTGGTTAGCATCATCATGACTGTTCCAAATACACAAGATTCACATGCATTTGGTGTCCCCCGGTTGCAGACCCAGAAGGAGTGACACAACTTTGAGATCACCGCAGAGGTTCCACTGGTGACCTACATAGCATGATAGTTTTAAAAGTGTCTTCATCAACTCATAAGTTTCCTTCAACCCAACTGCATGAGCAACAGGAACAGATGGCTTCTGGTTTCCATTGTGTAAAAGTACCACTTTAAGGCTTTCTTTGCTTAGAACATAAGAATTGCTGCTGCTGGGTCAGACCAGTGGTCCATTGTGCCCAGGAGTCTGCCCCCACGGCGGCCCCTAGATCAGAGACCAGTGCCCTAACTGATTCAGCAGGAACTTGTCTAACTTTGTCTTGAATCCCTGGAGGGTGTTTTCCCCTATAACAGCCTCCAGAAGTGCATTCCAGTTTTCCACCACCCTCTGGGTAAAGAACTTCCTTACATTTGTATGGAATCTATCCCCTTTTAACTTTAGAGAGTGCCCTCTCGTTCTCCCTACCTTGGAGAGGGTGAACACCCTGTCTTTATCTATTAAGTCTATTCCCTTCATTATCTTGAATGTTTCAATCATGTCCCCTCTCAATCTCCTCTTTTCAAGGGAGAAGAGGCCCAGTTTCTCTAATCTCTCACTGTATGGCAATTCCTCCAGCCCCTTAACCATTTTAGTTGCTCTTCTCTAGACCCTTTCGAGTAGTACCGTGTCTTTCTTTAAGTACAGCGACCAGTGCTGGATGCAGTATTCCAGGTGGAGGCATACCATGGCCCGGTACAGTGGCATTATAACCTTCTCCGATCTGTTTGTGATCCCCCTTCTTAATCATTCCTAGCATTCTGTTCGCCCTTTTTGTCCTCTGTTTCTGCCCCCATAAGCTCTCCCATGCCCAATCTAGCACTTCTTTTAATACTCTCCCCCTTTGTACTAAAAAAATACCAAAACCCAGAGCAGTTAGTCCAAGAGGTATCCTTGGCCCAGCATGTCAGAGGGAATGCTTCTGGGACAGCCGCGGGATGCGCGAGAAGCCACCTCCTGCAGCTTTGAGGAAAAAAACACTGCAACAAGAAGGAGGAGATTACCGGCCAGAAGTTAAACACCCAGGGGCGGCAATGAGTAAAACGCCACATTGCCCTTGAGCTGGGCCGCACAAAACACCTTGCTGGGCCGCATGCAGCCCATGGGCTGCGGGTTGGACACCCCTGCTTTAAGAAAGCGCACTGGCTCCCAGTTGCGCATCGAATACAGTATAAATTAAGTCTGCTTACCTTCAAGTCCCTGTTATATAAAACTCCAGCTTTCATTTATAAATTATTGATTCCTTATACCCCAACCAGATCACTGAGGTCTATCGATCAACATTTATTAGTTACGCCCTCACTCAAAGTTATTAACACACGGCGGCATTTTATTTTTTCGGTTACAGCTCCTCAAACATGGAACTCCCTCCCTATTTATCTAAGAGAAGAAAACAACTTAGATAAATTTAAAAGCAAACTAAAAAGCTTTCTTTTTAAAGATGCTTTTGATACTTAGGAGTTCCAGTTTATCTCTATAACCTCTTTCAAGGCTACTGTTTATTCTCCCCTATTGTTTTTTTTATCATAATTGTCTTCTTTTCTATTAACAATTTTGTATTTATTTCCCTATGTTTTTACTGTTTATATTGTTAGTCATTAATTTGTTATGTTTGCCTAGTGTCTATTTGTTTTTGCTATCCCCTGTATTATTTGTAATTTTAAAGATATGTTCATCGCTTAGAAATTTGAGTAAGCGATTAATCAAATACACAATAATCTTTAGTGAAACTTAATCTTTAGTTCACTTAAAACAGATTACTCAAGTCAATATATTTGAGCATGGCCTATTTAAACTACAGAGGAAATGAGGAAATGGACATTTTTTCAGTTTTCAGGCTAAGGAGTTTTAGCTACACGTTGATTTTTGTTAAGATTTTGCGGTTGATTTGGGGACTCACTTGTTTTATTGCTACCATTTCCTAACCAGTTATAACAACATGGAATATTTCATTGCACGACTCCCAGTACCTACGAGCAGATCTTAAGGACATTTTCGATCATCTTGAGAAAACACATTTGATAGTGGTGAACTTTGTATTTTCCATCAGTCAATCATTATCTTCTGAATTCAGCTAAGTATTCTTCTACATATATTCACTACTATATGTCTGCTTGAACAGCTTATATTTAACAAGTTTTTTAGGGCTGGTAGGCAGGTGAGTGCAATGATGCAATGATAATACATCTTTATTCTATTAACCTGCTGGTTTTGAATAAGATATCACACTGAGCACTCTAATATTATTTTTAATATGCACTTCATATAATTAAATAATTTAATTCACTTTATTTGTTCTATTTAAACTACAGCATACAAAATTAATTTTCTTTTTTCTTCCTTTACATTTCTTTGCATTCATTTTCAATGCTTTACCTATTCTGTTGAAAACAACCTCAATGATATGGTTATAAAAATTCCTTTCTTATTAATTGAGGATCACTTCATAATGACATTTGCAGTATTAAACGAAGCTGTTTGTAAATCTAATCTACAATGTAAATCCCCTGGTTGCCAGTTTCTTGTGGTGATTTGCTTATATGTTTTCCATTTACCAATATCATTTCTGTTGTTTATTTTGTTATTACTAATTTACCTGCACAATTATGGATTGAGGCTAAAAATGATTGGAGGTCCTACTCAAGGTCCCATCTGTTGAAGACTTCCATTTATGCTGAATCCAGATGAAGATTAAATTCAAAGTTTAAAAAAATCTCCCTACCTACCAATGAAGAGACTTAAGTGCCTGAAACCTTGAACCTGTCACGTAATGGCTAAGCGACTGTTGCCACCCAGATCATAAACATGGAACACCAGAGTGAACTTTTTGTTTTCTTGCAACTATGAACTTGCTGTTGATTTGCATTTTTAAAAATCTTTTTAGGGACTTATGCTGTACTGGTTTATGTGCATTACCAAGTATATGCAATGACAAGATAGTGACAGACCCATTAATAAATTTATGTGTTTTACTGAATGCAACTTTTAGGAATGCCAGTATGTATTTTTTCATCCTGTTTTGAGTCCTATAACTGCATCTTAACTGTCTCCCACTTCATGCCTTTCTTGCTGTTCAGCTGAAGTGAAGTGCAATGAAGAAAAGAATAAAGATGCCATCGGCAGATGCTGTTGTAAAGAATATGGACTTCAACCCCCAACCACTTTTCTGATCCAATGGTCAAGATTTCTGGATTGAGCAGTGCAATGTGGAACATGAGAGCATGACTTCAGCACCTCGACCTGAGAGCATGACCAGAAAATCTGGAGTTAACCACGTCTGCACTGATCTCAGCTTTCTTGGAAGGACATGGCAACAATCTAGCTTAAAGTGAAGAGTTTTGTTAACTTATTCCTTTAAATGCGGTAAGCTCATGACAGGATATTTAAATGTACAAAAGAATCATATTCAAATGGATAGGATGTTTTGCTTAAGTAACTATTCTTACCTGCACATGTGGATATCTGTTTTTCCCATGCGATTTACTACTGTAGAATTGAGGCCTTGCCTGTTTATGTCCTTTTACTTTATCACCGTATGATATAGTTTTTCTCTAAATAATTTAATGTTTATAATGTGATGTCATTACCAAACTGGGACAATGATAGATAGGGTTGGGATAACATGCTTCTCACTGGTTGCTGCACTAAGTCCTCTGTCTCTTCCCGACCACACCCATCCAACACATCCCTGCAATCTTCAACAAACCTGCCTGCCCCAGCTGCAAATGGGTGATGCTCCTTCTGGGGTATCAAGGGCATCAAGAGGGGGTTAAGGAAGACCCCTGTGGGACCCCAACATCATCAGGCCCTGGCATGGGGTCAAAGGACAGAGAGAAGCAGGCCAAGCACTGAAAACTATATAACTTTAACAGACTTTCTCTCATGTACTGAGAAACTTAAAGTTCAGATGCTGTTTCTGCGAATTATGTGGCAAATTCCTATAAGATAAGCAGGCACACAAGAAACAGAGCAATCTGCAAATTTGCAGGGAAAGAAAGTTATAATACCATTGCCCAGCAGAAAGGCTGAGATGGACCAGCAGCTATGGGATGCAGATGTGGGACCCTCCAGCACCGGACCCAGAATTCCTTGTAAAGAATCAGGCCTGGTCAAGCAAGGAAAAGCAGGCCAAACATAAGGACTATGCACAACATAGACTCTGTGCATCTGCAAACTTCTAGCATTCTTGTCTTACTGACAGTTTCCAAGCCACAGATGGGCCAATTTCAGAATAAGCACTTGAGGACATTGGTACAGCATCAGTGGACATCAGATAACACTTGAGACCAGCACAGAGAGGCAGAAATAACTGCATTTGCCTTGGCCCATGGAAACTTGAACACCAGCTGGCCAGCATATATGCACAGAAGAATGAGGAACCTAGAGAGAGTTGGGGGCTACTTGGGAAAGACAGAGGTCATGCTCATAACTTTAGTAAAAAGCCCCCAAAGACAGGGTGTTGGAAACAGATAAGGCAGGTGGTCTTCAGCCACCACTCCAAGTTTGGAAATGGCATGCGTAAATGCTAATGATGTACATCAGTAAAGGCAGGGCAGGATTAATTCTTCGAGGGCCCTTAGGCACACAAGTACACTACCTATGCCCTGCCCCCATTCATTTACCTGTTTCCTTATTTACTTCTTTATTTCCACTTGTATTTCTTTTTTCTTTTATTTTACAATTCAAAACAAACAATAAAGATTACCATACCAGTGCCAGTGTAGTTTTAGTTCTATGCAAGCCCCAAACATATCTGAACAAATCCCCCTTTCCTTCCCTTCCCACCTACTTGCTCAGGACTTTAACTTTGAACCCTTTCCATACGTATATAAAAATGTTCAAATGCATAAGTCTATTTTAATAACCAAGTTTGCAACTCCTCAACTGCCTCACTCTATCGTCCAACTTTAACTCATATGTATGTATGTATGTATGTAT
The DNA here is from genome assembly GCF_902459505.1 of Geotrypetes seraphini. Classification (NCBI taxonomy): domain Eukaryota; kingdom Metazoa; phylum Chordata; class Amphibia; order Gymnophiona; family Dermophiidae; genus Geotrypetes; species Geotrypetes seraphini. The sequence goes on along the minus strand of NC_047092.1, from coordinate 97,093,785 downwards.
AAACAACCAAATCTGTAACTCCTCTGGTACATTCCACTCCATGTACAGTGTTACCTTGGTTTGTGAGCATAATTCGTTCCAGAAACATGCTCGCAATCCAAAGTTCTCGTATAGCAAAGCAACTTTCCCCATAGGCCATAATGGCAACTCGGATGATTCGTTCCACCAGACCCCCGAGCTGACACCCGACCCGACCCCCAAGCTGACACCCAAACCAACCACGGGAATTGGCAGTATTGCTCCCCCGAGGCCACCGGCGCTGCTCCCTCCCTTCGCGATTGCCTCCTCCCCCACTGACCGGCCCTATCCTTACCCGTGCGCCGCCGGTGTTAGGAAGTGCCTGCTGCCAGTTTTCTGTTAGGCTGCTGCTGGGCCTTGAGCATCTGCGCATGCTCAAGGCCTTCTGGATCTCACCCTCTCCGAGATTCTCATGAGACAATTGTAGCGGGGTGGGGGGAATGACGAAAACAAATGGGACACAGTACTACAGGGATACAAACTGTACAGAAAAGATAGAGTGAGGCAGAAAGGTGGAGGTATTGCCCTATATGTTCGGGAAGGATTAGAATCCGTGAGAGAGACTATGGCGGAAGAGAAAGAGAAGCTGGAATCCCTCTGGATCAGGATTCCCAGACACAACGATGCTGACATAAAGATTGGCCTTTACTACCGACCGTCGGGACAGAGGGAGGAGACAGATTCGGAAATGATAGAGGAAATTAAACAAGAATGTAAGACAGGTAATGTCATAATCTTGGGGGATTTCAATTTCCCGGGGATAGACTGGGACCTGGGAACCTCCAACTGTGGCAAGGAGGCAAAGTTCCTGGAAGTGCTAGGGACTGCTTCCTGGAACAGATGGTAGGAGAGTCGACGAGAGGAAACGTCACCTTGGACTTGGTCCTAAATGGCATTATGGGTCCGGCAAAGGAAGTCATGGTCCCGCTGGGGACGAGCGATCACAACATGATCAACTTCAAACTTGATGTCGGGAAAGGGAAAGGTACCAAAACCTCAACCACGACTTTAAACTTTAAAAAGGGAAGATACGACAGTATGAGAGCCATGGTGAAAAAATGGATCAAGAAAAGGATGGGCAAAGTCATAACGGTAGAACAGGCATGGTCCCTACTGAAAAATACTATCACGGAAGCACAAAGCCTCTACATTCCGTGGATGTTCAAAGTAAAGAAAACCAAAGGCAAAAGAGAGCCAGCGTGGCTTACTAAAGAGGTGAAGGAAGCCCTAAATGAAAAGAAGTACTCCTTTAAGACATGGAAACGCAAGAAAACATCCGAATCTTGGAACAAACATAGAGATGATCAGAAAAAATATCACAAGGCGGTGAGGGTTGCCAAAAAGGTCTACGAGGAGAAAACAGCGCGAGAGGCCAAAAATTTCAAGCCCTTTTTTAAATACTTAAAAGGGAAGAAACCCGCACGGGAGGCGGTGGGATCGCTGGACGACCTGGGAGGAAAAGGGTGCATCAAGGATGACAAAAAATTGCAGACAGACTGAATTCCTTCTTTGCGTCTGTCTTTACAAAGGAAGACACCGCAACAATACCTGACACAGTGAAAGTGTTCAAGGGAGTCGTACAGGACAGCCTCACCACAGTAGAAGTGGACTTGGACTAGATTTACCACCAGATCGACAAACTGGACCAGACGGAATTAATCCGAGATTCCTAAAAGAACTGAAATTTGAAATTGGAGAACTATTGCAAAAACTTGCCAACCTGTCAATTAAAACAGGACAGATAACGGACGACTGGAAGATGGCGAACGTCACGCCGATATTTTAAAAAGGATCGAGAGGAGTGCCTGGTAACTCTAGACCTGTGAGTTTCACGTCTGTTCCTGGAAAGTTGGTTGAGGCACTGATCAAAGATAGCATAGTCCGGCATCTAGACACACACGACCTGATGAGAGCCAGTCAACATGGGTTCAGGAAAGGGAAATCATGTTTGACGAACCTACTTCAATTTTTTGAGACAGTGAACAGACAAATTGATAGTGGAGAACTGGTGGATATTGTATACCTGGACTTTCAGAAAGCGTTAGACAAGGTTCTTAGGAAATTACAAGGCCATGGAATAGAGGGAGATATACTAAGATGGATAGGCAAATGGCTAGAGAACAGAAGACAGAGAGTGGGCATAAATGGGAAGTTCTCAGAATGGGAAAAAGTGATTAGCGGTGTACCCCAGGGCTCGGTACTTGGACCCATCTTATTTAATATTTTCATAAATGACCTGGAAGAAGGAACATCCAGTGAAATCATCAAGTTTGTAGATAACACAAAGCTATGCCGGGCAATCAGATCGCAGAAGGACAGCGATAAACTCCAGAGTGACTTGAATCAATTGGAGAAGTGGGAAGATAAATGGCAGATGAATTTTAATGTGGAAAAATACAAAGTGATGCATTTAGGCAGAAAAAATAAAGATCACAAGTATAGTATGTCAGGTGTAACTCTGGGAAAGACCGAACAGGAAAAGGACCTGGGTGTACTGATAGATAGGACCCTGAAACTGTCGGCGCAATGTGCAGCGGCGGCGAAGGAAGCAAATAGAATGCTAGGCATGATAAAGAAGGGAATTATGAGTAGATCAGAGAAAGTTATAATACCACTCTACAGAGCCATGGTCAGACCGCACCTGGAATACTGCGTCCAGCATTGGTCTCCATACCTAAAGAAGGATATAAAACTGCTAGAGAGGGTGCAGATACGAGCAACGAAGCTAGTGAAAGGTATGGAGAACCTGGACTACGAGGAACGACTTCGGAGACTGGGGTTGTTCTCCCTTGACTGCGAGGGGATCTGATCGAAACTTTCAAAATACTGAAAGGATTCGACAAAATGGAGCAGTCCAATGTGACACGGATAAGAGGACATAGACTGAAGCTGAGGGGGGACATGTCCAGGACGAATATCAAGAAGTTCTGTTTCACGCAGCAAGTGGTGGACACCTGGAATGCTCTCCCAGAGGAAGTAATTGCAGAATCCACCGTTCTAGGATTTAAAGGTAAACTAGATGCACATCTCCTTAAGAGTGGCATAGAGTGATACGGGTAAGGGTAAATTAGATGCACATCTCCCTTGAGAAGCATACAGTGATTTGGGGACTAAAACTATGCCAGGGTACACCTGGCGGGGCCTCCGTGTATGCGGATCACTGGACTTGATGGACCTAGGGTCTGATCCGGAGATGGCAATTATGTTCTTATGTTCATCAAGCCTATATTATGCATCAGGGTATGTATTGGATCCTCCATGAATTCATGGAAAATCTTCCAGACTGGTTATGGTTGGAATGGCAACTCCTGTCTCCATTGAGATTGGGTTATGTTTTGAGTATCAAGTTACCTAGGTTGTATAAAGACAATAGAATTTTATTAGACACTTGGGAGACATTAATAATTTAACACCTATTCCAATTCATAAATCCACCTGACAGTCCCTTTGGCTGAACTCCACGATTCAAATTGGCAGGTTTAAGATCATCTGGAAGCATTGGATGAAGGCGGGCATATGTACTCTGGATGATGGACAGCTGCGTAACTTTTCACGACTGCAACAAACATTTGGTATTGCTAAGCCTCAAAGTTATAAGTGGTTGCAGTTGAAGCAAGCCATTCAGAAGGGGGTTCCCTGATTGGCAAAATCTTAAAAATCAGTATATTTTGCCGGTCCTATGCTTCCAGAGGGATTTCTTGGGACACCAGGCCGCTCAGTGCTCAGTGGTACAAATTAATATCTAAATTTTTGAATAAGAAACCAAAGACTGGTCTTCGTGACATTTGAAACATTGAGATAAAGCATCAGATTACTGCATCTCAATGGCCACGAATCTGGACTTGGAGGATGAGATATGCGGTGTCTGCATCTATAAGACAAACATGTTTTTTCTTGTTACATAGAGCATTTTGGACCCCTGTTCAATTACAGAAATTAGATAGTTCCAAGTCTAACAGATGCTGGCATTGTCATCTCGAAGTTGGGACGTTGGATCATCTATTGTACTATTGTCCCTTGATATTTAAATTTTGGAAATCCATCTGGGATCAAGTGAACAAAATATTGGAAAATCTAGTGGCATTGACGTACGATACCATCCTATCTGAACCCTGTTGAGTAACGCCATATCCTTCTTAAGATACGGCGACCAATACTTGACGCAGTACTCCAGATGCGGACGCACCATCGCCCGATACAACGGCAGGATAACTTCTTTTGTTCTGGTAGTAATACCCTTCTTGATTATACCTAGCATTCTATTCGCTCTCTTAGCAGCTACTGTCACTGTGCTGTCGGCTTCATTGTCATGTCCACCATTACCACCAAGTCCCTTTCTTGGGTACTCTCCTTCAATAACATCCCTCCCATCATATAGCTGTACCTCGGGTTTCTGCTTCCCACATGTAGTACTTTACATTTCTCAACATTGAACTTCATATGCCATCTCGTCGCCCATTCCCCTAGTTTGTTCAAGTCCCTTTGCAATTCTTTGCAGTCCTCTTTAGTCCAAGCTCCACTAAATAGTTTGGTGTCGTCCGCAAATTTTATTATCTCACACTTTATCCCTGTTTCTAGATCATTTATAAATATATTAAATAGCAGCGTCCCGAGCACCGAGCTCTGCGGGACACCACTTGTGACCCACCTCCAGTCCGAGTAGTGGCCCTTCACTTCTACCCTCTGTTTCCTACCCGCCAACCAGTTTCTGATCCATCTATGTACGACTCCTTCCACCCCATGGCTCTTCAGTTTCCGAAGTAGGCGTTCATAGGGTACTTTGTCAAAGGCTTTTTGGAAATCTAGATATATGGGCCCAGATTCTCTAAAAGTGCGTCCCGATTTTAGGCAGCTGTAGGCGTCCTACAGCTGTCTAATCAGCCAATCGGGATGCACGTTTTTTAAAAAAACAAAATGCTCCCCAGGCAGGCCGCCTATATTGAAGGCGAGGCCCTGATTCTGTATAGGACGCCCGGGAGAGGCGTCCTATTCAGAATCGGCCTAAACTAAACCCCGATTCTGTAACCGGCGTCCATGTTACAGACGCGGGTTAGAGAATCGGGTTAGATTAGACACGGCCCGCTACACTTATCGCGGCAAGGAATCTCTCTGCCGCTATAAGTATAGCGGGCCGCGGCCTGTCCGATCGGATGCCCCCCCCCCCTACCTACCGACCGCCCCCCCCCCGACACTACTGATGCTGGCAGGAGAGTGTCCAATCCCTCCTGCCCGAAGACGGCCCCCCCCCCCCCCTCCTGCCCGAAGACTGAACACCACCCCCCGGCGCTACCGATGCTGGCAGGAGAGTGCCCAATCCCTCCTGCCCGAAGACGGCACATCCCCCCCCCCTCCTGCCCGAAGACGGCACATCCCCCCCCCCTCCTGCCCGAAGACGGCACATCCCCCCCCTCCTGCCCGAAGACTGAACACCACCCCCCGGCGCTACCGATGCTGGCAGGAGAGCGCCCAATCCCTCCTGCCCGAAGACGGCACATCCCCCCCCTCCTGCCCGAAGACGGCACACCACCCCCCGGCGCTAACAACCCCCAAACTAACCTGTTCTTCGGGCCAGACGGTTCTTTCCCGTCTAGCCGGTAAGCCCGCCTCGTCGAAATGAGGCGGGCTCGCCCCTTCCCGGCCCATCCCGCCGAAGCCTAAGGCCTGATTGGCCCAGGCTCTAGAAGCCTGGACCAATCAGGCCTTAGGCATAGCGGGTCCGCCCATCCCCACTTGGCCAATCAGACCTTAGATTTAGTGGGGATGGGCGGACCCGCTATGCCTAAGGCCTGATTGGTCCAGGCTTCTAGAGCCTGGGCCAATCAGGCCTTAGGCTTCGGCGGGATGGGCCGGGAAGGGGCGAGCCCGCCTCATTTCGACGAGGCGGGCTTACCGGCTAGACGGGAAAGAACCGTCTGGCCTGAAGAACAGGTTAGTTTGGGGGTTGTTAGCGCCGGGGGGTGGTGTGCAGTCTTCGGGCAGGAGGGGGGGGGGTGCGCCGTCTTCGGGCAGGAGGGATTGGACACTCTCCTGCCAGCATCAGTAGTGGGGGGGGGCGGTCGGTAGTGTCGGGGGGGGCGGTCGGTCGGTAGTGTCGGGGTGGGAGGGAGATCGGTAATGTCGGGGGGGGGGGGGCGGCGGCATCCGATCGGACAGGCCGCGGCCCGCTATACTTATAGCGGCAGAGAGATCCCCTGCCGCGATAAGTATAGCAGCTGCATCTACTTACAATGTAGACCAGCATTTTGCTGGCCTACATTTTTAAGGTTTATTCCTCTACTAGGGAGACGCGTAGGGCCACCTAGGTTCGCCTAAGGCCCTTAGGCGAGCTTAGGCGTCTTGCGGGTCTCCCTAGGCTCCCGGAGGTGCCTTCAGGCCTGCCTGGGGAGCATTTTTTTTTTTTAAACGTGCATCCCGATTGGCTGATTAGACAGCTGTAAGACGCCTACAGCTGCCTAAAATCGGGACGCACTTTTTGAGAATCTGGGCCATGATGTCTATGGAGTCTCCTCTGTCCATCTGTTAAAATTCCTTCAAAAAAGTGCAATAAGTTCGTTAGGCACAATTTCCCCTTGCAGAAACCATGTTGGCTGGTTATCAGAAGTTTGTGTCTTTCAAAATGTTCATCAGTGTTGTCTTTTATCAGTGCTTCCACCATTTTCCCCAGAACCGAGGTCAGACTCACCAGTCTGTAGTTTCCCAGGTCACCACTTGATCCCTTTTTAAAGATGGGCATAACGTTGGCTATCTTCCAATCCTCCGAGATCATGCCTGTTTTCAGGGATAGATTGCAAATTTGTTGCAGTAGTTCCACTATCTCCTCCTTTAGTTCTTTCAGAACCCTTGGATGGATTCCATCCGGACCCGGGGATTTGTCAGTTTTTAATTTTTCTAGCTGCCTGCGTACATCTTCAAGGCTCACTTCCATGGATGTTAATTTTTCTGCTTGATCTCCATTGAAGATGTGTCTTCATTTGTAAATACAGATGAAAAGAACATGTTAAGTCTTTCTGCTACTTCTTTCTGTATAAATCTTTGGTAAATACAGATGCAAAAAATGTGTTCAGTTTTTCGGCGATTGCTTTGTCCTCCTTTAGCACTCCCTTTATTCCATGGTCATCCAGTGGTCCTACCACTTCCTTCGCGGGTTGTTCCCCTTGATATATCGAAAGAACGGCTTGAAGTTCTTTACCTCCAAGGCTATTTTTTCCTCGTAATCTCTTTTGGCCCCTTTTACCGCCTTATGGCACATGCATTGATGTTGTTTGTGCTTGTTCCATTCCTTGTTTTTGACCTTTTCCATTCCTTAAACAAAGTTTTCTTGTCTCTGATTGCTTCCTTCACCTCTACAGTGAGCCATGCCGGTTCTTTGTTCTTTCTCCACTTTGATCCCTTGTTGATACGCATTATATATAGATTTTGATCATCGGTGACTGTGTCCTTAAAAAGGGACTAAGCTTGCTCTAGCTTTTTTACAGTGCTTATCCTCTTCTTAATCTTCTTCCCTACCATGAGTCTTATCCCTTCGTAATTCCTTTTTTGGACGTTCAGTGCCGTGTCTGTGGTTTTGGGCTGATGTTTCTCCCCTGCGCCAGATCAAAGCGGATCATATTGTGATCGCTGTTTCCCAGCGTCCCTTCTACTTTTACATCTTGTGCCAGTCCTCGCAGGCCATTTAGAATTAAGTCCAGAATTGCATTTAGTCTAGTATTTTCCTTGACAAGTTGTTCCAGGAAGTAATCGCCTACAATATCCAAGAACTTGGTCTCTCTAACGCAGCCGGAGGTGCCTAGGTTCCAGTCTATTTCCAGATAGTTGAAGTCACCCATGATAACTGCATTGCCTCCCTTGCAGTTGTGTTTAATCTCGGCCATCATTTCTCTGTAAATTTCTTCAGACTGCCCTGGGGACGGTAATAGATGCCAATCTTCATTTCCAGGCCATTTGTTCCCGGAATTTTGACCCATAGAGACTCTAGCTTATCCGTCAGTTGTGGCGTGTTCTCTCCAGTAGATTCAATTCCTTCTTTAATGTACATGGCAATGCTCCCACCTTTTTGAGCACTCTGTCTCTGCAGTATAGTTTGTATCCCGGTAGCACAGTGTCCCAGATGTTTTCCTCAGTCCACCAGGTTTCTGTGATGCCTATGATGTCAATGTTATCTTTTTGTGCCATAGCTTCTACAGTCCATCATCCTCTCCAGATTGGACTATTGCAATTCCATCTACCTTAGCTTAACAAAGAAAAGCCTCCACAGACTCCAACTTATCCAGAACACCGCGGCCAAACTTATCTTCTCAAAAAGCAAATTTGACCATGTCTCTCCACTCCTGTCCAAGCTGCACTGGCTTCCTGTCATCTCCAGGGTCCACTTTAAATGTGCCTGCTTAACCTTCAAGATGCTCCACGGCATCCTTCCACCTCTTATTCCTCTATCCTGGAATTCCTCAAATCCATTCTCCACCAGATCCACGCAAAAATTAAAACTATCCTTCCCCTCCTCAAAGGGTATCTCCCTCGTCGGTAAACTCGGGTCCTCCCTCCACTTCAGAATCGCTCAGCTCTGGAATAGTCTCCCTTCCCCTCTCCGCAACTTGAGCCCCCTTCTACCATTCCGTAAGCTTCTGAAGACCTGGCTCTTCTCCAAAACGTAACCCGTCCCCTCCCTATTATTATCTCACCTAACCTCTCTCTTACTTTACTTTTATAAATCCACTGGAGTTCCGTTGCTTCCTAACCATGTAAACCGTGTCGAGCTCCACCTGTGGAGATGATGCGGTATATAAACCCAAGATTTAGATTAGATTAGATTAGATTAGCTTCTAATTCACCCATCTTGTTTCTAAGGCTCCTTGCATTCGTGTACATACACTTGAGTTTGCGACCTGTTCCTTTCTTGCATTTCCTTCCCTCTTGTGTCCTTTTAGATCTGTCTTGCCGGTGATCCGGTGAGTCTTTCCTGTGATCCAGTGAGTCTTTCCCTCTATCTTCTTGCACAGTATCCTCTGGGTATACCGGTTCCTGAACCATTGACTCTCTCTCTTGGTCGACTGTCAGCTTTCCCCTTCTTCCTAGTTTAAAAACTTCTCAACTTCTCTCTTGATGTTGCTTGAAGTAGCCTCATTCTGTCTCTGCTGAGGTGGAGTCCATCCTTCCTGTATAGCTTGCTCTTCCCCCAGAATGTCGTCCAGTTGCGCACGAAGTGGAATCCTTCTTTCTCACACCAGCGCCACATCCAAGCGTTGACCTCTTGCAGCTCCATCTGCCTCTTCTCATCAGCCCTGGGTACCAGCAAGATCTCCGAGAATGCTATCCTCTGCATTCTGGTCTTCAACTTCCTTCCTAGCATCTGGAACTGGTCCTTCAATACTTCCCTGTTGTAGTTCCTGTTGCTCACGTTGTTCGTCCCTACATGGATCACCATCGCCATATCTTCTTCTTTCACACTGTAGATGATCCTGTTGATGCGGCTCACTATGTCTTCTACCTTGGCTCCCGGTAGGCAGGTCACCAGCTGATCCAGTCTTCCTCCCGCTATGTGGCTGTTGACTTGTCTAATGATGGAGTCCCCCACAATGATTGCTGTCCTCTCTATCTTCTCTTGATTCTCCAGCCGCAGGTCCGTGTCCCTGGTGTATGTCCATATCTCCTGCCGCAAGTCCGTATCCTTCGTTCTCACTGCTTTGTCACCCATTTCTTCATGGTAGTTGTCCATCGTGTGGTCCACACTTTCTGTAGGTGTCTTTCAGTAGTTCCACTGTTGCTGGTGATTTTCCACAGCCTCCCTGTATGCTTCCTCTATGAACTTCTCCAGCTATCGGACTTCTTCCTCAATGGTGTCCTCTGTCTTGTTCTCTGCTTCCTCTGTCTGCCTCCTCCACTGCCTGAAGTGCCTCCAGTTCTTGTATTCTACCCTCCAGAAGTCTGACTTGTTTCTTCAGGCTCTCCAGTTCTCCGCATCGAGCGCATACATAAGACCACCTCCCAGAGGGGAGGTAGTCATACTTATGGCAGACGGTGTAGAAAACTGGGTAGCTCAACATCTTGCTTCCATCTTGCTTCCATTACTGCCTGCTTGCTGGTCTGCTGTGGCTGTCCTCTGCGCCTGCTGTGTCCTCTGTGCCTGCCTAGCTGTGACTGTCTCATGTCTGCTGTCCTCTGTGTCTGCCTGGCTGTGTGTCCTCTGTGCCTGCTGTGTCCTCCTTCTGCTCTCCTTTAGTGGTGGCTCGTCCCTTCTCAAGGTAGAAATCTCCCTTCTGTTTTTATTCCTCTGCCTTATATCTCCTGGGCTGTTTCTCTTAGATGGAGTTGGGACAGTTTTATCTCTGGCAGTGTCAGAAGGGGTATTTCTACCTGAGACAGGCAATTGCCTGTCACAATATCAGTGGTCACCTAAAATTGATTAAAAAATTTCACCTATTGAACACCATAGGACCTCCTTTTGTTTGTCTCCCCTGCTGTGTTTCATTAGCAGCTGACTACAAATACAAGTTTGACTACAAATACAGGACTAAAAAGTTGGAAACAAGATTTACCAAAGTGAACTCATTGTGCTTTGCAGTAGTAAAGGATAACTTGAATTTACTAATCAAATGTGAAAATCTGGAAAATGCAGACACAGAAATTTTTGGTAATTAACTTTCCAAAAACAAAATGTTTTTTCATTGTTGGATATGTTTAAGATACCGTATATATGAAGATTCCTGTTCAATTTTACCCTCCAATTGCTAGAATTATTTTTATCTTCTACCATATAAAAGAAAGGATGACCCGGTGTGTCAAGATGTACTGTCTTCAGTTTTTCAAGACAGTTTTGATTTAACTGGATTCTTAGAATCTTCATGAGAGGAACTGGTTACACCTTCTATCTTGTTGGTAATCTTTGCTTTGGACCCAAATAGGGATTGGCTCTTAAGATTGTATTTCAGACATAAAAGTTCTCCTTTTCTGTCATTAAATGTAAGAATGTTTCCTGATGTGGCTAAAGTATCAGAAGTAGTTTTTGTTCCTTCACTCTAGGATGGTAGAATTAGGAGCTTTCTTTATTTTTAAACTTCCCTGTAAATGTGAAATATTAAGAGAAAATGTACATTTTCTTTGAACCTTCTCAATTAGTATCAAGTTACCCAGAATATACAAGGATAATAGTATTCTTTTTACCACCTGGAACACATTAAAATTTATTAATAATTTAACACCTACCCCAATACAACAGTCACATATCAATCACTATGGTTAAACTCCAAGATTCAAATTGGCGAGTCTAAGATCCTCTGGAAACATTGGTTGCAGGCAGGCATACGTACTTTAGATGATGTGATCTCAAATGGGAAAATGCTAAATTTATTACAACTGCAACAGTCATTCGGCATATCAAAGTCTCAAGCTTATAAATGGTTGCAGTTGAAACAGGCCATTGGCAAAATTTAAAAAATCAGTATAGCTTTCTAGGCCTATGTTTCCAGACAGATTTCCTAGGGCAGGGGTAGGCAATTCCGGTCCTTGAGAGCCGAAGCCAGGTCACAATAAATATACATGAGATAGATCTGCATCTCAAGGAGGCAGTGCATGCAAATCCATCTCATACATATTCATTGTGGATATCCTGAAAATCTGATCTGGCTTTGGCTCTCTAGGACTGGAATTGCCTACCCCTGTCCTAGGGCATCAGACCGCCAAGTGGTATAAATTATTATCTGATTATTTGAATAAGTCAAAAACTAGCCTAAAAGACATTTGGAGCATTGAGATAAATCAGCAGATTTCTGCTACTCAATGGCCAAGGATTTGGACTTGGAGGATGAGATGTACAGGGTCAGCATCTATGAGACAAACCTGGTTCTTTTTGGTACATAGAATTTTTTTGGACCCCAGTTCGTTTAAAAAAGTTGGACAGGGGCGGGGCCGTGCAGAGAGCGGGGAGGACGCGTTTTCCCTGAGCTCCGCTGTTCTCCCCCTGCTTCGGCCTCCCTGAACGAAATTCAGCGACTATTTTCACCACCGAGTGCCTTCTTTAGCTCCCCGGGGGCTCTATGGACAGATATCTACATAGAGGCACTGCGGATATGGCCTCTAAGGTGGGCAAAAAGGATCGCGAACGCGCGAAATCGGGGCCCAGCCACGAGGACAAGATGGCGGACCCGGGCGCGGCGGCGGCTACAGAGGGAGCGGATCTCATCGCGCGCCTCACTGAGGCAGTTGTTTCGGCGCTGGGGACGCGCCTGGACAAAGTGCAAGAGTCACTGGCTGCCTTGTCCACAACAGTGGCTGAATTCAACTCCCGGGTCACCGAGGTGGAGCAGCGGGTTGGAGCCGCAGAGGATTCTATTGTTGCACTACAGGCAGAAGTTCAACAGCTGCGGGGCAAGGTGGGCCAGTGTGAGGAAAAACTGGAGGATATGGAAAATTGCTCCAGACGGAACAATCTGCGCCTGGTGGGGGTCCCTGAATCTGTGCAGGAGGGAGACCTGCTTCCCACTCTGGAGACCTGGCTGGCGGCGGAGCTAATGAGCACGCGGGGACTGGGACCTTTACGCATCGAAAGGGCGCACCGGCTGGGTAGAAGACAGGAGGGAGCGACCAGACCACGCGTGGTGATTCTCCGCATATTGAACTTTGCTATCAAGGATCTTATTCTCCGAAATTATCGCCAGCGCAAGGATTTACAGTTCCAGAATCACCGTATTCTAATATTTCAGGATTATTCGGCACAGGTGGCTTCTTTGAGGAGAGGATTCTCGTCTGTCTGCAAGCAACTTACTGAGAAGAAACTTCGCTTCACGCTGCAGTTCCCTGCTAAGCTGCGGGTGATCTATGATGGCCACTCTCATCTATTCGACACAAGTGCGGCGGCCAGAGCGCAAGTTCTTCAGTGGTACCCTGATCTGGGGACTGGCACCTGAAGCCCTATGACACTGTTTTGGGTTTTCTCAGTTTGAATTGTGCGGGGCAACTTGCTGGGAGCGGGTGGTATACTCACTTGCACTGTTCCTTAGCACCTGTTGTGCATGTATTCTGTCTGTGGATCGCCGTAAGGGAGATCTGTCTGTTATGCTTCGGCCATGGTTTACAGTTCTTTTACAATGGCTCCTTATGGACTTATTGACTAACAAGGTCCTGTATGATTATGCCTTTCTTCTAGTTTTATGCTATTGTCTAGCCCCTGGGCTCTTCCTGTGAGTTTCAATGGAGTATATCCGGCATGGTGGCTGTTTTGGAGGCTGGAGAGGGGGGGTGCTTTGGGCCCTTCGGTATACCCTCCCTGGAGTGGTGGATTGGTGTGTATCGAGGGGGATGGGAGGGGGGAGGGGGTTCAAGGTATGGGGGGTGGGGGGGCGGGAGGGGGGAGTGGTGGCGGGGGGGGACTGAATGGGCTGGTGTAGGGGGTGGTGAAGCTGTGGGTTCTGGTTTGTTGGGGGAATTGGGTGGGAGGTGGAAGTGGGGAGTTCAGGCGGGGGGGAGGGGGGAGGCTCCTGACCTGGGTGTTTGTTGTGGATTCATGTGAGGGGGTGGTGTGGAGACTGGGCTGCTGGGGGCTGGGCTGGGACCCTCGGCAGCTGTTTTGTGCTCTTTTTCTCTTTTGGTATGTCTGGTTCTTTTTCTCTTTCTTATGCCTGTTAAGAAGGGGTTGAGGTGTGTGTCATGGAATGTATCTGGTATTAATTCTCCTATCAAGCGAACTAAGATCTTACAGTGCCTAGCCAGGAATCAGGCTGATGTAGTGGGCCTGCAGGAGACAAAGCTCAATGAACGGGAACATGGTAAATTGTGTCAATCCTGGGTGGGGCAGTGTTACTCGGCCTCTTCCTCTAACACTAGGGCGGGGGTGGCATTGCTGATCCGCAAGTCGGTGTCTTTTACTGCATCTAGGGTTCTCTCAGATCCAGAGGGACACTATGTTATTGCCCAGGGTTCTCTTAATCAGCGCCCAGTAATTCTGATGTCAGTATACGCGCCCAACAGTGCACAGCGGTCCTTTTATAAGAAGCTCTTGGGGGTATTATTAACTATATCACACATACATGACTCTCAGAAAATCTTTCTTGGGGATTTCAATACTATACTAGACCCGCTTTTGGACTCCTCTAAGGGATCCTCCTCCAATAGGTCAGATAATGGGCTTGCCGCTTGGTTGGAGGCTCTGGACCTAGTGGATGTCTGGCGGACACTACACCCAGGGGAGCGGGATTTCACCCACACATCCAAAGTGCATGGTTCCTCCTCTCGAATAGATTATATTTTCCTATCGCGCTCATTCTTTTATGCGATTCATGCGGCTGAGATCGGAGTACTGGCGGTCTCGGATCATGCTATGGTGTGGATGGATATTGGCTCCTCGGCTAACGCCCTGGGGGGAGGGAAGCATTGGCGATTTCCGATAGCGCTTTATCTGGACCCGGACTTCAAATCTTATTTGGAGCAACAGTGGCGGGACTATGTGGAATTTAATGGGGGCCATGCCGATAACGGAACTTTGTTTTGGGAGGCCTCTAAGGCGGTGCTCCGGGGGGCTGTGATAGCTTACTGCGCGCGACGTAAGAAACAGCTTGCAGAAAAAATCTTGGTTTTGGAACGCAAGGTGCGGGATAGTAGAACTCTGGCTATTCAGAATCCTACCCTGTCTCAAAAGCATGATTTTCAGACTTCTTCATGAGAGGGCCCATAAATCCCTTTTCTATTATAAGTACAGATTACACCGTTTTGGTAATAAGCCGGGTAGAATGCTGGCCCAGATGACTAAGGCGAGACGGGGTGCCACCTTGATTACCTCGCTCAAAGATGATGGGGGCAGGTTGGTCACAGATCAGTCGCGGATGGAGCGGCTTTTTGTTACCTTTTATAAATCCTTATATACTGCGGAAGTGGTGGGTCGAGAGGCTCAGATTCGGGCATTTTTGGACTCTCTGCCCTTACCTAAGCTGTCAGCGGCGGACTCGGATGTTTTGGCTTCCCCCATAACCCGAGAGGAGGTGCTGGATGTTCTCAAGCACCTACCTCTTTGTAAATCTCCAGGCCCGGACGGCTTTGGGGGGGAATTCTATCGTCTTCTTCAGGGGTATGTGGCTGATCCGTTACGGGGCTATTTTGAAAGCGGAGCAGAGGTGGGGCGGTTTCCTCAAGGAGCGAATCGAGCACTGATTACTGTATTGCCTAAACCGGGAAAGGACCCCTTGCTGGTGGGCTCCTATAGACCTATCTCGCTTATTAATGTTGATTTAAAAATTTTGGCTCGGGTCCTGGCTAATCGACTGGCCAAGTATGTTCCCTCTTTGGTGGGTGCAGATCAGGTAGGGTTTGTGCGTGGGCGATTGGCGGGCCATAATGTTAGGAAGCTCCTCCTTGCTGTGGCCCATTGTGCTTCTCGGCAGCAACCAGCGCTGGCTATCAGCTTTGATTCCGAAAAGGCCTTTGACAGAGTAGAGTGGGCTTTTTTATTCCCTTTGTTGCGATATTATGGGCTGGAGGGGTTCTTTATGAGAGCTCTTGGAGCCCTTTATTCTCACCCAGTGGCGGCCGTATTGGTTAATGGGGTTGCATCTTCAGACTTTGTGCTTCAGCGTGGCACTCGCCAGGGCTGCCCCTTGTCCCCTCTGCTTTATATCTTGTTTTTGGAGCCTTTGTTGATTTCCCTTCGAAGCCACCCCCAGATAGCTGGAGTGGAGCTGGGGAAATCATCTCTGCGCTGTATGGCTTTCGCCGATGACATTATGGTAATATTGACTGACCCTGTTTCAAATCTCCACAGTCTGTTAGAACTGTTTCACCAGTTCGGGGTGATCTCAGGCCTCAAGCTCAATGTGTCCAAATCGGAGGCGCTTCCTATCCATATTGATATCTCGCATGTGTGGGCGGATTTCCCGCTCCGGGAAGCTCCACAGCAGGTAAAATATCTGGGGGTTCTGATACCATCTTCCTTTACACGACTTTATGAGATCAATGTAAAGCCCCTACTCCGGACCACGGTGGAGCTCCTCCGTTTGTGTGGTGATTTGCCAGTATCTCTTGCGGGGCGCATATTTTTATACAATATGATGATAGTGCCTCGGTGGCTTTATCTGTTTCAAACTCTTCCGCTGTGGTTACGAACCGGGGACTTGGCTCAGTTGTACAGGGCTTTGAGGACTTTCTTGTGGCGTGGGCGCCGGCCTAGGCTTTCTCTTCGTATTTTGATGTTGCCTGAGTCACAGGGGGGATTTGGCTTGCTGGATGTTCGCACCTATAATCTGGCATGTGGGACAAGATTGATTCGGGACTGGTGTATGGAGAGCTCCTCTTTCTTAATGTATCCCGTGGACAGGGATTTTTTACACCCTATCTCTGGGTTGTTTCTGCTGCATGCTCCTGCTGCCCAGTTGGATTCTGTCTACAGGGGACATATTGTGTGGGCTTATATGAGACATATTTGGAAATTGCTGTGTAAGCATCTGGGCATCCACTCTAATATCACCCCTCTGCTCCCGCTGGTGGGTAACTTGCATTTTAAACCGGGCAATGATAGCAAGGTATTTCGGATTTGGCACGCACATGGAATCCGTAGACTGGGGGATGTTCTTTCCGATAGGGGCGATCTTCTTTCCTCTGCCGAACTGGGGTCGCTGTATGGGCTAGATGGGGTGGATGCTTTCGGATATCTCCAGCTCCGACACTATGTTCTTAGCTTCTCTGGGGAGCGATTGAGCGGATCGGTGGCACGGGATCTTGGGAGGTGTTTGGCGTTGGGGGAGGAAGCGGCACCACGTCTCCGGTATTATGTTGCTGCTCTGGGCCCCCCTTTACAGACCGAAAGAGCTGATTGGTTGGCAGGGGCGTGGAGTGCTGACTTGGGCTGCTTAGTCCCGTCTGAACTGATTTCTCGCTGCTTTGTCCATATACGCACCATCTCATGTAACATGTTACATAGGGAGCAAGAATATAAATTCCTCCACAGAGCTTTTATTTCCCCTCACAGAGCACACCGGGCTGGTATTGCAGATCATGCGGGGTGTCCCAAATGTCCTGTCACCCCTGCTTCCCTGGGGCATATGTTTTGGGAGTGCCCCCTTGTGGGATCCTTTTGGCAGCGTGTCTGGACTTCCGTGTCCTCATGGGTTCCTGGGATCCCGAAATGTACTCCCTCTGGAGCATTATTTTATCAAGTGGCGGAGCTTCCTGGGTGCACTGTTGGGCAGCGGCAGCTGATTTCTAAGGCCGTCCTGTTGGCTAAGAAAGCCATTTTGACTTTTTGGAGAGAGCCGCATGCTCCCTCTTTCTCTCGATGGCTGGGGTCTCTGTATGATTTAGCCCTCTTGGAAAGACGGGCTGCGGGCACTCGAGATGAACGCAAGTGGTCTCGCTTTCAGGACATCTGGGAGGCTTATTGGTTGACCCTTCCTCACCGTGAGCGGAGTCTGCTATTGAACTGTTAGCTTGTGTTGAGGTCTTCTGTCCTCTTCAATGCTCTCTCTCTTTAGGCGCCTTTTTCCGGGGATTCTATTTAGGGATTCCTTTCTCTTTCTCTTTCTTTCTTTTTCTCTTCTTCTTCTCTCTAGACCTACCGTATTTTCACGCATATAACGCGCGCGTTATACGCGTTTTTACCTACCGCGCATACCCCTCGCGCGTTATATGCGTGAGCGCGGTATACGAAAGTTTTCAAACATAGTTCCCACCCCGCCCGACGCCCGATTCACCCCCCCAGCAGGACCACTCGCACCCCCACCCCGAACGACCACTCGCACGCGCTCCCACCCGCACCCGCATCCACGATCGGAGCAAGAGGGAGCCCAAGCCCTCTTGCCCGGCCGACTCCCCGACGTCCGATACATCCCCCCCCCCGGCAGGACCACTCGCACCCCCACCCCGAAGGACCGCCGACTTCCCGACAATATCGGGCCAGAAGGGAGCCCAAACCCTCCTGGCCACGGCGACCCCCTAACCCCACCCCGCACTACATTACGGGCAGGAGGGATCCCAGGCCCTCCTGCCCTCGACGAAAACCCCCCTCCCCCCCAACGACCGTCCCCCCCCCCAAGAACCTCCGACCGCCCCCCCAGCCGACCCGCGACCCCCCTGGCCGACCCCCACGACCCCCCCACCCCCCTTCCCCGTACCTTTGGAAGTTGGCCGGACAGACGGGAGCCAAACCCGCCTGTCCGGCAGGCAGCCAACGAAGGAATGAGGCCGGATTGGCCCATCCGTCCTAAAGCTCCGCCTACTGGTGGGGCCTAAGGCGCGTGGGCCAATCAGAATAGGCCCTGGAGCCTTAGGTCCCACCTGGGGGCGCGGCCTGAGGCACATGGGCCCAACCCGACCATGTGCCTCAGGCCGCGCCCCCAGGTGGGACCTAAGGCTCCAGGGCCTATTCTGATTGGCCCACGCGCCTTAGGCCCCACCAGTAGGCGGAGCTTTAGGACGGATGGGCCAATCCGGCCTCATTCCTTCGTTGGCTGCCTGCCGGACAGGCGGGTTTGGCTCCCGTCTGTCCGGCCAACTACCAAAGGTACGGGGAAGGGGGGTGGGGGGGTCGTGGGGGTCGCCAGGGGGGTCGCGGGTCGGCTGGGGGAGCGGTCGGAGGTTCTTGGGGGGGGCGGTCGTTGGGGGGGAGGGGGGTTTGCGTCGAGGGCAGGAGGGCCTGGGATCCCTCCTGCCCGTAATGTAGTGCGGGGTGGGGTTAGGGGGTCGCCGTGGCCAGGAGGGTTTGGGCTCCCTTCTGGCCCAACTACCAAAGGTACGGGGAAGGGGGGTGGGGGGGTCGTGGGGGTCGCCAGGGGGGGTCGCGGGTCGGCTGGGGGGGCGGTCGGAGGTTCTTGGGGGGGGGGCGGTCGTTGGGGGGAGGGGGGTTTGCGTCGAGGGCAGGAGGGCCTGGGATCCCTCCTGCCCGTAATGTAGTGCGGGGTGGGGTTAGGGGGTCGCCGTGGCCAGGAGGATTTGGGCTCCCTCCTGGCCCGATATTGTTGGGGAGTCGGCGGTCCTTCGGGGGGAGGGATGTATCGGACTTCGGGGGGGGGATCAGGCTTTCAGGATGGGGACAGACCTTCAAGGGGGGACAGTGCACGGAAGTCAGGGGGGGGTGAACGGAGAGTCGGGACAGCGCACGGAGAGGCGGGGCAGTGCACGGAAGTCAGGGGGGGTGAACGGAGAGTCGGGACAGCGCACGGAGAGGCGGGGCAGTGCACGGAAGTCAGGGGGGGGTGAACGGAGAGTCGGGACAGCGCACGGAGAGGCGGGGCAGTGCACGGAAGTCAGGGGGGGTGAACGGAGAGTCGGGACAGCGCACGGAAAGTCGGGGCAGTGCACGGAAGTCAGGGGGGGGTGAACGGAGAGTCGGGACAGCGCACGGAGAGGCGGGGCAGTGCACGGAAGTCAGGGGGGTGAACGGAGAGTCGGGCAGCATGCGCGGTATAATCGTGAGCGCGTTATACCAAAGTTTTTGTGCTTATCATCGTGATTTCTGCGCGCTATACACGTGTGCGCGTTTTATACGGGTGCGTGTTATTTGCGTGAAAATACGGTAGTCCTCCTCATTCTTAAGTATCTACCTCAGGTCTCTCTTTGGTTCCTGTTTTGTCAATTTTTGTATATTTGTTGTCTATTTTGTACACTTCCTTTATGTCTACCGCAGGTCGGGAGTGGGGCGGGTGGGGGGGGATTGGAGGGGGGGGTTTGCACCCGTAGTTTCTGGTGCAGCTTGATGTGTGTATTGGTATTGGGGTGTGCTGCTCTGTTTTGGGGGGTTTAGCGGGTGTTACATGTAAAACTATATTGAGCACATCCTGTGTTGGAACATTCTGATCTTCCTTGAGCTTTCGTCTTCTGCTCTGTATGTACCCGATAGGGTGCTTTTTGCTGGAATTGCTGTCTGTTCCTGCACACTGTTCTGTTTTGTGTATGCTGGTTTGCTCAATAAAGAAACATTATTTACAAAAAAAAAAAAAAAAGTTGGACAGTTGAAAGTCTACTAGATGCTGGCACTGTCATCTTGAAATAGGGACACTGGATCATTTGTTGTTCTATTGTCCCTTGATACTCAACTTTTGGAAATCAATATGGGGACAAATTAATTTGATACTGGAGTCTTCGATTCCATTGTCCTATGAAGTGGTAATCTGTGGGACATTGTTGTCAACTAAACCTATATTAGAAAGATATAAAAGCAGACTTTTTATCATTATGACTAGGATAGCCATGTAAATGATTACTAAGAACTGGAAAAATTGGGACAGACTTAATTTCTCCTTTTGGTGGGAAACTTTATGTTTATGTTATAAATATGAAAAAATGAATTCAGAAATATCATGTCATAAACTATTTAAATTAATGTAGGGTCCATTAACAAATTTTGTTAATGTTGATTAGTTGGAAAATACCTTTATTTCCTATTTGATTTGCACATCCAGGGAGGGTTGGGGGGAGGCAGGGGGGTAATATATTTTGTTGTATTTATTGATCAAATGCAAGTGCTGTATATGATTTTAATTGTATGCATAATTTAAAGCACTGTTTTTGTTCTCAAATTAGGGTGGGAGGGAGGGGGGAAAATGTTTTGTAGTATTTGGTGGGCTATAGCCCTTTTCTGCTGCTTTTTTCTATGTTTCTATATCTTTAAGGGAGTAAATTCAGGGGAGGGGATACTTGGAATGGGCAGACTTGGTAGGCTATAGCCCTTTTCTGCTGCTTTTTTCTATGTTTCTATTTCTTTGATTGATTGTACGTGCTGTCTTGACATTAATTGTATATATATTTTAATGCACTATTCTTGAATTGAAAATTAATTAAGATTTTACAAAAAAAAAGTAATTTTTTTGATTAACAAGATTGTTGAAGCTGGTGCCTCTGCACAACCTTAGTGAGGGACTCTGTACGATGGGAACCTGCATGAAACCTATAAAGGATTATGTATATTCTCCCTCTTTGCTATTGTTTTGTGTTATTAATATTTCTTAGACTATTCTGAGCTCTTGGGATCTCCAATAATTGTGGAGTTAACTATTTCATGAGGAAATTGAATTTTTCTTCTTTCTTTCTTGAACTTTATATTATTTCTATTTTTCTGTGAATGGTTTCTGTAAGGATTTTCTTCCTATTATATTTTCAAATTTAATTAAAATAAAATAAAAACGTTTCTTCCTCCCTTCTTCTGTGCCTTCTGCTGTTCATTTGGTTACATATCTTTTACCTCTTTTGTGGATTGCTTAGTAGATTATGAAACATGAAAGACCACAGGCCTCTGGAAAAGTTTATATACTTTTTATTGAATATTGGGCTCAATATATGCAGGTACTTTTGTTTGAAAATTGGTTTGTGTGAATTTATAAATATGTATGTATGGTGTAAATGCTTGCACCTAATTGTCTATGTCCCTCACAGTCCACACCCCTTTGTAATTGCGCACTGTGGAACTTGTAGGGTAGCAGCTAAGGAGAGTTATGCATGTAACTACAAATTAATACCAATTATATTAATAACTAGTGTTTAAGCCCATTACATTCGTTACAGTAATGGGTGCTAGAATAGCCCCACCTATACCCTGACCCTGACCCTCCCGTGCCCCGCCTCTACCATGCCCAGACCCTTCCTCCCACTGACCCCAGTCCCACCACCTCACCTTTCACCATTTCCTTAGTCCTCTATACCCTTTTGGCCCTCATCAATCCTCTACTGCATTTATCACCCTTTCAGTCCCAGCTCCATTCCTACCTATCCTTCCTTCCATTGCCTCCAAGGCCATTCTTCCTGTCCCTATATTCCACCCCCACCCAGCTTCTCTTCCTTTTTTACCAATTTCTCTGTTGTCTCTCTCCTGCCCCTTCCCACAGTACTGCAACTGTCCCCCTCCCCATTCCAACATATGCCACTTTAACCTTCTTCACTCAACCGCACCCCAAACCCCACTCCCCAATGGTGTCCTCAGACCACTCTCTCTAGCTCCTGATTCCCCCCACCTATCTCTTCCCTGTTTTTGGTTGCTTGAGAGTTACTGTAAAAATTGTTTTGTCTCCCCATTCCCATTTGTAGGTTCAGTATCTTTTCCTCCCTTCCTCATTTCTAGTCTAGGTCACTTTATCTCCCCCACTTCTAAACCCTCCCCCTCCACACTTATGGGTCTAAAATCCATCCATCTCCCCTCCCTTCACCCTGATGGACCCTCCTAATGGACCCTCCACAAACCCAGTCCTTGAAGCTTTACTGAATTTTGCTAGACACCTCACGTTTGTACTACCAGGATCTCTTTCAATCATCATGACATGAACCCACTTCATACTGAAAACTGAGTGAAGCTGTACATAGGAAAACCCAGTAGAGACAGGTTTTCCTAGCTTGAAGAAAACTTTTCTTTCTTTGGGCAATCGGTTCCCTTCTCATTGCCACACTTGAGTCATGCCCCTCCTCTTCCAGGTAAGGGTAGATTCCCATCCCGCACTCCCTCAGTCTTACCTTTTTACCTTTCTTCACCTCATCTTCCATGTTTCACTCACGTCTCCCACACTGAACCCTGTTGAGTGCTACTGCTACAGTAACTGCCACCACAGGCCCCAGGGACATCACTGCGACTAAGAAGGGGGACACTTTTTTCCCCTTTATAAAGTCCTCCACACTGAGAATATGCCACAGCCAAACCAGAAGAGCAGAAACCCCCTCTCCCCTCCCCGCTCCCGTTCTGCATGCACGCACGCATGCCCCCTACAGTCCGAACCACATCAACCCCAGCGGCCAACTGCTGCTGCTCGGCGGTGTACTGTGCATGCGAAGGCATGGCGGAACAATGCACGAATGCATGGAGTTTGAAGTGCGTAAGCACGCTAAAGGTTTCATTATAGCGGATTGGTTGCTCAGGCCAATTAGCATCTAATTAGTAAATTAATTTGCAACTTCTGGCATGCAACTATATAGAATTAGGGGGATAGAGGAAATTCTATAACTGGATGCCTACATTTAGGCCCAGTATTCTATCATGGCATCTGGGTGCCTTAGCATAAGTAAGGATGCCTAAATATAACAGATATGTCCGTAACTTACAGTATTCTATAAGTTATGCAGGTAACTTGGAGCCCTTTTGTGGCTTGCTTTGCCCATGTGTATGCTTTCCTTGCTTTTACACACACTGTTTTACATGTTATGTAAGTTATGAGCACTGTTAGATAAGAGCACTTAGGCACCTTGCTGGTGCTTTTGTAAGTAATTGTACACTTATGCATATAAGTGCTAGTGTTCTAGACCAAAAGATTGATTGCGATCGACCAGTAGATCGTGAAGGCTACGCAAATTGATCACGGAGCCCATCCTGGGCTCTGTGATAGACTCGCATTGCCTTCGCATTCTACCTGCATCCTGACGCCGTAAACAGGATGCAGAAGCTCTGGGACAACCAGCCTTCCTCTCCCCGATGTCAATTCTGACATCAGAGTGGAAGTTCCGGGCCAGCCAATCTCTGCCTGGCTGGCCTGGAACTTCCTCTCTGACGTCAGAATTGACATCGGGGAGAGGAAGGCTGGTCAGCCCGGCGCTTCTGCATCAGGAAGCAGGGAGAACTTGGGGCGGCGTGGCTTGGTGGCCTGTTCCCTGATGGCAGCGGTATTGGCTTGGGGGAGGGCAGGAAGAAAGAAGGGGGCAGGGAGACAGAAAGAAAGAAAGAAAGGGGGCAGGCAAAGAGACAGAAAGAAAGAAGGGAAACAGAAAGATAGGGGGGACAGGGAGACAGAAAGAAAGAAAGGGGGCAGGCAGGGAGACAGAAAGAAAGGGAGTACAGGGAGACAGAAACAAAGAAAGGGGCAGGGAGACAAAAAGACGGGGTAGGGAGAAAGAAATAAAGGGGAGGGGGCAGGGAGAGAGGAAGAAAAAGTTGGGGGAGGGAATGAGGCCTGGAGGAGAGGAAGCATACAGTAGGCTGAAAGAAGGGAAGAAATAACTTTATTTTTCTATACCGCCATAGTCAGACGACTTCTAGGCAGTTTACATCGAAAGAAGGCTGGACATTCAGCGAATTACAAATATTGGATGCACAGTCAGAAGAAGAAAGTGCAACCAGAGACTCATGAAATCACCAGACAACAAAGGTAGGAAAAATGATTTTATTTTCAATTTAGTGATCAAAATGTGTCCGTTTTGAGAATTGCTACCTGCTGTCTATATTTTGCACTATGGTCCCCTTTTACTAAACCACAATAGCGTTTTTTAGCGCAGGGAGCCTATGAGCGTCGAGAGTAGCGTGGGGCATTCAACACAGCTACCTGCGCTAAAAACTACTATTGCAGTTTAGTAAAAAGGGAGGGGGTATATTTGTCTATTTTTGTATAGTTGTTACTGAGGTGACATTGCATAGAGTCATCTGCCTTGACCTCTTTGAGAAAACCCCGGAATATAAATGAAAATTAACATTTTCTCTGCGAATAGTGTGCTTTGTATTTTTTAAAAATTTTATTGTTGACTTGGTCATTTTAAAAGTAGCTCGCAAGCCCAAAAAGTGTTGGCACCCCTGTTCTAGATATTTGTGTGTATAAGAGATATGTAAATGCGGGTGCCTAAATTACAGACTTGCACTTAATAGTGAGTAGTGTTGACAATGGCAATATTAAATCACTTCGCTATACAGATAGCAGCTGAATCTTACTTCTATATGGTTATTTAAGAACACCACCCCTATTGCACCCTGGCTCTATTCCAGAGTTACAGATCACTTAAAAAGTGGAAGAGTAGCCCAATGATTAGTGCAGTGGCTTGAGAACCAGGCAAATCAGGTCTTCAGTGACCTATTACTGGCCAGATCTAAGAGACTTTACTCAATCATACTTCTTAACCTATCTGCTGCTTTTTCCACTGTACACCCTCACCCTTTTTGATACACTATTCTCACTTGGGAGCCAATGCTAAAATGTTTGCAGCAAAGTAAAACTCTAATGTGAATCTGTACACAAAAATTGTCACAGCATGTTCAGAGTAATGAGCATGCAAATTAATGCCATGTTAAAATCGCAGTAATTTGCTGTTCAGCACTCAGTGCTAACTTTCCTGTCAGTGTCTGAGTGATGATTGGCTCAGGCACTGATAGGAAAATTAACATTAAAGGAAAACAAAGCTTGCCAGGCAATACACTCTTACCCCCCTACCCAACCTGATACCTCTTCCCGCCCCTACAAACATATCCCTGGTGTCTAGCAACACCCACCCAGACCTGAATCCTCCTTACCCCATCCTTTAAAAAATGCCCCAGTTGTCGAGTGGCCGTCCATCTCTCTCTTTTGTCCGTCTGTCATCTGCCACAAGACCTGGCCCGGTGGTACAGTGGTCTCCCCTCCTGGCCAGGTCAGGGCAGACCCTGCCTGCCTGGTGCCCCCCCCCCACCCAGCTAGCCTGTCCAGTTAATTTGGCCTAGTCAAGGCTCAACTCATCCCCCAGATCCCTGTACCTTGAAGGAAGCAGGAGTGATGCTTACTTGTTCATGCTTCTCTAGGCCACATCTTATATGGTAGTTAGGTCCTACCCAGGGCAGATGCTTGGAGAGCATTATGGAAAACTCATTTGGGGTAGGGTGGGCAGGTTGGAGGAAGAGGAAGGGTGCTGTTACACATTGCTTCTCTCAACCAACCCTTCTAATGCTGCCCAGAGCCAGTGGAAAGTTTCTGGTACTGAGAAACCTTTCCTGAGAAACTTTTTGTGGGGAGGAGACATAGATGTGGGGTAATTAATGACCATATTTAAATGTGGTCTGTGTTAATATTTCAATGCCCATGCTGAAATCATTTGTGCATACCATCCTGACTAACCTGCGCACAAATCTGGTGTTAACAAGCTATTAACGCTCAGCCCCTTGGATTCAAGACTCTGTTCTGTCTAGGTTTTCTTCTTATCTCTCCTTTTATACTTTTAGAGTACACTCTGGTGGATCTTCCTCCATTATCAATTGGTATACCTCAGGATTCTCTCTTGGGAACTCTTCATCTCTTTCTATATTTATTCCCTTGTGATCTGATCTCTTCTCATTTTAATACCATTTTCATACTCTGATGACTCTCAGATCTATCTGTCCATACCAGAAATGTCACCAGGAATCCAAGCCCAAGTCTCAGCTTGCTTGGGTGTTCCATTGCAATCTGTAATTTTAATAATTCCTATAATAAATGTAATTTTCTAATCCCTTATCTGTCTTTAATAGATTGTAACCTGTATTGTACAGGGGTTCTCTTATGCGTTTATGAATAACTAGTTTTTTAGCCCATTATATTAATGGGTGCTAGAATAGATGTGTAGACTTAGGCATTTCTTTCTTTCTTTTTCTTTCTTTCTTTCTGTCTCTCTCCCTGCCCCCTTTCTTTCTTTCTGTTTGTCTTTCTTTCTATCTCTTTCCCTGGCCCCCTGTCTGTCTTTCTTTCTGTTGCTCTCTCTTCCCCCTGTCTGTTTGTCTTTCTTTCTGACTCTCTCCCTGCCCACTGTCTGTCTGTCTTTCTTTCTATCTTTCTTTCTCTCTCTCTGCCCCCTTTCTTTCTTTCTGCATTTCTTTCTGTCTCTCTGCCTGTCTGTCTTTCTTTCTGTCTCTAACGGGTGTGTGTCTGTATTTCTTTCTTTCTCTCTCTGTGCTTAGCCTGTTTCAGTATTTCTGTATTTTTTCACATCTGCGGGAGGAGGAGGAGGCCGAGCTGCGCGAGATGGCGGGGAGGCTGGGGTTGGGCAGAACTAGGCAGAGCCGGGGTCGGGCATGGACCTTGCGCCGCCCGGGCCGGCTCCTCATCATGCGGGCGCTCCTGCCTCCCAGCGACAAACACTGCGTCAATATCAACACGCTGCATTCGCCGTGACTCAAAACCGGTGCCAGCGCCGCAGGCAAATGAATGACTCGGTTGGCTCCTCCTCCCTGCGCACGACCACCTGTCCCAGGGCCGTCATGGCACCCTGCCGGGTCTTCATCACTCTAACGACCTCGCCTCCCACCCCCGGACAGCCACCCCACCTGCCAGTCTCGCGCTCCCAGCCGGGGCTTCTGAGTACTGTCGCCCCAGCCAATCGGCGACCGCCTTGGTCTCAGCCACTCCACGGCGCTAGGTGGGCGCAGCCAATGCCACTGTCATGACAACCCGCCGCCGAGCCAGCCAATGGACAACACCCTTGTGGCTGGCGTTGTGAAGGGGCGGCACGGTGCGGCCTGCTCTGAGGGGAGGGTGGAAATCCACTGTCTTTTCAACCTCCAGTTTTGCTCCGCTCTTGTTTCCGCCGCGCTACGGGCCTGGGATGCATCATAATGGTAAGTAGCAGGCTCGGGAAGGTGACGGCAGGACTCCGCATTCGCTCCCTCCGCCGCCTGTGGTGACATAGTAAGTGTGCATGCGCACTCTTGCCAGCACATCCCGACAGATCAGATCTCAGGGAACACGCGGTGAGAGTGCACATGCGCTGTAACCGGCAGCCTCAAGGCAATGGGTCTTGGGCCACCTGTACAAGAAAAACCTCTTGTGGGCCGCTGCAGGCAGCACAAGGAAAAATAATAAAGCGTTTAGATTAAGGACAACACCACACCAGGTAAGTTTTTCTCCAAAATAAACTTGCACTTTATTCCTCAAAGTAAAAAAAATAAACGGAAAGCTTGTCAGGATGATTCCGCTTCTAAACTCAATGTTCATATGGCAAACTGAATAAATCACTAGTCTCTGTGGGTGTATCACAATAAAAATAGTCCCAAAACATCCAACAGGAATCTTCCCCCAACAGAGTAGAGTTCACATTAGTTAACAGTTCAAAAGCATGTATAACAAAAGAAAGAAAAACTCCAAAACTCAAAACAAACAAGCTTCAAGTTTATACCAATTCAGCACAAGTCAGTGCAACGGCAACGGCTTCTTCAGCAACGGCATGCTGGGCAGACAGTGTGCTCCATGTGGTATTATTCTGCCAAAATTGGCCCTCTATCCCACCACATGAACAAGGGGCAAACCCAACTGTCTGGGACTGAGAAACAGTTCACTTTCCTCCACCAGGGAAAACAATAAACTTCCAAAAAAGGGGGGGGGGGGGGAAAACAACCAGTATCAAAAATACAGTTCTTGCACAGTTCAAAAGAAAACTTCTTTATTCTTCAGCTGGCTTAGAAATATCCAGCACTTGCAAGGAATTAGAAAAACAATCTTTCAGTACTCATTACAACAGAGTCAGTCACTTGGCTTTCATACAGCATACCTCCATAGGTTGGGCTTCACTAGGCAAATCAGAATTTGTCTCAGGGTTTACTTCCAGCTCCATATCATGTGGTTCTTCCAGCAAACCCAGAGGCATGTCTTCACCAGCCTCTATCAACTCTGGAATTGGACTGACATTCAGAGCTCTCAGCCCTGAGTTCCTGCTGCTTCTGATTCTCAAGTAGCTTGGCTCTCAGGGATAGCAGTCTGCAGCCCCGCCCCAAACCCTCAGGTGGAGATGATTTCTGGTCAATCACCCTAGGCTTCTGTGGGGGATGGGAATCCTGCACTCCTGCTCTCCCGCTCCCTCTACAAGACAAAGAAGGTAAGTCATCAATTGACTGGAATTGTGCTTTGAAAGGGGAAATTTGAGTGGAGCCTGAAATGGACTTGTGCACTGCTCTAGGGATACTCCTAGCAGGCATAATCTGCATACCACATACCCCCCCTTTAACTAACTGCTAGGGGTGGACCTAGGCCTCTCCAGGTCCTTTTCCCCAACCCGGGATAAAGCGTCAGCATTAGGGTTAATATTTTCTATTCTGGCCACCCTTCCTTCCCAAGGAAGAATCGGGATCTGGGGATTAAAAATCTCCATCCTGCTGTAAATTCGGGACTGAGATTCCTCAGCTGGATCAGTTAAAAGGAGGAAACCTTCCTCTAAGGAATCCACCTTAGATCCAAAGCCTGAGATCATCTCGCACATCTTTTTAAGATCTTCATTCCCTATCTGTTTCACTTGTACTTGCACCTTTTTAACTTCCTCACGTACCTGGCTAACTGCACAGGCAATATCCTGTACCACTGTCGCAGGATCTTGCTGTTCTTCTACATGGCACTTAATATGCTCAATTTGTTTTTTTATACCTTGTGTACTCTTGCAGCTTATTACCAAGGCTCCCCTCAACTTCTTGAACTGCCTGTTGCCATTGTTGTTTCTGGCCCTCCTGACCCTGAGCTAATTCTCGCTGCAGTCTACAGAATTGTTGTTCAACAGCCTTTTCTATGACTGACAGAGAGTCTTGGTCAGACTGGGAAATCGTTGGGCCTAGAGATATTATGCCCCTCTCTAAAGGAACATCAGAGGAACCAAAACCCTTTGTCCTCTGCATATAGGTAGCAACTGCTTCCATTCCTCCAACTTTGGTTGCCAGATTTGTTCGCAGATTAGCTGCGCAATGCAGTCCCCTTTCTTGATCTGGTTCTCTGTCTCTGCGCTATTTATTAGCAAAACAGAAACATTTCCCCAAAAATCAGGATCAATAACCCCAGCACCTACGACCAGGGCATGTTGTGAAGCTAGCCCTGAACGCGAGGCCACTCTAAGATAAGACCCCGGTGGCGGAGATACTTGGAAATCAGTGGGGACCAATGTTCTTCCCCCACTCTGCACTACTACATCCATAGCTGCATAGATATCGCATCCCGCTGCCTTATCATAGGCCTGAGTCAGTGCATGGGCATTTTCAGATAAAGGGCCCAGCGAATTGTTGGACGCCAACGAGAATTAGCCCTTACCTCTTGCCAAGGATAACAGTTGTTGGACCTATTTCTCCTGTGCCTCCAATTTGAACCCTCTTTGGCTATAAGAGCACAGCTATATCCTCCTTCTTCACCCTGGACTCTAAGGGTTTCTTTTCCTGGATGCCTTCCCCAAGGCCTGCCCAATCCCACCCTAAAATAAGGGAAGCAGGGGCCTTAGGAATCACTGCTACACCCAGGTACCTCACATCCCCCTTAAACCTTATAGGGATCCTATACCGAGGATAAATGTTCTTGCCTTCATGGACACAAATGATAGGGACCTTCTCTGAACTCTTGGTAAAGGAGCCAGTTTGTTTTACTCGGTCCCAACAAAGTCGGGACATAACCGACTGCTCCGCCCCTGTATCTAACAGGGCTTTAACCCTATAGCCATTTATCTGAATCACTATCTCATAGGGCTTTGTAGAGTTTTAACCCCTTCCCGCGAAGTAGTAAGTGACAGCTTAACCCTACACTGCTTCTGCAGGTGTCCGGGTTTACCACACCTAAAACAGGATACAGGTTTTTCCCAGGTGTCCCTGAGTCTTGCGCTTTCCTCGTGTGCTCGGGAATATTCTCTTGGGACTTATGGTCTGAGTCATTGGCCCCCTGACGTCTGAGTCATTGGCCCCCTACGGGCAAAGGTACCCCCATGAGTGCTCCCTTCAGGCCCTGAGAAAGAAGAGGAGTCAATGTAAGCTTCAGCTAGCTTTATAACTTGTCCTAGCGGACGACTTCCCTGTCTCTGGATCCAGGCTCTGAGGTTCTTCAGCAGAACCTCCAAAAACTGCTCTAGTAGTATTTCAGCAAGCATGGCCTGGGGATCCAAGAGACAGGGTTGTAGCCACCGTTCCACTAACTTCCTAAGCCTATGAAGTAATGCTTTGGGCCTCTCTTTGTCCCTCAACTGGATATCCCTGAACTCTTGACGGTAGTGTTCTCTTGTATATCCTAAGCAGTCCAGGATATGGTTTTTAATGGTAGTTATTAGCTAACTCAGGGCTGAGAGTCTGATATGCCGCCAACGCTGCTCCAGCGAGACATGAGATCAGCCTCGTAGCCCATTGTTGTTCCGGCCAGCCAGCTGCTACCGCCATTCGTTCAAATGCCATCAAAAAATCATCTGGAGCATCAGTAGGTCCCATCTTACAAAGTTGCATGTTAGTAAAATAGTTCAGCCCTACCAGAGCTCCTGCTGTCACTGGTACTCCTGCACTGGAACCTCCAGACACTGTCCCTTGGGAAAACTGGGTGAATGTCCTGGTCTGATCCCCCATGGCTTGTACCAGTTCCTTGTGTCTCCTTCCGGCCTCCACCTGGCTCGCCCACCAGAGATCCTGGTTCGCCTGGAGCATGACCTTTAAGTCCTCCGTCTGCGAAGGGGAAACACAGGGGAGTAGCGATTTTGCTTCGTAAGGGCCTCCTAGACCACTTACAAATTTTGGCTAAGGATGGGGAGGGCAGATATGTGCTCTGTCGAGGGGTGATCGCACAGCAGGACATGGTATTTTGCTATGTCTATGCTCCTAATGAAAGTGACCCAGCATTTTATGCTAAATTGACCCACTTGTTGTTGTCCTTCGCCCAGGTCTCCCTGATTGATGGGGAAGACTTTAATGCAGTTTGTGATTCCAGTTTAGATTGCACGGAGCTGGGAGGAGCTCTACGTTGGGCAGGGGAGAGGGAGCTTCAAAGATTTAGTGATAACCTGGAATTAATTAACTCATGGAAGGTGATGCATGGCACTGAGAGGAATTACACCCATATGTCCCGGGCACACGGTATGCAGTCCCTCATAGACTATATTTGGGTGACGGAAAAGGTGTTTCAGAAGCTGGAGCGAGCAAAGATAGGTCCATATACAATCTCCAATCACGCCTGGGTTCATGTGACGTGGCAGGAAGGAGAGGGGCCTCCAGGGATGTGGCGCTGGGTGTTTCCACTTGCATTGTATGGGGATCTGAACTATAGGGAACAGTTGTTGGGTACATGGAAAGACTATAAACGGCATAATGCTCATGCGGAAGGGGACCCCATCCTATTCTGGGAAGCTGCGAAGGCGGTGTTGAGGGGGATACCCTTATAGTAGTCACATAAAAAAAGCTTGAGATAGGGAACTTCTGTGTCTAGAGAGGGACGTAGCTAGGGCCCGGAGGAGGTATGGCCAGTCTGGCAATCCCATGCACAGACAGGAGTTGATGGAATATCAAGTGGCCCTTAATTCCCTACTACATCAGCGGGCGCGCAAATCCCTAGCCTACTATAAGTACCAGCTTTATAGATATGGGAATAAGGGGGGGAAACTACTGGCCCGATTGGTTTCTACCAGGACGGGCCCCCATAGGGTTCAGGCCCTAAGGAACGAGCAGGGGGGGTGAGAGTTACAACCGACCCGGAGATCGGAGACATATTTTTCACTATTTTAAGAACCTATATGCCCCCCCGTCAGAGGAGGGAGTAACAGCAGGCCCCTATTTAGATGGGATAACGTTGCCCCGTATCTCCGAGACAGATAGGGAGCGTCTGAATGCGCCAATAACGCCGGAGGAAGTGTATTGGACAACTGGGAACAGTCCTCTGCTGAAGGCGCCGGGTGAAAATGGCATGTGCATTGAATTTTATAAACTTTTAGGTGAGGAGATCATCCAGCCGCTCGCTCAGATGTTTAATATCATGGTTGGAGCAGAGGCTTTACCGGAGGGTATACACGGCACGTATATAGGTGTTGCCTAAATCGAATAAAGACCCCTCAAAAGCAGGCTCATATCATCCTATTTCCTTATTGAATACAGAGGTTAAACTGTTAGCGAAAATCATGGCAAATAGGATGGCTGCTGTGCTTCCCTCCCTTATCCACAAAGTTCAGGTGGGATTTGTGAAGGGCAGAACAATAGCTAAAAATGTACGAAAATTGTTGCTGTCTTTGGAACAGCGGGCGGCGTGCAATCTCCCATCTGTGCTGGTCAACTTTGATGCTGAAAAGGTGTTCGAAAGGGTGCAGTGGGATTTTCTTTATGATACTTTAGCGGCTTATGGTTTTGATGGGTTTTTTTGTATCGGCGGTGCGAGCATTGTATGCTCTTCCACAGGCTAAATTAGTGTTGAAAGATTTTGAAACAGTTCCCGATATCCAGGGGGACAAGACAGGGTTGCCTCTTATGACCGTTATTATTTGTGCTTACACTGGACTCCCTTATTTGGGATATATATGCAATGCCATCTTTACGGGGGATTGACATCGGAGCTACTACTTGTAAGTTATCGGCTTTCGCGGATGATATTTTAGTACACTTTACGGATCCTTTGCCCTCCTTAACAGCCTTATTGGAATTGATTAAAGAATATGGTGACTATGCAGGTTTCCGCTTAAATTTGGACAAATTGGAGGCGTTAGCATCCTCTGTAGCGGTTCAGGCCCTATGGAAGAATGGGTTTCCATTGACGTGGAAGTTTGTGTACTTGGGGACTTTGACTATGAAGGCTCCCCTCTTGTATCACCTTAATGTGGATAAGCTTCAGTAACAGATGGAGCTCTTGCTGGATACCTGTCGGACATTGCCCCTTTCTCTGATGGGGCATATTTGCTTGGTTAAGATGTTTATCTTTCCCAAATGGCTGTATGCTTTGCCGTTGTGCTTGATGAAGAAAGATTTACGCATTCTTTATAAAGGGGTTACTTGTTTCTGTTGGGCGGCCAAGAAACTGAAATTGCAGTTGTCTCAGTTGCTGAGGCTTTGGCATGGAGGGGGTTAGGATTACCGTATGTGCGGGTCTATAATTATGCATGTTTTCTTCGCCATTTGGGAGATTAGGTGACTATGTCCAGCACTATACTCTTCTTCAGATAGAATGTGAGTTTTTTGCTCCCTATGATGTGTTTGCGTTATTACATAGTCCCCGGAGGGCATTGCCTTCTTCTATCCGACCTAGTGTATTATTTAGCACATTGCAAGCGGCCTGGCATTGGCTTGTGCAAGTCCTGGATGGGGATTCGACGGTCACTGATCTCTTGCCATTGCGGGGTAATCTGGCCTTTCCTCCGGGTAGGGAATCCAGGGAGTACCTGTCTTGGGGAGCGAGAGGAGTCTCCTGTTTAGAACATATCTTGGAGGTTGATGGGGGGCTGTTGACCCATGTAGATTTGCTGGCTAAGGTGGGGGAGACCTGGGGAGCGCAGTTTGTATGTCATCAAGTGGAGCATTATGTGGGATCCCTCTACAGAGCACAATTGCGCATGCATTTGGGGGCCAGGCTGCGGAAGTTGTTTGCTCAGGAGGAAGAGGTATCCCTCTCAGTGTCTAGAATTCATGCTAGCTTGCAAGATTTACAACCAGCCAAGGACTACCAAATCATCAGAGTCCAGGGCCTCTGAGTGTCTTTCCATCCCCACTGGTCTCGCTTGCCCTATGTAGATTAGGAAGGTGGGGAGTTTGGTTGCTGTTACTCTTCTTCTGTACATGCTTGTTATATTATTGTATATGATGCATCATTGTTTGTACTGTGCACCTTGGGGTGCCCTGGCGTTGTATTTGCTGTTTGCAACAATAAAAATTGTTTGAACCTAAGATATCTAGGTATTGACTTATATAATACTATTTCAGGCATGCACTGGAGGCAACTTTCTATCTAAAATTTCCATGTGTTTAGTTAAAATGCAGGATACGGAATTTGTGTTCTGGGACTCAATTCAGTTACAACAGTTTCTGCTGGCTAGAGAAATGAAATAATTACTGTTTACCTTTAACAGATATTTAGAGGATCAAGTGTGATTTCCATTGAAGAATTGCTCAGGTTCCAGGTGCCTGTGTACGTCTTCAAGGCTCACTTCCATGGATGTTAATTTTTCTGCTTGATCTCCATTGAAGATTTGCTCAGGTTCCAGTATGTTGGATGTGTCTTCGTTTGTAAATACAGACGAAAAGAACATGTTAAGTCTTTCTGCCACTTCTTTCTCCTCCTTCACCACTCCCTTCCTATCTCTGTCGTCCAGCGGTCCCACCTCCTCCCTAGCCGGTTGCTTTCCTTTAACATATCTAAAGAACGGTTTGAAATTTCGTGCTTCCCTGGCAAGCCTCTCTTCATACTCTCTTTTGGCTTTTCGAACCACTCGATGACATTCTTTTTGATACTTCCTGCGCTCTTTCCAGTTCCCCTCAGTTTTGTCCTTTTTCCATTTCCTGAATGAGTTTTTCTTATTGCCTATTGCTTCCTTCACTATTTTAGATATCCACGCCGGGTCTTTTGTTCGACTCTTTTTGCACCCTTTTCTGAATCTGGGGATATACAGATTTTGCTCCTCACTCACCGTGTTCTTGAGAAAAGACCAGGCATGTTCTACCATTTGCCATTTGTTGGAAGTGTTCCTAAGTTTCTTCCTTACCATTTCCCTCTTTGCTTCGTAGCTTCCTTTCCTGAAGTTGAAAGACAGCAACAATTTTCGCTATGGTTCTCTTTCCTTTCGGTATTCCTACCTCAACCTTGAACTTGATCATGTTATGATCGCTGTTTCCCAACGGTCCCACTACCTCTACTTCCTTTGCAGGTCCCCTTAATCCATTTAGGATTAGATCCAGAGTGCATTTCCTCTCGTTGGTTCACTAACAAGCTGCTCCATGAAACAATCTTGTATAGCCTCCAGGAATTCTGTCTCCCTAGCGCATTTGGAGCTTCCAAGACTCCAGTCTATCCCAGGGTAGTTGAAGTCTCCCATAATAACCACTTTTGCATTCTCGCTTCATCTCGGCTTCCATTTCTTCATCGATATCTCCAGTTTGCCCGGGTGGACATAGTATAGGCCCATCTTTATTTCAAGCCCTTTCCTTCCCGGTATTTTAACCCATAGCGATTCCAGCTTGTTGGTTGTCTCTGCTGTGTCCATTTTTGTCGATTGTATGCTTTCTTTTATGTATAGGGCTATTCCACCTCCTTTCTGTCCTGAGTTGTCCTGGTGATAGAGCTTGTATCCCGGCAGTGCTGTATCCCATTTGCTTTCTTCATTCCATCACGTTTCAGAGACTCCAATTATGTCTATGTCCTCTGCATTGGCCATAGCTTCTAATTCCCCCATTTTGTTTCTTAGGCTCCTTGCATTAGTATATATGCAATTTAGATCCTGGTATTTTCTTGTCTTCATTTCCTTTCCCAGTGCTTCGGTCTTTAGTTTCTTCTCTTTTGTTACATTCCTTCTACCTCCTCTTCTGGGTTAGTCGACTCCTGTAATTTGTCCATTGTTTCTACCCAGCCTTTTTTCCCCTCAGTATCTTCAAGGGATATCTTCTTCCGAATCATCGACGCTTGGTCGACTGCCGGCTTTCCCCTTCTTCTTAGTTTAAAGCCTGTTCTATTCCTCTCCTGACGTTGTTTGCTAGAAGTCTTGTTCCCGCCGTGCTCAGATGCAGTCCATCTCTCCTGTAGAGCTTGCTCTTGCCCCAGAACATTATCCAGTTCCTCACGAAGTGGAACCCTTCTTCCTCACACCATCTCCTCATCCACGCATTTATTGATTGTAGTTCCTCCTGCCTTTTCACATCTGCCCTCGGTACCGGTAGGATCTCTGAGAACGCTATCTTCTGGATCCTCATCTTCAGCTTCCTTCCCAGAATCTTGAACTGTTCTATCAGCATGCTTCTTCTGTAGTCTCTCCTGCTGACATCGTTTGTCCCGATGTGGATCATTACTGTGGTCTCTTCCATCTCCGCTCCTTCCAGGATCTTTCCAATTTTGTCCATGATGTCCTTGGTTCTCGCTCCTGGGAGGCAGGTCACCAGTCGATCCTCTCTCCCTCCTGCTATGTGGCTATCCACATGCCTCAGGATCAAGTCTCCCACTAGGATCGCTGACTTTCCCTTCGGTCTCAGGTCAATGTCCTCGGTGTGCTTCGCTGCTTCCTCTCCTGGGCATCGACTAGCCATTTTCTCCCCCTCATGCAATGTTCCTCTGTGGGTGTCTTCTATGAAGTCATCTGTTTCTTGTTCTCCCTTCAATGTTGGTGTTGGTGTAACTTCATCGTTCATCTGAAGTTTGTTTTCTTCCACTCTCCTCCTGTAGGCTTCCTCAATGAATTTCTCGAGTTCCCTGACCACCTCCTCAATGTGTCTCTCATTCATGAAGTCTATAGCTGTCCTGATTGGGTCCTCTATAGTGTGAAGTCCTTCTAGCTCCTGTATCTTGTCCTCTAGTCGCTTTACTTCCTTCTTTAAGCTTTCCAGCTCCTGGCACCGACTGCATACATATGACTGTCTCCCTGAGGGGAGGTAGTCATACATATGACAGTCTGTGCAGAACACTGGAAAGCTCATCTTCTAGTTTCTCTCTGCTTCCATTGTCGTTCTCTCTCTCTCTCTTTGCCTGCTGCTGGTGTCCTCTCTCTCTCTTTCTGCCTGCTGCTGGTGTCCTCTCTCTCTCTCTCTGCCTGCTGCTGGTGTCCTCTCTCTCTCTCTCTCTCTCTCTGCCTGCTGCTGGTGTCCTCTCTCTCTCTCTCTGCCTGCTGCTGGTGTCCTCTCTCTCTCTGCCTGCTGCTGGTGTCCTCTCTCTCTCTCTCTGCCTGCTGCTGGTGTCCTCTCTCTCTCTCTCTCTCTGCTGGTGTCCTCTCTCTCTCTCTCTGCTTGCTGCTGGTGTCCTCTCTCTCTCTCTGCCTGCTTGCTGTCCTTCCCTGGTGTCCTTGGGTGTAGTGACTTGGCCCTTCTTGAGGCCCTTCACAAAGGCGCTCTTGCTAAGGCGAGCGCCTTTGCTGCTCGCCTTCGCCGCACGCCGAACAGCCGCGCGCCATTGGCTCCTCTCCTTTTAAGGGGGAGTTACGAGTCTG
The DNA here is from genome assembly GCF_902459505.1 of Geotrypetes seraphini. Classification (NCBI taxonomy): domain Eukaryota; kingdom Metazoa; phylum Chordata; class Amphibia; order Gymnophiona; family Dermophiidae; genus Geotrypetes; species Geotrypetes seraphini. The sequence goes on along the minus strand of NC_047092.1, from coordinate 97,056,303 downwards.
CTTCGGGTGATGTCAGGGAGTGGGCGGAGCTACCTCTCACCTCAGCCACTCACCCTCTGCCTTCTCTCTGCTCCCTCGTGCCTTCTTCGGTGGATTTTCTCCTCTCTCCCTCTGCCTGACTTCACCTGCCTGCCCCAAACTCAGGCAAGCTGGCAAGCTGGATCTTCAGAAGCTGTGCAGCGTTGGCTCCTCCCCTTTTAAGGGGGAGCTTCGAATCTGCTTAGGGTGATGTCAGGGAGTGGGCGGAGCTACCTCTCGCATCAGCCCCTCACCCTCTGCCTTCTCTCTGCTCCCTCATGCCTTCTTTGGTGGATTTTCTTCTCTCTCCCTCCTCTGCCTGACTTCACCTGCCTGCCCAAACTCAGGCAAGCTGGCAAGCTGGATCTTTCTGGCAATCTGGAGTACTGTGGGCTTGAAAGGAAATATTGTAATGATGTGTTTTCCTTTATGTATTGTAATATGTTCCTTTTTTCCTTATTCATTATGTTTGTAATGTAATGATTAAAAAAAAATAAATAAATAAAAATACTATTTCAGGCACTATTAAACACAATAGTGAGAATATCATCTCTATTATGAAAACACTTTTACAGACATGGCACCCACTTCACCTTTCCTGGTGGGGGTCGAATTGAGACAATAAAAATGATCCTAGTGCCTAAAATAAATTTCATACTGATTCCAAATTTACTCTCATCATCTCTCTATAAATCTCTTGAAAAACACATCTCCCTTTTCCTGTGGAAAAATTAACCTCCCAAAATTGCATTAAAAACCTTAAAGCAGGGGTGCCCACACTTTTTGGGCTTGCGAGCTACTTTTAAAATGACCAAGTCAAAATGATCTACCAACAATAAAATTACAAAAAAACCCACAACGCACACTGTACGCATAGAAAATGTTAATTATCATTCCTATTCCAGGGTTTTTCAAAGAGGTCAAAGCAGATGACTCTATGCACTATCACCTCAGTAACAACCATACAAAAATAGACAAATATACCCCCCTCCCTTTTTACTAAACCACGATAGCAGTTTTTAGAGCGCAGGGAGCTGCGCTGAATGCCCAGCGCTGCTCTCGACGCTCATAGGCTTCCTGCGCTAAAAAACTATTGCGGTTTAGTAAAAGGGGACTTTAGTGTAAAATATAGACAGCAGATATAAATTAAGACACATTTTGATCACTAAATTTAGAATAAAATCATTTTTCCTACCTTGTCTGGTGATTTCATGAGTCTCTGGTTGCACTTTCTTCTTCTGACTGTGCATCCAATCTTTCTTCCCTTCTTTTAGCCTGTATGCATTCCTTCCCCCAACTTTTCCTTCCTCTTCCCTGCCCTTTCTTTCTCTCTGCCTCCCTTTCTTTTTTTTCTGTTTCTCTTCTTTCCTTCTGTTTCCCTGCCCTCCCCCAAGCCACTGCCATCGGGGACCAGGACCCAAACCGCCACCAATAACAGGCCCCAAACCGCCACCAATAACAGGCCCGAAAGCCGATGCCGCCCTAAGCTGTCCCTGCTTCGGCCGACCAGCATTCCTCTCCCCGACGTCAATTCTGCCGTCGGGGAGAGGAAGGCTGATTGGCCCAAGATCGCGATCGACCTATTGGGGGAAATGCTGCCGGGTCCTGCCTTCACGGAAACAGAAAGTAGGCAGGACCCGGCAACAAGAAGAGCAAATGCTTCACTAACCTGTCTCCCGCCTTAGCCCATAACGCTTGCTTCAGGGCTCTCAACATGTGCGTGCCGGCTTCCCTTCTCCCCCCCCCCCCGGGACATAACTTCCGGTTTCAGAGGGAAGAGAAGGGAAGCCGGCACGCACACTTTAGAGCCACGGAGCATAAGTTCGCTACGGGCTGAAATCTCCAAGCTGGTTTTTTTTGTTTTTTTTTAATGTTCAGCAGCGGCGGCAGCAGCAGATGAAGCTGGGCAGACCGCCCAGCTAAAAGGCCCTAGAGAGAACACTGGAGAGGAAGGCTGATCGGCCCGGTAGATCAGGACGGCAACACAAGTCTATCACGGAGCCCGGGATGGGCTCCGCGATCAACTCGTGTTGCCTTCCTGAGCTACTGGTCGATCGCGATCGACGTGTTGGGCACCCCTGCCTTAAAGTTTCCAAAAATAAAGCAGCAGTTTTTCTACCTGACTTCCCGCAACCAGAGCAGCGAAAATAGACTGCTCTCCAAGCTACTGACCAAGACGACCAACTACAAAACATTCAGGAAAGAACTGAAAACTATACTTTTCAAAAAATTTGTCAAATGAGCTAACAAAAACCTTATAACCCCCCCCCCCCCAGATCCCAGCGCTCATGCTAGTCTTCAGTTCATGTAAGCTCACTCTATCTATCTATCAACTCTGTAATCTCCCTGGGAATGCCCAGGTCAACTCTTTTTGTAAACCGCCTAGAACTGAAAGGTATTGGCGGGATAGAAAACACTAATGTAATCTAATAAAGCTTTTATCTTACAACAAGCAAATCAGTGGTTCTCCTCATCCCCAGGCTACCATCCACTTTGGTTGCAATTTGAACTTTCCTTGATCTTACCACCTTCTTCTCTCATTACATTACTGATATCTACTACCACTCTACACAAAAGTAATCCTGTTATTTCTAATTCTATCTCATGTTTACTTGATTTAGACAAAATCCTAGAGACCTATATCTTCAATTCCAAGCAACTATCTCTTTGAAATAACTCTCAGTTTAAAATTGACAACTCTCCAATTTATTATCTCAAATGGGCTCAATTAGGTATATGGTATATTGGTGATATATGAATTCCTACTTCTCAACTATTATTATTTGCTGACTTCCAGTCTAAATATGGTCTTCATATTTCTACCAGTAGCTTCAGCTCTCCAGAGTGATCAAAAAATTGAACATTCTAACTATTATCACTAAAGAATGTCCCCTCTCTGGTACCTCTTTGTTACTTTCGACCTAAAGGACCTATAGCCTCGATCACTTACAAATTATTTGTTAATTCTCAGTTTAATAATCACATCTCTAGACAGAGCTTCTGGGAATTAGATCTGAATTATTACATTCCTGAGAGAAACTGACATAAAATCTGGTCTAAAATTCTCAGAACAATCGCCTTAGCCAATTCAATGCAATGTATTTTTTTGCATCAATAAAACAAATTTGACACCTCAAAAACTTCATTTAGCTGAACTCTTACCCCCCAACAAGTGATGGAACTGCAATTCTCTTCCAGGAACCCTCTTACATATGCTATTTGAATGTTCTCATTTATAGTCTTTCTGGGTGGAAGTTTGGTCTACAATAAAGACCATCTTCGGCATACAAATGAGTATCTCTATTCACGTAATAATACTGAAATCTGAGGCACCTAATGTTATGATCTCTGAATCACAACATGCCTTGTTTAACACTCTCATTCTTATTGCCTTAAGATTAATATTATCTAATTGGAAATCTTTTGACTTACTAATATCCACTAATGGTAGCAAACAGTGTTACTACAGCATAGACATGAATTATTAATTTCTACATCTGCCTCTACACACTAAAACAACCAAGAAATGGGTCTTAATTGAGAACTACTTGAATCCTTCACAAGAACAAGATTCTCCTTAATGTTTATGATGACTATGGGCTCCTTTTACTAAGCTGCAACGGTTTTAGCACGCACTGAATTGTCGCGCGTGCTAGACACTAACGCCAGCATTGAGCTGGCATTAGATCTAGCTGCGTAGCATGGGTTTAGGCGTGCGCTATAAATGCTGCATATGCTAAAAATGCTATCGCAGCTTAGTAAAAGGAGCCCCTATGTTACCTTACTTACTACTACTACTTTTTCTTCTCTTTGGCCTCTGAAACACACTCTCCTCTCTTTTTCGTTCTTTTTTCTCTCCTAGTTTCTTTTCTTCCCATTTTCATTGTTTTCCCTTCTTTTCTATCTATGCAATGTTATATTGAAAGGACTGGATGGATAACATATCTATTACTTTTACTCATTGTTACATTACATTACATTAGGGATTTCTATTCCGCCATTACCTTGCGGTTGAAGGCGGATTACAAAAAGAGTTATAGAATGTGGATTACAGAAGATGTCTGATCATTTTCAGGGAGACTAAAGAGTAGAGTAGCTTGTTTCTGGGGGTTGGGGAGTTAGTGGAGGGAATGAAGAGTACTTGTGGTGTTAGGTCTTTTTACAGGGATTTCTTGAGCTAGTATTATATGGTGTTATGTCTTTTTCATTAATTTCTTAAACAGTATAGTCTTTATTTTTTTCTGAATGTTTTGTAGTCTGGTGTCGCTATCAGTAGATTGGAGATTTGGTTGTCATGTTTTACTGCTTGAGTGGCCAGGAGGTCATCATATAGCTTTTTCCTTTTAACTTCTTTGATTGGAGGGTGTGTGAATGGGGTGTAAGTTTTCCTGTGTCTGGTTGAGGTGGTTAGGATGAGGCGGTTGTTCAGGTAGGTTGGGCTATCTCCGTTTATAGTTTTGAATAGTATTTTTGTTGGAATTGGAAGCCAGTGTGAATTGAGGTAGGCCTCTGTAATGTGGTCGTATTTCCTCAATGAGTAGATGAGTCTCAGTGCTGTGTTACATGTTTTACTCCTCCATCCTATATTTTTGCAAAGTTATTTTTATGGTTTCATTTTTGTATTTTGATATAAAATTTGAATAAAATTTCATGGGGGAAAAAAAGATACTACAGAACTTAAGCGGATTGTGACACACTCAAACCATGCTGATAATGCAGCATGCGAAGTTGCATGGCCCGATCGTCTTTGAGGGCAACAAGCTGATTTTTGTGCTGGACTTGTCCAAAGAAAACAGCAAAATGTAGGAAGCAGTTTTTTGGCGTACAGACCTGCTCTGAAGGATTTGGGCGCGAAATTTGGTATCCTGTTCCCTGCCCGAATGAGGGTTACTTCTAAGAACAAAACTACTGATTTTGCTAACCCTGCTAACCTAGCAGAGTTTATCGAGTCTGTACAACCCTCAACCATACATAAGTCTTGATCACTGACCTTTTGGCTATTCATCACTGCCTGTTTATAAATGTGTTACTCATATGGGTTTGCGCTTTAATATTTCTCTGTTGTGTTGCTGCCTAAATGGTTGAATTGACATGTTCTGCAAGCTTGCTCCACAACCTTGATGGTTTACAGTTTTCCTTGTTTGTTTTCCTCCGTGTGCCTATTTTCCTGGGCTATTAGTGCTGACCACTACTCCCATAGGCCACTGTTAGCTCTTGCTAACTAGTTGTTCATTACAGTCTGTGTCATGTCTGTTTTTCCTCACACACAGGTAGTCACTTATGCATTGTTTTCTATCTTAACTAATGTGCGTACTACTATCTCATGCTATTATGTGCCTAGAAATCTGTATTATTGTGCTATGTCTATAACATGCCTTTCCCTTAATGTCAAAGGGCTTCACAACCATGGTGAAACGGACCAAAATCTTGCGCTATGTTGAAAAGTTTACACCGGATATCATTCTATTACAAGAGACTCACTTGTCCATGTCTGGAATCTGCTAAACTCTCTTTGAAATGGTGTTACCCTGTTTTATACTCGGCAGCCGTACAAAAAAAAGGAGGAGTAGCTACCTTCATACGCCGATGACAAGATTTTGTCATCATATCTCACTCTGCCGATGTGGATGGCAGATGGCTGATGGCACATATAAAAATCAATGGAGACCCTCTTACTATCATTAAAGTCTACGCCCCAAATGTAGACTGCCCTATATTTTTTTGATGCTTTGGCCAATATGATCACATCAGCTGGGATTCACGTATCATTTTGGGTGTGACTTTATACCTTATATTGAATCCCTTGTTAGACAGAAAATCTACAGTGCCCCTACAGAAAATCTAGATCCTGGTTTAAACTAACAGGAAATTATGTCACAGCTAAAGCTTAGAGATCCTTGGAGAACATTACATCCGACGGATGCAGAATACACCTTTTACTCTACTCTGCACGCCTCCTATTCTAGAATCGATTTCTTTTTGCTAAGTTGAAAGTTGAAAGTAACCACGGCAACCAATTGGGAGAAATTGCCGTTTCGGACCATGCTCCTATACTTTTCACTTTAGAAGATGTGGTGTCCCAATAAATAAAGGAGCATGGAGATTCAATTCCAGCCTAGTATCAGATGATAAGAACATAAGAACATAAGAATTTGCCTCCGCTGGGTCAGACCAGAGGTCCATCGTGCTCAGCAGTCCGCACCCGCGGCGGCTCATCAGGTCCATGACCTGTCATGTTATCTTGATTTAGCCCTATAGCTCCCTTGTTTTTATCTATACTCTTTCCATACTCTTATCTACCCTTATCTGTATCCTCAAACCCCCTATCCTTCAGAAATCCATCCAATCCCTCTTTGAATCCCCGTAGCGTACTCTGCCCGACCACTTCCTCCGGGAGCGCGCTCCATGTGTCCACAACCCTCTGTGTGAAGAAGAACCTCTGGTATTTGTTCTAAACTTCTCCCCTTCCAGTTTCTCGAGTGCCCTCTTGTGCCTGTGGTTCCCCGTAGTTTGAAGAATCTATCCTTGTCTACCTTCTCCATGCCCTTCATGACCTTGAAAGTTTCTATCATGTCCCCCTAAGCCTCCTCTTTTCCAGGGAGAAGAGCCCAGCTTGTCCAGCCCTGACAGCGTAATGAACAGTCCTCCATACCATTTATCATTTTTGTAGCTCTTCTCTGGACCTTCTCAAGTATTGCCATGTCTTTCTTGAGGTACGGCGACCAATATTGGACGCAGTACTCTAGATGCGGGCGCACCATTGCACGATAATGTGGCATGATGACTTCCTTCATCCTGGTTGTAATTCCCTTCTTAATGATGCCCAGCATTCTGTTAGCTTTCTTCGAGGCCGCTGCACATTGCGCTGATGATTTCATGATTGTATCCACTAGCACACCCAAGTTTTTTTCAAGATTACTCTCCCCAGCAATGTTCCCCTCATTTTGTAGCTGTACCTCGGGATTCCTTTTCCCTATATGCATGACCTTACATTTTTCTATGTTAAAGCACATTTGCCATTTGTTTGCCCACTCTTCCAGTTTGCTTAGGTCCCTTTGCAGGTATTCGCACTCCTTTGTGTTCCTAACTCTGCTGCAGAGTTTGGTGTCATCAGCAAATTGTATAACTTCACACCTCGTCCCTGTTTCTAAGTCGTTGATAAATATATTGAACAGCAGTGGTCCCAGCACCGACCCCTGCGGAACACCGCTTGTGACCCTCTGCCAGTCGGAGTATTGGCCCTTCACTCCAACCCTTTGTTTTCTGTCGGCCAACCAGTGCTTGATCCATCTGTGTACATCACCTCCCACCCCGTGGTTCGATAATTTCTTAAGTAGTCGCTCATGGGGGACCTTATCAAAGGCCTTTTGGAAGTCGAGATAAATGATATCTATGGATTCCCCTTTGTCCATCTTGCTGTTTATCCCTTCAAAGAAGTGCAGTAGGTTTGTTTGGCATGATCTTCCCTTGCAGAAGCCATGTTGGCTCGGTTTCAGCTGTCCATTTCTTTCTATGTGTTCACAGGTGCTATCCTTTATTAATGCTTCCATCATCTTGCCCGGAATTGATGTCAAGCTCACTGGTCTGTAGTTCCCCGGGTCACCCCTCGATCCCTTTTTAAAGATAGGTGTGACATTTGCTAGCTTCCAGTCCTCCGGTACCTTCCCAGTGCTTAAGGATAGATTACAGATTTGTCGGAGTGTGTCCGCTATTTCTCTCCTCAGTTCTTTTAGTACCCTTGGGTGGAATCCGTCCAGACCTGGTGATTTGTCACTTTTCAATCTGTCTATCTGTCGGAGGACATCCTCATAGCTTACCTCTAAGGTCTCCAGATTTTCATCCTGATCCCCACTTATAGTCTCCTCGGGTTCCGGTACATTGGAGGTGTCCTCACTTGTGAAGACCGACGAAAAGAACCGGTTTAGCCTATCGGCTACCTCTTTTTCCTCTTTAACCACTCCCTTTCTGTCGCCATCATCTAACGGACCCACCTCCTCCCTCGCTGGTTGCTTCCCTTTTCACGTATCTGAAGAACGCTTTGAAGTTCCTTGCTTCGTATTGTCTCTTAGCTTTTCTAACCACTCGGTGACATTCATTTTGGTGTTTTTCTGTGTTCCTTCCGGTTTTCCTCAGTTTTGGTCCTTTTTCCATTTTCGGAAGGACACTTTCTTGTCACCTATCGCCTTCTTTACTTCTTTTGTTGTCCATACCGGGTCTTTTGTTCGATTTTTTTTTGCACCCCTTCCTAACCTGGGGATGTACAGGTTTTTGTGCTTCTTGCACGTGTCCCTGAGAAGGGACCATGCTTCCTCTATGGTTCCCCATCTTTCTAGAGCTGTGCTGAGTTTCTTTTTTCACTATTTTCCTCATAGTATCATAGTTCCCTTTCCTGAAGTTGAGTGCTGTCGATGTGGTTCTCTTCACCCTTGAGGTCCCTACTTCTAATTTATACCGGATCATGTTGTGATCACTGTTGCCTAGTGGCCCTACTACTTCCACCTCCTTTGCAGGTCCCCCTAGACCGTTGAGGATTAGGTCGAGAGTGACGTCCCCTCGCGTTGGTTCCTTGACTAGCTGTTCCAATGAAGCAGTCCCTCACAGCTTCTAGAATTCCTCTTTCCCTTGCGCAGTTGGAAGCTGACCAATAATCACGTCGATCCCCGGGTAGTTGAAGTCTCCCATAACCATCACAATTCCGCTTTTGCATTCCCGTCTCAATTCTGCGTCCAGGTCATTGGAGAGTTTGCTTCTGGTTTTCCAGGTGGGCGATAGTACAGTCCCACTTTTGTGTCAGCTCCAATTTTCCCTGTTAATTTGACCCATAGTGATTCCAATCCTTCTGCCTTTGCTGCCGTATCCATCTGGCCGAGTGGATAGAGTCCCATACATAGAGTGCTATTCCTCCACCCTTCTTGCAAGTCCTGTCTCTCCTATAGAGTTTGTACCCTGGCAGTACCACGTCCCATTTTTGTCCTCTGTCCACCATGTTTCTGTGATTCCAATTAAGTCTAGGTCCTCTCTTTTGGCCATGATCTCCAGTTCTCTCATTTTGGTCCTTAGGCTCCTTGCATTGGCGTATAGGCAATTTAAGTCCCGGTTCTTTTTTACTCCTGCTGCTTTTTCTCTCGATTTGTTTCTCTTGCTGTCCCCCTCACGGGCTGCCATCCCCTGAAATTTGCTTTGATCCTCCTCTCCTTGTGGTGCGTCTTTTTTGTCCTGTAGTTGGCTTTTAGGTTCTTCCCAACATTTTTCATGCTCCTGCTGTTTCCTCTTCTTTTTGATCTCTAGTTTCAATTGGTCCCTTGACCCCTGTAGTTTGCCTTTGACCTCTTCCCCGCATTTTTCCCATTCAGTATCTTTATTGGATACTCTTGTCCGAAGCGTAAACATCAGGTCAGCTGTCGGCTTTCCCCTTCTCCTCAGTTTAAAGCCTTCTCTATTTCTCTCTCGACGTTATTTGCCAGCAGTCTTGTCCCTTCTGCGCTCAGGTGTAGTCCGTCCCTCCTGTAGAGCTTGCTCTTTCCCCAGAAGGTTGTCCAGTTTCTTATGAAGTGAAAGCCTTCCTCTTCGCACCATCTCCTCAGCCATGCATTTATTGCTTGTAGCTCGGCCTGCCTCTTCGCATCCGCCCTCGGTACTGACAGGATCTCTGAGAAAGCTATCTTCCGTGTCCTCAACTTCAGTTTCCTTCCAGGATCCTGAACTGGTCAGTTAGTGCAGTCCTGCTGTAGTGTCTTCTGTTGACATCATTGGTCCCAATGTGGATTATCACCGCTGTCTCTTCCATCTCAGCTCCATCCAGGATCCTCTCGATTCTTTTGGTGATGTCCTTCGTTCTTGCCCCTGGGAGACATGTCACCAGTCAGTCCTCTCTTCCTCCTGCCACATGACTGTCCACTTCTCTCAGGATTGAATCTCCCACTACCATAGCAGAATTTCCCTTCTTCAACTTCCTTTTCGGTCTCAGGTCTGTGTCCTTAGTGTGGTACCTCAGGGTTCTAGTGAGTCTTTGCCTCCTTCGTATTCTCGGTTTCTTCGTAAGGTCCTACTCCCCCGGTGTCTGGTGATTTCTGTCTTCCATCTGTTGGTTCCTGTCTGTGTTGCTGATGATCCTGTATCTCCACCATCCTGCAGGCCTCCTCGATGAATCTCTCGAGTTCCCTAACTTGCTCATCGAAGTGGCTCTCTCTTGCGCGGTCCTCAGTCACCCAGCACAGTTCTTCTGAGATGCGGAGTCCCTCCAGCTCCTGGACCCTGTCCTGCGTCTACCGACCTCTTTCTTCAGGCTTTCCAGTTCCTGACACCGACTGCATATGTACGCCTGCCTACCCGAAGGGAGGTAGTCGTACATATGACACTCAGTGCAGTAAACCGGGAAGCTCCTCTGGGTTTCTGCCGCCTCCATTAGTTTTCCTCTTTCTTAGTCTCCCTGTGTGTGGTGTGCTAAGGTGGCTCTTGCTGTGCTGGAAAAGTAGAGAAGAACAAGAAAGAATGAGTGAGAGAAAAGAAGTACCTTGTTTTTGATGGTTTAAAACTTTGGTTGCTGTGTGGCCTGGGCTCCTGGCTCCCTCACAAGGCTCCTTCGCGAAGGCGCTCTCGCTAAGGCGAACGGCCGCTCGCCACTGGCACACCCCCTTTTAAGGGGGAGCCTGGGCGCTGACGCTGCCACTGCCTCTGACGTGGTGGGGGGGCAGAGCTACCTCTCGCCGCTACCCCTGCTGATAGCCTGCCTGCCCGCCTTCTGACTCCTTCAGCGCTCCCCTCTCCTACTCCTCCGGGCCTCTCCTGTTCTTTGCCGCTCTCCTTCTCTCCCTGCCTGCCCTCAGCATGCGATTTATTTCTGGAGGAAATTCGAATCCATATCTTGAATTTCTTTGAGTTGAATAAGCCTGAGGATACCTCCTGGACCACCACCTGGGATTGCTTTAAAGCTTTCATCTGTGGCATGATCATCTCCTACTCGGCCCGACAGAAAAAGGCTTACCGAGCATGAATCTGCTCTTCAGCAGAGACTAAAGGAAGCAGAAGACCATCACAAACAACACCTGAAGGATGTAGATTCTTTGAACTTTCTGAGGAAATTAAGATTTGAATACAATCTGCTTCTCAGTTCAGCTGCTGCCCAGGAGGTCTTTATGCAGTCAGCACACTACTATGCCACGTAAACAAATGCGGCCATCAACTTGCTGAATATGTTAAAATTAAGTCGGAACGAACCACAATAACAGTTCTTAAAGATGACATGGATCATCTCTGGATGAATAATGTTGATATCTGCTCTCGTTTTCGACAGTTTTACACTGCTTTGTATACCTCTGATATGCCTGATGCCTTACTATTTGATCCTTTCCTAACTAACCTTCCTCCCTCTACCATCACTGATAAGGACTCTGCATTATTGTCATCACCTTTGGATGGTTCCCAGGTCACAGAGGCTTTACTATCCATGTCCAAGAAAAAGGCTCCAGGGCCTGATGGCCTCACAGTTGAATTCTACTTAGCATTTCAAGACCTCCTAATTCCTGTTTTATTGAAATTTTTTGAGTATCTCATTACCACTGGTGATGTTCGGGGAACATTTACTGAGACTACAATTATAGTGCTTTTAAAACCCGACAAAGATCCTATGGATGTGAGAAATTATAGGCCCCTATCGCTGATTAACACTGATGCAAAGATTTTCGCAAAATTGTTGGCTTTATGACCGGTCGCCTCTCATCAGACAATACAAGACTTTTTTCTCACATCATTCATCTGGCTCAACACTCTACTGCTCCTTTAGTGGCTGTGGCTTTGGACGCTGAAAAAGCCTTTGATCGTGCTGAATGGTCCTTCCTATTTCACGCAATGAGCGACAAGGTTCAAAATGGCTTCAGGACTGCCCACAGATTCGTCCTCATCTTGGCTACTCCTTGAACGTGAATTTCTCACTGAATATCGCCTGCGCTTTCTAACTTTTACAGCATCTCATCACAACATCACAAATAATATTATTTTCTCTTCCACAAAAAAAGCGTTAAGAGTTCTGGATGATCTTGCGGATGTTAGATGGAACTCCACACTTCACTCCTCCATTTGGAATAACCCCTTATTAAGATCCAAGGTCAATACATAGAATGGCAGTCCTGGATCAAACTGGGCATTTGGTCCTTTGATCATCTAATGAAGAACTCTAAACTATTACCGTTCACAGCGTTGGCCTCTAAATATCATATTCCTGCACATAATTTCTTCCGCTGGTTGCAGCTGCATCATTGCATCTCTTCTTGTCACTTGCTTGAAAAACTGACTCCCGATGCCCCATCGTTGAGTCTCTGGTGCGCTGCATATTGTGGTGAACGCAAGGAAGCTTCTGCTTGGTATAAACTCATGAGGAATAGTAAATATCCCCATTGCTTAGCCCTGCATGATGTGTGGAGTCATGATGCTAATATTGACTTCCCACCTACAACCTGGGAACATATATGGATTACTGCTAGGTCATCTCTTAAGTCTTCCTCACTGATTCAAATTATGTTTTTTACATTACATAGGGCTTACTGGGCGCCTTATCGACTGTCAAAAATTGATAACAAAAACACGAATAAATGTTGGTCTTGCTCTAATGATATAGGCACCTTTGATCACATGTTATATCATTGTCCGAATGTTAAGTGCTATTGGTCTCAAGTGTGGTCAATTATCTGTGATATTCTACCTATTACTTCTGCACTTTCTTTTTCAATTGTTATCTTTGGTTCAGCTGCTTTACTGGAGGTTCTGACTGTATACCAATCCAGGTTATTATCCTGTCTACTTCAACTGGCGCTCAAACCTGTTTTGTCTAATTGGAAAGACTCTTTTACTTTGGACTCTAATATTTGGTGGAACACTTTATGTTTATATGTTAAATTTGAAAAGGTGGCTGCTGAAAAGACGAACTCCATATCCACCTTTACTAAAATATGGGGCCCTCTTTTGGCTATGTTATGAGTGCACTAGCTCTGGGCATTTCCATGCTCTTACTGTTGACCTTTTTATCTGTTGATAATGTTTTGTATAGCTCCTGTGTATATGTGCATGGAACCTTTTGTGACACAGCTCTGTAATGTTAGTTTTTCCTTTTTTCTCTGTATTGTTTTTCTACTTGCATAAAATAATAAAGAGATTGAACATAAAAAAAAAGCTATAGGAGGTTTGTGCTGTAGTATAATGGAAAGTCAAGTGATGAACAACTGACAGAGGGAAGTACGGAGAGTTAGGGGTTAAAAGGAAGAATAAGACCTGTTAAGGGAAAGACAGATTTGAAGACTATTGTAACAGTGGAGGATACATGTTGTGACAGGGAAGCTCCTGTCACCAGTTTAAACCCGGCTTTAAACCATGCCATGCAAAGGGCTGCCCCTATTCCTAAGCCCAGGAAGCTGCCCAGTAACCCTGTTCCTACAAAGAGCCAACAGGCAGGGCAAGGCAGAGAGAGAAGGGCCACAATATCTGGTTTAGGGCACTATAATCCCTTTTATAACTCCTTGGGCAGTTCTCCAGTAAAGCCTCTGGTAAAGAAAACTAGCCCAGGAAGGGTTGAGGAAAGGGGGGAGCTGACAGGCAGGACGAACCCGAGGGAGAGTAGGAACGAGCCTGCAGCATAAAATCAACACAGCTGGGAACACTCAGGGGAACTCAGGAACTGCTAGAGAGAGACGTGCCATGCAGAGCAGGAAGGAGCAGCTAGGAGTTCTCTTTCCCAGCACAGGGCTAAAGAACCGGCTTTCTACAGCCCTCCCGAACTAACAAACTTCTGGCTCCTAGGCAGAAGCTCAAGGGAGGAGAAAGGCTTCCAGAGAGGGCTGGCCAGTAGCTGCCCTGAAGGGAATTCCTATCCAGCCTCAGAGAGGGAGAGTCCCTAATGGAGATAGAGGGAGAGGTCTCTGAAGGCAGTGAAATGGATTGCAGTCTAGCAGCCTGGGATCTCCTATCCAATCACAGTCAATAAGGTATGAATGGGGGAGGGGAATGAAAGTGAACGTATTTCTGTGCAGCGTTCTTTCTCCCTTAGGCAGGACTGTAAGAAAGTGTGAATGAGTAATTAGAGCCCAAGAGTAGGCCTTGCAGAGAGAGTGAAGGAGGTGGGAACCCTAATTAACTTCCCAGAAAAGCCTGAACGGGAATTCAGTGACCTGACATTAGATAACCCTGAATAGGGGACTTTTGGGAGGGACTTACACCAGTCAGAAAAGGGTGGATGGTTCCCCAGCCCCTACCCAGGAGCATAAGGTAGTGGGGGCTTGTACTTCAGGTGGGTCAGGTGGGAAAAGCTTCCTGAAGTATCCACAGGCACAATTAGGAAACTGAAGAGAAAACGATTTTGTTTATTTTGGATTATTTGCCTGAGCAGCAGGCTGGACTGTATTATAAAAAGAAGCATTGCTGATGTAGTGTTTGTTTTAAGTCCACTCAGCCAAGAGGACTACTGGAAACCCAGTGCCTTGAACTGGGGATAATAAAGAGAAAATTTGAACTTTACAAGATAGCAGTGTATGCAATTATTCTACTGGTTTATCCACGGGAGTCCTCCAGGGAGCGCTCCGTCCTACGCCTGGGGCGGGAGCCGGGTTGCCAGCGCTAGGCTTATCCCTGGCCCCGCCACAGAGCGAATTATGGTGGCAGTGGTGGATGTAGCGCCACCACAGGCTACTGCTGGAACAGTGGAATTTTTTTTTTTTGGTTTTTTTTTTCAAATTTTGTTTGAAGAACTGACTATTGCTGTGGAAATTGCTGCTTATTGATATTGCAAGAACTATTGCCTGATTTTGAGGAATTGCAATACTGTTTGGTGCAGGTTTTGAGTGCTGCACAAGTACTGAAAGACTGAGACAGTAACTTTAAGTTTCCTGTGGATTACAGTTTTTTTTGATTTTGGACAGTGAGTACTAAAGTCTCAATTTTGTTGGAGTGTTGGTGGAGTCCCACAGAGGTGTTGGGAGTGCGTTGCTACTAGGCCGGAGATCCTGGTCGGCGGACGGAGACCAGAGTGAGCCAAGCTGCATCCTGGTGGAGAGGCGATCGGAACAGTGTTGCGGAGAGAGAGAGGATCCTGGGGAGGAAAAAACCCAAAGGCGCAGACTCATCAGTGCCTGAGGTAAGGGTACCTTAGGGTGCTGGTGAGGGATTCTAAGTAAAAGGTTTCCTTTTCCGGGAAGGGAGAGGGGAAAGGTGCCCAAAGAGCCACACTTGGTTTGTGTTCTCGTTTCCCTTTCCTTCCAGATGGAGTCGGTCAAGCCTACAACAGCGTGGGAGGTCGAGCGGCGACAGCTTGCAGAGGCGATGCGAGAGTCGGTGCGGACACAGATGGACCTGTGGAAAGCGATCAGAGCCCAACAAACCCGCCATGCCGAGCTACTTCACATGCTTGGGGAACAAGTGCAGCTATGCACAAGCTAGCACAACGGCAAGTGACTGAACCAACCACCAGCGCCCGGTAGGAGCTTCCTTTGGGGAGCCTATTAGACTAATAAGCTAGCACCGGAGGACGATATTGAGGATTTTTTATTAGCTTTTGAGCGGGTGGCTGGGGCATCTCACTGGCCTCAGGACCAGTGGGCATAAAACTTATTCCATGCTTAGCACGACGAGCTAGAGGCTTACCGAACTTTGAATGCTGAGCAAGCCTCGGACTATAAGTGCTTAAAAGAAGTCCTATTAGAATACCTTGGACATACCCCAGAACAATATAGAATGCAGTTCCGGGCCTGAAAATGAAGCCTGGAGAAGACCTAAGGCCCTAGCTCAGAGGCTTAACGTCTCTGTGAAAGATGGTTAACCCCTTTTCTTCAAAGTCTCCCGGCAGTGATAGCAGAGCTGGTGAGAGAACAGTTCATGGAAGCAGTCCCAGGCTCTTTACGAGACTGGTTAGCAAGGCAGGGAGCTCCAACCCTGGGTCAAACTGTTGCTATTGCTGAAGCTTTCCTGGAGCTCAGGTCCCCTCTAGAACCCAAGGGTCTAGGCGAACACCCTGGGAGGAAACCTCACGAATACGGGGGTCTAGTCACACCACCCCGAGTAGGTATAATCAAAGTACCTCCAGGGATCTAACCTTTCCTGTGGGAAAATGGGCACCGGAGCACACAGTGTAAAGGGAAGATGAACCTGGCTAGTAGGAAGGAATCCCCAGGCCCGAGGGAAGGGAGGGAATACTTTCTGCCAGTCAGGTAGGGGGAGTTCCGGCTACTGCTCTATTAGACTCTGGGGCGAATCAGTCGAGTGTCTCTCGGGCCTTATGGAGGGCCATACGGAATAAGAAGGGGGGCAGGTAGATGACCTAGAGGCATATCAGAATTCAGTGTATGCACGGCACGACCATTCCTTATGAACTCGGAGAGTTTGGTTGGAATATGGGGGGAAAAGGCAGCCCCTAGAGGTAGCAGTAATGCCAACACCTCCCTATGATCTCATATTAGGGAGAGAATGGTCAGGTTTCCAAGAATGTATGAGGAAGCGGGAAGAGATGTCCCGGTCTAGGCATAATGAGGGGTGGACACTACAAGGACAGAGGGAGCCCCGAGAAGAACTGGGGGAAATCTTTCCTTGGGAGGATGCGCTTCTGGGATCCCCCTCACAGAAAACTAAGAAAACCCGGGCAGAAAGGAGGGCTGACAAAGTCACATATTCCCAAGAATTAAGATCAGGGGGAGATCTGTCCTGGAGGCCTTGGCAACCATGGGAGGTGATGCAGAAGTTCCCGACCCTAAGACAAGAACAAGAACCGATCGTCCTTACGTATGGGCGCAAATGAAGCAGCCGGGAAGAAGGTACAGACAGTTCCAGATAAAAGGAGGCCTATTATATTACATGACCTGGGATAAGAAACGGGGAGGGAGCATAGACATCTGGTAGTGCCCCAATCCTATAGGAGGAGGATGTTTGGGTCGCACATCGGACCCCAAGACGAGTCATCTTTCGGAGGCCCAGACACTGAACCAGGCGAAGGCTCAGTTTTATTGGCCTTCTTTACCCCAAGAAGTTAAAATCTGGTACCAAGAGTGTAAGCCCTGTCATCCCTTGCCCGTTCCAAGAGAACAGTCAGACGGGATCCGGGACCAGGAGGAGAGTGAAAGTGGTAGATCTGGGGCTTGCTGAGAAGGAGAGCTGCGAAGTAAGATTGAAGTTTGTGCGGCTGTCTAATAGGGCGAGACCTCCCTATAAGGCTACGAGCCAGGCAGGCTTTGATTTAAGTAGTGCCCAAGAAAGAGTAATACCCAAGGGAGGCCGGGAGGTCATAAACACAGATTTACAAATATCTTTACCCTGGGTTGCTACGGTAGAATAGCACCCGATCAGGATTGGCACTTAGGCATGGACTATGTGTAGGAGCAGGGGTAGTTGACCCCGACTATAGGGGGCCCCTAAAAATACTCCTCTTCAATTTAGGGGAGGAAGATTATCGAATAAAGGAAGGAGACCGAATAGCCCAACTAATTTGTGAAAAAGTTTTCCTTCCAGATCTGCAGAGGAGGAAAGGTTAGAGGATACGGGCCGAGGGAACCAGGGTTGGGGTTCCACCGGGGTGGATGAAGCTCAAACCTGGGGAAAGCAGAACATAGACATTCTGTCACAACTAGGGGAAGGGTAGAACCCCTGCCCAAGGATAAAAGGACTGATAGTGTTTTGAGGGGGGGTATGTGACAGGGAAGCTCCTGTCACCAGTTTAAACCCGGTTTTAAACCTGCCATGCAAAGGGCTCCCTATTCCTAAGCCCAGGAAGCTGCCCAGTAACCCTGTTCCTATCACAAAGAGCCAACAGGCAGGGCAAGGCAGAGAGAGAAGGGCAGAAACCACAATATCTGGTTTAGGGCACTATAATCCCTTTTATAACTCCTTGGGCAGTTCTCCAGTAAAGCCTCTGGTAAAGAAAACTAGCCCAGGAAGGGTTAAGAAAGGGGCGGAGGCTGACAGGCAGGACGAACCCGAGGGAGAGTGGGAACGAGCCTGCAGCATAAAATCAACACAGCTGGGAACACTCAGGGGAACTCAGGAACTGCTAGAGAGAGACGTGCCGTGCAGAACAGGAAGGAGCTAGCTAGGAGTTCTCTTTCCCAGCACAGAGCTAAAGAACCGGCTTTCCTACAGCCCTCCCGAAGTAACAAACTTCTGGCTCCTAGGCAGAAGCTCAAGGGAGGAGAAAGGCTTCCAGAGGAGGGCTGGCCAGTAGCTGCCCCTGAAGGGAATTCCTATCCAGCCTCAGAGAGCGGAGAGTCCCTAATGGAGATAGAGGGAGAGGTCTCTGAAGGCAGTGAAATGGATTGCAGTCTAGCAGCCTGGGATCTCCTATCCAATCACAGTCAATAAGGTATGAATGGGGGAGGGGAATGAAAGTGAACGTATTTCTGTGCAGCGTTCTTTCTCCCTTAGGCAGGACTGTAAGAAAGTGTGAATGAGTTAATTAGAGCCCGAGATGAGGCCTTGCAGAGAGAGTGAAGGAGGTGGGAACCCTAATTAACTTCCAGAAAAGCCTGAACGGGAATTCAGTGACCTGACATTAGATAACCCTGAATAGGGGACCTTTTGGGAGGAGACTTACACCAGTCAGAAAAGGGTGGATGGTTCCCCAGCCCCTACCCAGGAGCATAAGGCTAGTGGGGGCTTGCACTTCAGGTGGGTCAGGTGGGAAAAGCTTCCTGAAGTATCCACAGGCACAATTAGGGAAACTGAAGAGGAAAACGTTTTTGTTTATTTTGGATTATTTGCCTGAGCAGCAGGCTGGACTGTATTATAAGAAAAGAAGCATTGCTGATGTAGTGTTTGTTTTAAGTCCACTCAGCCAAGAGGGACTACTGCAGTGGCGTACCTAGGGGGGGGCGGGCCGCCCCGGGTACCAGCTCATTAGGGGTGCTCGAGCCTTGGAGTCATGGCCCGGGAACTTCCCTGCTATGGCCCGACTCCAAGGCTTCCGCGAGTCCCGAAGTGATCCTGCCTGAGCCCTCTCTCAAATTCCATTCACCACGGCCACACCCCCCGTCGCCGTCGGAGCTTGATCAGCAACTTCCGGTTTCCGGCTGGGTGGAAGCAAGAAAGGGAGCCCGAGCCACGTGGAACACTGCAATTAAGGCAGGAACTGAGGGTGAGTATCGCTGGGCTGCTTGGTGGTGATTTTATTGTTATTTTATTTCTGCCCGAATCAATTTTTTAAAAAGCCCAAAATCGGCCTCCCGATTCATCAACTGACCCTCCCCCCTAAAGCAGGATCGGC